>NC_044387.1:69300078-69925078 GCF_006542625.1 Nomascus leucogenys
ATTGGGAGCCTTTTTAGTTGGCTCTTGTATCCCTTTGATATATTCCATCACTGTAGGGTTTTTTTTTTTTTGTACTTTCTTACTTTCTAGTGCTATAAGATGCTCCAGGCTTATCTTGTATATTTCCTGCCTCAGTCCTATAATTAACCATTTCTCCAAGGATCTCTGGTTCCTTTGACGGGAGAATGGTATTAGGAACCAAGATTGGGTGCTAGGTGTTCTCAATGATGGCTATCATTGCTTCTAGGCCATCTCAGCTGACAGAGCAAGGAAAGTGTGTACTAACCCATGCATATACATATATCTAAAATATTTCTATGTAACCATCTGTATCTATATGCTAAACATGAGTTCAGACTGATGTCTCCCACTCTAACACAGTCCTTCCTGAATCATCCTAGAATCTTCCCCTTGCTTATCTGTAACCTCTAACAGTGAGAAACCTGGCTCCCACCATTGGCCATCTTTTGCCTTGCCTTGTAACTTCAAAATCAGTCTGTCTATTAGGTAAGAAATGGCTTACCAGATTTTATAGGATTGCATTATATCCATATAATGTATACATATATAATTTATAATTTGGATTGCATTAAATCTAATTTTATTTGCATAAATTATATCACGTAATTCATTTAAATCTTTGACTTTTTAAATTAGTTTTTTACAATTTTTCATATATAGATTGTTTACATATTTTGTTAGATTCATACCTAAGTATTTCCATTTGTTAGGTACTGTTGTAAATAGAATATATTTAAATTTCAAGTTCCGATTGTTCATTGCTAGATTATAGGAAAGCAATTAACTTTTGTATTAATAATTTTCTATTAACCTTGCATCCTGTGACTTTGTTTTATTCTCTTATAGGAGGTTGTTTTTGTCTATTTTTGAGATTTTCTGTATAAACAATCATGTCATCTGTGAATAGAAAGTTTTATTCTTCCTTTCCAACTGATACTGCTTTTGTTTTCTTTCTTGTCTTGTTGCACTAGTTAGAAACTTCCAGTAAAATGTTGAATAGAAGTGAGAGAAGACACCTTTGCCTTGTTTCTGATCTTAGGGGAAACACATGCATTTTCTCACCATTAGGTGGAATGTTAGCTGTAGGTTTTTATGTATGTTCTTTATCAAATTGAGGAAATTTTCCTCTATTTTTGCTTTGCTAAGAACTTTTAATCATAAATAGGTGTGGAATTTTGTCAAATTATTTTCTCCAACAATTGATATGATCACATTAATTTGCATCTTTAATCTGTTAATGTAGTGATTTATGCTGATTGATTTTTAAGTGTTTAACCAGCCTTGCATACTTGGAATAAATCCCACATGGTTGCAGTGTATAATGTTTGATATACATTGTTGAATTCAATGTGTTATGTCTCTGTTTATGAGATATATTGGTCTGTTGTTTTCCTTTCTTATAAATGACTGTGTCTAATTTTAGTAGTAAGGTAATGCTGACCTCATAGAATGAGCTAAGAAGTAGTCTTCCTGCTTCTATTTTCTGGAAGAAATTATGAAGAATTGATATCATTTCCTCCTTAAAAGTTTGGTAAAATTCATCAGTGAAACCATCTGGGCCAGGTATTTTCTTTTTTAGAAAGTGATCAATTGTTAATTATTGATTGAATGTATTTAATATATAGAGAGCTATTTAGGCTATCTATTTCCCCTTTTGTGGGTTTTGGTCATTTGTGTCTTTCCAGAAATTGGTCTATTTCATCTAAGTCATCTATTTCTGAGTATAGAACTATTAATAGCATTCCTATATTCTTTTAATGTCTAAGGAGTCAGTAGTGATGACCTCTCTTTTTTTTTTTTTTTTTTTTTTTTTTGAGACAGAGTTTCACTCTTCTTGCCCAGGCTAGAGGGCAGTGGCACGATCTTGGCTCACTGCAACCTCCACTTCCCAGATTCAAGCGATTCTCCTGCCTCAGTCTCCCAGGTAACTGGGATTACAGGCATGTGCCACCACGCCCAGCTAATTTTTTGTATTTTTAGTAGAGACAGGGTTTCTTCATGTTGGTCAGGCTAGTCTCGAACTCCTGACCTCAGGTAATCCACCCGCCTTGGCCTCCCAAAGTGCTGGGAGCCACAGGTGTGAGCCACTGCATGCGGCCTCATTTTTGATATTGGTGATTTGTGTATTCGCTTCAATTTTTTTCTTGGTTAGCTTGGCTAAGGTTTATTCATTTCATTCATACTTTCAAAGAACCAGCTTTTGGTTTCATTAATTTTCTCCGTTGTTTTCTTGTTTTCAGTTTCATAGACTTCTTCCTTTTTTGAGATGGAGTTGCTCTCTGTCACTCAGTCTGGAGTACAGTGGTGTGATCTTAGCTCACTGCAACCTCTGCCTCCTGGGTTCAAGTGCCTCCTGGGTTCTCCTGCCTCAGCCTCCTGAGTAGCTGGGATTACAGGTGTGCACACCATGCCCAGCTAATTTTTATATTTTTTGTAGAGATGGGGTTTTGCCATGTTGGCCAGGCTGGTCTCGAACTCCTGACCTCAAGTGATCTGCCTGCCTCTGCCTCTCAAAGTGCTGGGATTACATACAGACTTGTGCAACTGTGCCAGGCCTTTCAATTTTGTAGACTTCATTTTTTTTCTCTATTGTATCAGATGTAGATAACAATTTTATTGGCTTTGGATTCAATTTTAATAATTTCTTTCCTTCTGCTTGCTTTTAGGCTTAAGTATTCTTTCTTCAGTTTCTGGTGGTAGAAACTTAGGTTACTGATTTTAAATCTTTCTTCATTTTAAAAATGTATGCATTTAATGCCATACACTTCTCTTTGGGCACCTTTTTTTTTTTTTTTTTTGCTGTATCCCACAAACTTTGGTAAGTTGTATTTTCATGTTCGTTTAGTTAAAAAGATTTTAAAATTTCTCTTGAGATGTCTTTTAACTATGTGCTATTTTAAAGTGTGTTGTTTAATTCCCAGACATTTGGGGGTTTTCCAATTACCTTTTATCAATTGGTTTTTAGTTCATTTCCATTGTGGTCTGAGAACACACTTTGTATCATTCTTATTCTTTTAAGTTTGGTTAGATATGCTTTATGGCCCCGAATGTGGTTTATCTTAGTGTGTGCTCCATGTGAGCATGAGAAGAATGTGTATTCTGCTGTTGAGGGATGGAGTGATCTGTAAATGTCAGTAAGATCAAGTTGACTGATAGTGCCATTTGGGTCAACTGTATCTTTTTTTTTCTGCTTACCTGAACTATTAATTAACGATGGGAGGGATGTTGAATTCTTCAAATATAATTGTACATTCGTCTACTCCTTTCAGTTCTATCAGTTTTTGTCTCATGTGTTTTGACATTTTGTTTTTAGGTATATGCACATTTAGCATTGTTATGTCTTTTTGGATAATTAATCTCTTTTCTATTATGTAGTGCTGCTTTTTATCTCTAATCTTCCTTATTTTGAAGTCTGCATTGTCTGAAGTTAATATAGATACTCCAGTTTCTTTTGACTCATTTTATTTTCCCATCCCTTTGCTTTTCATCTGCTGGTGTCTTTATATTTAAGGTGGGCTTATTGTAGACAATGTATAGTTGCCCCCTGCTTCCCCTTGGATTAGTCAAGATAGTTTTTTTAATCTGTGATGACAGTCTTTGTCTTTTAATTGCTGTATTTAGACCATTGGCATTTAAAGCAATTTATGGTATATTTGGATTTATATAAAACATGTTTCTGTTTTACAGTTGTTGACAGAGACTTCTTTTTTTCTCTGGTTTTAATTGAACATTTTATATGATTCCATTTAATTTCTCTCATAGTATAAAAAGCATAGTTCTTAAATTTTTTTTTTACTGGTTACCTTAAGTTTTACAATATACATTTTTAAGTAATCTAAATCTACCTTTAAATAACACTGTTTTGCTTCAAATACAATGCAGAAATTTAATAACAGTATTTCTAGTCCTGCTCGCTTTCCTTCCGTGACATTGCTATCATTCACTTCATTTGTACATATGCTGCGACACGTTGTTACCATTATTAAACAGTTATTCTCAGATCAGTTACGACAAATAAAAGTATTTTATTGCCAGGCGCCGTGGCTCACGCCTGTAATCTCAGCACTTTGGGAGGCCGAGGCGGGCGGATCACGAGGTCAGGAGATCGAGACCATCCTGGCTAACGCGGCGAAACCCCGTCTCTACTAAAAAAAAAAAAAAAATACAAAAAAGTAGGTGGGTATGGTGGTGGGCACCTGTAGTCCCAGCTACTCGGGAGGCTGAGGCACGAGAATGGCATGAACCCGGGAGGCGGAGCTTGCAGTGAGCCGAGATCGCGCCACTGCGCTCCAGCCTGGGCGACAGAGTGAGACTCTGTCTCAAAAAAAAAAAAAAAAAAACATTTTATTTTACCTTTACTTTTTCTCCAATGCTCATTTATTTATATGGGAATATATTTATATTTATTTATATTTGAATTTCCTTCTGCTTGTAAACGTTTTAACATTTATAGGTGTTTTTGATATTTATTCTACTTTGTGTTCTCCGAGGATCCCATTATTACTTCAAATGTTTCTGCAGCTCTGCTTTCTCTTTGTTCTCTTTCTGTAACCCAAGTCTGTGGTATTTTCTTCTGATTTGTTCTTGAGGCCTCTTTCTGGAAAATGGCTATAAACTTTAGCGCTGTCCTGATGGTACTATAGGGGATTTGGTTGTGGATGTCCACCATGTGCCTTTCATGCTATGCGTCGGTATCCTGGCTTATTGCCTAATGCCTGAATGTCTGACCTATGACCAGGTGTCCCTCTCACAGGAAACTTGTTTTTAATGACAGATCTCCTTGTGGCTCTTGTCTGACCTGTGTCCAGTTTATTCCTACTAAGACAGCCACTCTCTAGAAGAGACCTGATTGGGAAAGAAGTTAGGCTCTGGTGCGTTGGTCAAGTAAGACACAGAAGAGGCAACTCACTAAGACACATGCAATAACAGAAGCAGCTTATTACCCACATATCCCAGAGAAAAGAGGGTGCCACATCTCTCAGGTCTAATGGGAGAAATACGGAGCCAAGCACGACAAACATGCTTGGTGGGAGCAAGAGAGAAGAACCTGTGCACTGAAGCCTTTACTGAGGTCCAAGGCATTATCCAAGCCGATTTCCTGAGGGAAGTTCCAATTGATGGGTTTAAAAGAAGAAGGCATAAGTTCTAGGAGGTCACACTGTGACTGAGAGGTGGTCATTGTGTTATATCTGCATAGACTACGTGGGATGTAGGGGTCAGTGGCGTGAGTCAACTAAGTACTATCCAGGTGTCCCATGGGCATGTGGTCACCAGGAGGTGGTTGTATAGGCCAGATGTCTGGAACGACCACACTGAGGAATTGATAGGAGGTAGAGAACTGGAAGCTGTGTTCACAGTGACTAAGCCCTGCTTCAGTATGAGAAAATTCAATTTATATTCAAAATGGATGCCAAGGCAATGTAAAATTATGGGAATTCACTACAAATTCCTTTAGAAATTGCTCCAATATTCTTGGATGTTCCATTTTTTTCATTCATCTTTCTCTTTGTGTTTTAGTTTGTAAAGTTTCTATTGACATACATTTAAGCTCACTGATTGTTTCCTTAGCTGTGCCCAGTCTACTGATGGGTCCATCAAAGGCATTCTTCATTTCTCTTCCAGTGTTTTTGATTTACAGCATTTATTTTTAATTTTTTTCTGAGAGCTTCCATCTGTCTGCTTATACTACCCATCTGTTCTTTTATGCTGCCTACTTTTTCCATTAGAGCCCTCAACATATTAATCATAGATATTTTAAATTCCTTTTCTGCTAATTCTAAAATACATGTCATATCTCAGTCTGATTCTAATGATTGCTTTGTCTCTTCAGGCTGTGTTTTTTCTTGCCTTTTAGTGTGCCTTGCAATTTTTTGTTGAAAGTTGGGCATGTTGTAATTGGTTATAGAAATTTAAGTAACTAGGCCTCTAGTTTAAGGATTTATGTTCATCTGGGTAGGAGTTAGTCTTTGTTTAATGTTTACTGTAGCTATAGATGCCAGAGACTTCCACTTCCTCTCATGTCCTAGTTTTTATCTCCCTTTTTGACTTCTAGCTTCTCTAAGTATTCCTCATCAGAAAGAGTTTATTTCTTGCATTTCTTTTATCTGTAATCCATTATCATGCTCCTGGAACCCTGTAGGTCTGGAGGTAAGGCGTGAGAACATTCTATAATATTCCAGTTCAATTGTAATCTTTTAGTAGTCTGGGTCTTTGGCTGGTGACCTTCACAAACATTTATTCTTTTTTTTTTTTTTTTTTTGAGACAAAGTCTCACCATGTTGCCCAGGCTGGAGTGCAATGGTGCGACCTCGGCTCACTGCAACCTCCACCTCCTGGTTCTAATGATTCTCCTGCCTCAGCCTCCCAAATAGCTGGGATTTCAGGCGCACACTATAGTCACCCCCTTAGGTGAGTTAAGAAGGTTAAAGGGGGCTGAAGTGAGAGGAATCTCCTCCCTCACACCCATTAGACAAGGTCCTGATAAAGTATTTCTTCGTAAGAGTAGGACTTTTATTAATGGAGAGAGCTCTGGGTGTATTTCTTAAAGATAGTGTTTCTCTTCTGCTGTTAGACCCACCAAATATTTGGGGATTTTCCAGTTATCTTTCATCAATTGATTTCTAGTTCATTTCCATTGTGGTCTGAGAACACACTTTGTATAACTCTTATTCTTTTAAGTTTGGTTAGATGTACATTATGGCCCAGAATGTGGTTTATCTTTACCTTGAGGTAAAGCCCAGGGGCCCAGGCGATTCTTTTTTCCAAGCTAGTCCACACTCAGCCTCCAGCAATTCATCAAAGTTGCCATTTAAGTATTCCTACCAGTTTATGACACTAGTGGCTTTTGCCCCAGGTAAGTAGATCTTGGCTGTGAGTCTCTGGATTTGTCTCTCTAGATTTTCGAAAGGCAGTTTGCCTTCCAAACTCAGTTCTTCGATGAGTTCAAGAAAAGTTATTGATTTTCTCTTTGCTTGGCTTTTTCTGGTTGTGAGGATGGGACTGATGACATCCAGGCTCTTTTAAAGTTGGGGCTGAAACTTAAGGTTCATCTTTCATCTTACGTCTTTGATACGTATTCCTCTCTTGTACTGTCTTTAGCTTTCCTATATCTGACTGCCCTTAGTGAACCTTCTATACTCAATGTACTGCTAAATCTTGTTCTTTTTACTCCAACCTAAAAGTCTTTCTCTTGGCTTGTACATTTACATCATTTACATTGATCATAGTTTCTGTTAAAATATTTTAGGTTCTTTCACGTTATCTTGTATGCTATGTTTGCTTTATTGCTTCTTTTCCTGCGTTCTACTCTATTGGTTGCATTTTCTTCTGACTTTAAGTTATACTTTCATTTTTTTTTCTTCTGGAGGTTACACCAGGCCAATTAGGGCTCATAACTAAATTTATTTTTCTTTATTAATTTTTAAGTTTCTATAGCCTATCTTCCTTCTGAACTAAAGAAGTACTTTTGCACACTTTTAACCCTCAGCCACCTCTGGCTTACCATGACCACCTTCTACCCACCGTCTCCTCGGTATTATGTGTTGGTATTCTCCAGGATTAAGTTCAGACTCGAGAGCCTCAAACCCTCCTGGTTGCCATTTTATCAGGTACTGAAAATCTTTGCTGTAACATTGTGTGGGTCAAAACTCCAATTTCTATTCCATGTGTCAGTTAATAGGGGAAACAATGATGCCTTTTGTATATTCGGAGTTCAAATCATATCATTTTGTGCAGGAAGTGGCCTTAGAGCTGATTTTGAATAGTAGTCCCTATTTATTATAGTAGACAAAGAATCAACCTCTCTGGTGCTCTAAGCAGGTTACTCCCATTATGCCCATGGTATGGAAAGGGAATACAGTTCATTAGAAAGCTTAGCTGTTCTACACAGTGTACCTTGAATGACTCCCATCTCCAAATGAGCCTCCAGAAAATTTCTTCTAAAAGGCAAATGTCATTTTAAGTGTAATAAGTGGCCGTCAATTTAATCAATTCCATATTTTTCACAGAAATAAAATTAGAATCAGCATAACATAGGTCCAAGTCATGTAGAGTGTTAGAAGCAGAGCATGTAGAGTGTTAGAAACAGAGTACATCCTGAGCTCTGATTGTTCTTGCAGTGCCCAGTCCCTGGAACCATAATAAACTGAGTTGGATTCTATTTTGTGTGGGAGCATAAAAGGAAATAGCTACATTTGAGTATGTGAGAATTCCACATTACAATACAATGCTGTGTTAGATGGAGAAAGTAATTTTCGTTATAAGCCTTTCCCTTCAGTCATTCAAAGCCTTCCGAAATAATCTCCTTTAGATTTAAATTATCCATGCTTGAAAAATGCATGGTCGAAGCCCAGAGGTAATTTTATTTTGAAAAATTTGGGCAGTTCAGATACATCAGATTAGTGAAAAGTTAAAGAAGAAAAGAATGTGGAAAACTCACAGACTTTTTAAGCTTTCATTTAACCCTCAACCTGCTGAATTGGTAACTTAATTTAGTTCAAATTAAACTCCTTATTTTGTTGGGAAAACATATAAAATAGTTGAATGATCTAAATCAGGAGTTTCCAATCTTTTGACTTCCCTAGGATACATTGGAAGAAGAAGAAATGTCTTGGGCTGCACATAAAATACACTAAGACTAATGGTAGCTGCTGAGCTAAAAAAAAAAAAAAATAGCAAAAATCTCATAATGTCTTAAGAAAGTTTATGAATTTGTGTTGGGCTACATTTAAAGTTATCCTGGGCCACATATGGCCTGTGGGCAGTGAGTTGGACAAGCTTCATCTAAACATTTTTGGCCAGTGAATTTTAATTTTTTTAATGGAAATCACCAGTAAGCATCATGGCCCTTATTTTTATTGTTTCAGGTAGCATCATTTTTTCTTTCAAAATCACACAAATACATACAAAAACATAACCACACTCAGATAATCTAATTTCAATGGAAAGTTCAAACTTATCTTTAAGTAGATCATTTGAACACTGTAAAGTCAGGAGTTTCCAAATTTAAGGCTCTTTTGTAAAATCAAACACAATTTAAATATTTCTTTCTTCTTGCTAAATATTAGGCATTTTGTTTTGGTTGAAAGGAATAGAGAACCACTCTAACAAAGCAGGCAATAGGGGCTTATTGGAAAGATAGAGGTTTTCTGGAACTAGAAGAGGAAACTCATTCAGCAGGAAAAGTTCTGAACTGCTTTTTCTTAATCTCACTTGTGGAATCCTAGCTTTTCTGTTTTGGCTTTCTTCCTTCTAGAAGATTTCTTCTGCTTCTTTAAAGCTTCTACTCCCTCCTGACTTCAATGTCATTGCAGTGTCTCCCTACATGTCAAGACTTCATCTTCAGAGTATCTTTATGCAACAGAAACCATCCACCCATAGGTTGCGGTGATGTCTACCTTGATGCACCTGGTCTCATGTAGGTGCCTGTGAGGTCATGTAGTACAAGCCATGGCTCCCTTGGCTTAAGGAGCTGATGGAGGCTATACAGAGCTCCTTATGTCTCTAGTACAAATATGCACTTTAGATACTTACATATTTAACTAGGGATAAGAAGTGGATATATATATATATATATATATATATATATATATATACACACACACATTACCACTTTCTAAAGGTATTTACTGTAAATCCCTTAGCTGGATCCTATTATTATAATATTTTTATGCAATCCAGTTACAGAATATGGATCTCAATGTATACAGTTGCTTCACATCCCCACACCTAAGGAGGTTTCATTTACAGTTTCAATGAGGGGTGTGAAAAATCCATGGTTAAAAAAGAGAGAGAGAGAGAATCAAGGAACTCCACTTATCAAATGCTTGTTCTAGTTGATCAAGGCATGTACAGAAATGTAGAAATATTTGGTGAGTCTTATTTTCCTTAGGATTTCCTCCACCTAGCTAATTATTTTCAGTTGCCTAGATTGGAATCCCTAGCAAAAGACAACCTAAACACTGAGCTTGACCCTGGTGCTGTTGTGAACTTTCACTGGAACTCATGGACCCTGTTGTTCCAAACAGGCTGTAGAAAATTAATGAAAAGGGGAAAAGAAGATCCTGTCCCTGACATTCTGTACCTTCAAGGGAACAGAGATGCAGGGAAGCAGGGCAAGAGGGAAGATACAGCTAGAGGCCCGGCTACTTTTGGAGTAAGGTTCTCATGATGGAACAGTGAAGGTCAGGGACCCAAACCATCAAGTCTTCGTCTTCCTGTTTTGAAGTTCCCACAGTCTGCCTGATTCACCTAGTGGTTCATGTGAAAACTGTAATACTATGGTTTGAAAAGCTCCATTAAAATGCTAATTTTATATTTAGGTGAATGCATCTGGTATTTGTGCATCTTCTGCAATAGCAGAGGCTTTGGGCTGAGCACATTTCTAGACAGCAGAAAGATTGACCCTAGCGTATGGGGAAAACTCTGGAACAGGCATCAAAGCATCGGAACCTGGATTGGTCCTGATGAGTTGTTTGATGGTGCCTTAAGGGACTGGGTTCTTTGAGAAATTTAGATGCCTTTTTTTTTTTTTAAACAGTAGAACACTCTCCTTACATTTTTTTTCCAAATGAAATCATAAGTAGAAACCTAATATACATAAGATTTAATGCTGAGTTGGGATAGCCATTAAGCTCTCTTCTCCAGCAGTCCCTAAGCCACCTCTGCAGAGCCCCAGGACACAGAAAGTAGCTTGGGAATGATTAGACAATCTCAGTGGTTCTTGGACTGTGCCCCCAGAGACTGATTCAGCAGCACTGGGCAATGCCCAGGAATCTGAATTTCAAACTTCCCCTCATCCACTGAGTGATTCTGGTGTAGGCCTTGATGGTTTAGTCATTTCTCAGAGTCTCTTAGTCTGAGTTGCTTTAGCTTTCTGAAATTTCATTGTACTCATCTGCAAACATGATTAAAATATCCTACTTCAAAGGTTTTTAAATAAGATCAGATGAGATAATGTATACAAAATTGTGACTTTTAAAATGACATCTGTTGAAAGATGATCTAAATACCTGACAGACTATAGAATACTGCACTGTTCTAAAAATAGCTTCCTGTTAAAATGCAGTCCAGAGAGTGTAAAAATGTCTTTAACTACAAAACTTCCATGTTAAGATCTTCTAGAAAGAAGAACTCTTAATTTGGGTATTTTTCTTCTAACAAGACGAAAGCGGTACACACGCAATCTGATTAAAGTAATATAGCTCTTAAAAGAATAGTACTTATTTTTACAAGAGTTCTTTTAGGAGTTTTATATATGACAGGGATAAAAAGGAGAATTTTTCTATTAGATATATACTCATCCAGCAACAGATCTCCAATTTGACAAGAGATTGAGGATCTGCTGCTAATTTTCATGGGATATAAAGAACATTGTCTCTTTTGGGTAAAAGACAGACTTGTACATATTTGAAGTTCAGTTCTAGAGTATGTTATGTTCACTTTGATGCTCAAAGCACTTGTTCATTTCAGCATTCTCTGAACTATTTCCTCATGTATGAAATAAGCAGTCAGATGATTTCTATGTCTCTCTATAAGCATAAGATTTTGCAGTTTGTAAACAGCACTCAACAGCGGATATGTCACCTCCAAACACCCATACAGTCAGGAAGAAGGTGAAGCTATTGCTTGATTAAGTCATGTTAAATTTCATTTTGGCATCACGAGTATTTTCCGATGATTCCGTAGGATTTCCTGATTTAATATATTTACTATTAATTAGCCTCCAATTGGAAGATACTCTAAGTCATTAGTCCCAAACCAGGCTTATCCCTGACCTACTGAAGAACAGAACTCTCTTGATTAGCCAGGTTTGAAAACCATTGCACAAGAGAACCATTTTTTGAAAAATTAACTTTTCCTGATGTGATATAATTAATCCTAATCAGTTGATTACTCTCATCTCTATGGGCGGTGAGTTTGTTTTAATAGATGTGCTGTATCCACTGCGTGTGTGTCTGGTTTTTCAAAGGCATATGCACTGTTTGTAATAGTTTTAATAACTGTTCACATGTGGGCAAAATACAATATATCTTGTATATCTTGTAAAGCAAAATACAATGTATCTTGCTGCAACATATACAACATGCCACTTGCTGCTCTAGGAGTCTGAACTTTCATCACATAATCATGCCAACTTTATCTTTCCAATAATAATTTCCTTTTGACTTTTTTAAAATAAATGCTTTTTTATGATATTGTAGTTATGGGGAATTGAATGTTAAATTGAAGCATGCAAATGAGTAAGGTCATATTCTACCCCAAGATAGAATCAGATGAAAATCCTGGCCTAATGGGCTTACACAGATGCAAATGTGTTTCTATACATCTCCCTATGGAAGCCACATGATAGGCACTGAGGGGCTCAGTTATTCCCCTCAATTCTAGAATTTCTTTTGTGGATGAAGGGGAAAAATTCTAAAGGAAGTGAAATAGAAAAATGTGGAGGATAATAAGCTGCTATTGAAATAATTTATTATATTATAATAACAGCCCTTTTTAATCCCCGGCATTTGAAAAAAGACTGACATAGGGCTTTTCAGTGAATAATTTTTAAAAATTGCCTTGGATATCTTCAACATTTCCTCCTACAGCCTGGACATCTTCCTTGCACCTGTGCTTTTGAATGTTTCTTACAACTGTCTTAGAAAACGTTTGTATTGGTTGTGAGACAGCCAGTAGCCTTAACTTTTGCTTCATTATGTTCTTCTGAACTTTGTTTTGATTGCAACCAATGTCCAAGCTCTGTTATTCTGAACCCCGTGCAAGCATATACAATATGCACTCTGATGATTTGGGTCCAAGCAATGCTAAGCTGTAATAAGACGTCCCTGTCATAACTCTCATATCGGTTATCATGGGTAAAGGAAAAGCTTCAATTTGAAAATTTGAAATAGCTCTTTTCATAGGTAACTATCTTAGGGATGATGTTAGCATAAACAGAAACCCACTAAAACCAGGTTGAATAAATGGAGTGCATCTCATGATCTTTCTCTGGGAGCTAGAAAGTCTGATTTTTCCTTGTTTCCCCTCTCCTTGTTATTATAGGCAGAATGTCTTCAGTTAGTCTCCTTGGCTGCCATTCCCTAGGAGAGAGACTCTGATTGGCTCAGGTGTCATGTAATCAAGTCACCCTTCCTAGGGCTGGGGGTTGGTGGGGAGAAGATAGTATAAGAAATGACACAGAGGCTGGGGAGAAGTGACTGGTAGTTTGAATAAATGACTCTTGCTACTTTGCGAATTTGGGCCTTAATATCTACTCTGTGCTTGTCTTCTTTTTCCTAACGTACTGCCAAGGTTAAAGCATTTTAAAAATCAGATTAGCTAGCCTCGAGAGGCCTTATTCTTATATTTATTATTTGTGTGTGTGATGGCATGCTAGTCTTGGGACAGACGGCCCCGATCCTTTCCCTTCCCTTATTCTACTCTGGTCTGCATCGCAGGGGCAGTCGATGCTGGATGCCCATTGTCCAGCCTCCCATGATAGCATGGTTCACTAATAAACAGCACCTATGAGAGACTAAAGGGTGGATGGAGTGGAGAAACATGGTGCTTCTTTCATCTTTCGCTTCCTCAGATGTTATCTAGTTTGGTGTCAGTGCCTTGTCTGCAGTTATAGTTCCAGCTTTCTCTATGGCCCAAGTGCCTGGCTTTTATAACATGTCTTCCTCTCTTTGTCTTTTCAGCTTAGGGAAGTAGCAGCTTCCTGCTATCCTAGTTGGCATGTCTGTATCTATTTGATTTCTCATCTTCCCCCTTACCTATGTAACCAATTCTTGATATTAAATTTTCTCTGGTTTAAATACTTACAGTGGTTTATATTTTCCTGTTCGGACCAAGATTGATACAGATTGACAGATTATTATCAGTTTCAGATAGCGTTTGGACAGTGTGATATGATAGTATATAATTGATTCTATTTGTCTCTTGTATTTTTTTTAATTAATGAAGTTCATTTTTTTTTAGAGCAGTTTTAGGTTTAGAGAAAAATTGAGCAGCAAGTACAGAGTTTCCATATACCCCACTCCTCCACACACATACCGTTTCCTCTGCTATTAACATTTTGCATTATTAACAGTAGTGTGGTACATTTGATAAAATTGAAAAGACAATATTATACTTTTTTTATTATTATTATTAGAGGCAGGGTCTTGCTTGGTCACCCAGGCTGGAGTGCAGTAGTGCCATCTCAGCTCACTACAGCCTTGACCTCCCCTGCCCAAGTGATCCTCCCACCTCAGCCCCACAAGTAGGTGGGACTACAGGAATGTGCCACCGTACCTGGCTAATTTTTGTAGAGATGGAGTTTTGCCGTGTTGCCCAGGCTGGTCTTGAACTTCTGAGCTCAAGTGATCCACCAGCCTTGGCCTCCCATAGTGTTGGGATTACAGGCGTGAGCCACTACACCCGACCTGATACATTATTATTAACTAAAGTCCATGGTTTACATTAGGGTTCATTCTTTGTACTGTACATTCTCTGTGTTTTGACAAATGTATGATGAAGTGTACGTACCATTACAGTGTCATAGAACAGTTTCACAGCCCTAAAAATTCCCTGTCCTCCACCAATTCATCCCTCCCTCTTTCCTTCTGAACTCCTGTTCTGTCTCCATAGTTTTGCCTTTTTAGAAAGTCATATAGTTGGAATCATACAGTATGCATCATTTTCAAATTGGCATCTTTCACTTAGCAATATGCATTTAAGTTTCTTCCACATCTTTTTGTGGTTTGATGGCTCATTTATGTCTATTGCTGAATAATATTCCATCGTATGTCTGTATCACAGTTTGTTTATCCATTTACCTTGTGAAGGACATTCTTCATTACTTCCAAGTTTTGGCAATTATGAATAAAGCTGCTATAAACATTTATGTGCAGGCTTTTTTGTGGACATAAGTTTTGGCTCATTTGGGTAAATACCAAGGAATGCATTTACTGGATCATATGGTAAGAGTATGTTTAGTTTAGTAAGAAACTGCCAAACTGTCTTCCAAAGTTGTTTTATCATTTTGCATTCTCACCAGCAATCAATGAAAGTTCCTGTTGCTCCACATTCTTGCCAGCATTTCTCGTCAGTGTATTGGATTTTAGCCATTCTAGCATCATTTTTCCACTACTGATGATAACCCAACCTTTTTCTTTTCTGGTGGTGAAAAGATTAGATCAGTGGCTCCATCATGACTATTTGTATGTTTTATTAATCATCACTATTTCTTAGGTCCTTGTCTGTTTTGAAAGAACCTGTTACCTGATTGCTTCTTTTGGTTCCCATTGCTCTTTGGAGTCATTTTTGTTCTTTTATTTTGTTTTTTAATTGTAGTAAAACCAGGAATCAAGGATGCTGTGTGTGTGCTTGCATGCATGCTTGTGTATGCAATGCGCACCTAAGTGTGCATACATGAGGCAGGTGTAGAAAAACATTTCTTATATTTTCTACAAGTCATTTTTTATTATGGTGGCCTATAACTCACAAAAGAGGAAATGGGATTATGTTTTTCACTATTATTTTAGACAGTGTTTCAGGACTTAGCCTATTTTTGCAGTGTCTTTCCTGTCTACTCCCAACACTGCAACCTTAGCTCAAGTCTTGATCTCTCACTTGGTTCATTCCAATAACCTCCTGTCTAGTGCTCTTGCCTGCATGCTGTCATTCATTCACTGCATGAACAAAACATTACAATCTATTGTGTGTCAACATTGTGCTGAGAAGCAAGGATACACAGGCCAGTGAGGTACTGGTCTGCCATCAAGGAACTTACAGTCTAATAGAAGGAAGAATTGGGTAAATACATGATTACAACAGAGTTTGGTAGGTTAAACAAGAAAGATATCACACAGCAAGCCATCTACTTATTTGTGTATACCCCCATGTAATTGGTTTTGGATGGGTGACTGCTTACTATACCAATAATTCCAACAAGCAATGGTGAGGACCTTAACTAACTCATAGGCAAAGATTTTAAAATCATCTGGCAGACTAAGCTTCGTAAAGCACCGTGCAGATCATGGCTGTTAAAATCCTTTAGTGGGTTTGCATTTACCATTAAACTACAGCCAAATGCCTTAGCTTGAAAATTAAGGTCATTCATGTCTTGACCTTTACCTCCCCCTCCAGCCTTGTCTTATTGTACTCCTGCAAATATATTGTACATCCTCGTTAGACCAGACTATTCACTGTTCCCCCATGCAGGCCCCCATGTCCCTCCTCTGCTCATGCTACTGTGACTGTAAAATTTTCTCCTGCTCTCTGTCAAAAATCTTACCTATCTTTCCAGTTCAAATAACAGTATATGTTATTGAGATATTGAGAGATCTCTGGATACATACAATCTCCTGCTTGCTTCAACCCTGCTAGCCATATACTTCTCCTTTTATGTTTTACCAGAAGTTGATTATTTGCATAATGCACGTACTTGGATAGTCTTTAATAGAAGGTTCTTGAAAACTTTTCCCCAGGGCTGTGGCCATAACATATTTATTCAGTGAGTGAAAGGATGAGTTCTCCCTCTCTGTGAATGCCAGCTAGGTCTTAAGATTTGTAGTTGAGAAGATATAATTCCCAGGGAAGCATAAATCTCACTGTTCTTCCAACCAAAAGACCCAGATTTAACTGTGCAATAATAAAAAAACTCTCTGTTGTACAAAAAGGATCAAGTCACTGTTTAGAATATTGCTTGTTCTTCCCACAGGTTTCCATTAAGGTTATATATTACACTCTATAAATATCCTGACCTACAATTGAGTGATAGTTGTTTTCCCCCAGTTAGGGTTCTAATCTGTGTCTAGAGATTCTTGGGACTATGAGGAGACAAGTCAGAAGTCTTCTTTTTTAAGGGGAAAGAAAAGAGGGCTCCCTCTCTGGGAGCTTCTGTGGGAAGGAACCAGGGAAAATGTGGAGTCACCACTTGGAAATGGCAAAAACAGACACCCACCCACCCACCCACACCTGTGTGATCATACAACTGACAAAACTATTCCTGTGGTCTCCCCAAATCGACCTGGGATTGATACAGGCTGTTATTCACCACTGTTTTTGTGCCTGGCAAAGCGCTAGACACTTTTACACGTATTATTGCTTTGGAAAAAACAAGCTACCAAATTTGTCAGCAAGGAGATGGCTTGATGAGAGTAGCTTTGGAGAGAGGTGGTTAATATATGGCTGAGTACACAGAAGGGACCCTGCAGAGAAGGCCATGTTTGAGATAGTAGGTAACAGGGAGACCTAGAAGAGGGAAAGAAAACAAATAAAAGCAATGCTTTAGGAAAATATTCATGGCAGTGTTTCCTCCCATGCAGGGAAGTTGACAGGAGAGGCCAACCTTAGCAAAGAGGGCCTGTACTTGGGATGAGCTCAAACGTTCTTGGACCCCCACCCCCAGCACATTGCTCTCTGGAGCATGTTATGGCCTTTACTGTGTCTTGATTTTTGCATGCTTCACCTTTCCAGTTTGGAGCTCCAGTCAGCTCTGAAGGTAGAGATGAAGGCATCAGAAGCACAGGTGTGGCAGATGACCCACGGGAGGCAATATGGTTAAGACAGGAGATGCAAGGATCAAGGACTAGAATTTGCGAAGAGTTGTAAAGAGACAAGAGAGATAGGAGTCGAAGAATCAAAGGGATTTGTGAAAAGTTTGAGAGAGAAACACTGAATCAGGCTACTGTAGCTGCAGCAAAATCAAGTGAGTTTTAAGAAGAATGCTCTTTGGAGTCAAAGGCAATGGAGCCTGCTAAGAATCTAGGAAGCCTAAACTGCAGCCCTGGTTAAAATGGATTACCCTCTCATATCTGCTCACCTTGTACAGCTACCACTTTTGGAAGGATCAAATATATAATTGGCACCATAACCTCCCTTACACATATTATCTATTTAAGTCTTTACAGCAGGTTTATGAAACAGATACCGTCATCATCAGTTATTTATTTATTGCAGATGAGGAAGCTCTACTCAGTATAAATAACTTGCCCAAGTTTGCATGGCTAGTAGAGCTGGGATTAAAACCCGGATATGTTTGTTTCCAAAGTCTGAGTTTTTAGTGCTGGTATGTTTTTATGCTACTTGATTGCGTGTATGTGTCTCCCCCACATCCCCTCCAAAAAAGCTTGCCCTTTTTCTATGGTTTCTTTGATCTTTATTACTTTGTGCACATAGTAGGTGTGTGATGCAGATAAACTGAAAGAGTGACAGGAGAAGTGGAATGGAAAAAAGAGAACATCCAGCGGATGACAGAGAAGTAATTGCTACCTTCTAAAGTCCAATTGCAAAAAAGCTACCTCTAACCTAAGCTTGGTTTACTATTCCCTCTCCCAGGTGGTCTGTAGGCAGCTCCAGATGCCCATGTCTACTTATCTGACTGTTCTAAGAACTATCCTGTAGCTACCCCATGACCATAATTATTAAGTGTAACATTCTAAATCTGTAGTAATTTTTGACTCACTGGCCCTTCCCATTTCCTGAATGTGCTAGCTGTGTAACAAAACTTCTATTTGCACAGTTTTCTATAGTTTTCCAAATGCACTGTGGGTTGATCTAGGTAAAAAGAACACTCAAGGAGTGTTGAGTGAAATGGAAGTATTTTGCTCACTCTAAATATAATATTTGATTTATCCCTCCCTATCATCTGAAAAAGAGACTACCTACAGACTAAAAATAGAGTAGAAAATAACTGCAGATCCTCAGATAAATATAATATGCAAAAGGTCTGAATAGTCAACTTTGTTTACAGACACTCCTGTGCACATCAGACAGATTTTCTCCTAGGTGAGTGAATGTTCAGGGTCATGTGAAATACATGTGGTGGATAGTGTTCTATTAAAATAAAAAGGACCGCGTACAATAAAAGTTTAGTGTTTGAATGAGCCACAAGGATCACTGTATTCACATTGCCTCTCACAGATGAGGAAATGAAGATTAGCTAACTGGCCTTAAAGTCACAAAACTAAGAAGGAAGGGAGTCCATCTAGGCTCTTTCCATCCTATTCTCTGGTTACTGCAGTAAACGGCCACCCAAAACCTTTGCAATCCGCGCCCCCCCCCCACCCCACTCTTCTGAAATGGAATATGGAGCTTTTCAAATGTTTCTAATCTTGGGTCTAGGAAATTTATTTTGAGATATTCATACCAGTATCCATTTCTTGAGGCATATATAATAGAATAACTGGAAGGATAAAGAAAATGATTTTGGAGCTGGGTTGATTCACGGACTGAAGACATGTCCTGAGTGTGCCAGGCACCGTGCTGCATGGGCAAGACCTAGGGGCTACCGTGATAAGCCAGATATGCGCCCGGAACTTTAGGGCTTTAAGAATAGTGAAACTGGCTTCTTGTTCTGCCACTCAAGAACTAGACCTTGGGATAGTTACCTAACTATTTTAGAGCCTCAATTTCTCCATCTTTAATATGGGGATAATGATAACTCACAGAATTATTGCAAAAAGGTATACACAAAAATCCTAGTACACAGGAGCTCAGTGTATGGTAGCTGGTATTAGTCACTTCATTTTATAGGCTAGAAAACTGTGAAACTGGGATCCAGAACAGCCGAGCCACGTGCTGAGGTCCACTCAGGGGTCGGCAATGTGATTTGCCTACTGGTCCTTATTTAGGTGGCTGGGACTCTCTTCCCATACTCAAGGATGCACCCTTCACTTAAATTTTGTTGAATAACATCTTGTGCAGTAGCTGCTCTTTGTATTAATTTTTACATTGCAGTCTCTTGGAATGTGGAAGAAGATGACTGAATGATCTAGCAGGGAAAAAAACCAGGGGAAAAAACCCCTGGAATTCTCAAATTGAATTCTTCATCTCTTATAATTGAAGGAACTTCGGAGGCCATTTAATGTATCCTCCACATTTGGTCATAAAAATAAAGTCTTTGCACTGGCTTTCCTAAAAGCTATCTGTTAATTTTAAAGGATGCTTATTGTCATGGAATCATTCTATTAAAGCACACTCATGGTTATAGAGCTTGCCATTTTATAAGTTATGCATTTTAGAAACTATTCAATACTGGGTCCCTTTCAGACTGGCATGGTGGGTTTACTATTGTGCAAAGGAAAGGAAGGTGAAGAGGTAAATTGGTGCCCATTCAGTATATTCACATTATTTCAGAGAAATTTAAATTTAAGGGCAAATGAAATTTTAGTAAGTACTCATATTTTTTGTTATCTATACAAAGCTTCATTTTAAGAAAAAAATAAAGTCTGTTACCTCTTTCAGGGCAGAGTTTTAGTGTGCTCGCTCTGGACCAAGGCTAGGGAGAGTTTTCCTCTTCTTTGAAGTTCCACCTCTTGTCTATTTCTTCATCCTCATTAGCCATATTTTCCCTGGGGTTTCTCCTCCCTCAGGATCGCTGGGGAGATTGTGGCAAATGTAGAGCCCTAGGCTTTTCCAGACCAACTGAATCTGATCTTCTGGGGCTGGGGTGGGGTGGTTTTGGGAGAATCCACAATTTAAACAAGTTCTCCAGGTGACTTTTCCCTATAATAAAGTTTGGGAACAACTGCAGGTGTGTCTGTTTATTGTCTCCCTCTAGTCTTTGCTTTAAACCAGTGGTTCTCAAAGCTGGTTGCATGTACAAACCACCTGGGGAGGCTTGAAAAAATACTGATGCCTAGTGATCCTGAAACAACTGGTCTGGGATGGAGCCCAGCCATCAGCATTTCCTCCAAGTGATTTTCATTTGAAGCCAGAGTTGAGGACCAAGACAATCCTTCAAGGATCCCTGCCTGATATTCTCAATGCATCCTCCCCCTGTCCCTGTATTCTGCCCCTGTTCTATCACTTTCTAATTTGCTACTTCCTTTACTTGAATTGTACATCTTTAATTCCTGACAGATGGGATTCATAGACTGTTTGGCATATTAAAAGGGATAGTGTAAAGCACAAAAACAGGAAGTAAGTCAGAATTTAATGTCTGTATTGCTTGCTTGTAACATCCAGGAAGGTGTGTTCTAGTCACCGTCCTATAATTCAAATGATGCCCTTTGCACCTGGCTCTGTGATTCGGATTATAGAAGTGACACACCTTAAAGATAAAACAAGAGAAAAGGAGTGATCCTATTGCTGCTGATGTTTCAGTTTACTATTATGACATTGGAAAGGGTCCTGGGACACATATTATCATACCATTTCTTATATCTCCTGTTACTTTGGGGGATTCAGGTTGAAGATTGGAGTTGACCCATTTCCTTCATTTTGTGACATGTGGAGACTTTTCTCCTCTTTTGGATTTTAGTGATTGTTGTTTCATTCATTATTTTCACTTAATAAATAATTATTGGGCACTTCTGCAAGGAAAATGCATGACCACATGCAACAATATGAATGAATCTTGCTGACCTAATGTTGAACAAAAGCATTCAGACACAAAAGCAAATTTACTATATGATTTTTGGAAAGTAAAAGGAAATACAACTAATGTATGCTGTTGTAAATCAGGATTGTGATTATCCATGGTGGTGTATTGCGTGGAAGGGACACATGGGGGGATTTCTGGGGTATAAGCAATGTTCTGTTTCCTAATATGGGTCCTAGATACAGAGTGTATTCAATTTGTAAGAATGGATTGACTTATTTACCTATGATTTGGGCATGTTTTGTAGCTATTCTATATTCCAATACAAGTTTAAAAACTAAATAAAGAGAAATATTTACTGGGCACTGCAAGCCACTGGGGATTCAGTGGTACATGAGTCAGACACATACCCTCCCTTTATAATATATACAGTCAGTTTGGGAATACAGGCAAGTTAGAGCAAATACTGTATTACAAGGGTTTCTGGAGAAAATGACAGCTAAGTTGAGCTTTGATGTGTGAATAGGAATTGACTAGTATAAGGGCTGGGGAAAGGAAGGGTGTTTGTGGCAGCAGCCACAGCATGGACATAGTTCTGAAGGATGAAAGGGCAGGTGGAACAGACAAACTGTGGTGCGACTGGGACGTAGTGAGTAAGGGAGCAAGGGATGGAAGAGGAAAACAGATAGATAAACTAGGGCTCCTTTATAAGCCATTTCACAAAGTGGGCATTATTCTGAGGTCAAACTTTCATTGAGGGAGACGTAGAAAAGTAAGTACAGTCTTTATCTGATGTTGCTTTAGAAGAATTACTGTCACAGCAGACTAGAAAGTAGATTGGAGAGGGCGAGTCTGAAGGCTGGGATGCCTGTAATCCAGACAAGAGATCATGGATCTGTAGCGATGACGATGGCAGTGGGGTGGGGAGAAGTATTGGGAGACATTTAGAGGGTAGACTTGCCAGGAGTTGGTGCTAGATTAGAAGTGAGAGAGAAGGAGAGGTCGAAGTTGAGCAGCTAGATAGATTGTGAACTCTGGCAGGAAGTTGATGAGTTTGGTTCTGGACACAGAGAGAATGAGACTATCCCAACTCCAGCTGAGAACTCTTCTTACAAAGGTGAGTTTTCCTGCTCTGCCTCCAATCTTCCCTAGGAGCAAGAGCTATTTCAAAACAACCACATTAATGGTTAAATGAAAAGGTGCTACTTGGTTCATTCATTGGGCAACACAAGACGAGTCTCTTAACCACTAGGTTTCTCAGCTTCTTTCCCTGTAAAATGGTGGCAAGCAGCATGCCCCATCTATCCACAGGCAAGTAGAGATGACAAAATGGAATTCCAATTCTAATCATGTTACCTAAATGCAAGAAGTTGTTATACTTGTTATTATTGCATCACACTTAGTCTTGGAGAACATTTCCCAGTGTTTTCTTTTAAAACTGTTGTTAGATAATGTAAAATGTCTACGTCCTCTCTAACTTCATGTTGATATGAAAAGCATTTCTGATATTGGTGGAAAAAGGGCTGGAGTCAGCCTCTCCTTTGTTTTTACCTTTGAGTTGGGATCTTTCTGTTCCCATCTCTGTCATTTTGGCATTTTGGGTCATCGTGTATTTCCAACAAGTTGCTCTTGAAGTTTATGTTCTTCCTGAAGCTGCACGAGGATGCTTTAGTTCTATAACTGATACCACCATCCCACAGGTATGTATGCAGCCCTGTTCTGCAACCAGGAAATCACTTGGGAACCTCGGCCCCTAACTAAAGTCCAAATGACTACAACAGGTCCCTTTCCTTCTCTCTGATTCCAATTTTTTTTTTTTTTTTGAGATGCAGTCTCACTCTGTCGCCCAGGCTGGAGTGCAGTGGCACAGTCTCGGCTCACTGCCACCTCCGCCTCCTGGGTTCAAGCCATTCTCCTGCCTCAGCCTCCAGAATAGCTGGGACTACAAGCGCCCACCACCACACCCAGCTAATTTTTTGTATTTTTAGTAGAGACGGGCTTTCACCGTGTTAGCCAGGATGGTCTCGATCTCCTGACCTCGTAATCCACCAGCCTCGGCCTCCCAAAGTGCTGGGATTACAGGCCACTGCGCCTGGCCCCCAAATTTTCTTAGTTGTATGTCTAAGGAAATGAATGAAAATCTTTCTTTTATCATGTGTGTTTTAAAGTTTTTCCAGCATGAAAGGTCAAGTTTAATTATGATTTCTTCACAATTTACACTAGAAATCACAAAGTTTAAGTTTACTTATATGATTGCCTAAAGTTTCTAAGTTATGTTCACTGTGTGATTTTGAGGCGGCCTAACTTAACCATATATCCTCTTGAAGTTCGGAAATGATTTTGTAATCATCATATATCATTATGAAGGTTTATTATTTTTAATATTAGACAAAATATAAATAACTATTTCATGGAAATATTAGATGCTAGGATCAATTTATATAGTTCCGTTCCAGATACAATAAATAACCTGGTGGTTGTTGAATATGTAATATTACATGGTGTTAGAAAAGAATCAATCTGACTAGATAATTTATTACATATTTAATTTACTTTCAGCATGTCTGTGTATCCTACTGCCTTTCTGAGTATTGAAGTTGTGCAATGATCTTTATGCTTAGAGATTCCAGATATATTTCTGGTTATTTTATTTCTTATATCTGTTCTACAGTTCATTAATTCTTTTTTTACCTGTGCCCAAACCATTCTTTAATTTGTCCACTAAGATTTTTTATTTTACTGATTATAGTTTTTATTTCTAGTATTTCTGTTTAGTTGCTTTTTAAAATCTGCTTGCCTTATTTTTGCTTTACAAATTATATAATTTCATTGATTTGACTCAGCATTGAAAACACTCATAGGTTGATTTTTCCTGTAACTCTTAGGTTGTGAATTATGCTGTTTGCTGTATCAGCTGATTCATTTCTGTGCTGGTTTGTTTTCTTCTGCTGTAATGTCTGACTGTGACCTTACCTATTGTGAAAACTACCACATGCCTTGGCTAAGGGCCGCAACATTCAGGGGGACCCAGTTTCCCCAAGACAGACCTTGTCTTGTACCTTCCTATTTTCGGACCTGCCTTCCTCTCTACTTCCAGAAGTGCCTGGTGCCACTGATTTCTGAAGCACTATCCTATGAAAGTATACTCCTCTATAGTTTACTGAGAATGATGTTTTCCAGTTTCATCCATGTCCCTACAAAGGACACAAACTCATCATTTTTTATGGCTGCATAGTATTCCATGGTGTATATGTGCCACATTTTCTTAATCCAGTCTATCGTTGTTGGACATTTGGGTTGGTTCCAACTCTTTGCTATTGTGAATAGTGCCACAATAAACATACGTGTGCATCATTCTCAGTAAACTATCGCAAGGACAAAAAACCAAACACCGCATGTTCTCACTCATAGGTGGGAATTGAACAGTGAGAACTCATGGACACAGGAAGGGGAACATCACACTCCGGGGACTGTTGTGGGGTGGGGGGAGGGGGGAGGGACAGCATTAGGAGATATACCTAATGCTAAATGACGAGTTAATGGGTGCAGGAAATCAACATGGCATGTGGATACATATGTAACAAACCTGCACATTGTGCACATGTACCCTAAAACCTAAAGTATAATAAAAAAAATAAGTAAAAAAAAAAAAAAAAGTATAACAGTCAGAATTTGAAAAAAAAAAGCACATTTTAAAAGCAATATCCTTTCAATAACCAAAATCCACCCATAATAAATTATACAATTAAACATGAAAAAAAAAGTATACTCCTCTATTTTCATTTCATCCATATAGTTGTGGATAAGCAAGAGCCATATTTGAAAGCTTAAATTAAGAATATTTTAACACGTGAATGTAAAGGACTTTAACTATGACCATGGGGTGATGGCTTTACTGTTCATACATTAATTAAGCACACATGTATGATCATATAATGGCCACTGGAGACACAAAGCTGAGCAGAGTTTATCTCATTGAGGAGATTGACAAAGGAACAGTTCTTTCACAATCTGATAAACAGTATTGCAGAACAAAGTGTTCTGGGAGAACAGGAGATAATTATAGCAGCAGTTTATGAATATTTATTTTGTGCCAGGCACTGTGCTAAAGATCTAATTTTAATGAGAGCTCTGAGAGTCAGCTAACAGTGAAAGACACATGTTAGTATCCTCATTTTATAATTGAGAAAACAGAGTTCATCTGTCGAACAAGAGTTATACCCCTAGTAAGTGACAGAACTGGCTTTTCAAGCATACCTCTCTTGCTCTAAACCTCTCTTTATGAGGAGAAACGGGGGAGGACTTCAGACAGGAGATGACAACTGAGCTGGGTCTAGGATGAAAAGGCAGAGGCCAGGCACAGATGTTCTTGAAAAAAAAAAAAAGTCCTAAGGCATATGGGGGTCTGAAAATGGGGAGCAGCTTGCTGTGATGGGGACATGGGAAATGTGGGACGCAGGGTGAGTGCGGAATGAAGATGGGTCTGGAAAGGTAAAATGAGGGACTGGGTCCTCAAGACCTTACAGCCTATCACCATCCTGGCCAGCAATAGCACTTCACCAGGATTCAAGAGGAGTAAAGGGGTAAGGGATAAAATTGAAGTTAGGAGTAAGTATACCATTGATGTACACTTAAATAAGAAAAAGGTAAAGTTAAGATATTGGCCTTCTGAATGAATTCTCTGTTACCATTTGCTTTGTGGGAATTTTTCATGTATGATAGAGCTACCGTCAAATGTGCAGGCTGCACCTACCATTCTGATGTGGTGTTTGCCCTGCAAACACTGATGGCCTCACTGCACTGTCCTTCCCTTACTGCAAAGCATCTGTTTCAGTTTATTACTGAACTCCACCTCCGGATTTTCAAGCAGCAACTTCTTTTAAAAATGATTTGCTGTGGGTGAACTTTGCAAGAGAGCAAAAACCCCAAAATACCTGTGTTTTGAAGAGTATATGCCCTATGCCCTATTTAATGACTTTAGGCAACCAAGCTAAAGACATAGTAATAATTAACAATAATAAAACTTGTGGTAATGTTTAGAGTAGTGCCAGTGATCTGTGGGGTTTTATCGTTTTATTGGCATATGAATGTTTGGTTATCAAATAGGCAGAAACATCTCTTCGTAATGTGTCATCACTCAGATATTGTGCTGTAGATTAGGGTTTTTTTCAATGTCACAGTGACAGTTTTTCAAATTTGTGTAGGAAAATCATGTTTTTTGAAGCATTCTTCTATATTCACAGAGAGATTCCTCTATTTCACTAGTGTATATTTTAGAAAAAGTGAAGACATATAAAGAGTTGCTATTTATTGTGGCACTTTGTTGATATAGATACTTCCTTTTCAGGGATGTGTGCAGATTGATTAAACAGAGGCTATCTGAGCACACTATTTCATTTGAAATCCCAATGAAAGTGAATTGTCACTTGCACAAGTTTGGTTGAACGTGTGTGCTTGGATTGTGCTTACTGTCAGCTGTTCCTTTCATTTCAGTGTGGGGTAATCACTAACTTCTTTTTTTTTTTTTTTTTTTTTTTTTTTTTGCGATGGAGTCTCGCTCTGTCGCCCAGGCTGGAGTGCTGTGGCGTAATTTCGGCTCACTGCAAGCTCCGCCTCCCGGGTTCACGCTGTTCTCCTGCCTCAGCCTCTCCGAGTAGCTGGGACTACAGGTGCCCGCCACCACGCCCGGCTAATTTTTTTGTATTTTTCTTTTTTTTTTAGTAGAGATGGGGTTTCACCATGGTCTCGATCTCCTGACCTCGTGATCCCCCCGCCTCGGCCTCCCAAAGTGCTGGGATTACAAACGTGAGCCACCGCGCCCGGCCAATCGCTAACTTCTTGTATTTATTTATATTTTGCCAATTAGCTTAAGTTATTAGTGCAAATTTATATGTCCTGGTTCTTCTAAGTCTTTGCCAGTTACTTTGGAACATTGAACACTTAACTGTGCTTGCTCTGGGGTACTAGCAATGAAACGGTAATTAACTGAGACAGTTGTATCTTTTCCTTAAAAGCTAGAGAATGGGATTACCCTCCAATAAACAGGCTGAAAGCAACGTAATGATAACTCTTTTGATAACTCATAGTTAACATGATTTTTTACATTAGTTAAACACTACAGAAATTAAAACTAATGAAATTATGGTTTGTCAGATATAATAAAATGCCAACAGATCAAATCTGGCTTGACTCAGCAATGCTCTAGAATTTATATGACGTTTTAAATGAATCATAAAATGTTCATTAAGCAGAAATCTTGACCAAATCCCAGTAATCTGATTCAGTTCAGCTGTAGCTACGAAGCAAATAGAATTTTCTTTTCTAATTACATTCCTGTTATCTTTAAAAATCCATTTATGGTTACTGAAGAACAGACTTAGAAGTAACTCTTAAAAGTGCTTTAAAATTAATCTCTTTTATCACTTCCAACATTGTGGTCATTTTCCTGTGGTGAATAGTGAAATGGGGGATGAATTATCCAAAATGCCATCTCAATAGTTAGATTGAACTTCAGAGGCTCTTTGTAGCAATCAATAGATTAGCAACATATGCCAAGTCTCTACTGATGCATCTAGATAAGGATGCTAAGGAATTGAGTAGATACTAAACACACACCTAAGTGTGTGTGTGTGTGTGTGTGTGTATGCTGTGTCTATGTGTGTGTGTATATATATATAGTGTGTATGAATATACATAGTTTGTGCATATATATGTATATATGCATATATACTGGTATTTGTATATGTATTGTGTATATGTATACATATAGTACCTGTAATGGTGTGAATGTTTATGTATATATACATTTTTTCCAACCCATTATGATTTTATAAGCTGTTTAATATGAATCTGGCAATTTAAAAGTGTGAAATCCAGGGATGATATGAGAGGATTTTTTGTGTTGTGTGACCTTCAGGTACTTGGTTTGGGGCACAGATGAAGATAGAGATGAGGAGAATCTGAGTTGGGACATTCTGAAAGTGATCCAGAGGGAGAGATATTCTAGGTATACGAAGGTCTAGTGTATTCAGTGGGAGCAGCAACCCCTTACTCATTCACTTCTTAAGAGTCTTCAACTCAGTTTACTGGGAGATCTTCTTTGAAGAAATGTCAATATGTTATCCATTTAATTATGTAAATTTAAAATACTTATTTTTTTAAAGCTTACACAGCCATTTTTGTAGGTATTCTGGTTTCATAAAATCAGAGATTTTTTAGGTAGTACTTTAATCAGCAACTTTCTTTTCCTAAGTTTGATTCAATTAGTTCTTCAGCAAGAGGTCATGGTCATTGCTGACATTTTCTTGGTTATAGCATTCTTTCTTTTAGAATCTGAGCCTCTGGACAATAAGAATCTGTGCAACCAGGGAGGGAAAATTAGCTTGTGTTAGATTTCCATATTCCCAGGGAAGTTCATGTCTTTGTTTTGTGAAAGCTCTCCCTGTGGTTTATAGTTTGTGCCTTTCTCCTTTAGGATTCAAGTGTCTGTTTCCTTCAAAGTTTACTGCATTTCTGAAAAGAAAAGCTAGTACAACTATTTTTATGTGGATGTGTCCATACTAGACAAAAAGATTTTAACTTCATTCATATCAAAACCTAAGATATTTGCAGATCTTTTTCATTAGAAGGCTAATGGCTCATTTGAACATCTGTTTCTTTGTTTTCCTTTAGGGATTTCCAACTATTCCCTAACCTCTGAGTGAGTGACAAAAATTACTCTACTGCTCTGTGTTAATGTAATATAGCATGAAATGTATAATCAGATGCTCCTTTCTAATAGACATCTCAATCTCAGCGTATCCAAAGCTGAACTCCTGATATCCAAACCCCAGGCCACATGCTCTACCACCCCCCTCCCCTCTGGCAGCAACCTGCTATTTTCTCCGCCTTTTCAATACCAGTTGATGACAGCACCATCTTTCCAGCAATCCCCATATCACCTTGGCCCACACCATCCTGTTCTACCTTCTCTATCTTACCCTACTTGACTTTTTCTTTTCCCCATAGCACTTATCATCTCGTAACACACTATATGATTTACTCATTCATAATGTGT
Organism: Nomascus leucogenys; assembly: GCF_006542625.1. Taxonomy (NCBI): domain Eukaryota; kingdom Metazoa; phylum Chordata; class Mammalia; order Primates; family Hylobatidae; genus Nomascus; species Nomascus leucogenys. Next base: position 69,329,448 of record NC_044387.1, read on the forward strand.
ATTGTCTGTTGTCTGTCTTTCTGAATTAGAATTTAAGATTTCTCAAAGGCACAAGGGCAAGGATCTTTGACCCAAAGGCCTAAAATAGTGCCTCCTTGGAGGGCATACAATAAATATTTGTAAATAAAGGATGAAATAAGCAGTGAAAATATTCCATAAGAGATTCTTGAGTTGGCTATTTTTATTGTTTAGAAGTAGCTAGAAGTATTCATTATCAAATAATCCCTTGCTGACTAACCAAGTTAGAAATATCCCAGATTTGCTATGATTTGGCTGTAAAAATAAGAGTGAGCTGAGTTAGGTTGGTTTCTAGGGACATCCAGCAAGTAAAACAAAGTGTAAGGACTAGAAGAATGCTTTCTAATTTACTGATAGTTAATTTTTGATACATCTGTGACAAGGAACACTACGAGAACTGGTGCATGTAGAAAAAGACATTCGTTATGGTCTTGAAAAAAATCCAGTGGATATTTTGCTGCCATTCTTCTAATTCAGTATGGTCACCTTATTCAAAGAGCTCTGCACTGATCCTGACAGTACTCAATACATTTGGATGATTAAATTTTTTTCTGCTTAAACTCTCTCATCCCAGCTGTAGAAATTAGAATTAGGTAGTTTTGTTTTATTTCTGGCCCTAAGCAAGAAAATAAATTTGTTTTCATTAAAATTTTTCTTAGAACGTGGGGGAAAAATTAATGAGAAGAAAGAATTCATATTTCATTTTCTTTTCAGACAATTAAGACAGAAGCCTATTATTGTTTATAAGATAAATTGTATAGAGAATTTGTGGGATGCCAAAGTTGAATTTTATAGTGAAAAGAATTATCATTTTGGCTTTTCCAGAAAGACTGGCTTTTACTTAATGTGTTTGATTATAGAGTCTGAACATCAGATACATTGTTTTGAGTGACATTAATTCATTTTCTATACTTTAGTTTGTAGGACCAGTATTTCAATTTATATGATGATCTGCTTCAAATTGACATAATAGAAATGGTTAGAGTTTTAGAACCAGTGGGACAGGAATAAAATGATTGAACAACTTATAATCTGTGGTTCTATAATCTGATGGAAACCATCTGAAGATTTACACAACTTCAGAATTGGAAGGAACTTGAAGATCTGTTTCAAAAAACTAATTTTATATTGGTCAGAGCTATGACTAAGAGACATTCCGTTACTTGCCCAAAGGTTTCCCATCACACAGCTAGTTAGTGGCAGGACCAGAGCTAGACCCAGGCATGATGACCAATGGGGCAGAACTTTTTCATGATGTAGTTTGCTTTATATAATTTTTTCCTTCTTAATTTCAGTTTAATTTTATTATTGATATTATCATTGGAATATGAATTCTGTCATGTTTAAAATTTCACTTGTTACTTTTGATGTTTTTAAAAAAACACGTTTAAAATAACTTTTGTGAATATTTGTGCTTTCTTTTTCTGGTTCCCTTTGAAACAAAAGAGCCCTTGTCTGAATATGTATGGTTGCTATTCATATATTCAAAACCAAGCCTTTCAAGAATTTGAGATATATCATAGTTTATTGTATTATTTTCCATTCGTGGGATGTTTGCCTCCTGGTTAAATTTCTCTTTTCATCTGTGGTAGTTATGCTCGACTTACCTTTTCAGTCTCTGCGTTCTGGATGGTGCCTGAGCAATCGAAGGACAGTAGAGGTTTAAACCACATTTAGGTGCTGTCCTAATGGTTGTGTCCATTTTAACTTTCCAGAAGCTGAATTTTGAGCTGAAGGATCTGCTACCTTGGAACCTGGCCTTCTGCTTTAGCTTGGCTGTGGAGAACATTCTAGATTGTGGAGAAGTAATTCCTACTAGGAAGCAATTTGTATCCAAGAGCTATCATGTTTCAAATACCATTAGTAGAAGCATTTAGCAGTGCTGATCAATTTGGATAAATTTGGAAGAGAAAACAGAGATTTGTAAATTATTATGGGAAACAGAATCTGCAGATTTGTGGGAGGAGGGAAGAAAGACTAGAGGAGGAAGGAAGCCATATCCTAAAAAGACAAGAGCTTGGTTATACACTGGCGGTGTTGTAGGGAGAGAGAAAAATGCACTAAGCTGCTCTAGTGTCCGCCTCCCTCTGGAAAGCACTGTGATTTGGGGTAAAATAGCCTTGGATGGAGAGCAAGCAGAATTAAAGCCCATCAACCCAGGAGCACCTGGCTGACAAGCCCAGCAGTAATGGTGAGGAGAGATAGCAGTTGATCTGGAATCAACTGAAACCTGGTTCCAGAGCTTGGTGGGTGCTAACTGCAAGGACATACCTTGAGGAAGGAGTTTCTTGCACCAAGAATTGGATCTTCAGGAGGGAGCAAGCTATGATAAGGAGATTGATGAAACATGGGAAGCTGTTAGGCCTGAGCAGGGAAACAAACATACTTTACGATCTGATAGGTCAGCCCTGGGGAAGGACGTAACCCCAGAAATTGTGGGCGCTGCTGTAAACTGGCTTGTTTATGTTAGGTCTCCCTAGACTTTTCAGTGTCTAGACACAGTGTATCTTGTTAGTATTAGATATGTTCATTATGGCAGGTGTCTGTTAGTAATCTGTCTATTGTCAATCCTTCTCTCTCTGGTTCCCTTTCCCTCATTAGATTTTGCTGGATAGAGGAGTGACTGTACTGCCTATTGTTCCACACTGTTTCATACCCTGCCCACCCAACTTAACAATTGTACCCCACCCCCATCTCCACCCTCTAGCAAGCTCCCTACCTGGCCCTATTTCTATCCCCTTGGCATTTCTCATCATCTAATATTCTATATAATTTACCTACGTATTATATTTATAATTTATTATCCGTCTTCTCCTCCCGGAATGTCAGCCCCATGAGGGTGGAGGATGTTGTCTGTTTTCTTAGTTTTTGTTTCCCGAATGCCTAGAACAGTGCGTGAGGGCTTAGGAAGTTATCGAGTAACTAAATATTACTAAATTGTTGGGCCCCTCAATAAATATCTTGGTTAGTGGCATACATCTGATCGTTCTGTCATTCTCTGTTCCTTGCAAGTAGAGCTGCAAAGCCAGATTTTAAAATTAGCGTAGTCTCTTGTTTCTCTCTGAGTTGGGGGCAAGTACAACAGGATTGGCCTGAAAGGAGAGAGATAACATAAATTAAGATGGGAGTGGCCTGGGACCCAGAAAGACTGAAGCGCAATTTAAAGGTCTTTCTGCTCAAGTTGACTCTAATTCGAAAAGGCCCAGAATTTCCCTCAGTGTCCAGCTTACAGTTAGGAGACCTTGCATATAGTTTTGTTTCTGTCACAAATGTACTACTTGATGTTGAACAGATTACTGTGTTTGTTTCATTGTTTATAAGATGAGGGTAATAAGAGTTTACCTTTTTGTGTTGCTTAAAGCTTTTTAAGATAACTACATGAGACACAGTAAAATACTTTAAAAAGTTGAAGATGCTAAACATTTGTAAACACATTATTATTATTATTAAAGCTTTGATCTTTAAATCTTTTCCCTAAGATACCATATAACAGTGCGAGGCCAAGATTTTAAGGCTTGATATATAATTGTTTTAGCTAATATTGTTTGCTTAGTTTCTATATGAGACATTTCCTGGTTTAGAATATCAATGAGTTTTTGTATGATACTTATTTTGTATCTTCTTCATTCAGATATGAACATAAGTTACTCCACCGGCAATCAGAAAATGATGTTTGGCTATTTATGATCACTGACTTGGGCTGAGAAAATCCTGAATTTGAAGTGAGGAGTGGGATGGAGGTTGCATGGAGCGCCTGTGGGGGGAGCCTTGGCAGGTACCGAGGAATGAGTTTGGCAGGAACTAGCCCATCAGGTGCATGGGCCATAAAATGAGGCCATGAGGGACGCAGTGTTCCAGATGACAGTGTTAAATCCGTTTCAAATAAAGTGAACTGTTTGCTTAAACTTTCCTGTGTTCCCTCAGACCTTTGGCGCTGAGAACCAACTCAATATAGAAATTAGCTCACCCAGAGACTGAGGGGCAGAAAGACTCAAAGTACAGACTGTTGTGTCAAAATTGTGTTTAGTAACACAAAACTCTCAGGAAATATTTGCTGTGTTGCTTTTTAGAACTTTCTAGTGTGAACAAAATTTCCTCTTCTTCTGTTACAGCTCTATTATATCTTATCAATCATATTCTTTTAGCATCACATTTGAAAGAAAGTTTTTACCTGATGAAATACATATGTATTCAGCTTTCTGACAAATCTCTGCTCTTTTAATTTTAATTTTTTGTTAAAATTATACAAAGAAAATTGCATCCCAAGGAAGCATTGATTATACCTATTCTCATGGTTATTTCATGTTTTATTTTTATTTTTATGTGAACTCTTTTTCGACGACCTTTTCTTCAGTGAAGATCGTTTCAAATAAAGCTGTCTGATATAGCGACATGGTTGCTAGGGAGACAGAGTCATGATGGCCGATGTTACCAGGGAAGGTAGAGTGGTGAGTCCCTGATTATAGAAGGAACGATTTTTCATTCTCCTTGAAAGCGAGTCTTCTTTATACACAGATGACAAGTTCACTAACTCAGTAGAAATAAGACTTCAGAAAGAAATATTAAATTTTAATGTTTCCTCAGAGTGATGTAAACCTAAAGACATTTTTTTTAGGGTGAACGAATGAGTTTATGCTCACCAATCTCTCAATCTGTGGTGAATATTCTTTTGGAAAAACCAACATGGTGCAAACCTTTTGGTTTATAAAACTAGGCAAGCTCTCTAAGGCCTCGGTCTCATCATCTGGGTTGGATGAGGAATCTTTGTCTAATATTTCTCCCATATTCATATTTGGTTATGTGCAGATCAGTAAATACTTACTGTGATCCACTACGTGCGAGGCATTTTACTGGGGACTTTTCATACATTTTCTAATTGATTCCATAATCCCGATGCAAGGTATTGTCATTTTAATAAACACTAGAAAGTGTTCTATGCAGTGGAACAGGAGAGATCTGAATCCTGTTCAGTGCCACTAAGTTCTTTCTGTTGAAACATCTCATGTAATTCTATAGCTAATGAAGAATTGAATAAATACACAAATATTCCAATTTCATGTAAGCAACAACAGCACAGGTCCTTTTTCTGTTAGTTTTACCAATACCTTTGAAAATCCATAAACGATGAAGTTTAATGAAATAATTTTAGGAGATTATCCTGGGTTTTGAAAAACAAAATGTGCTAAACCTTACTTAAATTTACCATTCAAAAGCTTGATTGGTTCCTTATTGTTTGGGTCTCCTTTAGAATGGTTTAAAAACCCTCACAATGTAACTCAACTGAAAAGAAAAACTTACTTAATATCTTGTATGTAATGCTAGAATGGGTAAAACTGCCATGAAATTCTTTATTTATATAAAGAATACAGTGGGGATATTATCAGATTATAAAAGGAAAGCATTTTTGTAGAAATACCCCTTCGATATTTTAAATTGGCAAACAGTCAATCCTATCACCCATATGTTGACCTTCAATTTCAGATGTCTTCATCTGCAGTACCCTAGAACTCTTTAGTGACGTTCCAAGGCCAGAGCCAAAGAGCATCTGCAGCTTATTCTGAGATAAGGGAGTTTTCAGATTATGGAATCTGACCAAAGTACATGAGATCAACCACTGTCCTTTAAGAAAAGGTTGCCACTGTTTTGCTTCATATGTGAAGAAGGCATGAGTCAAGCTGAAGAATAAATTGGCACCCCATTAGCCTGAGAAGCCACATCTTGCAGCCCAGAATATCTTTTAGAAAGCAAAACTGGATTAAAAAAGAGAAAGAAATGTTCTTGGAGAGCAAGAATTGCTCTTGGAGTGCAAGTTGTATGACCTGAGCGAGATTTATTGAGGCAATTGTGTCTGGGTTTTCAAAAGTACTGGATAATTTTATGATCACCACTAGCCACTTAGAGCCTGGTCAGTGGAGATATGAGAGAAAGGTTATTAAAGCTTCTGAATATGAGCTTTTTGCCCCTGGGGATTAGGATTGAGAGTCTTTTCCATGCAGTGCTTTTTCCTACACTATGCTATGCTATACTATTTTTTAAGAAGCAAAAAAGAAAAAAGTTAGATCCCTTCCTATGAAATACCTTTCGTTGATTGCTATAAGGGGCAGGACATTTGATTAGGTGGACTAGCTCAAGTATAGTAAATGCCACCCTACTTTAATGGAGGTTGCTTAGAAACATAGTGTTTTGGGATCACTACCTTAATGGTTATCTACAAATTTAACACTGCCAATCTCTTATCTCCCAGAGGGCGTGGGCAAACTTTTAAATGACTCCAATTTTAGTGTTTGTGACACTGTGCATTAGATGTAAGCCTTTGCAGCAGACCTGAATCTTGAACGCAGACCGAGATAAGAGATTTATTTGAAAGACAAGACTTGTTTCTCCAACTGCTGGGTGCTCATAAAACGTGGCAATCAGATAGAGCTGTGTGAGTTTTAAACAAGGAAGAGAGAGGAGGTATTCTTCCACACACTTTGTGATTTTTATCTATAAACCAACTTCCAAGGAAAAGCCTTATAGTCACAGTAAGATGCCATATCTATGCAAGTTATTAAGGGAAATAGTGACATTAATCTATAAGATTTTGTTTTTCATAGATGAGCCAGTTTTACTGTTTTAAGGGATTCAATTGATTTAGAGTCAAAATAGTCAAATTATTTGTGTAAATTTCCCATGTTGATATGGTATATGGATTATATGCTTTAGAAGCATCCAGAAATTAAGCAGGAGGCCTTGTGTATAGTTTAATATGGGCCTCATACAGAACAAAAAATGACACATTCAATTCAATCCCAAGATATCTATTGAGTCTTTATTTTATGTCAGGCATTGCAGCTGTGACTATGGATTGGCTATGGAGAAAAACAATTCTACCATTAAAAAAAAAGCATATTTACTGAATACAACACTGCTAGTGAGACAGATTGTACAAAACAGATCAGGATTATTTGACCTTAGTTGCTATGTCAGCCTTCATTACCTATTCTAAAGCATGTAGAATATTGGTCCGTTACAGCAAAGACCCAAGAGAACTGCATATTTTTAGGTTATTAATCACAAAATTAAAAAAAAAATGATTTCATGAACATGTAAAATCTTCTTTGTTCTTTGGACACACACAAATTATTATTGCTACATTTTTTTGTTTTCTCTTTATTCTTTTTTAATAGGCAGTAGCTATAATTGATTCAGCACTACTTTATCAGAATAAGTAAAGATCTATTTGCCTTGCATGATATTAAATTAAATCTGTTTCAGAGATAAACAACTTAAATTTTAATGCTTCACATTCAAGAGTGCATCTGTGCCAATATTTAAATAACACAATACATCTATCTTTCAGACTTTGATTCAATGTTTTGGTCTTCTTTGGTTTTAGGCTTTTATTGAAAGCTTGAAATGTATCTAATCCTTGTCTTTTCTGGAAAGGTGAGAGTATTGCTCCAAACTTTGCTCAATTAAAGAAATTCTGCAAATCTTACATCAGATTCTCCTACTGAGTTATTTATTTGACCAGTTTAGAGCAAGACTTAGTTTGCTTCATGATTAACATAAGGCAAATAATATAATATGGCATTACTTGTAATGTTCTTTCAGTATATTTGATAGGAGTATAGATTGACCACAGCATCTAATATGTTCTTATAAAGAAATTTGTTTCATGTCCTTCCTCACCTATGTGAATCACTCCCATTCCCCAAATAACTGAAGGTGAGGCATTCGTTCTAGGATTTTTAAATGAATATAGGTATTTCTTTTTCACTTTTCGTATATCAGATGAGCCAATGGAGTGTGACTAGAATACATCTTCCTTTTCAAGAAATTTTTTCTTCTTTATATTGGCAAATATTCATACTCTACTACCTCCTTCTTTATGGAAAGTGTGTGTGTGTACATATAGTTTGTATTATATGTATAATACATATATACTTTATGGAGAGAGAGAGGAAAAGTATGTGTGTGTCTATACATATATACATATATACACACAGATGATCCTTGATATAATGAGGTTACATCCCAATAAACTCATTGTAAATTGAAAATATCATGAGACAAAAATGCATTAAATATACTTAACCTACTGCACATCATAGCTTAGCATAACCTACCTTAAATATACAGTCAGAACATTTACATTAGCATATAGTTAGGCAAAATCATTCAACACGATAATTTATTATTTTATAATAACGTGTTGGATAGCTCACATAATTTCTTGAATATTATACTGCAAGTGAAAATCAGCATGTTATATGGTTACTCGAAGTATGATTTCTACTGAATGCCTATCACTTTCACAGCCCTTTCAATGTTGAAAAATGGTTAAGTTGAACCATCATAAGTTTGGGAACCATCTGCACATATATGTGTGACACAAGCATTTTGCCTCATGAGACAAGGAAGTATAAGAAAAAAAAAATTAGGAACCTACCATTATTTCTTCCATTTGGGTAAGTTTCTAAAGCCTAAAGATTTCTAAACTTGGGCAAGTTTCTAAACCTTTAAGAACTGCAGTTTCTTTATTTGCAAAACGGAGCTAATCGTATCTACCTATTTTGGGTTTCATGAAGTTTAAATTAATGTGCAAAGCAAATTGATTATGACAAATTGTAGAAAAGTGTCAGCCTTTTCCTCCTTAATGTTAGTTATTGAGTATATTAGCAGGACAAAGCAAATTATTCTTTACTGTTTTCCATGAAGATCCACGAGAAATAGTAAGACTATGTATTACATTTTTAATATATATAAGATTGTCAATCTGAAGAAATGGGATTTAGTACTAGGAGATAATGATGGTATTGTTTTACATGTTTTCTCAGATGTAATCAAAGTACACTCATTTGAAATTTTATCAACCATTGAAACTACTCTGTACTTTGACAAATTACTTCAGTGAATGGAGTTGGTTTCGAACATTGTATTTTTCCCCCTGAAAATATTATGTACAACCAAAATGTATATTTTTTACCATGCAAATACCCAGTTCATAATTATGCCAGGAAGACTTCTTGATGAGTTTAAATACAACACAACCCTCAGATGTAGCAGTTCAAATTGTAATCTATTAAACATTTATAAGTAGCAGGCGTTTGTGGTGGATAGTCTCCAGTGACGGCCACCTCAATCCCTCTCTTCCCTGTACATGTCTGCTGCTCTTCCCACCAAGAGATGGAATCTCATTTCCATCTCCTTGAATCTAGGCTTGCCTTGGTGACTAGTGTGACTAATAAAATGGGGCAGAAATGATGCTCTGGAGCCTCCAAGGCTAGGTTATAAGAAGTTTCATAGCTTCTTTGTTGAACTTTTGGGATGTCTCATCTCAGAATCCATCTGCTGAGCTGTGAGAAACCCACACACATGAAGAAACCATGTGTAGGAGCCCCTGTTGGCAGCCCCAGCTGAGCCCCGGTTGGCCACCATTGTCTACTGCCAGCCTTGGATGACCAGCTCAGTCAAGGCTGCCTGTGGCTATTGGACTGCAACCACATGAGAAATGCCAGTCATAGAGATAATAATAATTTGTTGTTTTAAGCCACCAAGTTCTGGGATTGCTTATTATATACAATAGAACAGCCTTATAAGCAAATTACATGGTGACTTGTACAAACATGTTCACATAAAGATGCAGTATGTGTTCTATGAAACCTCAAAATATTAAACAGTTTATGCCCTTAATAGACCCAAATTCTGTTTTTTATTTCAATGGGATCAAGTTTCAAAAACATAGTGAATGTATGGTGTTAGATTTGAGGGAGAGAGTTGAAATACAGCATTTTGGAACTCTAACTTTCGTATACATCCATCCATTAATTTGAATATTGATTATGTACATATGCAAAGCAATATACCAGGTGCTGTGGGGGATAAAGGGATGAATCAGAAAGCTATACTAATATTAGCATTTTGGAAGCCCCTCCTTTTTCTCCCTGAAGACAATAAAACAGCATTCGAATTTCCTGCTGAGTTTTCATTTGTTCATTTCCATACTTTTGACCATTTTTTCATGTTATTAGTTTCTTTGAGTGTTTGGAAGTGTAAAAAGGAAATTGAAGAAAATGTGGCCAAATACACAATGACATAGTAACCTTAAAACAAACAAACTAGTAAGCAATCTAGAATTTTGATGACGATTTGTATGTTGTATTTTTTCCTCAAAAACATATTTTTTTCGCTCCTTAATCTTGCTGTTCTTTTTTTTTTTTTTTTTTGAGACGGAGTCTCGCTCTGTCGCCCAGGCTGGAGTGCAGTGGCGCAATCTCGGCTCACTGCAAGCTCCGCCTCCCGGGTTCACGCCATTCTCCTGCCTCAGCCTCTCCGAGTAGCTGGGACTACAGGCGCCCGCCACCACGCCCGGCTAATTTTTTGTATTTTTAGTAGAGACGCGGTTTCACTGTGGTCTCGATCTGACCTCGTGATCCGCCCGCCTCGGCCTCCCAAAGTGCTGGGATTACAAGCATGAGCCACTGCGCCCGGCCAATCTTGCTGTTCTTTCAGCAAGATTTATTTTCATGATCTGGTATAAATGACAGGATGGATCATAGATTATTTTGTAGCTCAGATGCTTTAGATGTTATAAACCAACTGCTTATTGCTTTTAAGTATCGTCACTTTGCTAAGAGCCTGAAATTTGAAGGGAGAGAAGTTTGACTCTACTTCTGACTCTGACAATTATTATCTTTTCACCTTGGGTAATTTGGAAAACTCACTAAGCCTAAGTTTCATTATCTATAAGTAGAATGTAAAGATGATATTGGTATCCAAATACTATTATGAATATTTGTTGTAATGATTCACGTAAAGTACTTGCAGGGGTTCTAGCACATAGTGAGAGACACAATATTTTTTTCTGAGATCATGGTCATGTGTGATTACATTACATTTTTTTAGAATAGAAAAAGAAATAGTTGTTAAGAGTTCTGTGCAATTTTATTTAGGTTCCACAGTGAATCACTGGTGGCAATTTAAGAATTATTTAGACCTATTTACTTCTTACAAATGGTTTTAAAATTTAAAATAATCTTTTCAAAAGCAGCACAGGCATTCTTAAAATGCAATTCCATGCAGATAGACCACTTGTCTGGTTGAAGTGGGGATGGGGAACAGTCTTACTTTGCACAGTGGTTTTCTCACGACAAAACTCTAATGGCATAGTGAAGTCCAGTTTAAAAACTACTAAATGGGCTGGGTGTGGTGGCTCATGCTTGTAATCCCAGTGCTTTGGGAGGCTGAGGTGAGTGGATCACTTGAGCTTAGAAGTTTAAGACCAGCCTGAGCCATATGGTGAAACCCTTTCTCTACAAAAAATACAAAAATTAGCCCAGTGTGATGGGGTGCATCTGTATTCCCAGCTACTTGGGAGGCTAAGGTGGGAGGACCACTTGAGCTGAAGAGGTCGAGGCTACAGTGAGCAGAGATGACACCACTGCACTCCAGCCTGGGCAACAGTGAGACTCTGTCTCAAAAAAAATAGTAATGTATCAATATTGGCTGTTCAATTTTATCAAACGTACCATGCTACTGTTAATAATGCAAAACGTTAATAGTAGGGGAAACTGCGGAGGTTGCAGTGGGCTGAGATGGTGCCATTGCACTCCAGCCTGGATGATAGAGTGAGACCCCATCTCAAAAAATGAAAACAAAAACCAACAACCAACCAAACTACTACACTAGGCTATTATTTCTATGTTTGTAGCTCTATTTCTTTCTAGTCCTGCTTTGCCATGTGTTTTAAGCATTTTGAACCACGTATTAATTAAAATGTCCTCTGCCATTCCTTGCCTCCCTATCAGTGTTTATGTTACTATCTCCACCTGCTTAATCCTAACCTGTGATTTTGCTTTTCAGCTATAAAATTCATCATACCAGCTTGGAACTGAAAGGATGTCAGGGGAACATGTTTTAAGAAAATAACCTTAAAATGCATTAGCTTCCTATTACAAACCTTTTATCCCAATTAAAAAATGGAATCAAACATGTTTCACCTTAATTGCTCAAGCAGCCTGAGCTACATGGTCATTGCATAGTTTTAAGTTGTATAATTTGGGGTCTCTCCAAATACATTCTAGGGAAGTTGGTAAAGGCACTAACTATCAGCTGGTGAACACAGATGCTATTTCATTGACATATTTAGCCAAATCTTGATGAATCCTAATTTATATTTGCTTAAACCAGGAAGTCTAATCTTTTTAAGTTCATTTTCCCAGACTTTCAGAAATCCCCAGTGATGTTTATGCATTCATGAAATTTGCCTAGTTATAGGTCTTACTTCAGTAAGTTGAGTCCAAATCCCACAGACCTTAGAGTTGTTCCCTAATTCTTGTGCTCTACCCTCAGGCTTGACCACTGCTGTCACTAATGAGGCTAGACATCCTTTATATTTGACATGAGTAGCTTGAACCCTGCTTCTGCACCTGTAAAGTATAAATGAGAATGTCCCATGTGTACCTGGTTAGAAAGAGGAGCTGAAAGTTCGCTTTAACAAGTAAGTGCTATAATAGTGGTAAAAGCTCTTTTAATTAAAAAAATCAAGTTATAAGAATAAAGTAGGCACCACATTACCTGACTTCAAATTATACTACAAGGCCATAGTATGTCTCCTAATGCTATCCCTCCCCACTTCCCCCCTCCCCTGGTGTGTGATGTTCCCCATCCTGTGCCCAGGTGTTCTCATTGTTCAGTTCCCACCTATGAGTGAGAACATGCGGTGTTTGGTTTTCTGTCCTTGTGATAGTTTGCTGAGAATGATGGTTTCCCGCTTCATCCATGTCCCTACAAAGGACATGAAATCATCCTTTTTATGGCTGCATAGTATTCCATGGTGTATATGTGCCACATTTTCTTTGTTTTTTTTTTTTTTTTTTTTTGAGACGGAGTCTGGCTCTGTCACCCAGGCTGGAAGGCAGTGGTGGCGCAATCTCGGCTCGCTGCAAGCTCCGCCTCCGGGGTGCACGCCATTCTCCTGCCTCAGCCTCCCGAGTAGCTGGGACTACAGGCGCCCACCACTACGCCCAGCTAATTTTTTATATTTTTGGTAGAGACGGGGTTTCACCATGTTAGGCAGGATGGTCTCGATCTCCTGACCTCGTGATCCACCCGCCTCAGCCTCCCAAAGTGCTGGGATTACAGGCGTGAGCCACCGTGCCTGGCCATGTGCCACATTTTCTTAATCCAGTCTATCATTGATGGACGTTTGGGTTGGTTCCAAGTCTTTGCTATTGTGAATAGTGCCGCAATAAACATACATGTGCATGTGTCTTTGTAGCAGCATGATTTGTAATCCTTTGGGTATATACCCAGTAATGGGATGGCCGGGTCAAATGATATTTCTAGTTCTAGATCCTTGAGGAATCGCCACACTGTCTTCCACAATGGTTGAACTAGTTTACAGTCCCACCAACAGTGTAAAAGCATTCCTTTTTCTCCACATCCTCTCAAGCATCTGTTGTTTCCTGACTTTTTAATGATGGCCATTCTAACTGGTGTGAGATATCTCACTGTGGTTTTGATTTGCATTTCTCTGATGGCCATTGATGATGAGCATTTTTTCATGCGTCTGTTGGCTGCATAAATGTCTCAAAAAGTGGGCGAAGGAGGTATCTCTTATAACTAATAAATTGTTGGAATTTCAAAAATATATCATAATTTTTTTGTTTTTTAAATAGAACATTTATTGCATATAGATGATGAAATTACTAGTGTTTCAAATTGTTCTGTCTTTTTTCTCCTTTCTTGCCTTTTAGGAGTATTTTTGATTATTCCATTATTCCCCTTTAGTACTTTGAAAGTTGGACATTATGTTTCCTTTCTTTTAGTCACTTTCTTAGAAATTATAATGTGAATAATTAACACATCAGAAATTAATGTCAAAAGATACCTTTACCTCTTTCCCAAGCAATACAAGTTTAAAATACCTTAATTCCATTACTCTTCTCTTGATTTATGTTATTTTGCTCTACATCTTAATTTTATTTTTATCCTCAATAATGCATTATGATTATTATTGGCTTTATATAGTAAAAATTCATTTATGTTTACTCAAATAATTCCTAATTTCTTTGCTGTTTTATTTTTTCTTGCTTTTCTGACATTCCACTGGGATCACTTTCATTTTTTCTGAAGCATATAATCTAAAATTTTATTAGTAAAGATCTGCTACTGGTAAACTTTCTTGATTTTTGTTTGCAAGAAAAATGCCATTTTTCCCCCTTTTGAAAAAATATATTTTCTCTGGATATAGAATTCTAGATTGAAAGTCAATTTTTTCAGCCCATTAAAAGTATTATTCCATTATCTTTTGGTTTCACTAATGTTCTTGAGAAGTTAGCTATCCATCTAACTATTGATCTTTTGAAAGTAATCTTTTGTTTTTCTCTGGCTTCTTTAGTGTCTTCTCTTTGTCTTTGGTGTTGTGCTTCTTTACTATAATGTGCCATTTCTCCTGGTTGGGGATGTATTAGGCTTCTTTAACCTAAAGATTGATGTCTCTTATCACTTCTAGAATATTTTTCGTCATTATCTTCCCAAATATTGCCTCTGCCTCATTCTCTCTTACTTCTCCTTCTGGGGCTCTGATAAAAAATTTGTTATACATGCTAACTCTAATTCTGTCCTTAATTTCTCTTAACTTTCCTTTGTCTACCCCCAACCCCCATTTATTTATTTCTTTATATTGCATAAGGAAGTTTTTTTTTTGACGCATTTTATTCAGATAGCAATCTGATCACACATGGTCCAAGAACACTCAAATAATAAATCAAATATAATTAAATGTTAAAGTTTGATCTTTAAACATTATAGCCAATGATGCCACACTTGCCTCTGATCTCTCCAATATAAAAGCACATCCACACCTCAGTGGCCACCAAACCATTCAGCACAGTTTCCTTAACTGTGAGCTGTTTGAAACTAACAGTGTGAGCACTACTATTTTTTAAGGCTCTGAATAGTTCTAGGGATATTAGCAGGGGGTGGAGGAACCAGCTCAACCTTGGTGTTGTACCAAAATGTGGCCAATCAAGGCTTCGAGTAAGTCATAGCAGCATTCACCAGTGTTGAGGCCTTCACTACAAACTTGGGGACAAATTGGGCCACCATTCTAAGATGAAACGTTTGTCACCCCAAATGACCAGCTGAATCAGTTTCTTCTAATCTATTTTACGCTGCTTAATTTTCTGCTCAGCTGTGTTTAATCTGCTCATGAACACATCAACTGAGTTTTAAAATGTAAATAAAAATATTTTTTAAAATTCTAGAATATCTGCTTTATCCTTTCTCAGATTTGCTGGGTTACTTTTTATAACTCCTCATAGATCTATTAATTCTCCTCTTTCATAAGCATTTTATAATATATACCTAATGATTCTAATATCTTAAGTCTCAATCTGTTTTGGCTTTTTTTCTTCTCATGGTGCCTTGTTTCAGTGGGTACATAGTTTTAATTCCGAGTTGCTCATTTTTCTTGGGAAATTATTTGTAGGAATACTTTGAGTCCTTGGGATAAAAATGAAAATAAAGATAAAATCCAGAGATGACTTCTGTTTGTTTCTCTCAAATATCCGAGGGAGCTGTGCCTAGGATCATTGTAAACTAAATTTACAGTCTAAGGTCTTTTGGACCACACAGGTGATATGAATTAGAGCTATAAATCTATACCAAGGTTGGCTTACGATTATAACTTTTCAGGGAAGATTTATCCCTTTTGCTCTCTTTGGTATCACTGACATCAAGACATGTTTCCTTGGAGCCCCCTATAGGTAATGAAAATAGAAGGTGGGATGAGCTTACTTCTGATTCACTTTCATTGAGTGTGTAGCCACTTGGGGTCTCAAATTATTGGTTGGGAAGTGTCTCTCATAGGCTTCCTAACCTAGGTTAACTCTGCTTTGTTTTTAATCCACCTGAGTCCATGAGGCTGTGAAAATGAAAATCAAGTTTATTGGTTCAGAAACTGTGTCTATGACAAAAGCAGCTTTAGTCCTTTGTTCACTATTTAGATTCTCTCCTCCACTTAGTTTTTGATTGATAATACTTTACTATTTTTTCATATCATACATATTTTTAACATGACATTTTATATTTAACCCAGTATTTTAGTTGTTTTCAAAAGGTTAATCCATCCCTCCAAATTCCCTGCCACCATAATATCTGAAATAGAAATCTCCATTTCTTTGTATACTAGTAGTGAATCACTTAATCGTATGCAGACTTGTCACATCTCTTGCTTTGTTATTAATAGTTATTGGGTTGTATGACATTTTATGTGTATATGCCATCATTCCAATTGCATTGTAAAATGCCCAAAACAAGTTTGTTATGACCTGCATGGCACCTAAACAGTGCTGTTAATATCACTGTTGCCCAGCATATGTTGGCTGATTGAAAAAAATGGGTTACTATTTCTTCAAGGAGTATTCTGCTTTTTATTTATCAGTATAGCACCAGTGACCCACTGGCAGTAAGTCATGCTCTTTAAGTTGTTTTCTGTGTCAGTGCTGATCTATCTCTACTCCTAGATGCCATTTGTCACCAGGGGATTACATTCATGAAAGGAAGGAGATTAGGAAATGTGAGTGTTACTTGTGAGTGTTTGTAAGATAGTAGTGGCAGAGATGGCTAGTTTTCTTCCAAAATCTGTTCTATTTTTCTTCCATTATGATAGGGTTTTTAGCTAGCTATCCAACTTCCTAGAAAAATAAAAATATGCTGGCCAGCTTCCTTTGTAGTGAAGTGTTAAATGTGGCTGTATTCTGGTCAGTGGAATATAAGTGGAATTATCCTGTGACAGCTTCCAGGATCCTTCAATGTGAGTCAGTTGGTAGGTACCCATGAATGCTTGTTTCCCTTTTCCTCTAACTGGCACAGCATATATGTAAGGCTGCAATTCCATCTCAGACCATGAGTGAGGACAGAATCCATAGGATGCCAGAGCAGAAAGTTGGAAGGAGCCTGGGTCCCTAAGGGCTTTGTGAAACAGGGCTGCTCTACTGTCTTCCTGGATTGTTTACCTCTAAAATTGTTTCTGAAAGACACACCTCTAGCTTGTTTAAGCCACTGTTATTTTGGATTTCTGATAGTCACATCTGAACATTATTCTAACAAATCTAGGGATTAAACAGTAAATCCCAGAAATTATGTAGCCAGGAAGTTTGTTTATAAATGTCCAGGGTCCGTGACATAACATTTAGCCACACTTAATTTAGAGATTTTATCAATCCTTAGAAAGGTAGGATTGCATAGTAAATAGTGTAAGCTAACTGTATAATATGTTTTATACATTTAAATGAAATGTATAGTATAGTAATGTTACAGTTTTCAGTATATACTTTGAGTACCATTATTCTGTAATTTTAAAATTATCTTTTTAATGTCTCCACATTAAATGCCTCCTCTGTAATATTATTGATAATTCTATGGAGTAAATTAAACCACACAGCAAGTATTCTCAGTCTTGGTTGAATTTCATGTCATAATGCAGTGAATGGCTCAGGAACCATGAGACATTTTTTAAAACATAACATGACTAGGTATTTGTGATTTATATTCATGCATATAAATTTTCCCACTAAAACAAAATAAACTGACCAGAGCCATTTCTACAATGTTGATATTTTGTTACACCATTGAAATATTAATATGATTCTCATTTCAGCAACTTTGATTAATTTTATAAAAATAAGAAGGGAAATACAAAGATTTTACCAAATCTTTCAGAAACAGATAATTGCCACGTAATATAGCTATTCTGAGACTTAGAACTGATTCACTCTTCAACTCATTCTATAGGATGGCAAAATGTTGCTGTTGCTTTCAAAAGAAGATAGCCTGCAAATGCTAACTAAAGGCAATTTTCACTTATAGACAGATACCAAAGTCTTAAATAAAATAATAGCAAATTGAAATGGCAGTATATAAGTCATGATACATCACGACCAAGTGAGTTTTCTTTTAGGTTTGCAAGTTGTGGTTCAATATTAGGTGATAATTGTTTGGCTCTGTGTCCCCACCCAAATCTCACGTTGAATTATGAACTTCAGTGTTGAAGGAGGGGCCTGGTGGGAGGCAATTGGGTCATGGGGGCAGATTTCCACCTTCCCCCTTGCTGTTCTCCTGATAGTGGGTGAGTTCTCACCAGATTTGATTGTTTAAAAGTCTGTGGCACTTCCCCCTTATCTCTCTCTCTCCTGCTCTGCCGTGGTAAGATGTGCTTGCTTTCCCTTTGCCTTCCACCATGATTGTATATTTTCCGAAGCCTCTCAGCCATGTTTCCTATACAACCTGAGAACTGTGAGTCAATTAAACCTCCTGTCTTCGTGAATTACTGAGGTAGCTCTTCATAGCAGTGTGAGAACAGACTGATACATTAGGAAAGCCACAAAGCTGGGTACAGTGGCTCACATCTGTAATCCTAGTACTTTGGGAAGCTGAAGTAGGAGGATTACTTGAGCCCAGGAGTTTGAAAAGCTACCAGGGGGGCCGGGCGCGGTGGCTCACGCTTGTAATCCCAGCACTTTGGGAGGCCGAGGCGGGCGGATCACGAGGTCAGGAGATCGAGACCATGGTGAAACCCCGTCTCTACTAAAAATACACACAAAAAAATTAGCCGGGCGTGGTGGCGGGCGCCTGTAGTCCCAGCTACTTGGAGAGGCTGAGGCAGGAGAATGGCGTGAACCCGGGAGGTGGAGCTTGCAGTGAGCGGAGATCGCGCCACCGCACTCCAGCCTGGGTGAAAGAGCGAGACTCCGTCTCAAAAAAAAAAAAAAAAAAAAAGAAAAGCTACCAGGGTAATGCATTTTACTAATTTTTTTTTGTGGGGTGGGGGATGTTTTGCTCTGTCTTCCAGGCTGGAGTGCAGTGGCACAATCATGGCTCACTGCAGCCTTGACCTCCTAGGATCAAGCAGTCCTCCCACATCAGCCTCCCAAGTAACTAGGATTAGAAGCATGTGCCACCACACCTAGCTATTTTTAAAATTTTGTTTGTAGAGATGGAGTCTCACTATGTTGCTTAGGCTGGTTTTAACCCCTGGGCTCAAGCAATCCTCCCGCCTCAACCTCCCAAAGTGCTGGGATTACAGATGTGAGCTGTGTAATTCCAGCACTTTGGAATTCCAAAGCACTTTGGAGTTCCAGAGTGCTGGAATTACCCAGCCCATTTTACTAATAAATTTAAAGGGTGAGGGGATGATAACTCAATAGATACTGAAAAATCTCTAATCCTAATACAATTTCCCAGAAAGATAGAAATAAAGAAAAAATCCTTTAACTGTAGTGTATTTATGAGAGATCTTAAGCATGCATGGATTATACTTAATGTTAAAACATTAGAAATATTTATATTGTAGCTAAGCACAAGACAAGAATATTCACTATAACTGGTAATAGTCTACGTTGGAGAGAAGTCTTGCTCAATTCAATAAATTAAAAAAATACATTATATAAAGTATATATTTTATAATGTTGTTTATATTATACAATGTGTAATAATTTACATGTTTCTATTTTTTTTTTTTTTTTTTTTGGAGACAGAGTCTCGCTCTGTTGCCCAAGCTGGAGTGCAATGGTACCATCTTGGCTCACTGCAACCTCTGCCTACTGAGTTCAAGCAATTCTCCTGCCTTGGCCCTCTGAGTAGTTGAGTAGCTGGGACTACAGGCACATGCCACCGTGCCCGGATAATTTTTTTTGTATTTTTAGTAGAGACAGAGTTTCACCATATAGGCCAAGCTAGTCTCAAACTCTTGACCTCAGGTGATCTGCCCGTGTTGGCCTCCCAAAGTTCTGGGGTTCCAGGCAAAGTGCTGGGATTACAGGCATGAGCCACTGCACCCAGCTACATGTTTCTATTACTTATATAAGAAATAGAAATATTATGTAAATATATATATATATTAAATAGCAATATATATTAGAGATTTACATGTTATATATATAATGTGACTATACTTATATAATATCATTGATGCAAAAAGAATAGAGCAATGAGACTGTAATGGAATCTAGAAATATATTCATGATTATATGAAACTTTAAAATGTAATAAAGGTGGCATTCCAGTTTACTTGAGGAATGACTTCCTCAACCAGGCAGAACTCCTGCAATCTAAGAAGGAAAAAACCTGAAGGATTTGACTCTAAAAAACTCAATGGGACAAACAAACAAAAAAACTGTGATAAAAGGTAAATTTAAAAGACAAGCAGTAAAGTAGAATGAATATGTATATGTGTGTATAAAAAAGAATTATCCTAATATCCAAAACCATCTTCATGTTAATAATAAAATTAAACTAATAAAGAGAAGGGCAAAGAATATGAAACACTGATGCATGCACTTCTGAAATGATTTTAACTCCATTATGAATACTGGGGAAATCAAATTAATAAAAATGTTTTCTCCCATAATTTAAAAAAAGTGAAAAAAATTAATAGTATACAGGTTTGGTGAAACTGGGGAAATGGTAACTCTGAATATACTGTTTGTAGAAATACACATTAGTTAAGACTCTGGTTAATCTATCAGATTTTTAAAATGAGTTTAATTCTTGAACCAAATTTCAACTTCTATGCACATGAGTATTGACTTATGTACTGGTGTAACCAAGTGCCCAGTTTTTAAAGTTTTATCCTTTATCCTTCTTTTTCTTTGTGTTCACTTAACCACTAGGCACCTCCTCACATTGGTAGCATATCTGATTATACGTTTGCTAAAAAGTTCCAGAGGTTAAATCTTGAAACAATGCAAGCACCTGTGGAAATCTCCCACACCAGGAGATTGCTTCAAGGCTACAGTTAATTTACAACCCAGCTGAGCCTAGGGTGATGCCAGCCCATTCACCGGATGGGACAATAACTCAGGACAAGTCATCGAACCAAGTCACAACATAGACCTGCACTGCCTTGTCCCCTGCATATCCTCCCCTTCTCAAACTTCCTCTTTTCAAAATTCTGACACTGAGCTTGGAAATTTAAAGTGGTTCCATGAAGGCAAGAGCCTGGACCGTTTTCCCCATTGCTAGGTTTGGTTCATAATAATGTTATTCTCCTTCTATGAATTGCTAATTGCTAATTGGTTGTCAAGTGGTGAGCGGCTGAACCTGCATTTGGTAACGCTGGGATATACAGTGCAGCAGAACTTATAATCAGGAGTAATTAAGACTGCCTAAATGTAAATCAATAATAAAATGATTAAATGGAAGTTTTATTTATTTATTTTAGAGACAAGGTCTCGCTCTGTTTACCAAGCTAGAGTACAGTGGCACAATCATAGCTCACTATGGCTTCAATCTCTGGGCTCAAGGAATCTTCTTGCCTCAGCCTTCTGAGGTGCCAGGATTACTGATGTGCCCCACTATATCCAGCTATTTTTTTTTAATTTCATAGAGATGGGGTCTTACTATGTTGCCCAGGCTAGTGTCAAACTCCAAGCCTTAAGAACTCAGCTCCTTCCACCTCAGCCTCCCAAAGTGCTGGTATTACAGGTGTGAGCTACCCCATCCAGCAAATGGAAACTTTACATAATAGATGTTCTGCTGCAGTTAAAAAGAATTAGGAAATATTGATACAACATATTCCTAAGTGAGAATAAAATAATACTTCAGAACAGTGTGAACAGCATAATTTTATTTATAAAAAATCTATACATATTTCTGTGTGTAAATATATACACTAAAGTACGAACAAAATTTCCATTAATTACCATTTGGGGAGGTTCAATGAAAGAGGTGGAGTGAGAGGAGGGCAACACAGAAAGTGAAATGTGGTATTTACTTTGTAACCTATATAGTTCTGTATTATTTGAATTTTTAAAAAAACCTATAGCCTATACAATTTTTAAAAGAATTACAAAGATTCAGTATTGACCTTCTCTCTGGTTTAGGGGTATTCCTGCACAAAAAATTCTATTTGTTCATGAATAATTCATATAGCATTCAATGTAGCCATTTTAAGGAAAGCTTGATTGATTTTTAGGAATTAAATATACATATCAAATAGTTTTGCAGGAATAAAAGTAGCATAAAATGTTAGCTATTTTTATTATAATAAATATGTATGCATGATATGCAGACAGTGGTTTCACTCCTAGTAGATATACAGTTCTAACAAAGCTATTCGCTTAAATGTAAATACAATTCTTTCAGAAAGTGAAGACTTGGGGTAAGATGTTAGAGCATTTCTGTTTATTTGTTTTATTAGAATCTTAAAGTTCTTGAAAATTAGAGGAGAAAAAAGAGGTTCAAAAGTGTTGACAGAGGCCAGGTGCAGTGGTTCATGCCTGTAATCCCAGCACTTTGGGAGGCCAAGGTGGGTGGATCACGAGGTCAGCAGATCGAGACCATCCTGGCTAACACGGTGAAACCCTGTCTCTACTAAAAATACAAAAAATTAGCCGGGCATGGGGGCGGGTGTCTGTAGTCCCAGCTACTCAGGAGCTGAGGCAGGAGAATGGCATGAACCCCAGAGGCAGAGCTTGCAGTGAGCCGAGATCACACCACTGTGCTCCAGCCTGGGCGACAGAGTGAGACTCCATCTCAAAAAAAAAAAAAAAAAAAAAAAAGTGTTGACAGAAAGAAATAAAAGGCTGTAAAATATTTAGAGAAGTTTATTCTGAGCCAATACGAGTGACCGTGGCCTGGGGGACAGTCTCAGGAGGTCCTGAGAAAGTGTGCCAAAGATGGTCAAGTTACAGTTTGGTTTTATACATTTTAGGGAGACAGAAATTATACAGAAAGACATAAATCAATACATGTTTAAGGTATACATTGGTTCACCCCAGAAAGATGGGACATCTTCAAAGGGAGTGTTGTGGGGGGTGGGGTGTCTTACTGGTCACAGGTGAATTCAAAGATTTTTTTGATTGGCCACTGGTTGGAAGAGTTAAGCTTTGTCTAAAGACCTAAAGTCAGTAGAAAGAAATGCCTGAGTTAAGATAAGGGAGATTGTGGAAGCCAGGGTTCTCGTTATGTAGATGAAGCCTCCAGATAGCAGGCTTCAGAAACAGTGGGTGGTAAATGTCTTTTTTTCTGACCTTAAAAGATGCCAAACTCTTAGTTAATATCTTTTAGATCCAGGAAAGGATTACCTTCGTTAATGAAGATTCTCTACAGATGCACCATTTCCCCCACTAAAGATGGCTTTGCATGGCCATTTTAAAATATGTCAGAGAAATATATTTTGGAGTAAAATATTTTTATTTCCTTCAGCATCTGCCATCTGTAATGTGATGCTATACCAGAGTCAGGTTGAAATTTGGTATCTTATTGCCAAAGAGTCTTTTTTGTCAGTCTTAGACCTTCTATTTTAATGTCAGTGGTGGTCAGTTGTGCCTAAATTCCAAAAGGGAGGGAGTGTATCAGGGTGTGTCTGGCCACCCTTCCTGTCAAGGCTGGGAATTTAGTTTTTCAGGTTTCCTTTGGCCCACAGCAGGTCCATTCAGTTGGTTGTGGGGGACTTAGGATTTTATTTTTGGTTTACAGAAGATTAGTACAGGAGCTGTTCCTTGAATGTTTCATATTCTGCTAGCTCCAAAAATCCACCAGAAGGAACAAATTCCCTTCACTTACTGGCTGTTTTCATCAGGTTAGGAATAAGAAGCTCCAATAAGTTCTGTTCAAGGAATTGTTGCTACTGGAATTCCCATTGTGTTTTTACTACTTGGTGGAAGCAGGTGTTCGTCATGTGAATAGGAATGGTGGCTCTTGTTTTTTGACACCATTAAGTAATGTCCCAGAAAGTCAAGGTTTTCACTTGAAAGAAAATGCAACTTAAATTGGAGAATGGTAATACCCAGTGAAGCTGTTGAGACCTTTCCAAGTTACATGGAAAAACAGGTAAAGGACTTTAAAAAAAGGTACTGTGATATATACCCTGAGGGAAGCTGTGATAGGTCATTTGATGTTAAGTGAAGGCAAAACATTTCTTTTTTTATGATTGGAGAAAACAAACAGATGAAACATGTGCATGAATTATATTTTCACTATTCACTGCTGATGGATTCAACTTCATGTTGATTCCACTTATGAAGCCTAAACCAATTTTCCCTTTTGTGACAAGAGCTTGCCAGTGTGCAGTGGCTCTAATAGCTCTTGGGGAGATAGATTAGTGTGTAGAATGCAAAATGAGGCCATAATGTTGACTCAGGAAGACCTAAATTTTCAACATTTTGAAATTTCAGCATCTGTGAAAATTGAAGCCAGAGAGGCAGCACTGACTTCTTTTTTTTCTTTTCTTTTCTTTTTTTTTTTTTGAGACAGGATCTCACTCTGTTGCCCAGGCTAGAGTGTATGATGCTCATTACAGACTCAACCTCCCGGGCTCAAGTGATCCTCCCACCTCAGCCTCCCCAGTAGCTGGGACCACAGGTGCAAGCCACCACAACCAACTAATTTTTCTATTTTTTGTGGAGACAAGGTTTTGCCATGTTGCCCAGGCTGGTTTCGAATTCCTCAGCTCAAGTGATCTACCTGCCTTGGCTTCCCAAAGTGCTGGGACTACAGAGCATTGACTTACTGTAAAATGCTGTTAGAAGGAAGTCCATTAAGGAAAAGCCTCAACAGAATTGAAGAAAGTGAAAGCTTAGCAAGCAGAAACACATGTCTAGGTAATTTTATTAAATGTGGGATTTCAGGTGAGGAGTGTGTGTGTAGTACACTCTCAGAGACATATCATGGCTGTAAGATCAATGATAGCCATAAGGCCCACTAAGCATCTTGAAGAGCCTATACTACATGTCACTTAGCAGTGTCATGCAATCTGACTTGGGGGTTTCTAACCCTGGCATGGGAATTTCCAGGAGACAAGGCCACCTCAGCACAGATGTAACTTTTATAAACCTTAAAACAATACTTACCTTTACAAGAATAGTCTAAACTCCCTTTATGAATGAAAGAAACACCTGGTAACTGACTTGCACTGAATACAGGTACAGGAGAGGGAAAAGGATCCCCCAAACCATGAGAACTGTTGCTGGATGGAGACTCTCCAGGTCAGTCGGTCATCTGACCCCATGATGGTACCTGGCTGTCCCTGGCTCATGTCACTGGCCAGCTCCTGCTATCCATCTTTTAAGTGTGCTACCAAGAATAAACCACTTGATACTATGAGCCGAAATCGCGCCATTGCACTGCAGCCTGGGCGATGAGACTGAGACTCCATCTCAAAAAAATAAAATAAAATAAAATAAAAAATAAACCACCTGAGCATCACATGTGCTCTAAGACTCATCTTTGGTTCAAATCGAACTGAATGGAAGAAGTCACCCCTGGGGAAGTGAGTTTACTAGGATCACTCGGAACCTCCGAACATGACAGTCTGAAACAAACAAACAGAGAATCAGATGAGGAAACTGAGAACAAGGGAGGTAAAAAAAAAAAAAAAAAAAAAAAAAAAAAATTAGCTCTTCCTTCATTGCTGATACTTCAAGGGCAACTTTCTGGTACTCAGCACAGAAGCCTTTTTGCTACATCCAGTCCTTCTTTAGCATAAAGAGAGCACCTTCTCAAACGGGGCACTCAAGCAGGTCAGCAAGGGAATCTCTAAGAACGGAAACATGATGGGCAGTAAGGAGCATGGTAATACAATATGTTGATCAGCATGAGTGGTGAAAGTAGATTTAGGGATGGAGCATGGATAGAAGCTTCTTTTCTGGAACTGGGTGAAATATAATTTTGAAAGCCATATCAACTAATATCAAGATAAAATCAGAATATTAAATAAATCGAGATGCAAATACTTATGACAGATTCTATATCTTGCAAAAAAAATTCTTCTTATAGAGAACAGTGGCTATTTAAATAATTTTCTGTGTTCCTGTGTAGGTAGTTTGATTGTAAGGAAACATTACAAATATCCCTGGCCTATGTTAAATGTACATTTGGGCTCAGAATATATTTGCCATCCCTTTTTGACAATCTTTGCTTTTCATTAATGGGCACAGAGAGATGGCTATTAAGTAGCATGGAAAAAAAAACCCCACACTTCTTCCACTTTAATTTTTATGGAAGGTGTTTGAACCTAATTATGTAGCTAATTCATTAATGAATTCAATATGCATTTATTGAGTGCCTATTCTGTACCAGATACTGTGCTGGGGAAGGAGTGGTAAATAAGGCAATAATAGTCCCTTGTCATTATAGAGTTTTCAGTCTGGTGGAATTTAGTATAATAGTACAATGTCTCCTTATGAGAATTTTTTAGATAATTACTTGTACTGTATATAAAATGAATACATAGTGTTAATGGAAAATACAGGAAAAGATAAAAATATTCAAGGCATATGAAAATATTACATCTCTTAATACCATCTCTTGGAGATAACTGTTGGCAAAAGTTTTGACGTATTACTTTCAAATTATTTTTTTTGAGAACATGGAGATCTATACATTGAGACACATATACATTTATCTATCTTTCTATCTGTTCATCATCTAACCACCCATTTCTCAACACACATATGCAGACACACACAGGACACACACAGACACAACCATTTTGTTAAATGCATAAAATTAAAAGAATACAAAGAATATTCTTGGCTAGCTCGATGCCTTAATGTACCTTCTCTATTATAATTATAGATTCCTTTTTGAAAAATAATGTTCCCTTTCAGGTCCCAAAAGTCCAGTCATGTCTAAATCAAAACTTCAATTTCTCATTCAAACCAACGCTTCTCCCATCCACTCTACCTATTTTGACCCATTATGGCTCAAAGATGTCTATGAAAGGAGTCAAACTCTAACATGTTTGAAGAGATTTATTCTGAGCCAAATATGAGGACCATAACCCATGACACACAGCCCCAGGAGATCCTGAGAACATGTGCCCAAGGTGGTTGGACTGCAGCTTGGTTTTAGGGAGACATAAGACATCAATCAATACATGTTACATGTCCATTGGTCGGTCCAGAAAAGTGGAACACTTTGAAGGGGAGTGGGGTTAGAGTGGTTCCAGGTCATAGGTGGATTCAAAGATTTTCTGATTGGCAATTGGTTGAAGAGTTAAGTTGTTATCTGAAGACTGGGAATCACTAGAAAGGTGTGTCTGGGTTAATATAAGGGATTATGGGGACCAAAGTTTTTGTCATACAGAGGAAGCTTCCAGGTAGCAGGCTTCAGAGAGAATAGATTGTAAACATTTCTCATCAGACTTAAAAAAAGTGCCAGACTCTTAGTTAATTCTCTCCTGAATCAGGAAAAAGACCTGCAAAGGGAAGACGATTCTCTACAGAATGCAGATTTTTTCCCCACAAGAGACAGCTTTGCAGGGTCATTTCAAAATGTGTCAAAGAAAAGTATTTTGAGGTAAAATACTTTGATTTCTTTCAGGGCCTGCTGTCTGTCATATTGATATCTTATTGCTATAAAGAGTCCATTTGTCAGTCTTAAGGTCTCTATTTTGTGTTAATGTGGGTCAGCTGTGCCTGAATTCCAAAGGGAGGAAGGGATAATGAGGCATGTCTGACTCCTCCTTGACATCATGGCCTGAACTAGCTTTTCAGGTTAACTTTGGAAAGCCCTTGGCCTAGAGGAGGTGTCCATTCACTTGGCTGAGGGGTTTAGAATTTTATTTTTTGTTTACAAGGACCTAGAATGAGGAAGGGGAGCATGACTTCATCCATCTACTCTTCTCATCCTGTGCATCTTAGGATTCAAGCAAGGGAAGAGAGATTAGA
The DNA here is from genome assembly GCF_006542625.1 of Nomascus leucogenys. Taxonomy (NCBI): domain Eukaryota; kingdom Metazoa; phylum Chordata; class Mammalia; order Primates; family Hylobatidae; genus Nomascus; species Nomascus leucogenys. The sequence continues at coordinate 69,357,128 of NC_044387.1, forward strand.
GGAAAAGAGACAAAATCTAAGATGTCTAGTACTATTTTAATTCTGTCTTGACTAATACTGGTTGTTAGCCATATTCTCCATTCTGGAAGGTGTCCAAATATTGATACTGATTGGGATGGAATTCTGTTTCTTTAGAACCATTCTGCAACTGCATGTGTGTACGCACACACTTTTGCATGCACACATGCAGACAGACACACATTTTTAACTTCTGTTCTAATTGCTCCCTAATACAGACCTCTCTCTGGCTGACTTCTTAAAATGTCCTTCCTCTCTGCACCAAAAGCAGCTTATCAGAACCCTCAACTGCCTTGTACTGTCTCTCTTGGGTGCGGAGAATCCACAGTACCAAGTAGCCCTCAGGAATCTCAGGCTTTCTTGCCTTGCTAAATTATTGAAGTACAGGCTATGCCCCATGACTATCCTTTGACCTTAATTTGCTAACTCAGGTGACTCCAAACCATTAACTGCTTTGTTTTCTGATTGGAAATCAGGCTCCAGTCACCTCAGATTCCAAGAGAAACACATCAAGCTCTGTCATGAATTTTCACTTTATTTCAGTCCTATGGCAACAATGGGGCCTACCATTCCACAGGGTTGGGCCTCCGAGGGATGCCTGTCTCCCCATCTTGTGGACATCCTGCCTCTCTATGTGTGTTTCTTTTTGGAGCATTTAAGGAAGGGCTTGAGGGGAGAGAAAATGCTATTGTACTCCCTTTAAAGTTGACTACTTTTCTCTCTTAAAGGTGCTCTTTAATCGACTTTTGAACTTTAGACTTCACTTAAGTAGGTTAGAGGTGGTAGGAGTTGATAACTGCTGGACCAGTTCTGCTCTCTTCTCAGAATCCTTCATGAATAGGTCTAACATCTCTCTTTAGAATACGGGTTATTTATAACCCATTGTTCTCAGTTTTGGGGTTTCAGCCAAAATTCTAAGACAACAGGAAGAGTTCTATTCAAATTCCTGTTTATATGTATATTTATATATGTATATATATATACACACAAAGTTGATTTCACATTGCTTATGATGTAATTTTTAACCCTTTTATACTCATAATTTTATCATGAGCACTTAATCATATCATTGCATCTTTTTGAAAATGTCATATTAAATCTTTAGTTACACATTATTTTATTACATAAGTGTCATAATTTATTTCTCCTTTTGCTTGCTTAAAATATTCATTTTAAAAATTTGATTGTAATGGTAATACACACTCATTACAGATATTTGGAAAAATACAGAAAAGTGCAAAGAAGATAATGACAATAATTTGTAATCCTTTGAAAAATAGCTACTTGAATTTTGGTATGTTTCCTTCTGGGTTTTCTCCTCCTCAATAAATATAGAGAAATGGATAGATGTAGATATCAAGATAGTTTAATATATATATGTAAGTGTATATATGCACATAAAGCACATTTAACCCCATTAATACTTTGTATTATCATATATCAGCATTTAAAAATAAATGAAATTCTTACTGTATATAGTTTTGTGTCCTTTTACTTTCTATTTTTATCTTTCTTCTTTTGATCTTTCTTTGGTTTTTCTTCATATCTGAGGAAATATTTTAAGAAACTAACTTTGTATTATTATAAAATAATACATATCAATTATAAAAAAGCCTAGGAGGTACAGCTTGGCAAAAAAAAATTAACTTTTTGGTATTTGTCCAGTCTGAATCTATCAGTGTTTGGATAGAAATGAGATTACAATATTATCAACACCCAAATCTTATTAGCTAAAGAACACCAGACTTCTGCAAAGTTCTCTCTCCTATTCCTGCTCACTCTGATTATTGATATGCATTTCTCACGTTGGAACATTGATAGATTTCACTTGCACTACTCGCTCATCTATTGGTAACAACTGTCTGGTGCACGCTTGTGATGAGAGGACCTAATAAGCCATGCTCCTCTGGAAAGCCTGGCAGGTGGGGGCAATATTGGCTGCCATTATCTTTTAGGACCCAGAACCACTAATTTTACCCAGCTGGGAGCCTGATCCAGTTTGTTTTACCAAGCTCCTTCTCTCTTCAGGGTTCTCTCAGGGATCCATACTGTTTCCCTGAAATCTGAACTTTGCATTATCACCCTTTCACCTCCTATAGTCTGAGAGTTATATCTGTACCTGTGTGCAACCCAATTGTAGACACGGTTCACAATATACCCCTTCCCAGAGGCGACTCCACTCTGTGGTAATTCACCAGAAATTAAGAGAGGGGTTGGCACAGACAGTACTTTGTTACACACACAAACACCCACACCTACTTATAGTTATGGGATAATTTTTATAATATGTATAATATTTATACCATGTATTTTTCTGGAGGTGTTTACTATAAAAAATCTTATATCTTTAAGTATTTTTATATGTATACATATGTGTATATGGTGGTTTTACAGATATATCCACAGATCCTTCTATACTCCTCCACCTGAGAGGTGAAGCTTAATTATCCTTCCTTTGAATATGGGCTGGACTTAGTGGCTTGCTTCTAGTAATAGGATGTCACTTCTAATATTAGATAATAAAAGGCTGTCCTTGTATCTTAAGCATGTCCTCTCTCTCTTTCTCTCTCTGTCTCCTCTCTGGGGAAAGGAAGATTGTAAACAGTCCTAGGGAAAGGTCCATATGGTGAAGAAATGAAGTCTTTTGTAATTTTCCTGGGTGTGGAAGAGGTTCCCTCAGCTTCAGTCACATCTCCAGGGACTGTAGCCCTGACCAACAACTTGACTGTAATTTCATAAGAAACCGTGTACCAGATACACCCAGCCAAGCTATTCCCAGATTCTTGACTCAAAGCAACTGGGAGAGAAGAAATATTTGTTGTTTTAAGCTGCTTAGCTTTAGAATAACTTGTTTTACAATAACAGATAACTAATATAGGATAAATAAATGATAGATATGTAAGTTATAAAGAAGGTATCAATTACAAATCTATGTCCTTCTACTCAACTTATAACAAGCTTTGCCATTCAGTATATTATGAGCACTTTTTTATTTCATTAAATTTATGCTGTAACATTCTTTTAAAATTAGTACTAGTATCCTATGGTATAAATATAATAAAGTTCACTGGACCCCAATACTATATTTTGGATGCTCGATCAACTTATAATTATTGTTCTTATTAACAGTACTGTGATGAACATTAATAACTGTATAGGCAGTATTTTTAGTTGTAAGCAACAGAAACATTTTCTAGCTGATTTAAATAGGAAAAGAATTTATTAAAAGGCATTTGATAGAAGATTACCTCAAATTAAAAAGTGAAAACCCTGAAAAACAAGAGAAAATATATTAGAAAATGGGAAAAAAGTACTATATGGCTCTATGGGGTCTAAACAGCTGTGGAAAGCATCAAAATAATGTTGTAGAATCTCTCCATAGAGGAAAACAAATCCACCTCCAACCCTTAAATGCTGATCCCGCACCACCAACACTCAGTGGTCATAGCAGCACCACTGCTGCAATTGCCCCAGGAACTATTCTTGTTTAAGAGACCATGATTGCCAGAGAGGATTCTCTTGGTCCTGTTCCTTTCTGATACTACCTCCTGAATTTGGGGTTGGTGAGTATGACTGGTGGAGCCTTCGTCACAAGCTCATGCCCTGCAAGGGAGAAGGGAAAAGCGAGAACTTGGCAGTTTTCATTTCTATAGTGAGAGATAGTTTGTGTCTCTCACTGAGAAGGCTGTTTGGATACTGAGAAGTGAAGAAGAGTGCCAGATGTCTGCTGAAATCCATGTTGGCATGTGCAACATCAACTCAAACCATTTTTTCAATAACTAAAAAAAAATTCTTTGTGCAAAGTAATGCAACTAACCTGCATGTATCCAAAATGCATTTGCCTCCTCCCTCTAAGGGGAGCAACACAAAATCTTATTCATCACTACATCCTGAAAAACTCATTTTTCTTCTAGTTAATTTGTAATCCGTTTTAATCCTATGGGCCAAATTGAAACGTTGTTCAGCACCAGCATGTCCTACATAAAATAGTAAGAAAAAAGGATTGGAAAGAAGAGAGAAGTTAACTATATAAACACGAGAAAGGAAGAAAATACGAGTTGTAGCAATCCTATTTTCTGTAACTGGTCATGAAGCTGAAGTTGCTAAGTATAACTTTTCTGCTCTATTATTCCTTTCATGTATCTATTTTTTCTATTCAGCTGCCACCTCAGCTCTTCAAGATTCTTTACCTGATGGAGTGTCCCAAACGTTCATTCTTGACGAATCTTAACCTTTGGTTGTCTTTTCTACACAGATGCTGTGGTCTCCCAGTTAATTTTATCAATGAACACGTTAGTACCCAGAAGCATCTCAGGGCATTCTTTGAGTTCCATCCATATTTCTTACTTTCCTAATTGCATAGCAGTACTTCTAATTTCTTTTGACAGTCAGGATCAATCTCAAAAGTCAACACCAACATTCCCTTTATCCCCTATTCACTTAGATGTATAAAGAACCTGAACTGGCCAGGTGGCATTGCCCACTTACAATTCCAAGTTCCACTGTTGTATTAAATATCTCTGATATAAGCATTCCTGCCTTGGCTACCAAGACAACAAAACCCATCGCACCCAGAGTTTCATAGATGGAAAGCTGGAATTTTTTAGTGCCTGTATTTTGGGTAGCACCTTCTGTAATCCAGGATTTGCCCCTTTTCAGTCAATTGATTGTAGGTAGCTCTTCATGATACCTTAGGTAAGAATGGAGGAAGGGATGGTAATGAGCCTCCAAACTTAACTTGTGCCTTCAGAACCTAATCAAGTTCAGTTCTGTGTGCTCATTTCTATTTGAAAAGGGAACCCCTGGGGCACACCTGACTTTACAGACAAGTGGATTATATTATCAAACTTATAATGTGGAGTTCCATTGTCCGTGATCACGTTTTCTTGTAAACAGGTACCTGGGAGAAGCCAGGATCTGTTATTCGAAATAAGCATGACACTTGAGAAAGTGCTAAAGATTCTGCTCACAAAGATTTATGGTTTCTGCTGTGATTCTCCTATCGGAGCTGGCTGTCAACCATTGGAATATCACTGGGTTTTCTGGGCAGAAGGCAAAGTAGTGGAGCTGGTTCTAGTACAGCCTGATCAGCTGAAGCGCCTTCTCTTCCTCTGGGACCTTACTCAATACTGGCACCTGTTAGCATGTCTCATAAATGCTCAGATGGTATATGCAAAATAGTTATATTTTCTCTCCTGAAACTAAAAAGTCCAAGTGTTGTGCCCTTCTGTAGTGGGCACAAATTATTCCACCTTGTCATTCCCTTTGTATGAGAGAGACTAAGTCCCCCTAAAAATATATTTTAAAGAAGTTAATATGAGGCTTCTATTTTTTTTTTTGGTTTTATCTCCAATCTTCTGCTGGATATAAATTTTACCCAGGTATGTTTTACTTAAGGCTTCTACTATTTTCCGTTCTGTACAGCTTATAGTTATATTATTAATAGAATGAACCAGAACAATGTTTGTAGGATGTTGAGAGAATCTACCTCTCTAGAGGTAATTCAGCTTACCTGTTATCAAAACTCATAAGAAGTGAACTTTCCCAAATGTAGGAAATCTCAAGAGAGTGACTCATGTCTGTTATAATAATGAACAATTCTGCTTGGGTCTGAACTTACAATCAGGGAGAAGTAACAACTCAAAGCACTTACTGGTTTGAAGGAAACTGAGCCATATGAGTACAGGCATACGTCAGGGATATTGCAGGTTCGGCCCCAAACCACCACAATGAAGTGAATATCACAATAAAGCGAGTCATATAAATTTTTTGGTTTCTCAGTGCCTATAAAAGTTATATTTACACCAAACTATAGTCTATGAAGTATGTGATAGCATTATGTCTAAAAAATGTACAAACCTTAAATAAAAATACTTTATTGCTTAAAAATACCAATGATTATCTAGCCTTCAGCAAGTTGTAATCTTTTTGCTGGTGTAGAGTTTTGCCTTGAGGTTGATTGATGGCTACTAGCTGATCAGGGTGGTAATTACTGATAATGGCGGTGATGGGGGTGGTTGTAGCAATTTCTTAAGATAAGGCAACAGTGAAGTTTGCTGCATTGATTGACTCTTCCTGTCCGGAAAGATTTCTCTGTAACATGTGATGCTGTTTGATAACATCTTACTCTCATAAAACTTTTTTCAAAATTGGAGTCAATCCTCTCAAACCCTGCCACTGCTGCATCAACTAAGTTTATGTAATATTAAATCCTTTGTCATCATTTCAGCAGTGTTCACAGCGTCTTCACCAGGAGTAGATTCATTCTCAAGAAACTACTTTCTTTGCTCATCCGAAAAGAAAACTCCTCAGCTGTTCAAGTTTTATCATGATATTGCAGCAATTCATTCACATCTTCGGGCCCCACTTCTAATTCTAGCTCTGTTGCTATTTCCACCCCATCTGCAGTGACTTCCTTCACTAAATTCTTGAACCCCTCAAAGTCATCCGCAAGAGTTGGAATCAACTTCTTATAAACTCCCATTAATGTTGATATTTTGACTTCTTCCCATGCATCACGAATATTTTTCATGGCATCTAGAATGATGAATCTTTTCCAGAGGGTTTTCAATTTACTTTGCCCTGATCCGTCAGAGAATCACTTTCCATGGCAGCTCTAGCCTTATAAAATGTATTTCTTAAATAATAAAACTTGAAAGTCAAAATTACTCCTTGATCCATGGGATGCAGAATGAATGTTATGTTAGCAGGCATGAATATAACATGAATCTGCTTTTATACCTCCGTCAGAGCTCTTGGGTAACTAGATGCATTGTCAATGAACAGTAATATTTTGAAATGAATCTTTTTTTCCTGAGCAGTAGGTCTCCATAGTGGGTTTAAAATATTCAGTAAACCATGCTTTAAACAGACGTGCTGTCATATAGGCTTTGTTACTCCATTTCTAGAGCACAGGCAGAATAGATTCAGCATCATTCTTAAGGGCCTTAGGATTTTCAGGATGATAAATGAACATTGGCTACAACTTCAAGACATCAGCTGCATTAGCCTCTAACAAGAGAGTCAGCCTGTCCTTTGATGCTTTGAAGCTAGGCATTGACTTCTCTTCTCTTGCTAGGAAAAGTCCTAGATGGCATCTTTTTCCAATACAAGGCCATTTTGCGTACACAGAAAATCCGTTGTTTAGTGTAGCCACCTTCATCAGTTATCTTAGCTAGAGCTGCTAGATAACTTGCTTCACCTTGCACCTTTATGTTATGGAGACTTCTTTGTTTAAACCTCATGAATCGATCTCTGCTAGCTTCAAACTTTTCTTCTGTAGCTTCCTCCCTCTCTCAGACTTTATAGAACCTAAAAGAGTTAGGACCTTACTTTGGATTAGGCTTTGGCTTAAGAGAGTGTTGTGGCTAGTTTGATCTTCTATACAGACCAGACTTTCTCCATATCCGCAGTAATGGTGTTTCACTTTCTGATCATTCATACATTCACTGGAGTAGCACTTTAACGTCCTTCAAGAACTTTTCCTCTGCATACGAATCTTGGCTAACTGGTGCAAGAGGCCTAGCTTTTGCCCTATTTCAGCTTTCTACATGCCTTCTTCACTAAGCTTCATCATTTTTAGCTTTTGTTTTAAACTGAGAGATGTGGGACTTCTTTCACTTCAGCACTTGGAGGCCATTGTAGGGTTATTAAGTGGCCTTATTTCAATATTTTTGTGTCTCAAGGAATAGGAAGGCCCGAGGAGAAGAAGAGAGATGAGAGAATGGACAGTTGGTGGAGTGGTCAGAACACACACAACATTTATCAATTAAGTTTGCCATCTTCTGTGGATGTGAATTACAATAGTAATGTCAAAGATCACTGATCTCAGATCACTATACTAGATATAATAATAATGAAAAAATTGAAAATATTATGAGAATTACCAAAATGTTACACAAACACAAAGTGAGGACATGCTGTTGGAAAAATGGTGCCAAAAGACTTGCTTGACAAAGGGTTGCGATAAACCTTCAATTTGTAAAAAATACAGTATCTGCAAAGTACAATAAAGCAAAGTGCAATAAAATGAGGTATGCCTGTATATTTGACAAGCAGGTTCATAAAAAAGAGGTCCACTAATTAAGTGCACCAGTCAAATACAAAACCCAGCATACTTCTCCTCACCTTAAACCTACGGATAAGGCACCCTTCAAAGCTTATAGTGTTGTTTTGTTATTGAAAGCTGCAAATGTTCTCTTTGCAGACAGATTCAAACTTTTTGAATAATACTGGGCTTCCATAGTCATTTGTCCTGGGGAAGATGTGGATACATGGACTTAAACCAGGATGGGCAAGAGACACCTACTACATTGAACTCATCATGTTTTTGATCTTCATTAATGATGGAAAGGGGTCACAGTTCCAACATAGTTAATTTCTTCTTTGGGCAAAGGTAAGAAAAGGGTACCAGATTGGTCAGTTTGTCCATCCTTTTAAAAGACTCCCTCTTTATTATTTTTTTTAAATTAAGCAAATCCACCATCCTTTTTAAAAATTTGCCCAACACAGTCATTTGGTGTTTCATTGTCTTCCTTCATACGGATTTTTCTGGCTGAAGGCATTCCAAGGGTAATTACACAGTACGATTTTGAACACAACACGATTTGAATTTAAGGAGCTCAAGATCAGGGCTCTGGCAGGCTCAGTGTCTGGTGAGGGCACTCTTCCTATTTTGCAGGCAGCTGTCTTCTTATTGCATCCTCATGTTGAGCTTCTTACAGTGGCATTCGTGTCTCTTCTTCTTGTCTTTTTTTTTTTTTTTTTTTTTCTGAGGCAGGGTCTTGCTCTGTCACCCCGGCTGGAGTGCAGTGGAGTGATCATAGCTCACTGCAGCCTCAATCTCCTGGGCTCAAGCAATCCTCTCACCTCAGCCTGCCAAGTAGCTGGGATTACAGGTGCATACCAACACGCCCAGCTAATTTTTAAAAGTTTTTGTAGACATGGGGTCTCCCTATGTTGCCCAGGCTGGATCTCAAATTCTTGGGCTTAAGTAATCCTCTTGCCTCAGCTTCCCAAACTGTTGTGATTAGAGGCATAAGCCATCATGGTCCACCTCATGTCTCTTCTTTTAAGGGCACTAATCCCATTCATGAGGGCTCCACCCTCATGACCTACTTCCCACAGGTCCCACCTCCAAATACCATTACATTGGACATTAGACTTCAACATATGAATTTTAGGGGGAACACAAATATTTGGTGATAGCATTAATAAACAGTAAATATCACTACAGGGCACTGGTATTTCAAGTTCTAAAGAGTATCTAATGGGTGAGTGTTAGATCGCTTTATATTATTTTTATAGATATGTACCTGTGCATTTCCATGATTGTTTCAGGGTAAATTGTTATACATGAAATTGCTGGGTCTAAGTAGGCACATATTCATAAAGAGCTGGAGCAAAGTTGTTACCCAGAAAAAGATGAATTTATTTATGATTTTACAACAATGTATAAAAAGCCAATTTCTTCACACCTTTGCTAAACTTGGGTATTACAAATAAATACAATCTTTGCCAATTTGTTAGGTGAGAGACGTTATTTCCTTATTTTCTAAATGTATATTTCATTAATAGTGAAATCACATGCTTTTATAGGTTTCTTATAATAATTTTTGCCATTTTTAAATTGAAATTTTTGTCTTTTTGTCTTTGTATTGATTTCTAAGAATTTTTGAATATTAAACATCTACTTGGCATTTATGTTTAAAATGTTTTTTCAGTTTTTAATATAGCTTTAGTTACAAAAACTATGTTTTAAATATATGTATAATATATATACATATCCATATTTTCCTTAATTTTTTTTGCCTGGATGAGTTGATGCCATGCCTAGAAAACTTGTATCTATGCTAAATTTATGTAAATGTTCCCCTATAATAATAAACATCTTGTTTTATTACTTTAATATAAATTCTTAGCCAATCTGCAGTGTGATTGGGGATATGGTTTGAGGATAGCAATTCAATTTTTCACCCAAATAATAGGTTGCTTTCCCCAATTCCATTTATTAAATGAATTGTTTTTTCTCCACTACTTTGAAACATCATTTTTATCCCATACTGAATTCTTATGTGTGTTAGCATTTGGTCTGTTTGCAGACACAGACATCCTTTCCTGTTTGATTTAATTCTATGCCTCTACACTGTTTTGATCATTGAAGATTTTAAAAACATTGTATACAATATATTTAGTTCTTAATTTGACTTTTTTATTTGGTTCGTGATAATATTGTTTTTGAGCAATGCAATTTTCTAAAATAGCTCTATTTGTCAAAACTACTTAATCTGAACCCTTATTTTTGGGATATGGCTATAAATTGTTTTGAATTGGTATTATATTCCCACTTCAAACATTTATTTATGGCACTTGTATTCATCTCCACAACTATATCAGGAATAGCTATTTAGTTTTAATTATGTTTAAGTAGTTCCAAGGCACTATCTTGCCCCAATAGATATCATATTCTTCATTCTAGAGGTAAAAGACTCTAGATTTTGATTCTTTTCTTAGAGGACTCACATTAGACTTAGAAGAATGTTTTATTTTGCAAAGGATCCATACGTAATTTTCTTTATTAGGTCCTACACAGACATACACATAAACATAAATACACAGTTGTGTGTATATCTAAAGCTCTTGTCTATTGCTAGTATACAAATTCATATCTTAGCTGGGTATAGATTTTGGGGTGATATAAAATTTTTCCCTTAATATCTGTACATGTCACTTTTTAGTATAATTCTTAGTTTTGGTTCATTACTCCAATGGCTCTAGTATACCATTTGTCTTATCATGGAGGAGCATGTTTTGGTGTCTTATCTATTGCCTTTCTTAGATTATTATTTTGTTATACCCCTGTAAAATGACTATTTTGATACATATACAATTATTAATTGATCATTATTTTTGACATTTTCTGTCCCTGAATATACATCTGAGACTTTCCAAGTTATTTTTGAGCATATTTTTTCTGTTTGTATACCTGTTCTTTGTTTTTGTAATGCAAAACCTACAAGAGAGTTTAGATAATTGGCATCTTTTTGTTAAAATTTCCTGCAGCACTTAGAGTGACTGCATTACCACACACTCAGTGTGCTTGCACCTCAGTTTCAAAAGATATTCTACAATTACATATATATTTTTTTCTTGTTTTAATTTTTTTCCTTGGCATTTTCATTTTTGATTAATTGCATTTGGAGTTATCTTTGCAGACTTGTGCACCTCATTGCTGATTTGATTTTTCTGTACTTTTCATTTCCTCCATACTGATTTTGATACAGATTTTAATTCTTTTTTGGAACTGCTAATTTCCCCACATGATTCCCTTCTTTCATGCAACTCAAGGCTTATCCCTGGATCTTCTGCCTCTGTACCTTTGAGATGTGCTCAGTTTTATTTCAGTTGATGTGGTATCATTTCACTTGTTTCTCTGATTTAATAGAGTGCATGCTTTCAGGAAATTTCTGATAACATGAAGTGATGCTTCCTTATACCTGTAAGTCTTCTGCCCTGTGAGTGTATCTCTTCTTCTTTCCTGTGTAGAATCCATTGAAGTTTTCTATTATTATTATTATTATTATTAATTTATATTTACCCATTCTTTTTTTTTTTTTTTTTTTGAGATGGAGTCTTGCTCTGTCACCCACGTTGGAGTGCAGCAGTACAATCTCAGCTCATTGCAACCTCGGCCTCCTGGGTTCAAGTGATTCTCCTGCCTCAGCCTCCTGAGTAGCCAGGACTATAGGTGTGCAACACTGCACTTGGCCAATTTTTGTATTTTTAGTAGAGATGGGGTTTCACCGTGTTGGCCAGGCTGCTCTTGAATTCCTGACCTCAGGTGATTTGCCTGCCTCGGGCTTTCAGAGTCCTGGGATTACAGGCATGAGCCACTGCGCCCAGCCTTGTATTTACCCATTCTTGAATGAAAGAGATTGATTCAAGCCCAATGTTTGTCATTAAACCATTTAGTTAGTTGTGATTAGATGTCTCTTGTTAGATCTTAAGCTAGTATTTGGATGATGTGCAAATGTATTAGCCTGATTTGGGATTGTGGTAATTCAGGTAGCATCAACTCTGCTGAACTATAATCTCCTACTGTTTATACCGTGCTTAAGGAGGATGATTTTTTTCCTGAATAACTTGAGGCATTTTATATTTCTTCCTGTGTTAGAAATAGTGCATGTAGGCAATAATAGATACTGGGGACCACTGGAGGGAGGAGGAAGAGGAGTGGGAAAAGGGTTGAAAAACTAATTATTGGGTACTATGCATCATTACCTGGGTGACAGGATCAATGATACCCCAAACCTTAGCATCATGAAATATACCCATGTAACAAGCCTGCACATGTACCCCTTAAATCTAAAATAAAAGTTGGAATTTTAAAAAGAAAAAAATATAAATAGTGCACCTCAATGCCCTGAACTGCTCTTAAAGTTCTTATCATCTCTGTCCCTCTTAGTGCTGGCCTTATATTCCCCTGCACTACTTAAATCTGACAATTGTTATATGTTACTGAAATTGTTGTTCATGAATAGAAGAAATGCAGGCAGGCCTGATGTGAAAGGGAGATGAACAGATTCTCTTGGGTGCTAGTGAGGACATTTGATGCGTACATGGATTAGTATTCAAAATTATTATCCTGCCATGCTATTCGGTGTTACTGTTGCAATTTTGCACCTCTTTCTGTGCTGTCAGAGTGGGGACAGTGTTCTCGGAAGAGAGAACATGTGTATAGGCCAATGGGTGGGAGGGCCATTGTGGGCCCGGGGGCTGTTAGAAGATTGAATGGGCTGTGTATAGATGGGTATATATAGAAGGATGGGAGGAGATAAGGCTGAGGAGAAGGTCAGGAGATTTGTCTCTATATATACCTGACTGTGGAGTTTAACTTTATCCTGATGGATGTATTGAAATGTTTAAAGCAGGTTTGTGACGTGATGGGACAGAAAGATCTCTTTGACGAGAATGTTATTGGACTAGGGAGAGGCTCCAGGTGGGGAGACCACATAGGAAGTCATTGCAATCTTCTAGGCAAGAAAAAGATAACAGCCTGACCTAATAAAGCCACATCTGTAATGTGGAGGTGCATACGGAGTCCAGAAATACTTAGGAGGAAAAATGAAAAAGACTTTGAGATTGGAATAGAGGGCAAGGGAAAGGGAAAAATTTAGGATGATTCTTACACATTTGGTTAAAGTTACAGAGTCAATGAGTGTGATAAACTGGTTTGTCCAGGCTGGGGTATGGAGCGATAATCATGAGTTCAATTTTGGGATTTCATTAGTAATTTTGTGTAGATGATTTTCAATGTAGGCAATGATAATTTTAACTTTAGTGGAACAAAAATGTTTCCAAGGACAAAATAAGCTACATTTTTAGAGAGCATGCACTGCCGATTTACACTATTTGGGTTATGATATGCTGTTGTTAAGCGCAATGAAGAGGGAAAATTAACTACCAAGATCAGTATTTAAATCAGGGTTGAGTTGGCAGCACACTGGAGTGAGAAGAGCTTAGCTTTGGAAGACAGGAAATTAATATCTTTGATCGGATTGTGCTCATTAACAGCAGGATTGGGGCAAGGCACTTAGTCATTTGGTTCCTAGATTCCCTATTCATAAAGGATAGATAATATCATCTGTCAATTATTTCATAGGGTCTTAAGATGTGAACTAGATAGCTGATATAAAATTGCTTCCATATGCTGCTTTTATATCTGAAATGGTGAGAAACAAAATATTAGATATTTGTTGGCAACTGCAAATTTGGGGCAAAAATTTTCTGAGATACTACTCTATGATATAAATAAGGCTAGCCTTTTGTGCATTTAATGTCACCTTTGAGTAAAAGTATGTTTAATTCAATTTTTTCATATAATAGTTTGGCTTCTAGAACATTGCAAGTGTAAATTCTGACACATTACAAATAAAATGAAGCTAAATGGCAGTACTTAGTGCCAGAGAGGATATTTTTTGCAATCAATTTTTTAATTAGCATTTTCCTTTATTAAAAATACAAGAAGAGAGAAAAGAAAATAGTTTTGCATTCAATATTAATATAATTTTCAACTCCTGGCTATGATTTCATCATAAATATCACAGCCAAACTTCTTACAGAACTGAATACAGAGCATTTCATTTTCTTTCAAACAAGTTCACATAATTAAGAAAGTGTTTTTTCAAATGAAATAGAATTATCTCGTTTACTCTGCTGTATTTACATATGTCTTTCATGAAGAGCTATTTGGCAGTAAATCTAGCCTGTTCTTTAAATAAGCATACCAAAATACTTCTTCAGAGTCTAAAGTTTTGCTAAGAGGAAAAAAAAATCCACACCAATTTTGCCTCTGAAAAGATATCACTGCTCTTTTTGTTGGGCTAGAGACAAAATATTGGAGAAAATGGAATTTTACCAAAAAACAAGCTGTGAATTCTTTTCTACAGAATCTTATCCTAAAGCTTTTTGTGAACCAATAAAAATTAATGGATTAGGAAAGAAAAAAAAAAACCCTACCTATTTGTCTCAAAGGATTTTGGAATAAAGAAACTGGTAATTATTTACCCAGTGGCAATCCTAGGTAATTCCCTTCAGGCAAAAATCCAAATAGAAGACTTAAGCATTATAAATTGTCCTTGTCACATAAAGCCCTACACATTCAAAACTCAAAACAAGTCGGCCCCAAATCTGATTGGTAGATATTATTAGCTAGTGTCCATTCAGCGCCTTAGTTTGAGTGGATTTCATTACCAAGTTTACATTTTGGGGTGTGTTAATATCTTACAGAGATTCTAGTTTAACTTTGTTGGTGAAAAAAATGGAAGCTACTTTAACAGTTGAATGGTTTTGAGAATAACAAATTTTTAGCTTGTGTCTGGGTATCAAGTACATTCCTAAGGGTTCTAGGGAATTAGTCTAGCGGTTTAGAGCCTGTGTCTGGAGTCAGGCTGCCTGGGTTTCAATCCTGGCCCAGCCACTTAAGTAACCTGTGACCTGAAACGTATTACCTTCCTTCTGTGTGCCTCGATTTTTCGAATTAAAAGACAAGGGGAAATAATCATACTTATTTCATGGTTGTTGAGAGGATTATATGAGTAAATATATAAAGTGTTGAGAAACAGTTCCTGGTATATAGCAAGTACTCGGTACTTATAAGTTATTGTTATTATTATCAACTCAGACAGAATTGTTATTAAAGTATTAAGCTGATAAACAGTGAAAAGAAATAGGTGCTATTTGGCTGGTGCCCTTGACATTGCAGGAATTTGGGGAAGGAATGCGCGATGGATGGGGCTGTAACCAATGATCCCAAATGAACAAGAGCATCCCTCCTGTTGCTTAGGGTTGATCTTGGAAAACCAAGAGGAGGAGGAGGAAGTGGAGGAGGAGAAGGGTGGTACCACTATGTCCTCATATGTTGGTAACCTAAACAGAAACTTCAGTTTTTTTCTTATTGTTTTCTCATTTCCAAGTGAAGTCCTCCTCCCCCATCCCTGCCCCTGAAAACTTGTAAAACCCACATGCCTCACTGGAGAAATACATGTGCCAAGTTGGAAATTTTAAAATTCAAACTCTAATTTTTTGCATACACATAAATTCTGGCAAATTTTGATGCTGGTAAAAAAACCCGCTTTTGCTTGTTGGAATGTTATTATCACTCCAAACGATTGAACAGATTTCTTCAGCCTTTCTAAATATAATTTATTTTTGAGAAGACAATAAGAATGAAGAATTTCTTCCTCAAGGTCATGCTGGGGGATGCTTAGAAAGTACTGAGTTTGTGCACATGAGAAAAAGTTTCCTCTCATCCATAATTTGCTATTTCATGTACTCCTTTCAAAACTTCCAATGAGACAACTTAGCCTTGACAAAATGAAGAATGAGTTTCCACGAGAACCCATAGTCCTCACATAACCCTTTATGATGGGTAGTTTTATGTGTCAAATACAGCTGGGCAGTAGTACTCAAACAATAATCTAGCTGTTGCTGTGAAGATGCTTTGTAGATGTGGCTAACATCTGCCATCCACTGACTTTAAGTAAAGGAGACTACCCTCAATCATATAGGTTCCAACCACCGAGTTGAAGGACCCTAAGAGCAAAACTGAGGGTTCCCTGAAGAATTCCGGCTGTGGCCTGCGGTATCAGCTCCCATCCAGGAGTTGCCAGCCTGCTGCCCTGCCCTACAAATGTCAAACATTGCCTAGCCAGACCCCACAATCACATGAGAAAATTCTTTGAAGTAAATCTCTTAAGATATATATCCCACTCATTCTGTTTCTCTGGTGGAACCCTGACTGATGCACCCATTATTCCAATCGTGTTGTAAAATGCAAAGTGCAAATTATGCTAGGCTAAGACTCTTTCCTTAAAATTCAGCAGTGCTGGCTGGGCGTAGTGGCTCAAGCTTGTAATCCCAGCTCTTTAAGAGGCCGAGGCAGGTGGATCATGAGGTCAGGAGTTCCAGACCAGCCTGTCGGATATGGTGAAACCCAGTCTCTACTAAAAATACAAAAATTAGCCAGGCATGGTGGCACGCGCCTGTAGTCCCAGCTACTCGGGAGGCTGAGGCAGGAGAATCATTTGAGCCCGGGAGGCGAAGATTGCAGTAAGCCGAGATTGCACCACTGCACTCCAGCCTGGGTGACAGAGTGGGACTCCATCTCAAAAAAAAAAAAAAAAAAAAAAAAAAAAAAAAAAAAATGCAGCAGTGCTACTTTCAGAAGAATTTGAACATCAGACATAGTTGTTTTTTAACTTTTTATTGAAGTATTACACACACACACAGGAGTCACATATAGCAAATTGAACACACCTGTGTAACCAACACCCAGGTCAGGAGACAACATAATCTGCACATCAGAAGTTACCTTAGCATTCCTTCTCATCATCGACCCCGCCTCTGACAAGGGCAGCCCATTTCCTAACTTATAATAGCACGGATTAGTTTTCAGGTGTAGGATTTTAAGTATGGTTAAGTAAATGTGATTTTAAGGGTAGGTGTGATTATCTGAAGACCTTGGGAGAAGTCTTGAAGCAGAGACAATCTCAGTATTCAGAGGTTGCTATTTGTTAGGGCCCATTAGAATTTGGACTAAATAATGAGTCTTTCTGACTATTTTACATCTTACCCACTAAACAACATTTTTTGTAGTATATATTATAGATTTTACTCCAATTAATTGTTAAAGAAAGCTAAATCCATGGAGCAGAGGATTTAGTAGGCAGATTTCTGCCCCACATTATTTAATACTTAATTCCAAAAAAATTAATTCCATAAAATGAAAGTTTATGCTCTATTCCAAACCTCAAGCCACTGGTATTGTCATGGCTTTATTGAATATTCTGGCTTGTCCATAGAGGCACATAGATCAGGTTTCTTTGAAGAAAAGGGACTTTCTATGATATGCCTTGTAAGAAAATTTCCCTATTGTTGACATTTGCAAGATCTATTATTGGGAGCACTTTATTGACTTGGTGACACTCCCCCAGCCTTCTCCAGCTGTTTCCCAGTATCACATATGCAACCAAGCCACAATTCTTCACTGGAGAATAAACTCACAGTAATTTCCAGCTTCATGCATGTTATGTAATTAAATAAGTATCAGAAGATTATTGGTGTAACTAATACCACTGCAGAACTTGTATTACAAACACTCTACCTCAGTGGTGGGAAATGGACTCCCATACCCAGAATGGCTCGTGGAAAGATGGACCCTAAGGAAAGAGAGCCCCGAAAGGACTCCACAGTTTCTGTGTACACTCTCATATCTACTCTCTCCTCTGGCCAGAAACCTCCCAGGCACCTGTTATAGCATCCACTCTCTTAGTCAATCTGAACACTCAATCCTATTTCTCTCTTGGAGGACATTACTCAGACGTAAATATATACCATTCCCTAAAGCCCTGAGGTTATAAAAAATGTTATGGCATTTGATTTATTGATGTGAAAAAAGAAGAAAGGGACCAGGAGAATGGAGTGTTAAATACCTTGTTAAATATCTCGGCCATTCCAGCTCTCAGTGTGGCGATGAGAACAAAATCAGATTAACCTGACTGTTGACAATTTTTATCTTGAGGAAATATATGCATTTATATCATAGTTATATAGATACATGTCTTATCTTCTCTAATAAACCAAAGACTTCTTAAGGGAAATATATCTGACCGATAAATATTTGTGTTGTCTCCATAGTACCTACGGCAGGTGCTCAATTGGTATTTGTTACATGAATTAAAGCCAATAATCATCATTTAGTTTTTAGCAGAGAACCATTAAGATCAGAGCAAATTATCTATGTTTGAGGGTAAACACCGTTTCCCCTCCAAATGAAATTTGGAGTTCCTGATAATTCCCTGATCTTTTAAAGCAAGAATAAGTAGAACAAATCTAAATCAAGCCTTGATATGTCAATGCCTGCAATGCTGCACATTAGTCTGATTATTTCATCTTGTGAAGCAGAAGATCAACAGAAATATTCAAGGGGACTGAATAGTTTCCTTATAGAAAAAGAGAAGGGAGATCATGAAAGAACTCTCACATGAATGTGAGTAAATTCTATAAAATTCTTGATCTCATTTCTTCCTTCAGTTATCAACCTTTGTAATAAACTCCCTGAAAGGCTTTCCCATTCTAGTTGGATTTAATTTCTCTTCTCTGTTCTCTCTCAAAACCTCTTTAGTCTACCTTTTGCCTGCACGAGATCTGATCTACCACTGACCTCTGGGGTCACACATCTCAGCCTCATGTGACTTGACTTACCACTTGACAGAATTGATCACTCCCTTGTTCTTGAAGTTCTTGGCCTGGCTTCTTGGACACATTCTTCAGAATCCTCCTCTGGCTGCTCCTTCTCAGCGGTTTTTGCAATTCTTCCTCATAATCATTCCTCAGACACCTTAGCATTGGAGTGCACAGCGGTCAGTCCTTGTCTCTTCTCTTCTCTGTTTTTATTGACCTTCTTGACCATCTTTTTCATCTCGTGGCAATAGTTATGTTGACGACTCTCAGATGTATCATTGCAGGTTTAGCTCTTTCCAGACTCCTAGTTCCAGCTGCCTACTGAACATCTTTAAATGGATATCTAATAGGCATATAAAAAATGTGTTCAGTTGTGCATGGTGGCTCACACCTGTAACCCCAATACTTTGGGAGGCTGAGGTGGGAGAATTGCTTGAACACATGAGTTGGAGACCAGCCTGGGCAACAAAGTGAGACCCTAGCTCTACAAAAAAGTCAAAAAGTTAGCCAGGTGTGGTGGCATGCACCAGTAGTTCCAGCTATCCAGGAGGCTGACGTGGGAGGAGATTGAGCCTGCAGTGGGCAGTCTCGTGACAGAGTGAGACCTTGTCTCAAAAAAAGAAAGTGTCAAGAATGACCTCAAATTTTTTTCCTAAACTTCCATGATCTTTCACTCCAAATTTGTTTCTCATGCATTCTTCCCTATCTCTGACTCCAGCCAAATCTCACCTTTAACTCCTGTGTCTCACATCATACACCAAATCTATCAGCAAACCCTACTGGCTCTACCTTAAAAATATTTCCAGAACTTAACCACGTCGCATCAGTTCCCTGCTACCGTGATCTCCTACTCAGATTGTTATGACTGTCTCCTAACAATAGGGCCCCTGATTCATCTTTGCTTTCCTATAGTCCTTGTCTCAATACAGCAACCAGATTGATCCTGCTAAAAAGTAAAACAGATAATGTTACTTCTCTGCTCAAAACCCTCCATTGCCTTCCAAAAACATGGAGCAAAATCCAAACTCCCTATAGTGGCCTGCAAGAGGCAAGATGATCTGCCAATCTCATTTCTCACCACTCTTTCTTCTCCCTGTTTCCATACTCATCAGCTTGCTGTGTGCTCCAGTTTCTGCATTTGCTGTCCCCTCTGCCCGGACACCCTCCCCCCCAGGTATCATTCTTTCACTTCCATCAAATGAGCTCCTCAGAGATACTTTTCATATCAATCATATCTGAAATCGTCACCACCTCCTCACTCCTTACCTCAACTTCCTGCTTCTCCAAAGCACTTATGAACACCTGACATACTATATCATATGCTCATTTGAAACAAAGAGTGAAAGTTCCAAGAAGTCAGGAAATACTCTTTTTTTTTCTTCCTTTGGCTGTCTGAGAAATTTCTAGCACCTAGAATTTTAAGTACTGGAGCCAAACTATTTGTTGAATGAGAGTGTGTCTCCTCTCTTCTCCCTTTCTTTTCTCTCTCCTCCTCTCTCTCTTCTGTTCCCTTCCCTTCTCTTGTCTTCTCTATCTACATTTTCTCTTCTGATATTCTCTCCAGTTACATGACTTTAGTTACCACAGGAAGTATATTCCCAAACTTGTTTAATTCTTGGAATATAAAATATATTTGGAGCCATCTGTTCCTATTGAGACAAGAAGCTAGGCAACATAGAAATAAAGTGTTGTTTTAAATAATTGGTAATTACCATATGGAACTCATTCCTACCACCAAAACTTCATTCCGTCTCTCACCATTTCTTGTGTGAATTATTAGAATAGGCTCTTCGTTGTCATCTGTAACTTATGCGTGAATATCTCCAAACTTTTCTTTACATAGTTGCCAGAGTAATCATATCGCATGCATTTGAATATATTTCATCAGTTTCTTATAAAGGAGGAGAATGATAAACATGATGATAATGAAAGTGTAGAATTAAGTATTTAAAAACTGAATAAAACTTGTTCTTTCTCTCAAAGTAAAATGTATGTTTTCTGTATGATTTAACCACATCAAGGAGTCATTAGAAAGAATGTGTACATCATGTAGGTGGATAAGATCTCAGTTGCTTGGCATATACTGCCTCATTGAATGAAAAGGTCTATATTGCTATTAGAACTTTTAAACATTTTATTCTTTTAAAGAAAGTAGAAATAAAACAAAAGCCTATCCTGAAGACTGTGATATATCCTATGAATGCCTGGACTGTTGTTTGTCACTGGGCTCCATATTGGTTTGGTTAGCATTTTCTTTGCTAATAAAGTCATCCATGAAACCCATTTTAGACTGACTCATTTCTCTGTGAAGCACATTTTATATTAGTTTTGCAGAATATGGATGAGTTTATGTGCAGGAAACACAAAAGGAGAAGTGTTTTCCAAATCTTTCTATACTTGAGTGGCATTCTTCACTGGCCCAACTTCTTTGGCTAATTGATTCTCTAAACAAGACCTCAGCCAACCTTAAGAGCAGCTGTTTCTGGAATAACAGAGACTGGAGAGTGAGGGAATAACTGTGGCTTTAACAGGCATGTGCTTGCTCTCCACCACAGTGAATTGCCCTCTCTGAAAGGGTTGCTTTTGATGACCAAATGCATCTTGTTTTCTCTTGGTTAAAAAAAAAAGAAAAAGAAAAAGAAAATACGCTTCTATTTTTTAGACCATGATAACAAAAAGCAGTCACTAGAAAAATTGGCAAGAGGGAGTAGAGTTCCTAATAGGCTGGCCACTTAGACTTGGGATATTTTTCTGAGAAACCCAGTCATGCCTGTTTCATCTTGGAATAGATTCCTTTCCCCCAGTAGCACTCCAGAAGCCGTGCTGTCTGTTTCAATTATAAATCCCCAGTCTTCTCATCACAGACTCAGGGCTATAACTGACTTCTGGCAATTTATGATCAAACCTAAAGCACTTAGCTAGTGAATTGTACCATTTGTTGAACATGTAAAAATCTCTAACACTTGGGGCCAAAATTAAAATGTCATTTAGTAAATGGGTGTGTTAATAGCCAAGGATTCTCATAAGAGAAATAACTAGTGTCTTACTTAAAATCTTAGAATTCTAGAGCTAGAAAGGAGCTCACTCATCATTTACTCTAATCCTTAATTTTACATATGAGAAAATTGGAAACAAAGGAGTTAACACCTGGCTCAAGGTCACACCTGGCTTAAATAGAACATTAGTTGCCTAATTCCTGCCAAGCGCATATTTCGTGACCCACGATTCTCTTCTCACTCTAGTTGGCTTTGTGAAAGAGCAAAATTGGAAGCAGATCAAAGATCTTAGATACTAATTTTCCTGCCTTGATAGTTATCTTTTCACAAGTAGGGTAGGGCAGGGTGGGTATGGGTTAGGGGATGACTGTGAAAGTTGAGAAGCACCTAAGACAATATTACTTAGTTATTATATTTAGGGGTATTTTTATTGCAGGTTGAGTGAGACACGATGGTGATGAAATGAGCTTCGCTGCATATAATTACAAATAAATAAGCCTTTTGGGGTTTGTCTAATAGCAGGAGGCATGAGGTCATTTGGGATTGCTGTTTTTGGTCAATGTGTTTGAACACATTGGGTCACTGTCAAGGGGTTCTAGGTGAGCCACGATATTCAGGGTTTTCAGCTATTTTGGGTTGTAAGACAACCATCAGGTAAAGCGTAAGTCTGAAAAACAAATGTAAAGATCCTTTGGAAAGACCATATAGACTGAATTTTTGGAATTAAGCCATTTTTCATTTATGGCTGAGTCACTGGTGTTTGTAGACAAACTTGATAAGAAGTTTATATGATGTGGCTGTGTCCTCACCCAAATCTCATCTTGAATTGTAGCTCTGATAATTCTCATGTGCCATGGGAAGGAATCAGTGGGAGGCAATTGAATCAAGGGGGCAGGTCTTTCCTATGCTGTTCTCCTGATAGTGAATAAATCTCATGAGATTTGACAGTTTTATAAACGGGAGTTCCCCTACACAAACTCGCTTGCCTGTTGCCATATAAGACATGACTTTGGCCTTCCTTCCAAATTGACAATCCTAATTGTTCCTTTCTCACAGGGTCATGGTGGCACGGCCCGGGAATCATGGGGGTGAGACTGGCTGAGAACAGACTAATACAGAAGTGGAGAGAGGAATATTTGCGCAATATTATTCCTTCAGAGTTGATAGATGCAGAATCAATCTATCAAATGGGCTCTGTGGAGAATGGATGGACCCAGAACTGCTGCTGTATGCTATTCTATCTCCTGGGGATGGTAGAACTCTATTAGGATTCCTGTAGTTGGCAGTGAGGTTGGCTCTGCATTAGGACTATACGTATCTCTCTGATGAGAGAGATAATCCTGAACATTCAAATTGGATTGTGTTTCATTCATGTCTTAATTATCAGGAAATCAGAGTGCCTGATACATGGTTGATACTTAGATGTTTTTCAAAGGATTGAAAATGAATTATGAATTTGTATTTAATTCAGAGATGGACAGAGAACCAATGAAAGGTTTTGATATCGGGTGTAAGTAGGTGTAGGATTGGGCAACTACTCACATCACAGCACTCAGAATTCACAGGTGTTACTCCTTCCTACATTTCTTTCCATTAAGTTTGGGGAAAAAACCCAGATTATCTATCAAATTCCAAACAATGACTAACAATCTTCTGGGTAGCCTGAGATAATGTTTTGATGCATGTAAATTGGGAATATGAAAAATGTAAAATTGTTAGGGGCTGCGGAATCTTCAATGTCTAGTAATTCATCTACCAGGTTAATAAGTTCAGTTTTTCTTAACAAGCATTTATTGAGTGTTCTGCTTTTTGTGAAATATTTAGCTAGATTCTATGAGAGACCCCAGAAGTTCCATACAAGAAAGTCCAAATTAGAATCTTGATTAAATTTTATTTTAATCTGAAAATTTATTTTAAAAGAGACAAGATAACCTGACTTCTTGGTACTTTCACAAACTGAATATAAAATGATAAACTGATTCCTATTTTATTACTTTGAGTAGTTCTTTCCAATTGATTGATTATATTGATATGACTACTTGAAAATACCCTGAACCCAGTATGTTAGTATCGATGATTATGAAGGATTTAATATCCCATATAAATGTGGGAGAGAATGTTGACAATTTACATTATATATGTACCTGAAGTCTGCATTTAAAAGTTGATTAGTTAGAACATTTGATCTCATTGGCAGGAAGTGCTGATAAATGTAGAGAGTTTTCAAAGCAGAGAGGTATCAAGTTCAGTAACACCTCATTAGGTGCAAATGCTTTGTCTGCAGGGAAGAGAAATTAATGATATCTCTACATCTTGCAACATTTGTCTTTGTAGTTCAGCAGTTCAAAAACCCCACTCTACTTTCAAATTCTCTGTAAAAATATTTTTTCGGGGCCATGGTATTTGATCTTATTGTAGTGGGAGTCATTTTAAAAGTTCAAAATCGGAGTCGAGTCACAGGGAAACATTGCCAGTTCTATATGGAACAGCAAATTGTCCATAAAAAGGTACAGACTGGGCAAATAGAGTGAGCAAAGTCCCTTGGGCTGGATAAGGAGGCAGGTGGGCTGGGAGTGGTCACTGGATATGCAAAGAATCTCTTCCAAAAAAGTGAAAAAAGTCTTTCTAGTAGATCTAATGATTTACATACTATGGGGGATAAACAAATGTACTGAGATTTTCCAGTCCCTAGAAAACATTTAAACATAGAAAACAGCTATGGATGTCAAGAAGACACAGATGGGGGTATGTCGTTAAAAAAATTAACTAGATTTTTAAAACTAAACAAGTATTATATAATTAGCCAAGAAGGTGAACCAGTACAGGCTCTTGGATCCTTCCCTCAGATAAACCCAAACATGCCAGAGAAGATATAAGGGGATTTATTGGCCTTAGAACTGTCCTCAGACACAAAAAGAGAAACTTTAAGAAACCTGTGGGGAGGCAGAAAATAGTTGGGATCTGGTGTAGAGGTGGCAAATGTAGGGCTGGTGGAAGAGGCAGCCAGGGCCCTAGAAGGGTATTAGCTGAGAAAGAACTCCAAGGCTATGCACTTTCTTATGCCTCGTGCTCCTCTGAGCAAGTCATTGCTTGTCTTGTTCCAAGGCCTCTCCTGTGGGACAGAAGAGTGGCTAGGCCAGCCAGGCACAGGGAGCACTGTGGCCCTGGCAGTGCTGGGGCCTGGCTGGGTGAGGAGAAGCAGCACAGGCAGTGCAGGGCTGGGCTGCTGAGGAGCATTTCCTCCTTGCCCCACCAGCCTACCTACCCCGTGGGTGTGGTACCTACAAGAAAGGCTCAACCATTATTCAGCTGTTTTTAAAAAATTGGTTAAAGAAAGGAATCATAAAAATTTACCTGTGTATCTCAAAGGTATCATTAATTAAATACTCAAAGGTACATTTTGTTAAACCAACGTATTGATATAAGGTCAAGGCCTCTCCTTTGAGGAGGGGTGTCCAGCTTAAAGTTCTACCATTTTTCTTGAATAAATCACACTCTTATGCATATCTATTATTCTCATTTTTGGTTCTTTAAATTGGAGCTAAAATTGTAAAACATTTGAGAATCAATCTGAAAAAGATTCCTCCTAGATTTTTGTGATATTTTCCCATTATTAAAAACAGTAAACAGTGCTGGGGGCAGTGGTGCACACTTGTAATCCCAGCACCTTGGGAGGCTGGGGTGGGAGGATTGCTTGAGCCCAGGAGTTTGAAACCAGCCTGAGCAACATAACAAAACCCTGCCTCTACCCTGCAAAAAAAAAAAAAAAAAAAAAAAAAAAAAATTGCCAAGCGTGGTGGTAAGCACCTGTAGTCCTAGCTACTCAGGAGGCTGAGGCAGGGATATCACTTGAGCCCAGGAGGGCGAGGCTGCAGAATGCTGTGATTGTGTGATTGTACTCCATCTTGGGTGACAGAGCAAGACCCTGTCTCTAAAGAAAGAGATCTTGCTCTTTGGCTGAATTCTTTTTAAAAAACTCAAAATTGCCTTTTTTCCCCCCAAAACTTATTTTCACGGGAATACATTTTTTTCCTTTTCTCATTTGTGTATCATCAATTTAAAAAAGATTTAACCCAATTATGTTCATTAACAATACCAACAGACACAAATAGGTTTGGGCACAAAGCAAACTGATGTTGAAAGTTGTGCTCCATTGGTGGGACCAGAAGTTTATGGGCATGAGAATAGCTTATTCATTTTAAACACACGGCATGCTGTGGACACCTGTAAAATTTTCAGAGGAAATAGAGTGAAATTTTGGGGTGCTTTGTTTAAATAGATGTTGCCTATTATATTAGCTAGGGTATCTGGTTTTCCTAAGGGAATAAAAGGTAAACGTAGAAAAAAAATAATGAAGCTTTCGTGGAAAGCAAGCATTGTTTAAAAAAAAGGCAATACACAGAATAACCTATAACAGAAGAAATAAAAATAATAAGATATTGAAAATGAACTTAGTAAATACCCTGAGAGAGATAGGGAAGTATAGTAGATGCGGGAAGAAGAGTTATGTAAAGGAAACAAGTGAGAAATTTTGAAATGAAATACTTAATTTTCAGTGTAACACAAAAGATGGCTTGAATAACAGAATGGATATTGACAAATAATTAAATCTGTGTAGAAATTTAAAGCCTCAATAAAGAGATAAAAGAAATGAGATGAAGAATGAGAGAAAAGCTAACAGATATGGAAGATAAAATGTTAACATTTATCAGAAGGAAAAAAGAAAATAAAGGGAATACAATATTTAAACAATAATACTGTTATTTCTCTAGAAACAAAACAAATTATTAAACTTCTGCTAGAAAGGGTACAGAGAGTGCTAAGTAGAATAGATGAGGGACTCCCTCTAACACACACACATTATAGTAAACTTTTTATGCCATAAAGCATAAAGTAAAACTCCAGAGAAACACAGCAGATCACCTACAAAGAAATAAGAATCTGGCATCAGACTTCTCAATAGGAATATGGTATTAGCTTATATAATATTTTATCTTGTTCATGGCTAAGATATATTTGTTTATAAGCTTTAGCAGACCTATCTGGGTGGATCATCATGAGTTTTATGTTTATGGTGCCGGCCAGAAGAGTGAGAATAGAATGTATAAATATTAAAATAGAAAAAAATGGATTTAGCTAATGTAAAGTAATAACAGAAAAAGAAGTGCAATAAAAGTATTATAAAATGAAACATAAAATAAGATGGCACTAATAAGGCCTGATTTAATAGTAATTAAACTAAGTGTATATAGGTTAAACTTACTGTTGAAAGACAAAGATTCAGATTAATCTGTGAAAATAAACCAAGATCTATCAATACATTTCCTAAAAATAAGAAAAGAGAGAAAACTTTAAAACAATAAGTTTGAATATGAAAAAAATGTAAAGGCAAGTAAGAATAAAAAGAAAGTGAAGTAGCAATTTTAGAAACGACACATACAATTTAGGAATTAAAATGTAAAAGAAAATAAGAGGGATGTTATAGACAAGCAAAATAAGATACAATGGTAATGAAGATATACGTACCTATTAATATTGCCCCAAAATATAGACATCAACAAAATTATAACTAAAGAAATGGTCACACCAATAATTGTAGCTGGAGATTTTAACTGAGATCCAGAAGGAAAAAAAAGTATAGAAGATTGAAATAATAGAATCACATTATATGTATATTCACATATGCACATAATAATTTTTTACCCAACTCTGAATATATTGTTTTTGAGCATATGGAACAAAGTCACAAAAATTGAGAAGATATTAATTTGAAAGTTAAGTTCAATACATGTTCCAGAGAATTATTATCACACATATCACATAGTTTGAGAAGAATAAATTTTGAAACTGATAACAAAAAGATAGCCAGAATGTTTTATGTATCTGAAACATTTAAGATACCATAAAATAACTCTCGATTTTAAAATCACGTAGAAAATTATGAAGTGTGTAGATATGAAAATAGCGCATATTAAAATTTGTGGATGTAGCGAATTCATTGCCAAAAGTAACATTTCTGATGTTAGATATATTTATCAAAAAGCAAACAAAAATATGAAAGCCAAGGAACTAAATATTCAACTTGGGCAGCTTGAAAATAGTGTCAAAATTAATCCAAAGAAAACAAAAAGAGAAGTAATAAAGATAAGGAAAGACATCAATAAATGAAAAACAGCAAAAGCAATTATAACAAGAAAGATTTTAAAAAATAGTTTTTCAAGAAGGCTAATAAAATTTCTGTCAAAAGCAATCAAGAGACATGGATGTAAGTTGCAAATTTAAAAAGTGGAAAATAACTTGTAGAAACAAACGTAAAATTTTGGAAACAGTGTTCAGAACAATTATATGACAATAATTCAGAAAGTCTTGATAAAATGTTAATTTTTGATTTCCATGAACAACTTCAGTTTGTTCTTTTCTTTGTTTTTTTCTTTCAATCGTTCTTTTTTTTTTTTTTTTTTAGTGGAAAGGTTAAATTGGTTGGATCCCAAAAAAGTCTTTTGCTTTGACCTAAGCCCGTGGCAGTTTGACAAGCCTGCTTTGGGGAGTGAAGGAGCTCAGCTTCAGAGTTAGTATCCCTAATCTCTCTGGGTTTACAAGAGAAGACAGATGGCTGTAGTATGTTAAAACAGCTCTCAGTAAAATACTGTATCCAGGGGATACTAATCAAGGCTGGTAAATGAATGAGAATGAATTATGTAATTATGGAACAAAACACAAACAAAAGCCCCACTGTCCTTGAGGGCTGAGGACTATCATCAGAAAGGCAAAGTTAACTCAGAGAAACCCAATCACATTCAGTCATCTCATGCTTGGGGGTGCTCTCCAGTGTTTTATTGATTACTAACTAGACTGAGCAGAAGTGGCTGGGTACTTTGAGCCTAAAAGGGGTTTTCTGATTTTGTGGGGCTCTTTGAACCATATCCTCAGGATTCATCTTATCCTTGGGTCACACTGTTTATTCGTTGTTTCAAACTCCCTAGGTTTGGTAGTCAGAAAGAATTTTGACTGACGTTCTGCTGTAATTAGTAACTTGAATGAACTACTAAGGGATTCAGTCTCTCTCTGTGAAGGTGGAAGAATTTATAATTTTTTGAGTGAGTGCTTTTTTTTTAAACTCCCAGTTTCTGAAGGGCATATCTTACACCAGTGTAAAATAGTATTTCTGAAAAAGGCTAGATTGTAAACTTCTCAACATATTTGGGACCCATACAAAGAATTCTCAGGAGAGAAAAAGGTCTTTATTCTCTTCAAAAGCATATGTGGGAGTATCCATCCTTCATTTAATAAGGTGTTTTCCCAGATGGCACTATTATTTAGCATTTAGATGATATGCCCAGTCAAATAAACCTCTGACACATTTATAAAGCTAACTATTCAATTAGAAGAAGAATAGGACTATTTAATCTGAACTGAGGTAGCTAGAGATGGTAAAACAAGCTCTAGCAATAACTGGCTTTATTAGCCAATTGGTTCTGGCTACAAAATAGCATACACTTTCCAAGAAAGGGATTCTTTAATTCTTTTAATTCTTACCTGGTTGTTTTCTGGGCTGATTCCAGTCTGGGTGCAGCACTTCTAGAGAGCAGTTATAAATATTGCCCTCATTTGGCTTGCTTGGTTCTATGACCATTAGAGGAAAACCAGATGACAAATTGGTTCAGGGGTGGGATAGTCAGTTATCTCTAACTCATGAACTGTACCTGATAAACCCTGATTTATTTACAAGGAATGAAGTGGAATAAATTTTCTTGCCACACCTTGAACTTAATCTTCCATAACATATGACTTGGAATTCAAAGCCTAAAGAATTTTTTCATTTTTCTTTAAAAATAGAGTGCCACTCTATTTTGTATAGAGAGCCACTCACTCATTTATTCAATACTTAGAGAACATCAACTATTTAAGAAAAACTGGGTTGTCTTTTAATCCTCCAAACAATTTGTGAATTGGGTGCTATCCACATTTGAGAGTGTATGTTTCTATGTGAGTTCTTGATATACAATCATATCATCTGCAAACAGGGACAATTTGACTTCCTCTTTTCCTAATTGAATACCCTTTATTTCCTTCTCCTGCCTGATTGCTCTGGCCAGAACTTCCAACACTATGTTGAATAGGAGTGGTGAGAGAGGGCATCCCTGTCTTGTGCCAGTTTTCAAAGGGAATGCTTCCAGTTTCTGCCCATTCAGTATGATATTGGCTGTGGGTTTGTCATAGATAGCTCTTATTATTTTGAGATACATCCCATCAATACCTAATTTATTGAGAGTTTTTAGCGTGAAGCATTGTTGAATTTTGTCAAAGGCCTTTTCTGCATCTATTGAGATAATCATGTGGTTTTTGTCTTTGGTTCTGTTTATATGCTGCATTACATTTATTGATTTGTGTATGTTGAACCAGCCTTGCATCCCGGGGATGAAGCCTAGTTGATCATGGTGGATAAGCTTTTTGATGTGCTGCTGGATTCGGTTTGCCAGTATTTTATTAAGGATTTTTGCATCAATGTTCATCAAGGATATTGGTCTGAAATTCTCTTTTTTGGTTGTGTCTCTGCCAGGCTTTCTTGCATTGTTTTGTAATGGGGTTGATCTTATTGATATTTTGTTTATTCAGTCTTTATTAGGATTATGATGCCCATGAGGCTGAGAGCTTTAAGTGATGTTGTGCCTTCTGTGGATATCTTAACACTCTCCAAGTACCCAGTATGCATAAGGCATAGAAGTTGCATTGGATTTAGTAGACATGAAAGTTGACCAAAAAATTGTGCAGCAGACAACAATGAATATCATGTATACTAGTAATTGCATGAGAAAATAAGTAACAAGAAAATAAGTAACTAGAAAATATTTCTTTAATATATTTAAAGACTAGCCAGGTGCTGTGGTGTGTGCCCATAGTCCCAGTTACTTGGGAGGCTGAGGTGGGAGAATTGCTTGAGCCAAAGGGTTCAAGGCTAGCCTGGGCAATGTAACAACAAATCATCTCTAACAAAAAAATAAACGCTAATAAGCTTACCTGTGTGCTCCATTTAAAATTAAATTTATATCATTCAATCAGGTATTTATTGAGTAGCTTCTGTGAGCACTATCCTAGGGATTTTAATATAAATTCCAGTTATAGAAAATATCATTGGGTTAGCTAGTTAGATTTCTATCATAGCAACAGGCCCACTGACTGGTCTATTTGACCATCTCTTCCTCTAAACTGAGCACCTTCAGAGCGTTTTCCTCTCTCCATTTGAGTCTTCCCAGCATTAAGCACACCACTTGGCATAATAAATATTAAATATACGTTTTTTTTAAATTGATGAATGGCCAAATCATAGATCCGTCAATCTAAATGTGCATACTTTTCTGCCTGTGGGCAGTACTATTCAGAAGTCATTATCTAAAAGGCTGCCTTTTTTCATACATACACTGGAAAAATAAAACTATTCACCTAATTGAAATTTAGTGGAGAAAATGGGTTGGATGCTTTAATTCCTTGTATTTAATTCAGATAAATCTCATTTCTCTGGAAAGAATTCCAAATTCTCAGTAAAGAATATTCCTAGAACTTAAAGTAAAATATAAAAAGAATATTCAACTACAAGCAAAATACGTTCATGGTAAGTGCATCATTTAATTACCAGGTTGGTACTGACCACCGCCTTTCTTATCTTACTTTTTGAAGTAACTTCACAATGACCAAATGTAGACAGCCTATCACATGTCATCTTAAAATAATTTGCTAAAGAAAAAACTTTTCTTGGTTTGATGAAGTGAAGTGAGTGCTGAGTGGTCAGATGGAGAAACACTTCTTAAGGGCCATCCTCCCGGTTGTTCCCCTTTAAAAATGTCCTCAAGATCATAGATTCATAAGCACGCCTCACATTGAGCAAATACAACTGAAATACAATTTTCACTTTCATAATGGTGAGACGAGAAAACGCCTAAAATGATGTTGCTATTTGTATTCTTGCTTTTCCTACTTAGTTAGACCAGCATAATATCAAGAACGAGAAATGATACTATTGCTAAACACAATGCATTTCTACAAAAATGTCTCAAATCTGATATTAATCACTATTTACTGATGCCTGGGTTAAAGGGGAAGACTTGTAATACAAAGGGTGGGTCAATTGTGAATCTTGTCAACATTGTGCTAGTGACAGACTTTGTTACACGTAAAAAGAAAAAAAGCTTCAGAAGATTTCAAATGTGTTGGCTGAACAGATATAAACAAAAAGAGATTGGCATTCTTGTGGATATTTTATGTATTCAAAAGCCCCTTTCCACTCATGGAAGAAAAAAACACAGTTCATTATGTATTTATGAAAAACAAAATTACCTATTCATAAAAATCAAAAGCAATATGTTTTGCTTATATCAATGGGTAAAATTAATACAACTTTTCCTATAATAGTTCATTTGCTCTGACATAATTTTGAATATCAGAACAAAATGTCAGGGAGAGTTATACATTGGAATAAGAGATAAAATCTTCAGATAAATTGTTTTTTTCTCTAGAGTCATAAGAATCAATTATTTATTATTCATGAAAATGTTAGCACTTCTAATTTATACAGGGGCTTTCAAATTTACTCATTGATTCACCTGCAGGGCATGCCTCTACTGTATACATCAAGGTACATTATTATTATTGCTGGCACTGCCTATTAATAACTGGATATTGGTGCTGTGCTTTCAGTGACATGTTTAATCTGCTTTTGATTAAACCAAGCCTTCAATTATTCTTGGATACTATTTTCTTGAATCATACTTTTGAATATTAAGAGCAACAATCTTAACTCTTCTTTCTCTCATTCACTTTTACATTTGTCCCAGTCTTGTAAAAATGACTGGAGATGTATTAAAGCTTCACAGTGGCCAGTCTTCCAGACATCGGAGCTCCCTTTCCAGAACAGGTAGGGATGGGAAAGGCAACTTCCTACTGAGACTGCACTTGGTAGGATTATTCAATTTCTGAACTTGCTGCTGCTACCAAGGCTGTTAATTAGTATGAAGTATGACAGCTTGTAGCATGATTGGACTCTTGTACAACACAAATAATCATTAGTTGCTAATGACTTTAAATCACTGTGAACGAGGCAGAGATTGACCCTATGACCTCAATGTTCCAAGGGATTCTTAGAAGCTATGTGGTCTCCTATAATGAATGAAGCTGGGTGTCTGGATTGAGAGCTGGAAATTTTTTTTTTCAGTCACAGAAATAATTTCTTTGAATAAATATATGATATTGAGGTCTTAATTTACTTGATCTAAAAAATGAATATTTTATCAGATATAGTGTGTGTATCAAATTAGTGCCATATAAAAAAGCCACATAGGACCAGACATGATGGCTCACATCTGTAATCCCAACACTTTGGGAGGCTGAGGTAGGTGGATCACTTGAGCCCAAGAGTTCAAGACCAGCCTGGGCAATGTGGTGAAACCTCAACTCTACAAAAAAAAATAAAAACTAGCTGGGCATGGTGGCACGCGCCTGTAGTCCCAGCTACTCTGGAGGCTTAGGTGCTTGGATCACCTGAGCCTGGGGAGGTTGAGGCTGCAGTGAGCCATGATCAAACCACTACATTCCAGCTGAGTGACAGAGTGAGACCCTGTCTCAAAACAAACAGACAAAAACACATAGGAAATGCATAAAGTACTTTCTACAGATTTTGTTTGTATCTTTGTAAGCTTTAGGAAATGTCACTTACTTTTCTTTCATAGTGATAGGGATGATTAGTTCTCGCCTATAATCTCAAGATAATGGGTTACTTAAGATTGACTTGGCTGAAAGCAGAATGAATGTAAAATCAAAAATGACACCCTGAAAACATTTCCAAGGTAAAAAAATGATTTTGTGAGGTAGCTCATAATGTATTTACACATATTTAACATTTTGTATAACAATTACTGAATTTCCACATATAATTATATGTAGACATAGACCTATAAAGAATGATCTTAAAACATACACCAGAATTAAATACAACAGATATTTGATTTAACAAGTTGAAAGTTTTAAAATATAGCATAAGGATTATAAGGAATAAGAATATAAGAAAATAGAAATATAGGCTGGGCATGGTGGCTCACGCCTGTAATCCCAGCACTTTGGGAGTCTGAGGCGGGTGGGTCACGATGTCAAGAGATTGAGACCATCCTGGCTAGCATGGTGAAACCCTGTCTCTACTAAAAAGAAAATACAGCAAAAATTAGCCGGGCGTGGTGGTGTGCACGTGTAGTCCCAGCTACTGGGGAGGCTGAGGCAGGAGAATGGCGTGAACCTGAGAGGCAGAGCTTGTAGTGAGCCGAGATCACACCACTGCACTCCAGCCTGGGCGACAGAGCGAGACTCCATCTCAAAAAAGAAAAAAAGAAAAGAAAAATATAATAAATCAAATATTTGAGACCTCTCAGTGCATTGCTGAATAACTTTATTATAGCATCAGTAGATGCTGTACTCTTAAATAAACTGGTAGAACATATGAATTAACATGTGTTCAATGTTTCCTGTCACAGGCTGGGGAGTTAGAGTCCTGGGTTCCATTTTTAAAAATTTGGCAAATTCACCTATTGCATAACAGCATCCAAAGAGATACTCACACAGAAGCCCTCAGAAGTGGGTAATTATTCCTGCTCTACTAATGGTGAAATTGGAAACACATGGTTGTCACTAGCCCTGTCAGTGGCCACCAATGGTGTATATAAATGCCAAACATTACACTCACGTTTTCTAAAATGGAACTTTACTTTTAAAGCATAATTGCTAGTATACTAAGATTTCCTTATAAATAAAATGTGCATTATTAAGAGATTATATATGAGATTGGTTTAACAATTATTGTTCACAACCAGATTCACAACCTGGGACAAATAAAATTAAAAGGACTTGAAAATTTGCCTGGCTTCTTTTGGAACTCTCTTAGTGAGAGTTAGAGATAGGAAAAGGGAAATTCTTAGGTTTGTTGGAGCTGAATGCATTGATTATGATACTCTTGGATGATAGTTTGGTTTTGATTTTTTTTTTTTTTTGAGACGGAGTCTCACTCTGTCACCAGGCTGGAGTGCAGTGGTGCGATCTCGGCTCACTGCAACCTCCGCCTCCTGGGTTCAAGCCATTCTCCTGCCTCAGCCTCACAAGTAGCTGGGACTACAGGCACCAGCCACCATGCCCAGCTAATTTTTGTATTTTTACTAGAGACGGGGTTTCACCTTGTTGGTCAGGTTGGTCTCAATCTCTTGACCTAGGGATCTGCCCGCCTCAGCCTCCCAAAGTGCTGGGATTACAGGCGTGAGCCACACTGCCCGGCTCCAGTTTCAAATTTTTATGGTAACATTAAGTGTGTTTTCTCAGCTTGAAATGTTTTATACTAATTGACTCAACTAAGCTTTAACTTTTCCTTATCAACTGGGTAAATTCTGCTCACGACAAGAAGATGCTTAACATAGTAGTAAAAACTTATATTTATTGGGTTTTTGCCATGTCCCAAGAATTCGGCTAGGTACTTTCACATACATTATCTCATTTTCACAAAAACACAGTCCAAATTGATACAGAAATTAAAAGCCAAATGTCAATGTATCGCAATTCTCATGAAGCATGGGGCTGGTTCTTGGCAAAACTATAGCTGTTTTTCTTTGGTCTTTCCAGCCTTCCTTTCTTTCTGTATCATTTCCTAAATTGTTGCCCATGAATACCTGCTCTAAGGAAAGAACATAATGTTGGTCATTTGCATCTTATGAATAAGCAATTTCAAAGCCAAAAATCCAAAAAATTTTAATACTAATATATAAACAAGAACAATAGCTTATTTTAAGATAGGGTACTGGGTCCTCCCTAACAGACAGCAACCTAGAAGTCTCCAGGATACTAAGACTGAGAATCACAGGTGCTTGAAAAAACTGAAGATTACTACTGGACTTGAGAAAAGAGAACATAATTTCTTCAGCTATAGGCAAAATTGCCAAATCATGATTCTAGAAAAGTTCTATGGAGTTGATTTATTATTATTACAATCCCCAGGACCAAAGAGTACTAAAGCATATATCTAAATTAGTGGCAAATCAAAGTGCAAAAACTGGCAGTATTTTTTCCACGTTCATGGACTTTATGAAGCCCTAAATGTATGTGTGTGTGTGTGTGTGTGTGTGTGTTCACATGCATGGGGCCTTGTCTTTGCCCATGTCTGCACACCTGTGTCTATGCATTTGTGCCCATGTGTATGATTTTCTAGAAAGAAAAACCATACAAAAAGCAGAATACCATGATAGCTGTCACTGAGTAATGATACTTTGACAAAACAGAATCAGAAATTTTATTCAGCTATAGCCTTTCTGTGGATAAATCTGTATCAGATTTGATTCACACAAGGGCAACGAAGCAAATGTCAAAATGAAGCTACGAGTGTGGAAGAAAAGGAAGGAAAAAAGTATCCTAAAATTGTCAGTTTCAAGCCAGGGAAATGTGATAAAATATCCAACGCGTAACAGCCATGAGTCTCGTGGATAACTAGATGTTCCATAAACTTGTTACATGACCTGGCTTGGACCGTTTCTATCTGTGAATTGAGGATGATCTTTGAAGAGAAACGTAGGCCTACTGACTGCTTAGATTCTTCTTCTAGGATCAACGTTATAATCCCGGTCAATTAGAGGAAATTGGCAAAGGTGCCATGGTGAAAACAAAAGCAGGTTTTCATGAAACATTTGCTGTATGTGAAGTAATAGATTGCTGGCTTCTTGGGACAGGATGTTCTACCCGATGTGTGCTAGGTTCATTACAGAGGGAGCTTGAAGTATCCACCAGGGTTACAGTCAACAGTTATTAAATCCATTTCCTAGTTAAGTTCTCTAAGGTTCATCATAGGCCTCCTTCCTGAAGAGACCTGATTCTTCTGCAGTGAATGTATGGTGCGACTTGGAAAGCTTCTTTCAGTATAATAACAGTATACCCAGGCCGGGCGCGGTGGCTCACGCTTGTAATCCCAGCACTTTGGGAGGCCGAGGCGGGCGGATCACGAGGTCAGCAGATTGAGACCACGGTGAAACCCCATCTCTACTAAAAACACAAAAAAGTAGCCGGGCGTGGTGGCGGGCGCCTGTAGTCCCAGCTACTCGGAGAGGCTGAGGCAGGAGAATGGCGTGAACCCGGGAGGCGGAGCTTGCAGTGAGCCGAGATTGCGCCACTGCACTCCAGCCTGGGCGACAGAGCGAGACTCCGTCTCAAAAAAAAACAAAAAACAGTATACCCTTTTCATGATTGTCTTTTTCTCCAGGGCTGGGCATTTTTTCCAGCTGGCTCTCATTTGACTCTTGAGAAATCAAATCCCATCCTGGCTCCGTGTATATCACCCTACTGCTTTAGTGTTTTATTATCATTTAATATTTATGGATGTGACATCATAATCATTGTGTGCCCACTGCCAACTTCCTTAACCTCATTTTCATAGTCTGTACCCATAGGGCTTCAGATGCTCTATGAAAAAAAGTGCAGCTTTGTTTCAGAGAGCACTTTGGTGAGATATTGTTAGTGAGTTGCTAATTAGCATGTTTTCTCTGCATCATTTTGGATAGCCTCAGTCTTGCTGTCAGCTTTTCTGCAGCATTTATTATCTTTTTGCCTCTCTGAAAAACACACCATCAACTTTCATGTCATGCAATTACACCTGTAAATAAAATATTAATCATTTTCCAGTAATTAAGTGTTGCGATTTCATTGCTGATGCACTATCTGGTAAACTCCCAATTTCCTTCAGCATTATTCTAGAATCTAGCCTATGAGAAGCATTATCTCAGATATTTAAAGTTTTGTGGTAAACCTAATGAGATCTCATGATAATTTTGGTGATACCGTATTAAAACTCCCTGTAGTATAATTAAACCCCACCATCCTGCGTTTAACTGAGGGGAGGAAGATCTGAACTGTAATGTCAACAGCTGCAACCACTTTATCAAAATGTTAAGACAGTTAGCAAAGCCAGAATAGATACAGATTACTATTATGTAAATTATAAATTTACTCACAGACATACACACATCTGCAGCAGATGAGGCTGTATGGAGCTGTACATAGGTGAAATTTACAGCCACCCTACCATCAAGCCTAATATATAAATGCCCACCTTCTCCACCCTCTTTCCCCTTCTGTTTCCTTTGCTGTATAGGTCTATAGAGAGCCACCCCCCCTCAGTTTCCCCATCTCTAATTGGCTTATTCCTCCAGCTACTATTTCCTTTGACACAGAAGTCTTGCCCTGCCCCTACCATAATACCTAGAAATACTTCTGCCTACATTTGAAGTCACAAGGCTATGAAACTTGCTATGGAGGGTTCTGGGGCAGCAGTAGTTCCACCTACTCTTAAGTCCAAACCACTCTGTCATGGAGCCAGCTTCTGAAAGCGTCAGTCTTCTTTCCTCTTCCATCCTTACCAGATATCTTGCCACTGAAAGCCCCCATCTAGCTGCGGCAGAGCCCCTTCTCAGCCTGGCAAATGCTTCTATCAGTGGAGCCTCCTCTCTGGGGACTCACCTGCTTCCTGGGGTGAGGAAGACAGATTCCATCTTTCTTCTCTTCTTCTTTTTATCTTTTTGCTTCTCCTCTCCCCATTCTTCCCTTTAGTGAATGCAAAGCATTAGCTGTATACTTGCATGACTTATCCAAACTCATTGTATTACTTAATCTTCCTCAAAATCCAACAAAGTAGGTGGTAATATCCTCCTTTATAGATGATGAAACTGAGGTTCCATCTGGTTAAGAGATTTACCCAATATTACAAAGCAAGTGTGCAAAGGGAGGAAAAGAAGTCTACATCAGTCTGATTCCAGGCCTGAGCTGAGATTTAAAATGATTATTTCTACTCAGTGTAAGTGCCTATTTTTAAATGGACACAATATGAAATTACCCTAGTCATATTATGATGACAAACTAATTGAAGTAGTAGACTTGACTTGCCATCAGGATCAGAAGGTGGAATATCATGAAAATTATGTCAATGAAAAAATATATAAACATGTTTTAAGAATGTTATTATTAGTGTATATTTCAGATAACATTCTTTTGCAGATGAACATTATTATTATTTATTATTGGAGTCAATTACTATGACTTTTCAACTGGTAGAATATTAAGTTACAATGTTGGCAATGTATTTTATTTAAGCACTGACTGGACTTTCCTTTAAACTAGTTAAGGGTATGTTTCATCACTTCTTATTCCTACAACCACCAAAAATAGAGTTCCCTTCCTTTTTGTGTCTTAATCCATTATCCAAACCAAACTTCCTTCCTTCCTTCCTTCCTTCCTTCCTTCCTTCCTTCCTTCCTTTCCCTTCCTCCCCTTCTCTCTTTCTCTCTTTCTTCTTTCTTTCTTTCTTTCTTTCTTTCTTTCTTTCTTTCTTTCTTTCTTTCTTTTTCTTTTCTTTTCTTTTCTTTTCTTTTCTTTTCTTTTCTTTTCTTTTCTTTTCTTTTCTTTTCTTTCTTTCTTTCTTTCGTTCCCGTCTTTCAACAGACATTTGAGTGTCTAATGCATGCCAGACTCTATGCACAGGGAACGCATGTCCCATAGCATCTAGGGTTGTGTCTACCTTTGGTTCACTGGGTCTGTAGAGCCTAACAGCATAATGTGCACAGAGTGACTGCTCATCTGTGATGAAATAAGTAAAATTATAAAAATCTCTGGATATCATTTTTAGTTGTAGATTCACAGGTAACTGTAAGAAATAATACAAAGAGATTCTGTGTACACTTTAACTAGTTTCTCTGATGGTAACATTTTGTAATACTATAGTATAATATCACAATCAGGATATTGACATTGACACAATCAACCAATCTTATTCAGATTTTCTCAGATTTACTTGTACTGTTTGTGTGCATGTGTGTATTACATTCTATACAATTTTACCACCTGTGTAATTTTGTGTATCCACCACCACACTCAAGATATTGACCAGTTCCAGCACCACGGGGATTTTATAACCACACCCACCTTCCTCCTTCCTTCTTATGCCCCATCCCTAACTCCTAGTAACCCTTCATCTATGCTCCATTTATAAAATATTGTCACTTCAAAATGTTATATAAATGGAATTATATAACAAATGCCCTTTTGTCACTGTATTTTTTTCCTCCACACACAGTGTAATTCCCTGGACATTCATCTAAGTTGCTGCAGGTATCAAGAATTCATTCCTTTTTGTTTCTGAGTAGTATTCCATGGTATGTATGATGAGAGTTTGCTTAACCATTCACTTGTTGGGGACAACTAGGCTGATTCTAGTTTTTGGTTATTACAAATAAAATTGCTGTATTCATCCATTTTCACACTGCTATGAAGCCATACCTGAGACAGGGTAATTTATAAAGAAAAGAAGTTTAATTAACTCACAGTTCCGCATGGCTAGGGAGGCGTCAGGAAACTTACAATCGTGTCAGGAGAAACAGGAATGTGGTACATGGTGACAAACCAGAGAAGTGAGTGTCGAGCAAAGGGGGAAGCCCCTTATAAAACCATCAGATCTCGTGAGAACTCACTCACTATCATAAGAACAGCATGAGGGTAACTGCCCCCATGATTCAATTACCTCCCACCAGGTCCCTCCCACAACATATGCGGATTATGGAAACTACAATTCAAGATGAAATTTGGGTGGGGACACAGCCAAATGTTCTCAGTTGCTATGAACATTCATATACTGGTTTTGTGTGAACATAATTTGACAGTTCACTGAGGCAAAAACCCAGTAGTGCAGTTGTTGGGTTGTAAGGGAGATGTGTGCTTAGGTTTTAAAGACATGAGAAATTGTTTTCCAGAGCAACTGCACCATCTTTTGTTCTCACCAGCAATGTGTGAGTGATCTGGTTTCTCCAGTTTCTTTATGTATTTGTCAGCATTTGGTTTTGTCAACTATTTTAGCCATTCTGATCAATATATAGTGATATCACATTGTGGTGTTAATTTGTATTTCCCTAGGTGCTAATGAGTCTTTGCTATAAAGACTCTTGATTAAAAAGAGTCTAACTCTTTAATATTGAACATCTTTTCTTGCACTTATTTGCCATCTATATCCTTTTCAGTGAAATTCCTGTTAATGTCTTTTGCCCATTTGCTAATTGAATTGCTTGTATTTTACTGTAGAGTTTTGAGAATGCTTTATGTATTTTAGATAGTAGTCATTTGTTGGATATGTTGCTTGCAAATACTTTCTTTCAGTCTCTATTTTGTCATTCATGTTCTTCACATGAGTTTTAACAGAGCAAAAGTTTTAAATTTCTGAACATAATTTTAACAATGCTATGAGTGCAGCCAGAGGAAAAACATTG
Organism: Nomascus leucogenys; assembly: GCF_006542625.1. Taxonomy (NCBI): domain Eukaryota; kingdom Metazoa; phylum Chordata; class Mammalia; order Primates; family Hylobatidae; genus Nomascus; species Nomascus leucogenys. The sequence continues at coordinate 69,398,199 of NC_044387.1, forward strand.
CTGTGTATGGTCTAAAGACCATCATCAAGATGGCAGTTAAACTACAAAGTCTGTAGAAACCATAGTCCCCATATCTAATTCGGTGTACAGATAATGACACAGATATTAATAGCTGATGACAAAACAAGATGTTTGAGGGCGTGTTGTAATAAAGTCATTTATTTATTCAACAAATAATCATCAAGTGACTCCTATGTGTTAGGCCCTATTCCTGTGATGCAGTGCTGATTTATATCACAAGAATGTACAACTGAAACTGAGATAAGGACTCAGAAGTCATGCAATATTGTACAATGACAATAGTTAACAAAGGAACTAAAACTCTTCTTAGGAAAGAATGCTCGAGTTGAGAGCTGAAGGGTGAGTAAGGGTTAACTCTGTAAAGGAGTGAGGATAGGGACAGGAAGTGAGGGTGGGAGATAGGGAGACATGTACACAGAGTGGGGCCATAAGTGCAAAGACCCTGTCACAGGAGGGAGCATGGAGGGTTGAGGAATGGAAATAAGGGCAACTGTAGGGGGTGTAGAGTAAGGAGAGAGTGACACAAGAGGGGGCTGGATTTTGGTTTTCATTCCGAGAACCATTCAAAGGTTTTGATAAGGGGGAAATAAGCAATGTGATCAAACTTGCATTCTGAAAAGCATTGTCCAAATGCTGTATAGAATGTGGAATGGAGGGGGCAAGGAGCGGCTGTGGGTTGAGAGTTAAGAGGCTTCTGTTGTCATCCAGGTGAAGGTCAATGGCAGTTTCAAGTGAGAGGTTTATAATATGCTCTCTGTAAAGTTTTCTAAGGATTCCTGGTCAACCCCACACAAAGGTAGTTGAAGGCAAAATTTGAGCTGCGTTTGCTTATAGAGTTGGGTGGAGTGCCTTTTGGATGCATGGTGAAAGGACTACTGCAGGAGCAGTTTCTTCTTTGGGAGAGAAAAGGACAACTATGACATGCCTCAGGGACGGAACCCAGAAGCCTTGGTGCTCTGTCTTGCCATTAGGAGCTGAGGTGACATCCTGTTCCCATCAGTTTGTGAGACTTCCCTTCAATCACACCAAAACCATTTTGCAGATCTAGGGCTGTTTGTAAATAACAAGGAGAATGACAGGATCCCAAATGTCTTGAGTAGTTCTCCTAAGAAGTAAGGCATAAGAAAAGCAGTGTGTTAAAAAAAAAAAAGAAAAAGAAAAAAGAAAGAAAAGGTAAGAAAATCTAAAGAAGTAAGAGGAAAAAAAGGGAAGGAAGGAAATAGAAACAATGTCTGTGATAAATAAGAATGAGAGAAGGTGCATGTGGCAGGGAGTGCCATCCATTATCAGTTGGCATCTCCTCACTGACAGAGCTCCCCCATGTGTATAGCTCCCTTTCTTCAGCCATGATTGATGGGAGAGCTACTATTTTTATGGAAGAAGACTGTGACTTCTTGGGTTCAAAGAGCCAGATTGAAGTTCTCTATATGTGAGTCTTGGAAGCTGAAAAGGTCTATGATGAACAAACAGCAATTATGTTACAGAAGCCAGTGGAGGAGTCTGGCAGGAGTGGGTATGGACATACCTTTAGCATGAACCAAGGATGAAATTTTACTCTATATTTCGCAGTCAGGTTTCCAAGTCTACTTGAGACATTTGGTGTCTATTCTTGTTTATACTGGCAAATCATAGTTTCCTTTGTGGATATGCTTTAATAATGAACTTGAAGAGAAAACAGAAATACCTCTAGAGTTTTCGGATGGCAAATGGATCTTACAAAACATTTTTAAATAATCTAAGTATAAAGGATTCAAAAGCATATAGACTGAATTTCTCAAAAAATCAAGCAAAGTAAAAAGAAAAATAATTGTGTAAATATATTGTTATGAAATATTTAAAAATTTCTGATGAATACTTGGAAGATCCCCAGGCCCAGCTGTGTTTACCTGTCTCAAGTATCAAAGCAAGGAAAAGGACCTCTCTATGACCTAATAAATAAAAAAATCTAATTCATTTTGGATACACAATTGACCCTTAAACAACATGGTGGTTGGAGCACTGACTGCCCAATGCTGTTGAAAATCCATGTATAACTTTTGACTCCTCCAAAAGTTAATGACTAAAGCCTGCTGTTGACAAGAAACCTTACCAATAACAGAAACATTCAATTAACACATATTTTATATGCCATAGGCATTATATATTGTGTTCTAACAATAAAGTAAGCTAGATAAAATAAATGTTGTTAAGAAAATTATAAGGAAGAGAAAATATATTTACTATTCACTAAGTGGAAGTGGATCATCATAAAGGTCTTCATCCTCATTGTCTTGATGTTGAGTAGGCTGAAGAGGAGAAGCAAGAGGAGGAGGGGTTGGTTTTGCTATCTCAGAGGTGGCAGAGATGGGGAAGGTGGAAAGGGAGGCAGGAGAGGCAGACACACTTGTTGTAAATTTATGGAAATATTTGGTAATTTCTGTCTGACTTTTTTGCTTTTTTATTTCTTTAAAAATGTTCCTATATGGTACCAACCCTTCTTTCACCATTTGCTTTAGTTTCAGTGCCTGTGTATTAGTACATTTTCATGCTGCTGAAACTGGGCAATTTACAGAAGAAAGACGTTTAATAAACTTACAGTTTCATGTGGCTGGGGAGGCCTCACAATGATGGTGGAAGGCAAAGAGGAGCAAGTCACATCTTACATGGATGGCAGCAGGCAAAAAGAGCTTGTGCAGGGAAACCCACATTTTTAAAACCATCATATCTCGAGAGACTTATTCATTGTCACGAGAACAGCATGGGAAAGACCCACCCCTATGATTCAATTATCTCCCACTGGGTCCTTTCCACAACATGTGGGAATTATGGGAGCTACAAGATGAGATTTGTGTGAGGACACAGGGCCAAACCATATTAGCCTGTATCACAGAAAGATCTATGTTGTAAAAGAGGTAAAAAGCAGTGTTGAATCATCAGAACCCTTCTGCCAGATTTTCTAATGTCAATTTGTTTTCTGGCATGACTTCTTCTGCGTCTTCTTCCTTATTGCCCTTGAATTTCTCCAAGATATGTTTCATGAAACTCTTTGCCGACTACCTTTTTGGCTGTATCCACAATCCCTTTCATGATTTCATTGATTCACTCTGGTAAATCCTGAGAAGTCATGCACAACATCTGGACACCGTTTTCTACAGCAAGAAGTTATTGTTTCAAGCTTGACGGCTTTCACAACTTTTTTCTATAACAATGATGACATCTTCAATGGTGTAATCCTTCCAGACTTTCATCATGTCCCATGTTCCCTCAGTTGGGGTTTTCTTACACAACATTGACAATCCTATCCATAGAGTATATGCGTAATGAGTCTTAAAGGTCCTATGATCTCCTGATCTAGAGGCTGAATTAGAGACATTGTGCTGGGGCAAGTAGACCATTTTGACACCTTTCCTGTTGAACTCATGGTGTTCTGGGTGGTCTGGAACTTTGCCCAATATCAAAGGAACTTTAAAAGGCAGTCTCTTACTGGCAAGCTTCTTCCTGATCTCAAGGACAAATCATCGATGTAACCAATCCAGAAAGAATGTTCTCATTGTGCAGGTCTTCTTGTTGAACAATGAAAAGACTGGAAGCTGGTGTTTATCTTTTCTCTTCAAGGCTCAGAGGTTAGTAGCTTTATAGCTGAGGGCAGTCTTGATCATAAATTCAACTGCATTTGCACAAAACAATAGAGCAGAGTTAGCCCATCCCTTCTTGTGCTAAATTCTGGTGCTCAGTTTTCTCCCTTATGAATAATGTTCTTTGTGGCACGTGTTTCCAGAATAGGGCACTTTCGTCCACATTAAAAATCTGCTCAGGTATCCTTTCTTCTGTGATTTTCTTAATAGCGTCTAGGAACTTGTCTGCTGCCTCTTGGTTGGCAGAGGCTGCTTCTCTTGTCTTGATACTTTTTTTTCTTATACTTTAAGTTCTGGGGTACATGTGCAGAATGTGCAATTTTGTTACATAGGTATACACGTGCCATGGTGGTTTGCTGTACCCATTAACGGGTGACCTACATTAGGTATTTCTCCCAATGCTATCCCTCCCCTAGCCTCCCACCCCATGACAGGCCCCAGTGTGTGGTGTTCCCCTTCCTGTGTCCATGTGTTCTCATTGTTCAACTCCCACTTATGAGTGAGAACATGCAGTGTTTGGTTTTCTGTTCTTGTGCTAGTTTGCTGAGAATGATGGTTTCCAGCTCCATCCATGTCCCTACAAAGGACATGAAATCATCCTTTTTTATGGCTGCATAGTATTCCATGGTGTGTATGTGCCACATTTTCTTTATCCAGTCTGTCATTGATGGAAATCTGGGTTGGTTCCAAGTCTTTGATACTGTGAATAGTGATGCAATAAGCATATGCATGCATGTGTCTTTATAGTAGAATGATATAATCCTTTGGGTATGTACCCAGTAATGGGATTGCGGGGTCAAATGGTATTTCTAGTTTTAGATCCTTGAGGAATCACCATACTGTCTTCAACAGTGGTTGAACTAATTTACACTCCAACCAACAGTGTAGAAGCATTCCTATTTCTCCACATCCTCTCTAGCATCTGTTGTTTACTGACTTTTTAAAGATCAGCATTCTAACTGGCGTGAGATGGTATCTCATTGTGATTTTGATTTGCATTTCTCTAATTACCAATGATGATGAGCTTTTTTCATATGTTTATTGGCTGCACAAATGTCTTCTTTTGAGAAGTGTCTGTTCATATCCTTTGCCCACTTTTTGATGGGGTTGTTTGTTTGTTTTTTCTTGTAAATTTGTTTAAGTTCTTCTTTGATTCTGGATATTAGCCCTTTGTCAGATGGATAGATTGCAAAAATTTTCTCCCATTCTGTAGGTTGCCTGCTCACTCTGATGATAGTTTCTTTTGCTGTGCAGAAGCTCTTTAGTAATTTTGGCTTTTGTTGCCATTGCTTTTGGTGTTTTAGACATGAAGTCTTTGCCCATGCCTATGTCCTGAATGGTATTACCTAGGTTTTCTTCTAGGATTTTTAAGGTTTTAGGTCTTGCATTTAAGTCTTTGAACATCTTGAGTTGATTTTTGTGTAAGATGTAAGGAAGGTGTCTGGTTTCAGTTTTCTGCATATGACTAGCCAGTTTTTCCAACACCATTTATTAAATAGGGAATCTTTTCCCCATTGCTTGTTTTTGTCAGGTTTGTCAAAGATCTGATGGTTGTAGATGTGTGGTTTTATTTCTGAGGCTCCTGTTCTGTTCTATTGGTCTATATATCTGTTTTGGTACCAGTACCATGGTGTTTTTGTTACTGTAGCCTTATAGTATAGTTTGAAGTGAGGTGGCATGATGCCTCCAGCTTTGTTCTTTTTGCTTAGGATTGTCTTGGCTATGCAGGCTCTTTTTTAGTTCTATATGAAGTTTAAAGTGTTTTTTCCAATTCTGTGAAGAAAGTCAATAGTAGCTTTATGGGGATAGCATTGAATCTTAAGTTACTTTGGAGAGTATGGCCATTTTCATGATATGGATTCTTCCTATTCATGAGCATGAAATGTTTTTCCATTTGTTTGGGTCCTCTCTTATTTCCTTGAGAAGTGGTTTGTAGTTCTCCTCAAAGAGGTCTTTCACATTCCTTCCAAGTTGTATTCCTAGGTATTTTATTTTCTTTGTAGCAATTGTGAATTGTTCATTCATGATTTGGCTCTGTGTTTCTCTGTTATTGGTGTAGAGCAGAACTGAAGGAGATAGAGACACGAAATACCCTTCAAAAAACCAATGAATCCAAGAGCTGGTTTTTTAAAAGATCAATAGAATAGATAGACCACTAGCCAGACTACTAGAGAAGAAAAGATAGAAGAATCAAATAGACACAATAAAAATTATATAGGGGATATCACCACTGATCCCACAGAAATACAAGCTACCATCAGAGAATACTATAAACACCTCTATGCAAATAAACTAGAAAATCTAGAAGAAATGGATGAATTCCTGGACACATACACCCTCCCAAGTCTCAACCAGGAAGAAGTCGAATCCCTGAATAGACCAATAACAAGTTCTGAAATTGAGGCAGTAATTAATAGCCTACCAACCAAAAAGAGTTCAGGACCAGACGGGTTCACAGCCAAGTTCTGCCAGAGGTACAAAGAGGAGCTGGTACCATTCCTTCTGAAACTATTCCAAACAATATAAAAATAGGGAATCCTCCCTAACTCATTTTATGAGGCCAGCATCATCCTGATACCAAAACCTGGCAGAGACACAACAACAACAAAAAAAATGTCAGACCAATATCCCTGATGAACATCATTGCAAAAATCCTCAGTAAAATACTGGCAAACTGAACCAGCAGCACATAAAAAAGCTTATCCACCATGATCAAGTCGGCTTCATCCCTGGGATGCAAGACTGGTTCAACATACGCAAATCAATAAATGTAATCCATCACATAAACAGAACCAATGACAAAAACCACACAATTATCTCAATAGATGCAGAAAAGGCCTTCGACAAAATTCAACAGCCTTCATGCTAAAAACTCTCAATAAACAAGCTATCAATGGAATATATCTCAAAATGATATGAGCTATTTATGACAAACCCGCAGCCAATATCATACTGAATGGGCAAAAACTGGAAGCATTCCCTTTGAAAACTGGCACAAGTTAAGGATGCCCTGTCTCACCACTCCTATTCACCATAGTATTGGAAGTTCTGGCCAGGCCAATCAAGCAAGAGAAAGCAATAAAGGGTATTCAAATAGGAAGAGAGGAAGTCAAATTGTCTCTGTTTGCACATGACATGATTGTATATTTAGAAAACCCCATCGTCTCAGACCAAAATCTCCTTAGGCTGATAAGCAACTTCAACAAAGTCTCAGGATATGAAATCATTGTCTTGACATTTTTTAAGCCAAACCTCTTTCTAAAACTATTAAACCATCCTTTGCTGGCATTATATTTTCCAGTTTTAGATCCTTCACTTCTCTTTTGCTTTAAGTTATCCTGTAATGTAATAACTTTGCTTTTTCTCAAATTGTATTAGAGTCTATAGGTATGCCTTTCTTATAGCAATCCTGCACACACTTCAAATCTGCCTTTTCAATACAAGATAAAAGATATTTAACAAGAAATGCAAAGTTTTTGCACCTGCTGGTGTAGCTGCAGCAACAGCGTCATCAATTTTCTTTTCTTACAATGGCTCTTACACGGGATTCATTTATCTTGAAATGGTTGGCAACTGCAGCTGCAGGCTTCAATCTATGGTACATACTAAGCAATTCAACTTTTTCTCGTATGTCCTGGCTTTCCTCTGCTTTTTTGGGGGAGCACTTGCAGCATCACTAGTGGCACCTCATATGAGTCCCATAGGGCTATTCAACATTTATGGTATTGCGTTAAACCCAACGAAAAATACACGAGAACAAGAGATCACTTTTTACTGTGACACAAAATTTATTGGAGAGGTGAACTGCTCATGAGATGATTAGCATCACATGTGTTTTATGTGGATACTCACAACACTTGAGCCCACTGCAATAGTAACAAGAGGTGGCTGCAAAATTATTTCAGTAGTACAATATGTCCTGCAGTTAATTTTAAGCAGTTATGATTTAATACTGCATCTTTAATTTGTTTGCATTTCTCTCAACTGCGAATGGTGCCATGTGTGGTCTGTAAGTGTGTGCATAAGTGTTGATAAATCTTAGATTTTTTGTTTGTTTGAAATAGAGTCTTGCTCTGATGTCCAGGCTGGAGTACAGTGGCACCATCACGGCTCATGAGGCTTGAGCAATCCTCCCACCTTAGCCTTTCCAGTAGAGTAGCTGAGTAGAGTAGCTGAGACCACAGGCCTATGCCACCATGCCCAGCTAATTTTTTGTATTTTTGTATTTTTTTTTTTTTGTGGAGATGGGGTTTCACCATGTTGCCCCTGCTGGTCTCAAAATCCTGAGCTCAAGCACTCCGACAGCCTCACCCTCCCAAACTGCTAGAATTACAGGCATGAGCTACAGTGCCCAGCCAATCTTAACTTTTTATAGTAGACTTGTGTATTTTTTATGGTAGTAAATGATAACATTGACTAGTATCTACACATATTTTATGCATTCATGTCATACCTTTTCTTATTTGTTTTGACATTTCCAGGGCATACAGTTCATCTGCAAGTTTTTTCAAATTGTCACAAATCTCCAAAGAAAATTAATAAATTTATTGAAAATAACCATACATGAGTGGACCCTTGGTGCTCAAGGGTCAGCTGTATGTTAACAAATATGTGGCAAAGGGTTAATTCTGTTCTTGTGATTTAGGCTACTAATTGTACTTGCTTTGCTCATAGAGAAACTATCTGGTGACTCAAATTCAGAAGGATTAATTTTTGATGTTGTTGGCTTTTAGAATACTGACTTTTTCCCCCTTTTCGCCACCATATTTGCACTGTAGTACTTTAGAATTTGAGAAAGATAGGCAGTGCTGGCAGTCTGGGCTATATGGCAGTAGGGGCAGCTGGCCTCAAGGAAGGAAAACTGGAATGCTTATGATGGGACTTCAGAAGTAATTGCCATTGTGAATGGCTCTCTCAGGTAGTATCAATGCAGATTTACCTCCATGGGTATAGCCCCTGGAAAATTTGGGAAAATGCTTAGTTTTCACCTGAAATAACCATATTTTGCACACTTCCTTTTTTCATTCGATTGCAGCAGATTCTGTTGGAAACTGTGTGCCTTACAAGCCTTCACAGATGGGTGTTGGTCAAGTGGTTAGTTATTCCATCTGCAAACTGTTGTAGGGCCAGATTTCTCTCTTATCCTATGGAGTAAAAGAAAGCAAAAAATATCTGAAGGTTGGAAAATCATAGGAAAAAACAGGTATGAATGAATTATATTTTTCTCCTCTATCTCACCCATGTTTTTGAGATGGCATTAGATTTACAAATCATTTTATTATTTGAACTCAGAATGCCTTTCTCACAAGACTGTTCTACTTTAAGGATTCTAACCTGTTTTGTAAAAAGTCATATGATTTGGAGGAATTTTCTGATAGCACAGTATCCTCTGTTTGTTCGTTGCTCTCAGATTTTCTCAAATGTGTGGTGTGCATCCAAAGAATGATGTTGCCTGAGTGAAAATTTATCAATATGGTAGAACTTTTCTGGATAAAGGATCCTGAGAGTGAATGCCATAGTATGCTTGAGAAAAGCTTAGGAGGTTGAGAAAATGATGACCCACACTGTGTGAAATAGAATGCCTGTGGACCAACACTGAAGAAGGAGTCAAAAGGCTCAAGGAAGTGGATATACGATGTAAATCTGGAAAACCCACCTGATGACTATGTTCTAAAAGAAGAGCCAAAGGAAGCCCCATCTATCAAAACAATAAGGAATGCTTAGGCAAGAGTGGTACCAACATCACAGAGAGGCCCCTTGGTGGCTGTGCTCCTCCATAGGCCAGAGTTGATGCTAGGAAATGCCTTTACAGAACTGGGTGCCCTGATAGCAAGTGGAATGACAAGATTCTCAAATAATAGAGGCCAATGGACATAGCTTGAATGCCAGAAGCCAGTTGGGCACACTTATTATAATGAGCAGAAAGGCTGGAGTGGCAGATGGGAGATGAGATGCAGAGGGCTCTCTCAACATGGTGAATAGAACACAGCATCTCTAGGAGCAAGATAGATGGGAAGTCAACAAAGATACTGCACAATTAAGATAATGAAGAGTAGAAAATCAATAGGCTAGACAAATACAGTGTCGAAATCTCTTACCCTTTTTCTGTATTGGAGCCAGTTTATCAATCTAGAACCTACTCACTAAAGGAGAGACCAGATCCCCCGAAGAAAGGACACAGTAAAATCATGACAAGTATATGTGGTAATAATCCCCCCAGTGCTTCCACAGTGGAATCTATGGGTGTTTACTTAATAACTATACAGTAGGGAAAGGTGAATACCCCACTATTTTGAGGAATGTTGGACACAGGTCTTATGAGGAATAGAAAATAAAATCCTGGACCAGATTGGACTCAAGGGGTTCTGAGAGCCACCCAGTGGTTATTTCCTTAGTCTCCAAAAGTATAATTCAATGTAGTGGCTAGAAGCCCCACTAAGCCTGTGGGATAAGAGCAATCTTAATGAGGGATGCCAAGCAAAAGCCTCTGAAACAGCTCCCCATTTTAATTTCTTCTTCCTGGGACTGCATTTCTGATTCTTCCAGCTGTTTGGACTGTTAGAGGCCAACAGTGCAAAGCTGGGCTCTATCTTTTCAACAGTTGGGTCACTCCTCCTTCTGAGGGGAGCCTGACCTAATGCTTGATGAGAAGGATAGAAAGGCTGGCTCCTTTGCCCCATTTCTGAAAACTCTGCTCTTGACAATCCTAACTTCACAGCTCCCTGTGAGATTAGCTGAAGGCTTGGAGATGCCCACCTTCTCTCTTTGCTCAGTTCTACTTCTCTTACTATTCCATAGATGTTAATCCCAAGGGCACTCCCCAGTTAACTGTGTGCATGCAAATCTCAGTCCTCTCTGAGTCAGCTTCCCAGGATTAACAACATCATAATTTCCCGTTTCAAAATAAAAGAATTGTGGGACTTGCCCAGCAAAATAAACCCTGGCTAGGTCAATTCATCCAAGATTGTAGGTATACGAAATGATCATTTGTCTGTGGCTTTCTTAATATGAAAATTGTCTTGATTTAGTGAAATCAAGGTAATTTCACTTAGTGATCTTAGTAAATGAATAAGATGATTCTTTTGTGTGCGTTCAGCCTAGTATTCCTATCAGAATTTAACATTAAGAGATTCAAGGTGACGGCATGGTTCTTTCTTCGGGCAGAGTTGTCCATCCACCTTCCCTTGTTGAGGAGCTCAGCCACCCACGGAGCATAAAGGAGCCTCCTGTTGCAAAATGCTGCAAAACTTTGTTGAAATCCCTCAAACCTGAAATGCATACTTCTTTTTCTCCTTCTAGACAGTAATTGGAGCAAATCGTTGTTTTTGTAATAGTAAATCAGAAGCAATCTTCACCTCTCATTTTGATATTTTGAAATAAACTTCTATTTTAAGTGTTAGAGTTGAAATTGGCTTTTATTTATTGCTGTTAGAAGGCTATGCAGCAACCATGTTTAGGGTACAAAACCTCAGATAAATGGGGAAAGGTAATATTTACTGAGTGTCTACTATGCATCCACACTCTGCTTGGCTAACCCATATGCATTATTTAATTTAATCTTCACAAACATTGTATATCGTAAGTATAATTTCTATAATATATGAAGTTGAGAGGTAAAATGACTTAGTAAAGTCATACAACTAATAAGCTAAATAATGAACATTAGAATCCATGTCTTCAATCCAAGTCCAAAGCTCTTTCCACAGCTAATTTGGCTTCATTCTTTGTAGCTAAATCCCATTTATTCTAATGTCTTAAAAATTATATCATGCTCATCTGTAATATTGTGATTTTACAGAGAGATTTGGACTCTATTGAAATTTTATTTCATTTTTCAGTAGCCACAGAGGAATTTGTGAGATAATGAGAAAAGAAGTTCTGTCTTTTGCATCTGAAAGCAGCAGGCTATATTATCGACCTTTTTCATTATTTGGTCTGCACTTGGAAAGTATTTTCACTTGTGCGGAATGAGAATTTTGTATTCAAAATATAATTTATTTTGTGGCTGGACATAGTTGTTCACACCTGTAATCCCAGCACTTTGGGAGGCTGAGGTGGGCAGATCACCTGAGGTCAGGAGATCGAGATCAGCCTGGCCAACATGGTGAAACCCCATCTCTACTAAAAATACAAAAAACTAGCTGGGCATGGTGGCGGGCTCCTGTAGTCCCGGCTACTGGGGAGGCTGAGGCAGGAGAATGGCATGAACCTGGGAGGCGGAGGTTGCAGTGAGCTGAGATTGTGCCACTGCACTCCAGCCTGGATGACAGAGCGAGACTCTGTCTAAAAAAAAAAAAAAAAAATGCAAAAATTTGCTGGGCATGGTGGCATGCACCTGTAATCCCAGCTACTCAGGAGGCTGAGGCACAAGCATTGCTTCAACACAGGAGACGGAGGTTGTGGTAAATTGAGATCACACCACTGCAATCCAGCCTGGGCAACAGAGTGAGACTTTGTCTCAAAAAAAATTATATATGTATTTTGTATTGTGATGTGTTTGTGTGTGTGTGTGTGTGTGTATGTATGTGTGCGTTTATGCTTGTGTGTGTGCTTAATTTATATGACATACATTATTACTTCCTGGGAGTAAATTAAAGGATAATTAGAGTAATTTTGAAATATCTAATATATTTGGAAAATGATTCTCTCCTCATCTCACCAATGATGTTAAAGGACACCACGGCAAAACAATGGTTTCTCTAAATGGATATGAAACCAGGGACAATGACTCTCCCAGACAATGAAATTCCAGGAGGAAGGGCTGCACTTTTCTTCCTGCGGTTTTCTATATGCTAAACATAGTTGATCCTACCCTGACTCAATGGTAATGAAAGGAATAACTTTAAGAAGTAAACCCTTCTGCTTTATCATTTTTGTTACAAAAAGTCTTCTGAGAGAGCTAGCAGAGTGTAATAGCTAGATAATAAAATAAATAGCTGGGAGGCGATGAGGAATTCTAGTAAGTATGGAGAAGTAATGAAGCATATAGTGTGTCCTTAAGACAAGATCAGTATTTTGTGAGCAATTGGCATCCTGGTTTTCTCTCCACTCTGGAGGAGAAAACTAGGGAGTGCACCACATCGCTCACATCAGTAGTCTCAGAGAAGATCTACTTTGGTTAGAGGGCTGAAGCAGTGTCTCTTGGATACACTGGACTGTTGTCATTGAGATCACATTTCTGCTTGTTGTTACCAATGCTTTATTTTAGTATCTTGGGGTCAGTGTGTTTTTATGTGGGAAAACTCTAGGCTACCCACTGGAGTCTATTTTGAGTGGAGGCTGAGGAGAAGACGAGGAGTTGGACACTGATTCAAGAGGGTTACACAAGAATCCAGATCAGTGCCCCAGCAAATGGTTAATCTTACCTGACATTGTAGCTGTTCTAAAAGTGCAAAACCATTGGTTTAGTTACTGAAGCAAACACTGCGTTTGACATCTGATGAAAGCCCTGATGTCCTGTAGTTAAACTATTGGAGGGATAAGAATTTATTCTTGATGTGTTTACTTTATAATTTTTAAAGTGTTCTGTTTCATTCAATGTCTTGAATGTTTAATATGACTAATCGCTTCTTGCTTTGGAAATGAGCATGTTCTTTGATAAATTGTTCAAGTGTTCAGGCATATAAATTGGAAAGATTTAGATTCTTGACAGTGTGTGTAGCATACCAGTTGATGAAGAGAATCTCAATATTACATGCCAAGCAGGTTCTGCAGCATTATGTATTTCCAGAAGAACTGGTGAAAATTAGCATAGACTTTGGAAGGTTAACCTCCTCTTATTTCAAGTTTTTAAAAATGTATTTAACTAGAAACAGTTGAACCATCATTGAACAGGTGAAAACAATCATAAAGATTTACTTTGCACATGCACACACACCCACAGTCATAAAATAGTATAAATTTTCTGAAGCATTTGTGAAGATTTAGAGGAAGCATTAAAATAACTATAGATGGTGGAGGATGGGTGGTAAGGCAGCATGGCCACCAATAACCTTTACCAGCCAGGTCTCTCATTATGTAATTCATAAAGATACGTATAAATTAGCTTTGGTTTATCTATAGAGACAGGTGTTATCATTTGAGTTGAACCCAGTACATCATACATTCATAAAAGCCAGATGGATGACACTGCCTATGGAAGTTTAGTGCCAGTCTATAAAGGCCAGATGGGTGCCGCTTCACGAAGGGGTTTATGTTGGCTGGCTATGGCTGCACTCCAGAGAGTAATGAAATGTTCTCAGTTCTCCAAATAATTCCTCCATTCTTTATCTTCAGTTGTAATGGTCTGCAAGACCTTTCAGGTCTGAGACTTACCATTGAATTTGATATAACCTCATACATTGTATCTAAAGACAGTTGCTCTTTTGGTAGTACATAAAAAAGATAAGGCACCCAGTAATCACTCAAGCCAAAGAACATAAACCAATCAGATCGTATAATGATTTTACGCTGTTTTTCTCTTTCACTTAAAAAACTTTGGAGTTCCCTAGGTGCATCTAAAAATATATCAAAATGTAAAATAATTTTCTTTGGTGAAAATTACCCAAAGTCCATTCTCTTTACCTGTATTAACATACACCATTCCAAAACCTTGTGATGAGTGAAAATCAAGCCAATGCTTAATGAGGCTGAACTGATATTCCATCTCTATGTGGTGGTTCCCTCATAAAACATTGATTTTTGTGACTGTTCTCTTTGCTGACTTGGTGACTGCATTGGTTGTGCTTGGTTTCCTAAATTTTCAGTCTCATAAATAGTTTGCTTGTGATATTATATGATGATTATAAAATTCTAGGCTAACAACAGACTCTTCAAATTCAAGAGGAAGACATGGGAAGGCTTTGTAAATACTCAAACTGATGAATATCACAGTAACAAATTATTTCTCCCACAAAACTTTTTATAGTCTAAGATGCACAACTTAGATTCTTCCACATTCTCTTTTATTTCTGCTTCTAGCACTAGCAACTCCCTCTCTTTTGAGGAATATATTTTCACAGGAAAACAAAATTTATATCACCTCATGATCTGATCTGTACTGTGTTGGAACAAGTAGAGAATAATAGATGTAAGTTGAGCTGTGGATGATGAGGTTAGGAAGCATTACACTTGCATCATGTCCAGCTCAAACTTTTCCCCTTCAAAGTTACTTACTGTTGGTAAAACCAAGAATGTTAAATCCGTGAATGCTGAGAGCTTGCCATGTTGTCTAACCTAACATATCTTTACATGATAAAGCTCCTAAGGCTTTGTTTATTAGATAGATGGTGTTTAATGTGGCTGGGCAGCATTTTAATTAGTGAGAGAAAAGCATGAATCTCTCCCCATCATAGGAGTCTGCATTGCCTTCAAATTTCTCTAGATATTTCAATATAGCTTCTCTCCACACTGAGTTTGAGGACCTCTGAGCTAAATGACCTGTGGAAGATTCTCTCAAATTTCAGGTGTCTGGGGCCAAGGATTCAGAGTGAACACCATGTCAGTTGTTGGGTGAGAAAGCTCCAACATAAAGGAGCAGTAATTCATTGCCAGAGCACACTGCTCAGGGGCCTGAAAGACAGTACTGGTGAGTCAAATATGGCATCACACTTGTCTCTTCTATTTCTCACAGGAGTAGGGTTTCTTTGCAGGCTGAAACGTGGTATGATGGTGTTGAAGGGTAAACATGGCTCCATTATCACCCGCTATTAGGAAGCAGAATCTGTGGCCCTAGTAGCAATACCTCAGTAATTTTGGCCCACTAAGTTGGGGCCTAAAGAGTGCAGGACTCCAGTTCAATGTTGTGATATTGGCAAGGCACAGTTTATCTTAGTGCACAGTGTAAAATAATAGGGTGGGACCAGATCTCTGAGATTCTGGAAATCTGATCTCTTTAGATTCTTCACACAGGTAAAGCATTGTGAAATATTAGAAATTTACATGGCCTAAATTATTTTACAAATTATAGAAGTAAGCAACATAAGTAAAATGTCTTCTAAGATCATTTATAAGGTCTTATTTCTAATTGCATAAATATCTATAACTACTACAATCATACTGTTTTGAGAAATTTTGTATTTAATAATAGATCCTTAATTGGAATGATAATTTTCTTCTTGCTACACTTAATACTGATTTTAGTGAGAGTATTATTTCTAAAACTTACAGCAGATTTGGATATACTGGAAAGGGCTCAGAGACATGTAGATAAGTAGTTTTAAAATGAAGTTCAGGAGAAATTGTAATGGCTTTTTCCTTGTTTTTGTTTGGTTTTAATTTGGGGACGATAAGCCTATGATTGTATTAATACTTATTCAAACATCCAGATAAAATGACAGTATTTGAAAACCATCAGAATATTTTGTCTGTAATAATCTAGATATTTAGGTCCTGTACTAGACCTCTAACAGATTATTCTAAAGCCCAGGAAGTACAGAGGTAACTACTGCTATACCAAGATTAAAAGGAAACAATCCCTTGATGTGTTTTTGTATGATTTGTATGGGCTTTTCTAGACTATGCATAATCACAAGGGAAGCCAATTTGTATAATTTTTCCCCCAAACCTGATTTAACCTTTACTGGATTTCACACAGTCAGAACAAAACCAAATTTCAAGGGCTTACATCTGGTTCCAAATGCATTACACATTTCCAGATTTTTTTCAAATGTTGTAAATACTTATTGCTAATTTGCTTTTGTAACTGAAGCAGATGTATACCGTTGATAGTAACACCAAAGGAATACTTTAATTTATTAATTAGAATGTTTATGGCTTCTTTAAGGCTGTGCTTCCGCGCAAGCTAAGGCAGTGATCTGTGAATTAGTTTCTATTTGTGAAGGTAGAGTTGCTATGGATATTTAAACAGGATTGAAATGAAAGAGAAAGTTCTCTGGCTAAACCAAAGCATTATAACATTTTAGTGAAGTTTAGATTTTGTTTCACATTCCAAACTCACAAATGAATTTCCCCAAGCATGAAAGGCAGCAGATGAGAAGGCTGAGAAGGCTCAAAGGAATGCAGTCACTGCAAAGTGAAGTGCAGTCCCTGCTTTCCGTAGAGCTGCTACCATTTCACTTGAATCTCTATTTCCTGAGTCCAATCATGATTTCTTTTGTGGTCACCTACAACTAAAAAAGTGGAAAGGATAACAAAGAGCTGTTAAGTTGTTCTCTCAATAGTTGGATGAAAGATCATTTTGGCTCAAGAGACTGGAGGAGAACTTGAGGTAGGAACCAAATCAATTCCTTTTCCACAATTTTGTTCCAAAAAATTTCTCAAGATTGAAATTGATTGAGAAGTCTCAGACTACTTTAGCACTTTGGAAGAGAGACTCAACAAATGGTCCTGATAGGGTGAATTTCTTATTCTCTGATCTGATCTCATCTAGATTATCTTAACCAGAGATACAGAGAGGGGATGAGAGAAGACCTAGATTAAATCTCTGATATACCTACAGAATTTATTTCTTTCATCCTTGGCTTTAAGAAGACTGACAGCTCAGCTCAAACTCAAGTTGGTGTTAGATAAGCTCTTTAGTTAGCAGGGTATCGGGGACAACACTGCAAATGACAACATGCATTTTTCAAGGCTCCTTGGCTATGCCAGTTTTCTGTAATTTGCATTTAATTACTTATCAGCCTCAGCAGCTAATGCTTTTCTTTCAGCTGAAAATGAGTGTTTTGTTGGTGTTGTAATAGAATTTGTACATTAAATCTTTGTAACTGATAGAAAAAAGTATAGCAGATAAGAACAGAGAAACTTACAGGAGTAGGTAGACTTAGTTATTGGGAAATCAAAATACAAAGAAGGAGGGATGACATTGAGCCAGGACAGATGAAGGTTGCCATCCATATGCTCATTAAATATGGCCATGGAAAGCAAAGTGACTCCCAACTGTGTGCTGCCAAGTAAATGACACTATGGGCAAGAGAAATCCTGGATTGCAAAACCACTCCCAATAATATATATAATATGGATAAAATTGGTTTGATTTTTCAAAGTATACTCCCCAGAGATCTGACAAATACGATGGCTTTATAAAACGTATTCAAATTAATATGGCAGAACTTAGAAAATGATTATACAGATGTGAGTTGCTTAATGACAGAAGTACATTCTGAGAAATGTGTTATGTGATTTTGTCATTGTGCAAACATCATAGGATGTATTTACACAAACCTAGGTGGTATAGCCCACTACACACCTAGGCTAGATGGGATAGCTTATTGCTCCTAGGCTACAAGCCTGTACAGTATGGCATATGCCTGTACTGTATACTGTAGGCAACTGTAACACAATCATAAGGATTTGTGTTATTGAACATATTTAAACATAGAAAAGGTACAGTGAAATATGGTATAAAAGATTAAAAATGGCACACTTGTGTAGGGCACTTATGAGTGGAGCTTGCAGGACTGTAACTTTCTTACCTTATAAACTTTAAATTTTTAAAAACTTTTTGACTCTTGTAATAACACAGCTTAAAACACAAACACATTGTACAGCTGTACAAAAATATTTTCTTTCTTTATATCTTTATAAGTTTTTTTCTGTTTTTACTACTTTTATTTTTTACTCTTTAGATATTATGTTAAACAACAAAGACATAAGCACACATGTTAGCCTAAGACTACACAGTGTCAGGATCATCAGTATCACTGTATCCCCCTCCACATCCTGTTCCACTGGAAGGTCTTCAGGGGCAATAACATGCATGGAGCTGTGCTCTCCTATGATAACAACGCCTTCTTCTGGAATATCTCCCGAAGGACCTGCCTGAGGCTGTTTTACAAGTAACTTTTTTTATATAGGTAGAATACTATTTTTTAATAGGTAGAATACCATAAACACTCTAAAATAATGATAATAGTATAGTATTGTAAATACATAAACCAGTAACATCATCATCAAGTATCATGTACATAACAACTGTACATCGTTGTATATGCTCAGACTTTTCTTCGACTGGCAGTGCAGTAGATTTGTTTCCACCAGCATCATCACAAACATGTGAGTAATGCATTGCACTGACACTAGGTGATAGGAATTTTTCAGCTCCATTATACTTTTAACGGTCCACATGTTCCATCATTTAAATGTCGTTATGAAGCACATGATTGTATTCTTTTTGACGAATTAATGCAACTTATAAAAAAAGGCATCTGGAAGAACAAAATCCATGAATATGGGTTGTAGATGTATAGCTTTCCTCATCTCCAGTTCTCCAGAAAATGGAGCCTTTGGCAAAGTTTACATACCCAGGCTTTATTGGTAGATACAATCTCAGGGAGGCAGGAATGAAGTGCAAAGAAAGCGAGGCACGAAGGAGGAGTTGCAAACACAAAAAAGTGCATAAGCAAGTTGGCCATAGCATCAGCAGAAAAGCAGTTGATTGCTTGGTTCTGCACAGTATTTTCCAGACAGTTGTTGCCCTGGAGTAGTCCCTTGGAGCAGGGATGGGCAATCTTTTTCTGTAAAGCATCATAAAGCAAATACTTCAGACTTTGCAGGGCATATAGTTTTTGTCACAATTACTTAACTCAGCTATTATAGCATGAGTGCAGCCATAGACAATAAGTAAATAAATGGGCATGGGTGTATTCCAATAAAACTTTATTTGTAAAAATAGGAGGTCCTCCAGATTTGCCCTGTGGCTGTTGTTTCGTAATCCCTGTCCTAGAGAGAAAAGTAGAAAAATTTACGTGCCTTTTCCTTCTTGTCTCTCCTCTTTCACTGGCCAAAGTTCACCCAATGAGGCATTATACTTTTGGACTTTGTTACCTGCCCCTCCAGAAAATCACTTAGGAAACAGATCGCACATACCACAGTGTAGGGCATCATTTAAGCTTGGAAATGTTGGAGGAATTATAGATTTATATGTCAGTTCAGTTTGGACCTGGTCCCAAGAGCCAGTGTTGCTGCCACTGCAGTAACAGAGACTGAGATGCTGATGGTGTGAGGACCAGGGACAAGGGTGATGTCTCAGGTTGTCCACTAGAACAAGCAGCCACGGGCTGGGGACTGGGACCCTGGTGGGGCTGATCCCATCTGGCGAACTGCTTAAACTGGGTCTGGTAATGCAACCCATTCAAATATGGACTAAAATGCTC
Source organism: Nomascus leucogenys (assembly GCF_006542625.1). NCBI lineage: Eukaryota > Metazoa > Chordata > Mammalia > Primates > Hylobatidae > Nomascus > Nomascus leucogenys. The sequence goes on from NC_044387.1 coordinate 69,417,925, forward strand.
CACAAAGGAAATATAAGTGAGAAGAGCAGATTGAAACGTATCTGACCTGTCCTTTGCTTGAAAAGTTGTTAAATTACCACCACTCTAAGACCGTGAAGAACATTCTCTGGAATGTTGCTAAAGGCATTTTCCTCATTTCTTAATGACTGAGCATTAAATCGGTACCGAGAAAATTGGGATATAAGCAACATTTAGGGATAAGACCCGAAAAGGCATGGCTGTTCTCCCTAGGTGCCCCTTTGGGCTGCTATAATCAGCAGAATAGTTAGTTGGTGAGATAGCCACAGGAGATCTGGCCCTATGAGTCACACAACAGTAGGCCAAACCTAGGGCACTGGAGTCAGAAAGTGTATTAGTCTGTTTTCACATTGCTGATAAAGACACACCCAAGACAGTGTAATTTATAAACAAAAAGAGTTTTAATGGACTCACAGTTCCACATGGCTGGGGAGGCCTCACAATCATGGTAGAAGGCAAAAGGCATGTCCTACTTGGAGGCAGACAAGAGAGAATGAGAGCCAAGTAAAAGGGGTTTTCCCTTATAAAACCATCAGATCTCATGAGACTTATTCACTACCACGAGAACAGTATGGGGGAACCGCCCCTGTGATTCAATTATCTCCCACTGGGTCCCTTCCACAACACATGGGAAATATGAGAGCTACAGTTCAAGATGAAATCTGGGTAGGGACACAGCCAAACCATGTCAGAGAGCATGGGTTCAAATCTTGGTTTCAGCTCAAGGAGTAGAGTGACTCAGGTCAAGCTACTTAATCCCCCTCTGAGTCCATTTCCTTCTTTATAAAGTACAACAGTACCCATTTCTGTGAGGATTAAATGAGGTAGTATGTAAACTGACAAACAGAGTGCCTGGCACACATTGGCATTTAATAAATTGTAACTATTAGCTATTTTGTGTGTATCCCTAGAGAGGTAGCTTCCTCTGGGTGACACAGTTGGTTTCTATTGCCATCTTTACCATGCACTATGGTCAACATGCATGGGTGGCTTTAACTGTATGAACCTCAGTTTTTCCATCTGTCAAATGAGCATATTTTATGCCCACCTGTAGGGTTTCGTTTGGAGTATAAATGATTTAATATGTATATGAAGTACCTAGTACAGTGTTTGAAATGTAGGAGTTAACTCAATAGTAGCTACTATTATTACAATTTTAATTCATAATTCATCTCATATAGAAGCATAGTCTAACAAATAAAATCAACTGCTGTGTGGTGTCTGTCTTTCCTCAGTAGCCTCTTTCTAGAAAGATATAGAGGTGGGTAGTGAGCAAAATGGCTAAGTATGTGAATGTATTACTTTTTTATTTCAATCTTAGAGTTGTCTGTTAATATCAGTACTGTCATGAGCATTGTACAGTGGGCTAAACTGACCAGTTCGAACAACAAAGGCTCTGACGTCTAGTAGCTGTCACATGACGCTGTGATAGTGGGAAGCAGAATGAAAGCTCTGCTTTTTTGATCACCAACTATCTCTCAAATACTCTACTGGTTTGCTTTACATATAGTTAATCACCACAACAATCCTAAGGGTAAACACTCTTCTTGTCATTTCCAGTTTACTGATGCTTGGAGAGTTTACGTAACTGAGATCCTGGTTTTTCTGGTGCCAAAGCCCTTGCCATTTAACTGCTGCACCCTGAGCCCCTGAATGGGAATAGAAGTCACAACATTTCCAGCTCGCTCTGGGCCATAATCTCAGCTGGTGAGCTGAGAATATCATACCGATTTCCACGCCTCAGTTTCCTCATCTCTAAAATGAGGCATTGTATTATCTAGACTTTCAGTTCACTCTAGGTCTACAGTTCTGTATGCATCGATTAGAAGAAATGAACATAATGATAATGAGAAGTGCATGTGTGACTGGGAAGGGGTGGGAATCTGATATTGTTGGAGAGAGGAAATAGGGAAGGTAGGTGCCCTTGCTTCTTATCCTTGCCCCTGTAGCTTGAGGCATGTATGCCTTCAGTGGGCAGACATGCTGAAGTTCTTAAAACATAAGCTAGCTCACATTACTCCAATCCCTTTCCGTCTCAGTTCAGGTGAATGGCTCCTCCAATGGCCTATCAGACTTGCCCGATCGCCCCGTCACTCTTTATCTCACAGACCTTGCCTGCTCTGCCCTTACTCTCTCTGCCCCACCATGTTGACCTCCTGCTGGTCCTGCAACATACCAGACACACTCCTGGCTCAGACCATCACACTTGCTGGTTCTCCCTGCCTGAACAGCCTCAAAGCTGGACCCCTCACTTTCTTGGGGTCTTTGATGAAATGGTATTTTCTCCATAAGGCCTTCCCTGTCCGCCTGCTTAAAATCACAAACCCCTTCTTCCCCAGCAATCTGTGTATCACCCCTGCTTTGTTGTCTCCACAGCGCTTATCACCAGCAAACATACTGTAGCTTTTACTTTTATATTTTTATCAATTGCCTGTCTTCCCTCCTATAGAGAGGGAGAAAAATGTTGTCTCTATTGACCACTGCTGAATGTCCCTGCCTCGAACAATCCTAGCACATGTTAAATGAGTGAATAATCAACATTTGAAAAATATAGACTAAAGCCAGGTAACCTTGTATATGTACATGTATCACTCATAGAAATAAACTAAAAGTTCATATTCACTAGTTAACTTTGCAAGATAACATTTACCTCAATTATTATCAGTCTGTAATGTATATCTAAACTTTGAATGAAGGATGAAAATGCTCTTTAGAAGAATGCCAAATTAAGAATTATCTGTAGATTTCAGTTTTTCTGCCAACAATGCTTAAAACTAATTATAATTTATGTGTAAGCAAATGCTTAAAATTCCGAGTTTACACATTCTGTGGAAGTTCTAGATCATAGCTATCAAAATCATTAAAACATCTTCAAAATTAATTAGCATATAATGTAGACTTACCAAAAAAAAGTAACTCATTAAAAATTTTTCTCTTAAATTTAATTATAATGATCTTGATTTGTTGCTGAAACCAGTATTGGGAAACTACGTTGTTAGGATTTCTAGTGGAACCCCTGACTATTTTAACCAGTGCTTCCCAAACTTTAATACGCATGTCAATTACCTCAGTTCTTGTTAAAACGCAGACTACGATTCAGTAGGTTTGGGGTAGTGCCGAAGATTCTCCATGCCAAAGAGTCATACAGGTGATACTGATGCTGGTATTCAGACCATCTGAAGTGAAGTGGAGCCAAATTCCTACTACATCTGCCATCTCTTAATACACACACACACACACACACACACACACACACACACAATTTTTAGAGACGGGGTCTTGCTCTGTTGCCCAGGCTGGAGTGCAGTGGCGCAGTCATAGCTCACTCTAGCCTCAAACTCCTGGGCTCAAGCAGTCCTCTCACCTCAGCCTCCCCAGTAGCTGGAAATACAGGCATGCCCACTATGCCTAGCTAATTTTTTTTTTTTAGAGATGAGGGTCTTGCTATGTTGCCCAGGCTGAAGCAATCCTCCCACCTCCATCCCCCGAAATGCTAGAATTACAGGTGTGAGCCCCCACACCCAGCCCCTTCTCCTAATATTACCATTGTGGCATCAAATGAAACCAAAATAAGGGAGACATTTTTGCAGGAGAAGCTTCATTGATACATTGACCAGCTGATATCATTTAGTGCTGAAAGGAAATAGAGAAGCTTGCTGTTGCAGACATCACATCAACTGGAGAAATAAGTGCAGGAGGACTGATTCACAGAATTCCCTTTATAACATCTGATGTTTAAAGAGATATAGTAAGACATCCTGACTCTTCTGCAGGAGTAGAACTTGTTTCAGCCATATCCTAGCCTCAAACAGGGCTTTAATATTTCTAACTGTAATTATTTTCTAATAAAACAGCAGAGACAGGAAGAGAACTGAATACTTTTTTTTTTTTTTATGAGATAGTGTCTTGCTCTGTTGCTCAGGGCGGACCGATGGTGGTGGGGCGATCATAGCTTGCTGCAGCCTCAAACTCCTAGGTTCAAGCAATCCACCTGCCTCAGCCTCCTGAGTAGCTGAGACCATAGGGGCACACACCACTATGCCCGGCTAAAGGACTGAATAAAGCTAAAACATGCAAGGAGATTGATTGAGGGTGGGGGGCAACCACAGCTTTATTTTTTAATGCAACAAGCTTAGGAATTACACAGAAAATAATAGAAGCTTGCCTCTTTTTGCCATTGCACTCATTCAGTGTGGGTCATAAAAACTTGGGGAAGAAGGTATATATCAAGTGACTTTACACACATAAGGTTCAGTTTTATAGGTGGAGTGTAGCTCATGGGTGGAGTGATCCATATTGTGGCAGTAATTAAACATCATTGGTCTCCTTCCTGGAAGGAGTTCCATTTGTTTGAAGTGGGCAACCAAAACTTCTTTGGTAGTAGTTAGTGACAGCACCCAGAAACCTATTCCCAACTTGACTCTCGATTGATAGGAAAATATGGGAGGAGAGCCATGTAAGATTTGTTTTTCTATGTCCAGAAAGCTCCATTGTTGAAGGAAATAATTAATCTAAATATGTCCTCATGCTAAGTTGACTAACAGAGCTTTTTTCCACAGGGATCACTTTGATCAAATTACTTTGTGTTTTGTCTTCTGGTCTGGTACATGCTTTTGAATCAAAAGCATGTATCAGACTAAACCACTGCAGTCAAGAAACAGGTAAAGTATTACTTTCCTAGCTGCTTCTAGGTTGGATGGCAGCAAAGTCATCCTGAGTTACTCTCTTAACTGAACTGTGCAGTCTTACATTCCCCACTTCTCCGTGTCCAGAAAAAAGAGGGTAATGGTCTCTGTTTTCTTAGGTAACCAGGATCACATTCAACAACAGCTCAGGAACTTCCCTTGAAAGTAGAATAACCTCAAACTTCATCCTTCTTGCCTTTCTTTCTTTCTTTCTTTCTCTCTTTCTCTCTCTTCTTTCTTTCTTTCGCCTTCCTTCCTTCTTTCCTTTCTTCCTCCCTCCCTCCCTCCCTCCCTCTCTCTCTCTATCTTTCTTTCTTTCTTTCTTTCTTTCTTTTTCTTTTTTACTTTTTTTATTTTTCTTTTCTTTCTTTTCTTTCCTTTTTTGACAGAGTCTTGCTCTGTCACCAAGGCTGGAGTTCCGTGGTGCGATCAAGGCTCACTGCAACCTCCACCTTTCAGGCTCAAGCAATCCTCCCACCTCAGCCTCCTGAGTAGTTGGGACCACAGGCTTGCACCGCCACACCTGAGTGATTTTTTGGTTGTTTTGTTTAATTTTTAGTAGAGACAAGGTCTTGCTGTGTTGCTCAGGCTAAATGACCTTACTCTTTCTCACTTCTGCAGTCATAAAGCCAGCCCCTTCATTTAGAGGATACCTATGATCATATGTTTATATGCTCCTTTAAGCAACATCAGGAAGTTGAGACCGATTAGTTCCTCCTTATTTTCAAAGACAAAATTGGCCACATGATAAATATTTTATCTTTTCCTCAGAAGAGCCAGTCCTGGATCAATGTTAAACATTCCACAATTTGGTCTATTTCTTCAAGCAGTCTTGTTTTATTAGGGTTATAACAAATAAGCCAAATATTACCTTTGCTCATCTCCATCTTCTCCTGTGTACAAAGGTTTTCTATTTGTTAGGATTTCTTGAATTGCAAAGAGCCAGGATTGGAGGAGAATATATGATTTTTGAAAGACTAAACAATGTTACTACTTTCCTATAGAATTCTTCTTCCACATTTGGTCACATAATAAAAATAATAGGTAATACTTAATGTCACACTCATGACGTGTCAACATCGAAAGGATTTTTCCTTTGTTAATGCATTTAAACTTTAAAGCCTCTCTGTAAGGGAGATACTGTTTCTCTGCTTTCCACACCGGGAAGCCAAGGCACAGAGAAGTTAAGTAACTAGTCCAGGACCATGCAGCAGTAAGTTCAGAGCTAGGATTTAAACCAGGCAACCCAGCACCCTAATCCATGCTCTTAACCTCTGAGGCATAATTTTTGTCACCAACTAAAGCAGATCTATGCCCTATAACTTCCAGGTCCTACTAAGTTGCTTTTTTCTTTCTTAAATCCTATTTGGGGGTATAAGTTCTATGACTGAATGGTAACTAAGTGATTTTTCAGATTCACTAACTGCCTTCTCTCTTTGATAAGATTAGACTCTGTTGTTTATATTGCCTCAGAATTTCTCCCCCTAATTCTCAGCATTTTTTGTCTCAGTGAAAATGATTCTGTTTCTCACTTGCTAACAGGTTTCATGATCATGTAAATAAAAAATACAATAATTATAAAGAGAACTATAGAAACTATTCAGGTCTGTTTTAGCATTTGAAACAGTCAAAATACAAAAATGAGTAATGTGGATTAAAGGAGCCAGCTTTACATGTCTTAGGAGGTAATTTGTAAATCAGAAATCCTATTTCCGTTTTATAGGCAGGCAGTGGGCACGCACGCCGCGCATAACACAGGAATATGTTTGCTTAATGACTTACCAGATCTAGCGCCAGTTCTGGTTTATGAGCATGGCCCTGACTGTTGCCATGTAGATGACGGATTGTAATAAATGTGTTCAAGGACATTAGATCACATGTGCAAAGAGATTCAGAGAATATCTACCATACAGTGTGGAAGAATGTTGCAAACATTTGTTATTAAGAAAAGGCTATTTTTTTTGTGTGGAGGTCTTACTTCATCTTTCTGTCCTTTATTCTTTAACTGTGAAAACTATACAATAAATTCTTTTGTCACTAAATCAACTTTCAAATCTACTAAAATATATCTTAGGATATAAGTTGTTACCATTAGATGACAGCTTTGCTTGAATTCACTTCATAGCCTTGACTTTCTTTGAGTTCATTTTTATCAAAGCAATATATTGAATAAATGTATTATACAAAACAGCAGTTGTTGAATTCTGATGTGTGTGTGTGTGTGTGTGTGTGTGGTCATACAACTAGGGACACACTTGTGTTTCAAGGTGGAAACTGGCATCCCAAATTTTAGTCAGAATTATTTTTTATGGCTTAGTTATAAACCACAAAACCATGGCCTTATAATGTAAATGCTGACATAACCTTTTCTTACGCCCAGCTATAAATCAAGGTGCTATAAAACGCCATATTTGAAAATAAAGCTAGGTAAAATACTGAGTTAATGTTTGTTGGGAGAAAGAAAAGTCAATTTGCTAAAGTCTTTCAGTTTTAGCTTTGACTAAAATATAGACACTTTTGAGTGTCTCAGTAACAAAATAAAATGTAAACTGGTTAACAAATACAAGTAAAATTAATGTCAAGAATAGTTTTTAAGTAAAGAAAAAGAAACTTCAATTCATCATTTACTACTTTTCAACCCAAAAATCAAATCTGTGAATGCCATTGGGAATTGCTTCCCTAAGGAATTACATTTCCATCACACATGTTTTGCTGGAGATTGCAAAGGTACTCAGTTCCTTATTAGCAACTGTGGAAGGCTCAAGAGCAAGGCAGTCAAACAGGATAGTATGCCAGCAGAATTTGCATTGAACACTTGATGTCATGTGTCATCCGACACTGGCTTTTCCATCAGGTCATTTCAGGATAAGGTACTACTGAAAAAGCATAACCACTCTCAGTAGATGAACTGCTGACAAGTTTCATGGGTTTGGCTGGCATTCCAAAGTTTATTTGAGTTAATCTGCATTCTCATTGGCCTGCAATGCTCAGTGAAAACTTGCTCTCAGTGAATACTTTCATTACTTTCTGATTGTACTGGTATCAGAAACACCACAACAAAAAATCTGGAGAGACAGACTTTTATAGGAATAATTGTTTTAGGGAAGGGAGAGGTATGAAGGATATCTGTTTATTGTTTTTGTAACACATGGCAACTGCAGGCTGTGGTATTTACCAACGCCAGCCTAATTGGTTTGATGATGACTTGTTCCGAGGAACCATTTGGAATTTATAGTTTCTGCAGTGGGCTCCAAAGAATTCTCATTAATTGATTAAATAGAAGGTACTAAGGGGTAAAATCTATTCTGAAATTGCACTGTGAATCTGCAGAAATTTTAGTTGTGTTTTTAATCTCTGTATATAATAGTTAAGCTGAAAAAGTGGTAGGAAAAAGAGAAAACACCACATGTCACTGAATCTTAGGACCTTAGGGCTAAAAGAGACATTATAAGTTATATGATAATTCTCAAATTTCCTTATATTATATCTTACCATTTGCTATGAAAAAATCTGATTTCTTTCTGGATGATAATGTATATAAAATGCTGTTTATGGTTTGGTTATGGTTATAGAAAACCCATGTTCCATTTAGATCACTCTGTGTGAGTGTGCCACTGTAGTTGTGAAAGTTTGGTTGGAGATATATTTGGGGTTTTGATTACGCATACAAAGATTGATAGCTGAGTGGGAAAGGAGGCACCAACTTGGGTTAATAGAAATGCATGGGTAAATATAAATAACCTTATTGTTGGGCTTTGTCAAAAGATAGATTTGAAAACACAGTTCAATCCTGGAAGCCAGATGAACCCTCTCAAATCCTGAGGATCTCATCCCTGCAATGTGATAAAGGCCAATCTGCTGCACTTACCAGTGCTGGGGCAATGAGAAATGCAGCAAAGAAGGGTTCCCTTTCCACCGATGGCTGTTCCCAGCCATCCTCAGGGCTTATCCCACTGTTCAGTCTGATTGCCTTTTGTGTCAGGAGGAGAAGGGGAGCGAGACCCTGACCCTCTGCTACATGAAGCAAAAATTTAAAGAGAATGACAGGGAACAATTCACTTTCAGTGGGTACAGAGAGTGAAAGGAAGCATGACTTACCCATGTCTTTCTCAAGATACAGTAACTCGACCCTCTGTTAAAATGTGGCACCAAAGATACCAGCTTTAGTTCAGAGTGGAATGTATTCCTTCCATAGGGCAGCAGGAGGGGCTAAAGCTTGGGTAGCTATTTCCTCCTCTATAAGCAGAGGATGGCACCATGGGGAGGGGAGGGAGAAATGTCCCTCCCCAACACCATACTTCCCTTCTGACAATGGGATCCTTGGCATAGTCTCCATACCAAGTTACTGTCTGGAGCTTGCTTATATACCTCCGTAAAGTGGATGTTACTCCTAGCCATCCGTTAAAATTCAGGATACCAGCAGGAAGTTCTAATATGGAACCAAATCTGTCCCATCACTTCCACCACATGCTTTGGTGTTGTACTTGGAGCAGCAAAGAACAGGGCTCATCATACCACTGATTTCCAGATATTTGAAAGTTTTCTCTCTCCATACATCCCTCCCCCTAAAAATATGACATCAACTCATGAAATAGAAACGCATTCTTGAGAGAGCACTTGGAAGTGTTTTCTGAAAAATAGGGATACTTAAATCAGTTTCCTCTTAGGAGCCCTTCTCCCCATCATCATATTGTACCAGGGGAAGTTGAGGATGGAGCCTGTGGGAAAAGTGGCATTGACTGGCAGGGTAGCCCAGCAGCAGTGCTATGAGGACTTGCAATGCCTCTTCTCTCCTTTCACTAGACAGCATTGACGGCTCCTGCCCCTCTTTGTGAATCTCCTTTTGCCTCTGCTCTCCAAAGTGAAATTCTGCACAGTCGGGAGGATTGGTGCAGAGTTAAGACACATAGAGCCAAGAAAATAAAGAGTCAGATGTCCCAGCAGCTTTCAGTGCATCCCGATTCTCACCACCCCCAGAGCACCATAAAAGTAGGAGGGACCAGATGAAGACATTTAAAAATTGGTTCTGCTCCACAGTGATCTGGTGCGAGCTGGGGCTCAGCTGTCTTGGGGTGGCTTGAGAGGCTCCTCTCTGGGGTCGGGACATTGAGGTGGCAGCTCCACTTCTCTCTGAGACCCCTTGATGCACCGTAACTTTGAGGTAGGAGAATGAAACTTTAAAAAACGTATTTAACTTAACATACAATCTAATGAAACCAAATACCATAGAAATCCAACAGAAGTGTATATTCATAGTAATGGCCAACTTCTGGTCTTTAGCAGAGATCTGTAACTGAGACAAGTGTGTGGGTGTTTGTGTTGGCTCTGTGCCATTCATTGGGTCTACAGTGAGATCTGTGTGAGTTAGGAATTCCATGTATCCCATACGTTACAAAGGAGAAAGGAAGTGTATTTATGTGATGTGTTAAAAAAAAACAAACAAAACAAAATAACCCCCCTCCCCCCATAATGTAAAGGCCTACGCTTTTTAAACTGTGTACTGGCTGCTGGGGAGTAAGTTATATAAACTAGATAACTTTCTCTGACATGAATCTGAGCTGACATATGCATTGTTGCATGGCCGCTTATGTAACAACCATTTTGGTGGGGAATTACTGATTGAGTACTTTGCATGACTATGAAAGAAACATTCATAAGAAAGAACAAGTGTAATATGAAATGCAGATAAAGTAAACTTACTTTTCAGCCACCTGCATATGACTTGGCAAAATGTGAGCCTCTGTAATCACCATGTAGGAATCTAAGATCTTCCAAGTTCTTTCGTAACCTTGGGAATTCATTAAGAGTATTGGGGTCTGTCATGTGGTAAGTGTTGAGTGGATGAGGTTGAAAGAGCAGCAGATAAAGCTTCCTTTATTTCTTTCTTATTACATCACAGGAACCTCTGTGTTCCTAACCACACTAAGAAAAAAAATGAAAAAAAGAAAACTCTAAATAATGATTGATAAAATGCCAAACAACTTCAGACCTTTGTTGACATTTGCTCTCTTGAAATCCTAATGACTATATGAATTATAACACTAAAATAATGTAACTTTAAAAAAAGCCAAAAAAATACAAAAAAATAAGTATGCATTATCTCTTTTGAAGCAGTCATGCTGGAATGCTAGCACTTAACTCAATAATTATTCAAAATCACTTTTATAATCTCTCTGCAAGGGTCTACAGTTCCAGGGATATTACTATGAGTGTCTCAGGGTATGCCTTGGCCTTGGCAGTCTGGCACACGCATCTTGTCTAGCACCCCCTTTTATGGGGAAATCTGATCTAAAAAGATCAAATGATGTGTCCAAAGTCACAGAGAGCTGGGACCAGAGCCAAGATCTGTTTTCCAGGATAGCATTTTTGCCACAGCATCCTTCTGCCTTTTTCCTTCGTGGGTGGACTTAATTTTTGGAGAGAAAAAAGTGTAAGTTGCTCAAAGCCAAATCCAGTGAATAAAATGGGTGATCAACTCCGTGCAATGTGGCAAACCTTCTCTGGGTACCAGCTATATATGAAGCATCTTGACAAAGCTGCATGGGACATGAGAGATTCTGAGGTGCAGGTCGTGGCGTTAAATTAACTGCAATCAACAGGTCAAAAAAATGAGCTATGATTACAGTGAAATTCAGAGAAGTTTCCTTGGATTCTTGATTCTGTATTATGTCCATAGACTTGGATTGATAAAACCATGAGAGAAAGCACTTACTTTTAGTTAAGTATCTATTTGCTGTGTCCTTCTTTCAAATTTATGACAGAATTGAAATGAACAAAACTGTTAGTTTATGAAAAGCATTGTGAGTCTTTAAAATGAAAATGGGACCTAACATTTTAGGTAAGGGTACAATTAGTATTTTCTGTAAACACTGTGTACATATATTTGGGATATATGTGTACTGCCAAGTTGCTACGTGGATACTTTTGGGGAAACAAAATCAACACATCCAATCTGTGGCCACAGACCTTTAATCAATCCTCTGCTATTCTAGGGTCTTTCAAATATGGTCAGCTCTTAAACCTGCTGCTTTTTAAAACCCTGAAATAAAAACAATAAATTGCTAATGTAGTTTATCTGTTTCAATTAATTTATATTATGGTGACAAAACTAGCCCAGAAACGCAAGGTCATTGTCACCATCTTTTCCTATTGTTTATGTATAAATAAGATGAATGTCTTTTTATAGGAATACCTTTCTATTGCTTACCATCAATAGAGTTGTGAGTTAGTTTTCTAGTAAGAATGTTCACTTAAGAGATTAACACTTGTTGAACACACGTTAGATGTCTGGCGCATTTTATAAGCTGTTAATTATTTCATTTATACGTTTAATCCTCATACTAACTCCCTGAGGTAAGTGTTACTAACTCAGTAAGGGAACTGAGGCTCAGAGAGGCTAATATATAAATTACCCAAGGTCACAGAATGAAAAAGCAGATGTACTGAGATTTAAACCCAGACCTGTGTGTTGCTAAGCTGTATTCTTTTTACTACATTATCTGTGCATGCGTCTTTACATCAGAATGCTTTGTGGCCTTTCCCTGTTATAATCAAGGGTATATAGCGCCAGATTACTGGCTTTATAGGAGGAACGAGCTGGAAATAAATGGTTGAAAAAGTAGGAAATGGTAATTAGTTAGGTGATCTAGAAACTCTCAAATCCCATCCTTGGCCTACCACACTTCCCTGAAAAACCTCCAAGGAATATATATGCACAGAAGAGAATGTCTGGCAAACACAAGCACTTTACTATTATCTGTGTCTTTGACCAATAGTTCTGTGCATTTCCTTGGGGATCTAAGCTGGACCTCGTGGAGAATTCCCAAACACCTACTTAGACTGGAAGCTGCCCCAGGTTCCTCCTTTCCCGCTGCCTCTTTCTGGTTCCCACTTGGCTTCTAAGGGGATAGGGGATAGAGGGGGCACATATTCCTAACTGGGACCAGGGCCTGATCCTGTTTTACTTTGCAGGGAAGAAGCAAATTCAGAGACAGGTATTTGGGTTCTTTCCATGAGAGAACAAATCCTAGAGACCTGCGTCCTTTAATCCTCACTTTCTGGCACACTCCGATTTTGACTTCTATCTTAAATCCTATCAAAATTATTAGCCTGAGGACCAAAAAATGATACATCCATAGCAGATGGATGAAGGATAGTAAAACAGTGATGGTATAGTACAGAGGAGGGTGGGGAAGCTATCAGCGAGCAGTATGCATTGACCTGATGGATGTCCAACTCATGATACTATCTTTATTCATCCTGTGCACTAATTTTCTGAGTCAACTAACCTCGATCTATTTTAAGGTTGGTGAAATCATTTCAGCAAAAGGATAAAATAAATACACATGAGTCACATTTGACCAAGACCTTTATGCATTTTAGTGGAAATGATTTGATGTGCACTTTGGGATTGAATACCTTCAGAGAAGAGAGACGCTCACCAAATACCTGAAACAAGTATTCTCCAAATCTGCAGCTGATGGATTTAGCTAATGGAAACAGTAATTATGGAGTTTCATCTTTTTTTGCCCAAACCTATCACTAAGGCTGTGCCAAACTTTCAAACATATCAAATCAAACTTACTAGCTCATACAGTTTCCAAGCTATATTACATAATAGGGCTGTGTGCGGTTTTATGAAGCTAGGCCCACCTTTTCTTCGTATAAGAATGGAGATTCGTTTACTGTTCTAATTAGAATAAATGGCTAAGCATGGGCAAGGAGTTTCAAAGAAGTCTTGAATAATTGAGATAATTCTGGGACAAAACACCTATTTGAGTCCCAACAGATAAATATTACTATTTTATCACCTTCATGTATAGTTTTTCTTGCTCCTTAAATTTTGCCTCCTGTTGGTGCAATCTTCAGGAGTGTGTTCTGTATCTATGTTTTCTAAAGTGGAATTCAGTGTGTTAGATACTATTACTTGACAGGTCAAAAGCTATAACCTCTTTCTGCCTAACAAAATCCCGAGTTTGCCTCAGTGGGCTATGTACCAGCTCATGAATCACGATCGGACCCATTGTGACAATTCTTTCTGCTTTGCCAGATACTTGCTATTTAGCCTTCTTTTCAGCAAGGCATGGCCATATGACTCAATTCTGGCCAATGTGGCATAGAAGAATTCTTCCTGGGGCTTCTTTTTTCCTCCTTGATTAAAAAGAAAACATAGCCTTCTTCCTTCCTGCTTGAGACCCTGAAGTGAGGATGTGATTCTTTGAAGTACAGCAACCATCTTGCAATCACGGGGTAGCAAGCACGAGGAAAAAATGGCCATGCCCTGTGCATGGCAGAGCAGAAGGATGACTGGCCTGCTGCACTCAGTCACATCCCTCTGCAATAAGATATGGTCCCAGGGAGTGAGGTTGAAGAGGTAGACCACTGCAGGCCACTTAGATGTGTCATGAGAGAGGAAGCCTAAGGGGCTTCAAGAACAAGCAAGGATAGCACAAACGAGGAGCACCCATCTCAAAGTTCCGAAAGATGGTGCAGGCAGATCAGGAGTTAGCCAGACCAAGATGGATGGAAAAATCCTATAAAGAAAGGAACCCAAGCAGAGAGACCAGCATGTCAAAAGCAGTGCTGTAAGAGAGAACATGGCCTGATTGCTGAGTTTCTAGGGTGTAGTTCAGGAAGTTGGGCCATCAATGGCCAAGCAGGTAGTGATGACAGATGAGGCCAGAGAGGAGGGCAGCATCCTGATCCTAAAAGGTCTCTCATGATGGACAGCAGATTTTGTACTTTATTCTGATAATGGAATGCTATTGAGGGAACATTCGATGTTATATGACTATATATCATACATTATATTTTATATTTTAGAAGTTCTAAAACTTGGAGACAAAGAGATATGTTGGGGTGAGGAAGAATATGGGGGGATATAATAGATATTTAATCTTCTAACAAAATGCACAGACTTCACTCACTGTGTCTTACCCTGGGTCAGTGATATCCTAGGAAAAGCTCCTTTTTGTATCAACGGGAAGTTTTCACACATAAAGATTAGGGGGTCATGTCTCTGAGTATGAAACACATGAGGCAGATTCTTAAGCTAAAGCATTCATACCAGCTGGGAAGAGGGGCTTTCCCGAGGAACAGTAACTTCCCTCTACATCCAGGAAAGCCTCATGGTGTGGATGGGCGTCCAACAAGCAGGCTCTTCTGGCCCTCTTTGGGTGCTGACTCTGTGTTCCCAAGGGCCATGGATAAGCTAAGCAGGAATAGTGTAACCACAGGAATGCCTGCTGATAACAGGAAAGTAGGTGGCTGCATTCCTGAGCCATGGCTTATGCCCCTCCATCCACTGCCAAGGTGTAGAAAAAGGAGACAAAGTAGTCAATTCTAAAGATTTATCAGTCTGGGTTGGCAGCTCTTAGGGAATGGATATGTGGCAAATATGTCTCTCCCTCTGTGTGTGTGTATGTGTGTGTGTGTGTGCACGTGTGTGTGTGTGTGTGTGAGACAGAGAGTGAGAGAGAGAGAGAGAGAGAGAGAGAGAGAAATCTGTGCCAGAGCTGAGGTACAGATCCTATCTGTGTACAGATATGTGCTACTCTAGTGCCCTGTCTCCAAGCCTTCAGGGAAGACTACTTGACCAACTAGTGCTCCTGCTTCAGATGTGGAACCTGCTAGAAGCCTGCCTTTACCTTCTAATACTTTGACTCTAGCAGCCTGAGAGCCATACAATTCAAAATGCAAACTGGGCTCTCCATGATCTCTACCTACCACTTCATCCTCCTTCCCCGCCACTTCTCTAAAACCAGCTTTCACGAACACACACCTGCTTTGCACATGGTTTCTCTTCTGCTTGGCAGAATCCTATGTATCTTTCAAGATCAGCTTAGGAGTCCCTTTCTCTAGGAAGGAGATTCTCCCTCCTCCTAGCTCCTCACGGAAATGATAACTATACCTCCTCAGGGTTCCTTTTATTCCTTAAACAGTGTCCCTTAACTCATTGGATCCTTCTTTACGTTTTTACAAGTCTCTCTTGCATTAGACTGGGCCATGAGCTCTTGAAAGTAGGGACATGTTTTATTTATGCCTGTATCCTTAGTGCCTGGCATTTGATAGTAGACCCAATATATTTTCCCAGTGAAAATTAAGGGATGAATGAATTTTAGGTAAAAATAAGAGGCTATTTTGAGATTTCTTGATAAATATCTTTGGAGCAGTTTGGGAATACAAATATAATAATTGGTAAAAATCTCTGGTAAAAAAGGATGTTCAGACTATCTCAGCCTGGTGTTCATGGTAAAAATCAATAATGATAAGTTAGTCATGTTAATAGCATGTACCTTTGATACGATGGGAAGAGAATGGCACTTTGCCTCTGTGGTTTTCCTCCCAAACACCCATGACCTCAGTTTCATCATGAGAAAAACCCCAGACAAATTCCAACCAGGAGACATTCTACAAAAATTTCTGACCAATACTTCTCAAACTGTCATGATCATCAAAATCAAGAAAAGTTTGAGAAACTATCACAGCCAAGAAGAAGAGTCTAAGAGTCATGAGGACTAAATGTAATGTGGTGTCCTGGATGGGATCCTGGCACAAGAAAAGGACCTCAGAGAAGTTGGGAAACCTAGATGAAGTATGAGCTTTAGCCAATAATAATATCTGTTTTGGTTCATTAATGATAACAAATGTGCCATACTAGTGCAAATTCCTGATAACAGGGGAACTAGGTGCAGGTATATGGAGACTCTTCACAACTTCTCTATAAATATAAACTCCTCTTTAAGAAACAAAGCATTCAGGCATTGCTATGAGCTTTTGGAGCAGAAAAAGATCAGGGAAGCTTGAATATGGAAGGTTCTGAATGTAAGGATTTTGAGTAATTAACCCAGGTTAAATTTCTTCAAAGGATCATGGATTTCTACCATTGTTCTTGCAGACACACATGTGCACACTCTCTTCCAGTGATCTTTCTCTCTCTCTCTCTCTTTCACACACACACACAATACACACAAAACTGAACATTCATGTCTGTCTACACAAAAGTGTGAGAAGGAGAGGCCATCCAGGGACAAAAACTACCAAATGAGGGAAAGAGTAGAGAGCAGAATGAAGGAGGAGGTGAGCAAAATAAATTGTTAAGGTGCTGATTCATCTCTCCTGCCACTGTACAGGTAGAGACCTCAACTTAATTTAATCTATTTTTGGAAATTAAAAAATACGTCATTTTATTTTGGATAAGATCTTTTGGAGTGACACAGGATAAGAATCATTTCCTTTGACCTGGTTGATTTCACTATGATATAAATGTAATAAAGTTAGCTCATTTCATTATTATGAGATATTCTTTCTTGTCTACTGCTGTAACTCTAATTCTTGGAACAATGCCTGGGATATAGTTGTCACTCAATAATTATTTATTCATAAATGAATACACGACAAACATCTGTGCTGATGGCAAGGAATTCCATGTACACTGTCATACTTGTGCCTCTTGAGAACTCCATCTCGAAGATTCTCAAGGTCATAGAAGTAGCAAGGGACAGAACTAGGGCCTGAACCCAGCTCTGCCTGGGAGCAAATTTCATGCTGTTTTGGGGCTGACCTCGTGCTTTAATCCCTTTTGTGTCCTTAGTTCCTGGCAAGTAATAGGTATTCCACAAATATTTATTAAAATATACATCTTCTTTGCATAAATATCACTACTGAGCATTTGGCAGGGAATTATTCTAGCCTTTGTCCTTCGACCCAGGGCTGCAAGTGTTTGCAGCTACCATAGCCTTAAGTATTTGCTCATAACCACAGATGCTGGCCTTACTCTTAGGTTAAAGGCAACAAAAGCCTAATTAACAGTCTTGGCCATATAAATTAATTTCCATCTGAAACCATATTCATTTTTTTGAATTACTATACCCCACCACTGATATATGGGATTTGTCATATATAACATGAGTTATATATATATATATATATATATATAGAGAGAGAGAGAGAGAGAGAGAGAGAGAGACAGCGTTCATATATATGTTTATATAGACGTATATCATTTATGTACGTCTATATAAATTCTATAGTTTGTATGTCTATAAATTCTATATATAATTTATGTGTATATATAAACATATAAACTCTGTATGTGTATGTATATATATATGCACACACATATGTAGAGTTTACATATATATGTTTATATATAAATGTGTGTGTGTGTGTGTGTGTGTGTGTGTGTATGCCTAAACTGGCCTTCTATGTCTGACTTTGCAGGACTGGTGGGCTGTGGTATCTCTTTAGGAGATTATAACCCTATCAGTTGATTTTGTTTTTTTTGAGATAAAGCACAAATAATGAGATTTATGCACACAAAGACAACAGGTGGAACTGGCATAGCGTTTACCCTTGGTCTGAGAGATGACCTGGGCCACTCTGAGAAAGGAGAAGAGCTAGAAGCTGGCAGCCCAGCTTTTAGGAGAGCCTGTGAGAATATAGTCCTGCTTCAGTCCCCACAGGGCAAAACTGAGTAGGGGACGCTGGCTTGTGGCTCAGGCACTCCCAGGACTGCAGCACTGGAAACAATTCATACTTGTGGCATGGACCTGGCTGATTCCATAGAGGGCATTGGAAACAGGCTATGTCTAGGTTCCTGGAGGAAAGAGCAGGAAAATGGGAACAGGAGCAGACATATTTCTGAGCTCTCTGGAGAAGCCACCGTGGGATGCCTAGAACAGATGGAAGGCGGCTTGAGAGCATGCTGAGCTCCTCCAGTCATGAAGAGGAGGGTAAAGAGCTGCCATAGTTTGGATGGTAACATTACTAAGACTTCACATAGGAACGAAGCCTGGAAGTATTCAGGTTATGGGGATAGCTACCCAACAATGACTAGTATATGAAATTTGGATATTAGAATATTTATTATTAAGGAAATGCCTAAGTAAAAAAAACTCCGAGGCTTCTTTGACAGAAGGAGAAAGTAATGCCAAGTGACAAGTGAATAAGTTTCGTTGGTTTTGGCTTACTGAAATTAAAGGGATTGGTATGAATGTTGTCACTTGATTTTCTTGATAAGTAGTTGATAACTAGCATTAGCAAGAAAATTTTGCAATTGTAAATTTCATTACTAAGGGAATAGTGACCAATCCTCTACACACCATTATTTTAAAATAGTAATGGTTTCTCATGGTTAGAAATACTATAGTAAGTCTTAGATGCCTCTAATCATTACCCTAAAATCTATCTCTTTCTCTTAAGTGGTCAGGGGGGAAAGTGATCTTGAATTTGTTTTCTTCCAAGACTTTAAAAGGCAGAGGAATGGGATTGCTAGTTGTCACTTACAGCCTGGGCCAAGGAATTTGAGAAAAGAAGTTTTAGTGGGAAGCACAAGGCTAAAATGAATTTTTTTAAAAGGCACATGCATAACATTTAAAAAATTATTTCTTGCCTTTTAAAAATCCTTTCTGAATTAGAAGTGATAAATAGGCTGAGCATTAGGGAAATGAAGTAGTCTTCAAATTATGGCTTTATCAAGCTTCAAAGTCTGCAATGAAAATTTTAGACAACTTGAATCAAATCAGTTACCACTCAGCTAAGAGTAATAACTTTTATGCTTTTATGATTAAACAGATTTCTACTGACTTGTTTCAATAAGGTATTTTGTTCATTGTTCAAGTAGCCATTTCTCCTTCTATGCTAAAATATTTTGAGATAAAAGAGCTTTACCGTATCGCCACACATTTCCCATTGCTCTACACATAGTACGAGTGTGAGATCCCTGTCTGCTTACCTTCGTAAAGTTTTCCATTGTCTGCACATAGTAGGAACTCCATAACTACATGAATGACAGTGCTTGCCTTGTAGACCGCAAAATTCTGTTGTCATTTGCTTTCTTCTTTCCAATCTTGGATATTTGTGTGCCTGTGAAATACATTAGTTGAGTTTTATCAGTGGAAATCTCAGGATACAGTTAATAAATTTTGCAATAACTGAAGTTTAGTTAATTGATGAGTTATAAGTAATTGCCTTGAAAATCAAGAATAGGTTTTCTGTTACTCTACTTTTAGAAGATTGTAAAGTAGCCTCCATAATACTTTTTTTCTTCCAGGAGTGTAAAGAGACTGAAATTAGGGAAAAGAATCAGTAAATACAGTGTACATCCTTTATTACTTATTCACGAGAAGTTGAATACCTCCCTAAAAAAACTCCATCAAAAGTTATTTTTTTAAGTGTATGTTGACATTTCCTTATAGTTTTTGGCATGGTTATCTCAACTCTGTTGCACACAGTGCATTGCCGAGAATATATTTTTCCAAAATTTTTATTTCACTCTCAAGATAGTGCTAGAAACAAGTCAATCATTGTTTCTGGAAGAAATTGAAATTAATATTACCCTTGAGGATCAGGAAAGAGCAGATGAAACCAAGAAAGTGTAATGTGCTTCATATGGCTGGGAATCCAATACTGAACAAATTATATTTTGGCATCTGACATTAAATCTTATTGTTCCTATTTGTAATAGTATTTTCTCTCCTATACTGCCTCTGTGCTTTGAATAAATGAGGGTGCTCACAGCTGAGCTGATTGCCATGGTTACAGGCAATCTGTGTGTTACATCTCCTGGAAGCAAAAAATTGGGTAGTTGAAGGTAAACATTGTCCTTCTTTTACTGAGAAGAGTTCTCTCCAGGTGGCACCCCTGACTCATGCTCCCATTGAAAACTTTTAAGGAATGCATTAAGGTTCAGGTGCTAGTCCACCCTCCTGTCCTGCTCATAAATGCACACCCTTGATGCCTGATGCTATTTTCATCTCCAAAAAGCCAGCTAGCTTGGTTTCTGGAGACTGGGGCCTGGGAGCAAGTTTAGAGTTGCAGACATAAATAAATCTGTGAGACCTATAAAGTTATGTTTATTATTATAATGTATTTGGTAAGCATTGGTTTTGTCATTGGCACCAGACAGTTGAGTTTTGATACTTCTGATGTTGCAATAGCCAGCACTAACAGCGCTGGTACTAATGCCATGTCTTTCCTCTCTCCCCAGGGGGTTGTGGAGAGTTGAGCCTTCAAGCTCTGTGAGTAAAGGGCTGGGCTACATTCAATCTTGTTTAGTTAAATTCATTTTCCAAGAATGTATTTTTTTTTCCTTTGCAATTCATCAATTCATTGATGTATTGACCCATTACAAGCAACAAACTCTGGGTGTGTGGTGGAGGCAGGTGGTGGGTGGGGCATTGGGATACATAAACTCCTTCAGGAAAGGGGTTGGCCAGACATCATGTTTTCCTAACTCCCAACCCACTTACCAGATAAGAAAAGTACTTTACCCCTAGTCTTCTTGGCCAGGTAATCTCTCTGCACCCCCAGGGCTAGAAGATCGTGGAATATGATGGAAGAAAATGCCTCAGTCATCATCCCAAGCATGTATTAAGAGCTTACTGTGTGCTGGGTACCCTACTAGGCTCTGGAATTGCAAAGATAAATTAGTCTCTTCTCTCTCAAGGAGCTGAGTCAAACAATTGTTATCTTTCCAAGGATGAAAGAGTGAGCAATAAAAGATTTCTTTAGACTTTTCATTCAGGTTTTCCAAAGAACTAGACTGTGGCTGAAAGTAGCATTTTCTGTTTGTTGAAAAAAACGTTGCAGGTATGAGAGGCCATGATTGACTCTGAATGTTTCAGTGATCTTGAAGGCTGGAGCTAGTAACTTCCTTCTTACTCTACACATTTTTCTGTATAGTTTAGCCCATATTTCGTATTTCCTTGTGTCCACATTTAGTTTATTTTTTTCCTATCTACTCTTTTTGTCCTCCTCATAATACATTTATAGATAATTTTTAGCCCCCTCTCTCTCTCTTATTGTAGCTAATTCCCTTGGTGGTGTAGTTCTATTGAAATTGGAATAGAAATAGGGAAGTTAATATTATAATTCATTACCAATGAGTTCATACTTTTCTTTGCATAAGAAAGATATTCGTGGCATGAACTAAGCTGACTGGTTTGCTCCCTGGAAGGAAGAGGTTTCATTTCTTTGTTACAGATCCAGCTTTTGGGCAAGGGTTGCTATTTTGTACAAAGCACTTTTTAAGCCTGATTCTGTTGTTGTGCAGGAAGACATCCAAAGAAAGCGCAATGTTTTAGGTAAACTGGTCAGTACCAGATCTTGATTGAGATGTATTCATTCCCTTTCTGTTTGTTTAGAGTGGTCTGGTCAGTCTTTTAGCAAAAATGTCTTTTAGAAAATGTTTGCTCATCTTCAGAATTAACTATGGGCAGAAAATCTTGCTCTCCTGTCCCTGAAAGAAGAGAAACCATCTAGAATTGGACACACATTCCAACAATTTAGCTTCCATTTCAGAAGCTAGTCATCTTTAAAGAACTATCTGGTTGAATTTTAATACTGATGTGAGAGTTTTCAACACATTCAATATTCATGCCAGTTGCTTTTCCTTGCCAAAACGGGATACATTTTTATTTTGTCTAAATAGGTTCTTTGGTGTTTGGGCTCTTCAGATAGATTTGCCTCATGGATTTCAGAAGGGTCCTTAAGCCTTTTCATCTTGATATTACTGAGATTATCTTACTGTTTTCAAGGATATGAAAAGGAAAGTGCAATGTAACAGTGGGCCTGTCCTTTTGCCATCTTTGGCCACATCGTGGCTCCTGTGTTTGCTCATGACAGTGGGGCACTTACAAACTGAGAATTGGACATGGACTAGGGCATGAAAGAGGTATATCCATTCATGGAATGGAGAAAACCTTTGAATAGTTAGACTTTTGGCCAAATTATTAGAAGTATATTTTTGCAAACAATTTTGGATTGCATTTTTTAGAGCCTAACATACCACTACATCAATCTCCTTGCTTTTTGAAGGTAATTGCCACAAGAGGTATTAATCGGTTTCAGAAAGGGTGGATATTTGCAAACCTAGTAGTTGTCTAGGATTTTATGCAGTAGTTGAAACAGTGGTGTGTTTTAGTACATCCCTCCACCCCAATACTCTCAAATCTCATAGATGGTAACCCAATATGAAATTTACTCCCAGCAGACCACACAAACAGAAAGTAATTGGCAAGATTAACTTCTCAAGCTTTACAGAGATGTTTGGTCTTCTAAGGAGAATATTTTCAAGGGGGTTTATGGAAACAATTGAAGATTAGGCATGATAGCTTGGTAGGTATAGAAGCAACTCTGAGGGGACACTTAAGTTTGGAATAATAATGTGACATTGAAGAGATATCAAACAACACCAGGGTAATCCATCTTAGGAGCCTTGGGTTATATATTATGGCTTTCCAAAATGGGCTCCTGAGCTGTGTCCTAGCTGTATTTTAAAATTAAAACAGAAACAGTACCTCTCTTCTTTGTTACTTCTTGGCTTAAGCCAAGAGAACTTAGATGCCTTCCCTGAATATCGAATTTTTTCCAACTCTCTGACAAACAAGTTGAAGGAGATGATGGGTTTGGTGTGTGTGCTGGTCAGCCAGCTGCATCCTCTACACGTTCTTTTAAATATTTTGTTTTCTTCAGAGATTTTATTTCTGACTCTCAATTTGTAATGTGGACATTGGCTAGGTATCCCAGATTCAGAGTAAGTAGCTGAAATATTCTCAAGCAGGTAAACATGAAAAGAGGTCTGAGCTGTTTTGTTTGTTAGTAGGAAAGGGGGTTGTTTTTATGTTTTCCACCAAACACCACTTTCACTCTTCCCTTTCCGCATTCCCAGGGTGACTATGAGGAGTGACCTTCTCTACTATAGATTCAAGTTTTTATCTTACACTAAAACATAACATCCATGCAAACTAGGTTTTCTTCATCCTGGCTCTAAGTATTTCTTACTGTTTCTCTATTTCCTTTTTGGTTTCACCTGTCTCTGTGATCATGTATAAAACCAGAATCCCAGTTAATTATTTAATGGTGTCATTTTGATAAAAGGACAAAGCCCTATTTTTCATGTAGTTATTTGTAAGGATATAGTACAGAGAGTAGAGCTAACTTTTCAAGTAACTACATTTATGGGAGAAGAATGGTGCAGTCAAAATGATACTTAGAAACTAGTCAATAGACATAAATGTTAGAATTGAAAGTGCCATTAGATATCTGACAAGGTGGTAAATTATTCTAGGTCTCCATTTCCTCATTCTGACAAATGAGAATGTTGTGTGGATGTTTTCTCATTTTTTTTAAACCCTAATATTCTATGGTTTAGAAATGTATAATCTACAGACATTGATTATAGTAATTAAAATTCCCTGTCCCTGACCAAAGTACTATCTTTATGTTAACCAAGATTTAGAAGCATACCTCTGTGAAAGGAACATTCTTAATTTGGTGAAACTAAAGCTGGCAAGAATTCTACATTTAATAGTTCATATTGAAAAAGCTGTTCACTACCAAGTGAAAGAAAGACATTTCTACAAAGGCCATCGTGGGTAGTATTTGGAATTTGTGGACATCTGGAATGAATTCTCTTCCACCTTTTCATTGCTCTTCCTCCCTCCCTAGGAATCCCAAAGCCAGCATGCTCTTGAACTTCAATTTTCTGGATTGTGAATATATAGGTAATGGGTTAGAGTATGCATCCTTAAATCCCCATGGTTATAGAATCTTGCAGTAACAAAAAAATCCCTGTATATTAAAAATTCATATATCTTAGAGACAGGGTCTCACCGTGTCACCCAGGCTGGAGTGCAGAGGTGCAATCATAGCTCACTGTAACCTTGGACCTCTGGGCTCAGGCAATTCTTCCACCTCAGCCTCCCAAAGTGTTGTGATTACAGGCATGAGCCACCATGCCCAGCCTAATATTTTAATAGAGAGCTATATAATTTTTAAAAATAGACATTGAAAGTAAGGGAATATTTCTAAAGGAACCCTTAGAGGAAATACGGACATAAATTTTCTAGAAAAAAAATCCTTGGTAATTACAATAGTTGGGAAAAAGAAAATCAGATTTTGTTAAAAGTTTACACTCAGATTCAAAAAGGTTTTATTTGGAACCTACCATATTCCAGGCTCTCTGACAGATGTTTTATTTTTCATCCCATTTAATCCTCATAGTGATACTGTAACAAAAGTATGATTATTTTATTTTCAGATGATGAAAGTGAGATCCATAAATGTACTTGCCCAAGAATTTAAACTGAGTCTCTTGGATCCAAGTATCAGGAAAAAAACATCATCTGAATATTTTTCCCACCAAGAAATTAAGTTATTGAAGTTCTCACAATTACTAACAGTATGCTAACCAAGTGTTGTCTAAGAAAAGCTTAAAAAGACAAACGATTTGGAAGTAATATATCAGAACTGCCTGCTTATGTGTTGCAATTATATAATCTGTATGTAAATGAGTATACTTAGGTAAACAATCTCTTTATGGGTTTGCCCATCCCAAAGTAATGTGCTTAGCCCTCTTTACAAGAGATAGTGCAAAGGTAACATCAACCCATGTGTCAGTAATCATCAGATTAACAAAATCCGTATCAGTTTGGATTTTTCTCCATGCCATTATGGGAATATACTATAATTATCATAGTTTTACTCTAAGAGCTCAATTTGTCTTGGATAGTGACGGTTGTATAATATTAAATCTATGTCTTGGAAAGTGGTAAAGTTGCTATAGAAAACATATTGAGCCACTTTTCAAAGCTCAAAATAAGAAAACTGTTTTCAATACTAAAACCACTGATTTATATCAAAAAGTTCACAAGGGTTTATAATTTTTAATAACTTTAAACACTGAAAGAAAATAACTCAGCCATCAGTGCCAAAGTTCCTATTTTCAAGTCCAAAAGGATCAGATTGGTTTGAAAATTGTCACACATTTTGCTTCTCTTTAAGCCTGTTTAATTGGTTAATGAAATATTTTCAAAGAGAGAAATGTCTTGCTGCATGGTTTTCTGGGCCCTGCCCAGAAATTCAACTTTGGA
Organism: Nomascus leucogenys; assembly: GCF_006542625.1. NCBI lineage: Eukaryota > Metazoa > Chordata > Mammalia > Primates > Hylobatidae > Nomascus > Nomascus leucogenys. The sequence goes on from NC_044387.1 coordinate 69,443,501, forward strand.
GGGAAGGGTTTATCAGGAAGAAGGACGTAGCTTTTCACCAGCCTTGTGTCTGCTATTTCAGCACCTGCTTGACTCTGCTTTTTGATTTTCCACCCAAATGCTGGGACAGCCTGGATGCTCTAAGTGGGAATATGGTGCTGAGACCAGCACGGTTGTGGAGACCCTAACTCAGCAGCGCTAGAGGAATCGAAGACACACACACAGAAATATACAGTGTGGAGTGGGAAATCAGGGGACTCACAGCCTTCAGAGCTGAGAGCCCTGAACAGAGATTTACCTGCATATTTATTGACAGCAAGCCAGTGATAAGCATTGTTTCTATAGATTACAGATTAACTAAAAGTATTCCTTACAGGAAACAGAGAGAGATGGGCCGAAACAAAGGGATGGACTCTGGCTGGTTATCTACAGCAGGAACATGTCCTTAAGGCACAGATTGCTCATGGTATTGTTTGTGGTTTAGGAATGCCTTTAAGCAGTTTTCCGCCCTGGGTGGGCCAGGTGTTCCTTGCCCTCATTCCGGTAAACCCACAACCTTCAGCGTGGGCATCGTGGCCATCATGAACGTGTCACAGTGCTGCAGAGATTTTGTTTATGGACAGTTTTGGGGCCAGTTTATGGCCAGATTTGGGGGCCTGTTCCCAAAATGTGGAGTGTCTTGTGCTCAGTATTTGATTAGAAAGAAGCGGTTCTTTCCCCCTTTTTTCCAGGCAGAAAGGCTTGGACCAGAAGGGTGGAGGGAAAAATCAAGTTCTAGCTTAAAAAGCTCAACAGAAACAAGTACGTTAATTCAGCATGATTTTTTGAAAACAAACTCATGTTCCTCAGCACGCCATAATTGCAGTTTATTTCCCTGCCCATGAGAATGCTGATCTCACTCAAAGTCTGACCACTGAAGAAGACCAGGTTTGCTCTTATTCTTGGCTGACTTCAAATGGCATTGATGTAAAGCATATTTATATATGAAACAAAAACACCTAAGAGGCCTATCTGTCCCTGTTCTCCAAATATGTATCTGACGCTTCATGGAGTGTCTTCTTCATATGAGTTTCATCCTCCACCAGTTGTGGTGACTCACTCTTGTAATCCCAGGACTTTAGGAGGTCAGGGTGGACAGATCATTTGAGCTCAGGAGTTTGAGACCAGCCTGGGCAACATGGCAAAACCCAGACCCTACAAAAAAATACAAAAATTAGCCAGGCTTGGTGGCACATGCCTGTGGTCCCAGCTGCTTGGGAGGTGGAGGTGGGAGGATCGCTTGAACTGAACAGGCGGAGGTTGCAGTGAACCAAGATCTCACTGCTGCACTGCAGCCTGGACAAGAGAGCAAGACTTTGTCTCAATTTTTAAAAAAAGAGATTAAAGTTGAATCCTCTACACATACACTTCTCTGTCTCCAAAAGACTGAAAAGCAAGAATGAACCAAAACTCTCTTACCTTAATTGAATCATAGACAGGGAAGATTTGAAGGAATACCACTCTTTAAGGTTCTCTTCAAGAGAAAGAAAAGGAGAGAACAGAAAAGAAAAGAGAGAACAAAAAAGGAAGAAGGGAAGGAAGGAAGAGAGAGAAAGAGAAAAGAAGGAAGGAGAGAGAGAGAAAGAAAAAAAGAAAGAAAAAGAAAGAAAGAAGAAAAAAGAGAAAGAAAAGAAAAAAGAGAAAAAGAAAGAAAAGAAAAAAGAGAAGGAAGGAAGGAAGGGGAAGGGCAAGGAGGGAGGAAGGAAGGAAGGAAGGAAGGAAGGAAGGAAGAGAGAGATAGAGAGAAAGAAATAAAGAAAAGGTCAGCACAGATCTTCAGGTAAAGCCCTACTCCCATTCAAATCTCAGAGAATGCCCCTCACTGTTCTATCTTATTCCCCAGGAAATACCTGTCTCTTCACTTGGTCTTTTGTTGGATAATGACAGTGTGTCAAGGGGAAATAGCATTTCCTATGTGTTAGATGTTTTTTTGTTAGAGCCATATCCCATTCAGGCACTTTTCTTTCCTTTCCTTTGATGGAGGAAAAATGCAGGATGATGAGAAAGCCCCAACTGACATCAGTAGATTACCTTAGCTTTGTAAAGCCATTCCAGTCGATCACTAGGGCTTGAATATGCCTTAGGCTCAAAGTATATAAATTGGAGTTTCTCTTGTGGTTCAGTTTTCCTTCTGAAAGGTTACAAAATTGGAGCTAATAGCTAGAGAAAGGGTCCTCTAGCATATTACATACGATTTGGTGGGATTGTCCCTCTTGATATATTTATAAATGTCTCTCAGGCCCTTTACATGTACTTCTGTTGATGCTTCAATTACCTTTTGGTGAAGAGGGCATGGGGAAAATAATTCCATTATCAAATATGCTTTTATTATTCCTCTTTAATGCCTTTTTCATTTGGGGGTTGTAGGAAATTATGCTCACTTTTGTTTTTAAACTAATCATTGGCTTTTTATAATAATACAACTACTTTTTCAATATAGTAAAGCTTTGACAGTGTTTCCCAAAAAACTCTTGCAGGAATATGAGAGTAAAAATTTATAGTCAATAGTTCTCTCTCATGCCTTTGTTTCCCCCACTTCTGGTTACATCAGAATGTCCTGTGCTTGTATTTGGTCATCACATTCCTGGAGGCTTTGCCTTCTGACTGTTCTCCCTCTGTAGATTCTGTGGTCACCATAACTTGAAATGAGGACTACTGTGTGACATGAAGCAGTAACTTGAAGAAGGGCCAAGGGGATGAAAAACACAATGTAGGCTAACACAATAAACAAGTAGCTTAAAAAAATAAGACAAAATAAATCATTCTCCTTCAAAACAAATTGAGGCAAAATGAGCAAAAGGGTCAAAATACAAAATTCGTGGGCTGACCTGGAAAATATAAAGATGGACCTAGAGATTGAATTTCAACCCTAAATTGCTTGAATCTCTTGAATCTGTTAATTGATTAATTCACTAAACACGTATGTATTAAATATCGGACACTATACCATCAGGTTCTGGTAATAGAAATAAACATGACAGATCTGGTCCCTGTGCTCATGTTATTTATAATCTAATGGAGAGAACACAGCTTATTTAAATTATTGCAAAAAATAATTACGTACATACAAATGTGATAAGAGCTCTGCAGCAACTAGGTAAAGGACATTTTAAATGACAATTTATAAGTCTCTATATTCAACAAAGACCCTGTGACTCTCTTGAAACACACTATAATATAAAGTCTATCTTTTAATTATTAATGTGAAATTGTTAATAATTAGTATAAAATGTAAAATTGTTTTATAATTTCTTTGATTTGAATTATGAAAATGGGAAAGAAAATTCACCATTGGGTGTGCCAATCAGAAAAAAATGTCTACTATGCCACTGATACTCTCCCAGAGAGTTTCTAAGACACACCAGGCTATTGATGGGGAACTACAATAGCAGCTGCTTAGAAATACAGAGATGACCTATGCAACTTGTATCTTTGTAGTCAGCCAGTTATTTACCTAAGATTCTTTTCTTCTTTAAAATGAAGATAATAATGATTAGTTCAATAACCTGAGAGGCTGTTGTAAGGCTAAATTAGATAAAATCACTTTTCAAGGAGCTACAAATCATATTAGTATTTTGAATTCTAAAAAACAACCGGAGTGTTTAGTTCAGTTCATGGCAATATTTGCAGAGAAATAAAACATTAAGCAGGTTATTATAATGTCATAACTAAATTAAAACCCACTTTGTAGTCAAGTAAATGCAGAATTGATGCTGAGAAAGTCAAATCAGTGATGTAAAGCAAATTGGGAAAAGTTCCCCAAATGCATATTCTTATGCAAAAAAGTGAAAATGATAAGATCAAAGTGACAAATAAAAGAGCCATCCTTCAGCTAACAGATAATCCCCAAAGAAGAAAACATCAAAAGTGAATGAAACACTTATCAAAGATATACTAGAAGAAATTTATCTTTGATAAAAAACTATTCATTATTTCTATTTTCTAGTTAATACTGAAACAACAGTATCTTATCTATCTTGTATATCTTAGTTGTATAATTAAGTAAAAGTTCCTGGTGTTTTATGTGAATTTCTGGCTATACAAGAAGACTACAGCTTTTTATAATTTGGGAATAGTTACAGTGCTTAATACTATTTGTGTAAAAGCCAAGCAAAGTTTAAGCACAGATGACTAAAATATCCTCCAGGCTAACTCCCGTAAAATCGAATTAAAGCACTAGATTAAGCATTGATTTATTCCATTTGATACTAGTCGTAAAAGTATGTGTCTCATACAGGAATACAAAATATTAGCCATAAGGTTATTAAGTGTCTAGATTTGATAACGTATACATTTAACAACACTTTTCATGGCTTGGAACAAATGAAGTTACCAAATCCTTGCCATCCAAGAAGCTGATAATCTGATTGGGGAGAAAGATGTATGCAGGAAAAATAAAGAAATGAACAAGAAAATATAAAGAAATGAACAAAGATCATATCTCGGCCTTTTGGCTAAGATCAAGTGTAGAAACTAACAAAGAACGGTATTAAAAGGTTAAGACATAGTCTGAATAAGGAGTCAAGAAGTTTCAAAATTTTCTATTTGGCCATTGGTTATATGAAAGGGGCAATTTCAAAGCATGTGCAGAATTATGACTGCTTTGAAAACATTCTTCAGGTTCTGGAGACTAGAGATAACTGTAATGGAGAAAGCTATTTTCGATGTTGTCATAGCAATGCAGTTGTTTCCTGTCATCCTTGCTCTTTTGGAATGGAGCCATTTGATGAGTTTCTCATGGTCACATTCTACCTCTTCTGCAGCAGCATCATTAGAATAGCTATTATTTGTTAGACTGTTATATAATTGCACCTAATATTTGCATAGTATGTATTCTATGCCAAGTCTATTATTTAATAATCAACATGTACTACTATTCAACATTCCTTATAGTAACTCTATGAGGTAGATACTATATTTTTTCCCATTTAACAAATGGGGAAACAAAAGCAAAGAGAATTTAGGTAACTTGCCCAAGGTGAAAACTTATACATTACAACACTGAGGTTTGAACCCAGGCAGTCAGGCTCTAGACTTTGTGCTCTTAATTGCTATACTGCACTGCCTATGACCAAACCTTGTAATAGGTGCTATAGTAATGTTCACAAGAACCTGACAAGATAGAGATTATTATCTTCATTTTTATATGATGAGACTGAAGAAGGTTAAATTGCCAAAAGTCACAGCATTAATAAGTGACAAAGCTAGGATTCCAACCCAGGTTTGGGTGAATCCAGTGCCTGTTTTCATTACCCAACACTGTGTCATATTGAATTTTAGATAACATATCCTCTAGGCAGGAATTTCTGTCTGAACATACAAAAAAATCATATACTATGAATATGTAATATGTTTTAGAAAGGTGATTTTTCTTTCAGGAGATCTATTTTTAAACATATTTTTAAAGCAGATTTGAATAGGAATATATTTAATACTTGGTAACAAAACCCTCTATTTATAAATACAAGATTGAAAAAGCTGCATGTTTCTTAGCTAGCTCCCAAAGGGAATACTGAGAATAACAAAAATAAAAGTTATCTCAATAAGTTAAACCACAGACTTAAGCTACAGCAATTTTAGAGCAAATTAACTGTTATGTTTATTGTTTATCCTCTGTTAGCAAATGTTAGAAACTCCTTTGTATATGTGGCATATAGAAATAAATGGAATTTGCATTTAAATAACCGGTTATATCAAGTCTAACAAAACATGTATTTTTTATTAGGTGTGGTTTCAATGAAAAATATGTTGTTGAATCAAAAAGATAATTGGGTCAGTGATCTTGAATCTTTCATAGGTGATGTTGAGTAGAAACCTCCATGTATAGTTAAAACTAATGACCTAGTAAGATGTGTGCTTCGAGTTTTCCCAGTGATATTGAAGAGTTTTTAAGTCATCATCATTCTCACTCAGAGGCTCCCGGTGTCTTGAAGTACCCATTTGTATGACAACTCGCTAACACCAAATTGTTTGTGGCAAACTGGATGAAATCAACTTGTCTGCCATATAAATTCATCTTTTGGTTTCACATTTCTCGTGACCATTTTTTATTCAACTCAGAATATCTTTTGATTTTATTAATTCACTTAGGCTGCTTGTGTGATTGTGAATAAATTTTTTAGTCTTAGTCCTTTTCTATGTATAAGGTAAAGAAAGCCACATACTACTTTCACCTGTTTTTTTTAATAGTAAGTTGAATTAATGCTTTTTAAAAAAGTGTTAGAAAAAAGATTTTTTTGTTTTTAAGAAACCACAGTTCACCTGTTCAAGTTTGAGCCAACTCAAGTTCTCTTTGGGTAAAAGCCAAGTGAAAATATGTCTCAAGTTTCTCACATGAAAGAAGCATATAAAGGCAGGAAATGTAAAGATGACCTAGTGATTTTTAATATCACAGGGAAATATTTGGTTGATTTTTGGTATCTTTTTCCCTTTCAAAAAATAGATTTAAAATACTAATAATGCCGGTTCAGTCTTCCTTTGAAAAGGAAAATGAGGGCACGGTGTTCACTTAACAATGGATGCATGAAAATGACAGCATCCTGGGGAGCAAGAGCAATGACGTAAATCTTTTGAAATGAGGATATTAAACACTTTTTCTTGACAGGCTAAAGGCAATGTGTACAGGGAATAATTATAATACCTCAGGAGGGTGAAAAGCTGAAGTGGTTTGTTGGAATAGATATTACCGGGATGTATTTTTTTTCTGATGCTTCCCAAATAAAGGATTCAGTGTGTGTCAGAGGTTGATTTTTTTAAAAAGCTATAAACATTTTAATTTAACAGAATATTTATTTTATTCTGTGATTTATCAGTTGGCTGTTTTTTGAAGGAATTATATGTGCCTGTACTCTTCTGGAAAGTTTTATCTTCTTTCTTCTACTTGTAGCTTCATAACTGCCGCAGTGGTCTGACTCGCTTTCTTCAGCCATCTCACACGTATCTGATGCACAGAATACTATGATGCTCCTTATTAAACACAACATGCAAGTATAGAGATTGAAACTTCTGTGGCATGAAATTCCTTTCTTAGAGCATTGTGGATATCACTAATCTTTTGGGTAGCGTTGCTGAGAGCCATGCTTGTCTAAGCTTATGAGGAATCTCCCACAATGTTAAAGAAGTCAAAACAAGTCAAGAAAAAAAATTGAATTAACTTTCATCTCTCTATTAATGGGTAAATGACTTCTATCTGAACTTCTCAACTTCTATCTGAAAATTTTTCTTTTTGAAACTTGCTCTTAATTTCACGGCACCTAAAGATTCCCTTAAGACCAACTGGTACTTGTAAAGTTCCATTGCAACAATGAACAAAATAATGACATAACCACTCTTAAGAAAATCAACGGCTATTGAAAACAAAATATTTGGTGAAGTCTCTGTACAAAATCATCATCTCATTTTGTCCTGTAATATATGCCACATCTATCTTTGAGTTAATACATTCAGTTTCAGGTAGTTCTAAACTTTGAGGTCTAGCATTGATGACTGAGCTTGAAATCATACTCTAGAATTGGATGATGAGCTCACATGAACCCATTTATGTTGGAGGAAAGGGGAAATGGAGAAGAATCTCCACCAGCAGAGACAGTACACAACATACTCTCATGCACACTCACAATTTGTGATTGTCATGGCCAGACCAAAAAAAGGTTCCCAACCTCTCTCTCATCCTCTCCTTCTACAGCAGATTGTTTTGTAGGCTTAAACTAGCCTTTTATTATAGCTGCATTAATTGCTAATGCTAGATGAATAGTACTCTCCTTGACTCTGGTGTAAGCACGTCGGAGGGGAGAGGGGACAGGGTGTAAAAAGAAAAAAGCATCATCATTCTTTCAATTCACACGTGTGTAATAATTACACACTTTGAGGGGAGCATTCAGAAGAATATTAATAAGTTCCTTTGAGAGTTGTTTTCAATAATAGGCAGGCTCTTTTACCTTTGGAATATTCCATGTGTCATTATTTTTCATCTTACCTTTCCTTTGGGATGCAATCATTGGCAGTTCAGACAACTTTCACATCAAAGTTTTCAAGTTGAAGAAAGTCATTTAAGTAAGATTAACTTAAGTAAGTACTCATTTTCACTAAATCTAGAAGAAAAGATCAATCATCTCTTAATACAAAGGTGTGTGTTTAAAATATTATCAATGAATGTTCACACATTAGCCAGAGAGAATCTTCCTGGCATGAGTCCAGGCTGTCTGCATGAGTGAAAAGAGAACATTTTGTATTCTTCCTGCCAGGTGAGAATCTGAGTCATACTTTCCCAAGTGGTGTTTTTGGAGACAGAGCCAATGAGGAATTTAAATTTTAGAAGTTCCTCCTTCTTGATATAATGCATAAAATACTGACAGAGTGTGTAATATGAATGATTTTTAATTCCAAGATATGGTTATAAGGTTTTAATAACCAATCTAGGGGAACACTAGCTAATTTAGAACATAATTCTTGGAGGAGTTTGTTATGCCCTTAGGGCTCTGGCTTTGGAGAGACCTTTGATAACATTTAGCATTTCTCCAGTGAGACTCTTAAGTAGCTCGATCTGGGTAGCTTTGTGTTAGGATGTTTCATTTCATTAAAACATTCCTTTTCTTATTAGCATTCCCAAGTCTTTCTGATAGTTATAGAATGTGATTGGCTTAATAAAAGATTTTCTAGGAGACTGCTCAATTCATTAAGTGGGATTTTTATGATCAAAATTAAGATTTAAATAGTATATTTTGAAATAATTGAATGTGATTAATTATAATAGATTAAAGCATTATCTATGCTTTAATCAAACTCAAACAGTTACAAATTTCATATTACTATTCATCATTATTATGGGGGTCTCAGATTCAGTAAACTGTATACATATTCACCCTATTCTTCCCACTTTTCATGTGAGAACACAACTGTTCACCTTTCTTTTGAAGCATAATTTCAACTCAAACATCACAGTCCAGTAAGTGAAAAAAGTTTTCCATTTTCTATGTCAGTGACAGACAATTCTTCTTAAGCTCCTTTACTTATTGTATTGCCTTGCTTAAATAGGCTTCCAACTGTGTTCACCTTTAGACCAAATATTAGCCTGATCCCTAAAGACTTCTATTATATGACCCCACTCTGCCCTTTCAAACTTAGTTCTCATGACTCTTCTATAAGAAACATGTACCATCAACAAAGCAAGCTATTCACTGCCCCTAGTGTACCCTGCATACATCTGTACATGTATGCTTTTGTTTTACATTTTACCCAGCCTTCATGATCCTCCTTTCCCTTTACATATACTCATTACCTCATTAAATCCACCAAAGAAACCACTTTTTCCAAGTATCTTCAGATGTACTCTTCTCATAGCTTTTTCTCTCCCCACTTTGGATTTCAGTAGCTGTTATGGTCTGAATATCTGTGTCACCCACCAAATTCATATGATGTAATTCTAATTTCCAATGGGATTGTCTTAGGTGGAGGGGTCTTTGGGAGGTGATTAGGTCATGATAATGGAGTACTCAAGAATGGGATTAGTGGCCTTTTAAAAGGGACCCCAGAGATTCTGGTATGTTGTGTCTTTGTTCTCATGGGTTTCAAAGAACATCTTTATTTCTGTCTTCATTTCATTATGTACCCAGTAGTCGTTCAGGAGCAGGTTGTTCAGTTTCCATGTAGTTGAGTGGTTTTGAGTGAGCTTCTTAATCCTGAGTTCTAGTTTAATTGCACTGTGGTCTGAGAGACAGTTTGTTATAATTTCTGTTCTTTTACACAAAGACACAATATACCAGAATCTCTGGGACACATTTAAAACAGTGTGTAGCGGGAAATTTATAGCACTAAATGCCCACAAGAGAAAGCAGGAAAGATCTAAAATTGACACCCTGACATCACAATTAAAAGAACTAGAGAATCAAGAGCAAAAACATTCAAAAGCTAGCAGAAGGCAAGACATAACTAAGATCAGAGCAGAACTGAAAGAGACAGAGACACAAAAAAACCCTTCAAAAAATCAATGAATCCACGAGCTGGTTTTTTGAAAACATCAACAAAATTGATAGACCGCTAGTAAGACTAATAAAGAAGAGAGAAGAATCAAATAGACACAATAAAAAATGATAAAGGGGATATCACCACCAATCCCACAGAGATACAAACTACCATCAGAGAATACTATAAACACCTCTATGCAAATAAACTAGAAAATCTAGAAGAAATGGATAAATTCCTGGACACATACCCCCTCTAACGGCTAAACCAGGAGGAAGTTGAATCCTTGAATAGACCAATAACAGGCTCTGAAATTGAGGCAATAATTAAGAGCCTACTAACCAAAAAATGTCCAGGACCAGACAGATTATTCACAGCCGAATTCTACCAGAGGTACAAAGAGGAGCTGGTACCATTCCTTTCGAAACTATTCCAATCAATAGAAAAAGAGGGAATCCTCCCTAACTCATTTTATGAGGCCAGCATCATCCTGATACCAAAGCATGGCTGAGACACAACAAAAAAAGAGAATTTTAGACCAATATCCCTGATGAACATTGATGCAAAAATCCTCAATAAAATACTGGCAAACCGAATCCAGCAGCATATCAAAAAGCTTATCCACCATGATCAAGTGGGCTTCATCCCTGGGATGCAAGGCTGGTTCAACATACACAAATCAATAAACTTAACCCACCATATAAACAGAACCAAAGACAAAAACCACATGATTATCTCAATAGATGCAGAAAAGGCCTTTGACAAAATTCAACAGCCCTTCATGCTAAAAACTCTCAATTAAGTAGGTATTGTTGGGATGTATCTCAAAATAATAAGAGCTATTTATGACAAACCCACAGCCAATATACTGAATGGGCAGAAACTGGAAGCATTCCCTTTGAAAACTGGCACAAGACAGGGATGCTCTCTCTCACCACTCCTATTCAACATAATATTGAAAGTTCTGGCCAGGGCAATCAGGCAAGAGAAAAAAATAAAGGGTATTCATTTAGTAAAGGAGGAAGTCAAATTGTCCCTGTAGGCAGATGACATGATTGTATACTTAGAAAACCCCATCATCTCAGCCCATAACCTCCTTAAGCTGATTAGCAACTTCAGCAAAGTCTCAGGATACAAAATCAGTGTGCAAAAATCACAAGCATTCCTCTACACCGGTAACAGACAACAGAGAGCCAAATCATGAATGAACTCCCATTCACAATTGCTTCAGAGAGAATAAAATACCTAGGAATCCAACTTACAAGGGATGTGAAGGACCTCTTCAAGGAGAATTACAAACCACTGCTCAATGAAATAAAAGAGGATACAAACAAATGAAGAACATTCCATGCTCATGGATAGGAAGAATCAATATCGTGAAAATGGCCATACTGCCCAAGGTAATTTATAGATTCAATGCCATCCCCATCAAGCTACCAATGACTTTCTTCACAGAATTGGAAAAAACTACTTTAAAGTTCATATGGAACCAAAAAAGAGCCCGCATTGCCAAGACAATCCTAAGCAGAAAGAACAAAGCTGGAGGCATCACGCTACCTGTCTTCAAACTATACTACAAGGCTGTAGTAACCAAAACAGCATGGTACTGGTACCAAAACAGAGATACAGATCAATGGAACAGAACAGAGGCCTCAGAAATAATGCCACACATCTACAACCATCTGATCTTTGACAAACCTGACAAAAACAAGAAATGGAGAAAGGATTCCCTATTTAATAAATGGTGCTGGGAAAACTGGCTAGCCATACATAGAAAGCTGAAACTGGATCCCTTCCTTACACCATATACAAAAATTAATTCAAGATGGATTAAAGACTTAAATGTTAGACCTAAAACCATAAAAACCCTAGAAGAAAACCTAGGAAATACCATTGGGAAATAGGCATGGGCAAGGGCTTCATGACTAAAACACCAAAAGCAACAGCAACAGAAGCCAAAATTGAGAAATGGGATCTAATTAAACTAAAGAGCTTCTGCACAGCAAAAGAAACTACCATCAGAGTGAACAGACAACCTACAGAATGGAAGAAAATTTTTGCAACCTCCCATCTGACAAAGGGCTAATATCCAGAATCTACAAAGAACTTAAACAAATTTACAAGAAAAAATCAAACAACCCCATCAAAAATTGGGCAAAGGATATGAACAGACACTACTCAAAAGAAGACATTTATGCAGCCAACAGACATATGAAAAAATGCTCATCATCACTGGCCATCAGAGAAATGCAAATCAAAACCGTAATAAGATACCATCTCACACCATTAGAATGGCGATCATTAAAAAGTCAGGAAACAGCAGGTGCTGGAGAGGATGTGGAGAAATAGGAACACTTTTACACTGTTGGTGGGACTGTAAACTAGTTCAACCGTTGTGGAAGACAGTGTGGCGATTCCTCAAGGATCTAGAACCAGAAATACCATTTGACCCAGCCATCCCATTACTGAGTATATACCCAAAGGATTATAAATCACGCTGCTATAAAGACAGTTGCACACATATGTTTATTGTGGCACTATTCACAATAGCAAAGACTTGGAACCAACCCAAATGTCCAACAATGATAGACTGGATTAAGAAAATGTGTCACATATACACCATGGAATACTATGCAGCCATAAAAAGGGATGAGTTTGTGTCCTTTGTAGGGACATGGATGAAGCTAGAAACCATCATTCTGAGCAAACTATCACAAGGACAGAAAACCACACACCACATGTTCTAACTCACAGGTCGGAATTGAACAATGAGAACACTTGGACACAGGAAGGGGAACATCACACGCTGGGGCCTGTCGTGCGGTGGGGGGAGGTGAGAGGGATAGCATTAGGAGATATACCTAGTGTAAATGACGAGTTAATGGGTGCAGCACACCAACATGGCACATGTATACATATGTAACAAACCTGCATATGTACCCTAGAACTTAAAGTATCATAAAAATAATAATAATAAAATAAAAAATTAAAAGGGATCCCAGAATGCTCTCATTCTCTTTCTGTCATGTTAGGGTCCAATAACAAATGGAAAGTCTGCAGCCCATCAGAGGGTCCTTACCAGAACTTGATGATGCTGGCACCCTGACCTTGGACTTCACATCCTCCATAACTATAAGAAATATATTTCTGTTGTTTATAAACCACCCAGTCTGTGATATATTGTTATAGCCATTTTGACTGACTAAAACAGTAGTATTCACTGTTTACCAGGTAATATTCACCAGACAAATACACACTAAATGTATTTATAAATTTATTTAAATGTATCATTTCTTTTCTTGAGTATAATAAGTTTCTTAAGGGCAAAAAGCCTGTCTTATCCGTCATATTCGTAATACAGCATACAATATCAGCTCCAGAGAAGGCGCTCAATATTTGCTGGAAAAGAATGGAAGGCGGGTAGGAGGGCAGGAAGGAAGGAAGCAAGAGAGGGATAAATGAAGGGGAAGGAATGAAAGGGACAGGGTGGGGGGAGATTCGTCTCTTATAAACAGGAATGTAACTTTTTGAAAGGGCCATGTTTTTGTGTAAAGAGAAACTGAACATTCATTGCAAAATTGTAGATGCTCAAACATTCATTCATTCATTCAATAGGTATTTGTTAAGTTCCTCCTTTTCTGCCTGTATGAAGGATTTTGCTTTCTATTTGCCTCATCATATCAAAATTTTGGAAAATAACAGTTTCTTCTCAACAAGTTTTGGGGAATATTTGTTGACTATGTTATCCATCTCTATATATGCATTAAAAAATGAATGTCTCTCTCCTCTAGTATTCTTATCATGAAACATATTTTTAATTATGACCCCAAATTAGAATTTCTAAATCATATTCTAAAGATTAAGAATACATACTATATATATATTTATATACACACAGGATTACATATATAAAATCTTTCATAGAAGACGATTTTGAAATATATGTATATGATTATTCATGGATATACATGGATAAGAAAAGCCTCAAAATAATCTTAATTCTTCTGTGGTGACAAATACCTACTTTTTCAGTGCCAAACAATAGCTGTTTACATCTATACTGAAATATATTTACAATGGATGTATATTTCTATCTAAGTGGGCTGGTAGTCTGTGTGCATTCATTCTACATATTTTTTCTTCCTCTCTGGCCAAGGCACAAACTTAGCAAAACAGCATATGTTTACCTTTCTCTTTAATGTCATCTGTTATCAAGGTGGTGATAGGCTTGCCAGTCAATCTGCCTGTAAAAAGTGGTCAGAGATAACATAAATTGCTCCGAAAATATTTCTACCAAACCTGTATACAATGTCATACCAGTGAGGGTACTCTCAACAGAAAGTAATGGAAAATTCAGGGGCCAGGCTCAGTGGTTCACAGCTATAACCTCAGCAACTCAGGAGGCTGAAGCAGAAGGATTGCTTGAGCCCAGGAGTTTAAGACTAGCCTGGGCAACATAGCAAGATCCAGTCTACACAAAAAATAAAAAATTAGCTGGGTGTGGCAGCATGTGCCTATAAGTCCTAGCTACTTGGGAGGCTGAGGCTGGAGGATCGATCCCTTGAGGCTAGGAGTTCAAGGTTACAGTGAGCTATGAGCTGTGATCACACCATTGTACTCCAGACTGGGCAACAGAGCAAGACTCTGTATCAAAGAAGGAAGGAAGGAAGGAAGGAAGGAAGGAAGGAAGGAAGGAAGGAAGGAAGGAAAAAATTCATAAAAGTGGCTTACACATTATGGCTGATTAGTTTAGTGCTCAGTGATGGTTCTTCTGTCTTTCTTCTCCATGTACATTTCTTCCATCCTAGCCAGACTGGCTATCTCCTCTCCATGTTGCTGAAGCTCTATCACGTCCTATTCATCAATGTCAGAGGAAGATAAATAACAATTTCTTCCTTTGGCATTATTTTTAGAATGTTAAAAGTAAATAATCTTTCCTCTGAACTCCTTTAACACTATTTGTGTTTACTATTAGTTTTATTTCTCCCACAATTACAATCTGGGGCTCCAGAGACACTTGTGTTTTGTTCACTGCGGTTTCCCTAGCACCTAGTTCCTGCTGTGTAGTAGGTGCTCAGTAAATACTTGTAGAATGAATAACTGAATATGTACCTTAATGGCCAAAACTGGGTTATATGCCCTTTCCCCAAGCCAATCATGGACAAGGAAGATGAGACCCTTATGATTGTGACCTTTCAGAGTTTGAGTTGAATAGAAAAGTATGAATTCCCATTCATACCCCGGAATGAATTTGAGCCATGGCAACATATAAAAGAAGCATGTGACTGTTAGGTTGACAATACACACGGTGTGCTATAAATGTCAGGGTTAGCAATTTTGCATGGGAGCAGAAGTCAGCATTTGTAGTAGGTTTTGAGTAAAGTAGGGTTAATAAAGAAAAAAAGAGGCAAGCATGAGCTAAAAAGTAATAAAAGCTTTTTCCAGCCTAGGAAAGAAATAAAACAACATTGGACGTGGTAACATTGGACAATCATGCAGCTTGAGATTGTCCAATTCTTTTGTGTCTTTATGTACTCTATCTACTTAAGGCTTTATACATGCCTAATATAGTGTTAGCTATTTAATTAAGTTTCTTGGTAGAACTTGATTTTGCTTGTCTCATTTTTGGAATATTTTGAGGAATGCTCAATCATGCCATTAGAAAATATTATCCAAAGTTGCTTGGGGGAAATGAACTGTCTCATGTGTTTTATTTTTTTTTGTCCACATTAAAATTCATCTTTCTAGACTTAGGCATGGAGATCCTGTAATAAACTGTTTACTTCCTTATTCTGCCACCCACTGCATTTGCTACAGCTTGCTATTAGAGACATTAGACACTCGTATTTTGTACATATTTGGACAATTAGCCAATAGGCTTAGGTCTGATGGTTGAATTAATTAGTCCTTTACCAAATGGCATGTCATTGATCTTGTATTTCTCTTTCTTGTTATTTCTATCATGAAAACTTTTGCTAAATACATTTCTGCAAAATGATAGGACTTCAGCAATGGCCAGATAGATTGCTTTATTAAACAAAGGAAAACAGAATCGATTTTCACCTTTTGAAATCTGTAGTTCTGTGTAGATTTTTGTTTTGTTTCAAACAAGAGATCCTGTAAATAATCAGTCCTGGAATCTTGTTCATGTTTGCTAAATAAGCCTAGACCCAAATTTTGCAAAATTTACCCTTTTCACCTTTTTGAACCTGAATCCTATATTTTTCTGTTTTCTATTATCATGATTTATGTCATTCTCCAGATTTCCTCAAAGGCTTCAAACATGAGTCAACAGTCTTATCTGGCATTTTTAAAGAACTTTTGGAAAGATCTCAAACATATTTTGAAGGGCTAATTCTTCCCCCTTACTTTGGGCTTTTGGGGCTTTTGGCCAAAATTCTGCTTTTGACAATCTGAGGATTATGTTAACTGGCAACTGAAAAGCCAACGGAAGTTGAGTAGTTCTAGTCTCATTATCACATATTAATAGCGTTCTATCACTCCAATCTGCACACTTATTCCATGAACTTTCAGAATAAAATGAATAATATCCCATAGTGATGAGATACACAGGCTTTAGAGTGTGCCTGCCTGGATTGGAGCCCTGGCTCTGCCACTTATTAGCAGTGTGATCCCATTGAGCCTTCATGATGGCGGTAATAACAGCATTGACTTCATAACACTATTGTGGAAGTCACATGAGATAATGTCTCAAAGACACTTAGCACAGTGCTGGGCACATTGTGGTTGCTCAAAAATTGTAGCTAAACTATTTTGCTAAAGAAAAAAAGAGAAAGAGATGGTATAGAAGTGAGAAAAATTACACTTTGAGAGGATATTTTCTACATACGGTACAAATGCAGTAATTCTAGGAGATTAAATATATGCAGCCAGTGATCAAGGTGTTAAGTGCATGTGGCATTGCAAGTTGGCTACTTTTGTAGATGACGCCTGCTAAGATCTCCTGACAAGGGATGACTATAGCAATTTAGAGGGTGTGTAACTTCTAAAGAGCCAGAAAGCTTAATCAAACTTATCTGAGCTTTGACCTTCGCTTTCTGTAAGCACTTGGGAAGTGTAAGAAGGTTTTTTTGTTTTTTTTTAATTCTGAGTCTTACCTCAGATGCCCTTTGGTGTGTCTTATATTTCAGGCACTACCCTCTGAGAGATTCATTTTCTCCTCCCATGTGTACCTCCCTTTATAAACATGAACTGTATATCCTAGCCTGCATCTAAATGGGCTCTCTCCTTGTTGAGAATATATTAAGATCCATTGGTCTTCAGGACCTGGAAGTCATCTGTAGCCCCCTGAATGAAAAGCCATGCTGTGTTTTGTGCCTCTGTAGGACCTGCCCCACTGTGAGCCCCACAGCTTAACCTTGGAAGTAGACAGCGAAGGATTTTTCTAGTCTCAGATTGTGGATGTGTCTGACATGTTGGGTAAATGGTGAAAGTAAGCATGATATAATAATATATGTACAAGCTGTTTTACTGCAGCACTATTTGTGATACAGACTAAACGTTCGTCAGAGAGTAGTCAAATTATGACACATCCGTGAGATGGGATACTAGGTAGACATTAAAATGAATGAGAAATATCTATATACCGTAACACAAAAATTTCCATAACTATTGTTGGGCGGAAAAAAAACAAATTGTGGAATATTATGTATAGTTGATCCTGTTCTTTTGTATGCAAACATATAAATATGTGCAAAAAGGTCTGCAAGTCTAGTAATTGAACTATTAACAGTGATAACCCTGGAGCAATGGGAAGTGGGGGCATATCAGGATAGAAACTTTCATTTAACACACATCTATAATGTTTGAATGATTCACGGTGAACCAGAATTCTTATGATAATTAGAAAAATAAAACTTATCTTCAAGTAAAAGCTTTTTCCACTTTAGCCACATTAATTGCCAGTTATTTATTAATTATTTTTAGAAATGAAAAATGAGAAAATATTTCACATCCACCCCTTCTTCCATCCATAATACT
The DNA here is from genome assembly GCF_006542625.1 of Nomascus leucogenys. Lineage (NCBI taxonomy): Eukaryota > Metazoa > Chordata > Mammalia > Primates > Hylobatidae > Nomascus > Nomascus leucogenys. The sequence goes on from NC_044387.1 coordinate 69,461,480, forward strand.
GGAATCTGATGATAAAAATTAAAGTAATGGCCCTGGAATCATTCAATTTGATCTCAATTTGCACTTTAAGATACAAGATTAAAATAGTAATTTAATAATTTAAAAGTTGATGTTGTCAATTCTATGTATATTAAAGAAATTTTTTTTAATTAGGGGAAAAATCTTTTCTTATACAATTTCTGTATTGAAGGCTTAAAGGGATATTTGTTTGAGGGAAAATAGCTCAGAAACCAATTGGATAAAACAAAGGACAAATCTACAAGAAGTAATTGGATATTGGGATAGTGTATGGAAAAACCCAGTGCCTGGCATATCAGTGCTGAGCTTAGGAAAGCTTTGTTGTTATTATTTTAATAAACTTAACCACAGATTGCCTAAGGTCACAAGACACGGGATATTTTAAGTGTCAGTTTCGATATGTGTATGTGTGAATTAGATAAGGGGATGGAAAGAGGCTCAAAGGGAAAAGGAGAGAAAGAAAGAGAAGGAGAGCTAGAAGGAGATGTGGGTGGATAAGAACCAGAGCAAGCTATGGAGAGAGAAATGTCCTTACTTCTCAGAGTTGACTCCTGCTCCTGCCCTTGGATTCGGCTTCAAGGTTAGAGAAAGTTAACTCTAAGAAAACCTAGAAGGTGAAAAATGACTTTCAAAAATTATCAAAGATAAAAATTTTGAGGGAAAAGGAAAATGAATTTATTTATTGATTAGCTTACTTAACTTACTTATTTACTTGAGATAGGGTCTCACTCTGTCACCCAGGCTGGAGTGCAGTGGTGAGATCACGGCTCACTTGGAACCGCAAGTACCGTGACCCAAGCCATGCTCCCACCTCAGACTCTTGCGTAGCTGGGACTACAGGCACCACCATGCCCAGCTAATTTTTCTTTTTTTAAATTTTTATTTTGTAGAGATTGGGGTCTTCCTATGTTGCCCAAGCTTATTCATTTATTTTTAATTGAAGAGAAAATAACAGAAAAGTATCTTCATTCTACAGCCTCAAAGAATCAGAGAGATGGAAGAGCACTGGTAGGTTTTCAAATCTAAACTTCCATCCATTAAAAACTGCTTCCATAATATTTTTGGTCATCGCATTTCTGTTTAAGAATTACTTGAGGCCGGGCGCGGTGGCTCACGCCTGTAATCCCAGCACTTTGGGAGGCCGAGGTGGCCGGATCACAAGGTCAGGAGTTTGAGACCAGCCTGGCCAACATGGTGAAACCCCGTCTCTACTAAAAATACAAAAATTAGCCGGGCGTGATGGTGCGCACCTGTAATCCCAGCTACTCAGGAGGCTGAGGCAGGAGGATCACTTGAACTCGGAAGGCGGAGGTTGCAGTGAGCCGAGATCGTGCCACTGCACTCCAGCCTGGGTGACAGAGTGAGACTCTGTCTCAAAAAAAAAAAAAAAAAAAAAGAATTACTTGAAGCAGGGAGCTCATTTTTAAAAATTTGTATTTTTAGACAGAATGTTGCAGGGCATAGCATGGACTTGCCCTGGAGAAAGAATTGTGTCTTTTCCAATCTCTGACATCAACTAGCAGAATGAATTCTGGCAAATCATTTAAACTCTCGAAGCTTTATTTTTCTCATCTGTAGCCTGTTTTACTAAGCAGTTAGGTTCAGAGGCTACCACAGTCCTGTATACCTTTAAAAGACTGTGTGAAGTCCAGTTCTGTGGTTTCATTTGGGGTAGAAATGTAGTAAAATACAGCCAGCATAAGTTTTAGAGTGAGTAAACCTAGGTGTGAATATTGACTTACATTTTCTGGTTGGGTGACCTTGGACAAATCACCTGATCTACCATTTTAATTTCCCATGTCTTTAAATTAGGGGTAATAATACCTACCTTGGAGAATTGTTCTGGGTGTTTAAGGAAATCATACTTTTGAAAGATTTAGCATTGTATTGGGCACATGGTAGACATGCAACAAATGTTAATTTTCTCCTACTTCCATTTAAAACAGGATTAAAATGTGGATTAAATTGAAGCAAAAGTGCATTTTTACTAGATATGGGAAAAACTCTTAAAATACAGATTTAATGATTGGCATTAAGTGGGCATATTTTGTTAAAAGGCATTTGGACAATTCTGCCGGGATCCAGAAACACTAGATTACATTGGTAATTCTTCTTACCATTATTTCAATATAGAACATTTAAAATATATAGTTGTGCTAAAACATGAACTTATGTAAAGTCTTTACCATTGTCTATTGAAAGTATCCTTCTCTATGAGCCTCTCTTTCACTGAAGTTCTCGAGAAAAGAAATTCTTAATTCATCTCTGTGCCCCCAGCACAAAGGCATGGTGCCAGGCATATGGTAGGCATCATTAAATATTTTATTATTCTAATCATATTCTAAATGCTATTAGAATAGAATTTACACTTTTAAAAACTGTAGGGAGAATAAGTAATTACCCTATACTGAAACCCATTAACAGAACGTACAAATTATTATTTTTTTCTTTTTTTTTTTTTTTTTTTTTTTTCGAGATGGAGTCTCGCTCTGTCTTCCAGGCTGGAGTGTAGTGGCGCAATCTCGGCTCACTGCAAGCTCCGCCTCCCAGGTTCATGCCATTCTCCTGCCTCAGCCTCCAGAGTAGCTGGGACTGTAGGCGCCCGCCACCACACCTGGCTAATTTTTTGTATTTTTAGTAGAGACAGGGTTTCACCGTGTTAGCCAGGATGGTCTCAATCTCCTGACCTCATGATCCGCCCGCCTCGGCCTCCCAAAGTGCTGGGATTACAGGTGTGAGCCACCGCACCCGGCCACAAATTATTATTTCAGATCAGGAATGTGGAGTCCAGCAAGATCACTAGATTTCCCAAAGCTCAAAAAAATGCATCCTAACAAAGTGAAGCCTGGGGGCTCAGCAACCAGCCAGGCCGCTCAGCTTTTCTTCTCTTCAAGGTCCTCGTAATTCAGCATAGAACACCAAAAACTTACACAAGGAAATAAAGGAACTCAAATGCAGGCTACATAAGGAATTAATACAGCTCTAGGTGTATTGTAAATAAAGAGACCAAGCAAACACGAATTATGCAGACGTGGCAAGGGAGGACTAGAAGAAAGAAAAGCATTTGAGATGAACGTTTTGCAGACTAAACTACAAAACATAGAGTGAATTGAGCAAGAGAATAAGAAAAAGCCACTCAGAAACACATAGAAGGAGAAAGGAATATAGGAAAAAGTGTAAGAGAGGAAAGGACTCAGTGCTTTTGGAGAAGCAAAAGAGTATATGGGGTGAAATGTTAAGGTGGCATTTGTGTCCCATGCAACCTTCCTGGGAACCTCCTCCAGAGTTATGCAGCACTATACTGAGCATGGAATTCATTCAGAGATTCCAGACCTCTGAGATATGCTTTCGTACCCATGTCACATTTGTACATTGCTTGTCAAAATTCTTCCATAGGGTAGTGATGAATGAGAATGTAGAGCTAAATATAAATAACCACATAACACTGCTCATTACATTAAAAAGGAATTTCAGTGCAACATTCAAAACCAGAGGAACTACATTGGCAAATTAAAAAAAAAAATCTGTAAAATTAGGAAATTTGGCTGCCTTAAAGAAAAATGATAAAAATTAACTTTCTGTGAATTTCCGTATTTCCACGGGACCAGGCTGACAACTATATCTTTTGTGGACACATGGCCAAATTAATTCCTTGGTAAGCAATCTTTAAATCCTCATTGAGAAAGAAATAAATTCCTAATCATCAAGAAAGAAGAAATAAATGTGGGAAGTAATAAGTTTGGGGTTAATTACCACTTTTTTCATATTAAAAGATTTCAAGATTATCCAGATGTTTGCACAGTTCCCCAGAGAAAACTGAAGGCCATTTCCTGTCAGGATGGAAGGAATTATATAGTGTATGTGCAACATTTATTCTGTCATTTAAAAACACATCTCATAAGTTTATTCAAATAACAATGAAACGTTATTAATTCTTGGAAGATAGTAGAAGCCACCTGGGGCCTTTTGTAGTTAATTTATTCCACACAGAAGACTCCATTCAGGATTTACCTGACTTCTCTGTGTAGCCCTTTCATGTCCCTCAGGGCAACTTTATCTAGATGGGACTTCAGTTGATCTAATCCAACTGGTCTATACCAACAGTGTGGAGGGTTTGATTCAGATGCAAACTGGAGCCCTCTGTTAGAGCAGTTCGATGAAGTCAGAAGGAAAATAAGGTGACATACAAAGAATGAAACTCAAATTTCACCACAAATTTTAACTACTTTAAAGAAGTTTAGACAATAACTTTATTTTGCAAGCCTATCTTTATGCTTGTTTTTAAGCACTGCTTCCAACAATGTGTTTGGAATAGATGTAAAGGCTATTGCATGACCCCTTTTCCCTCTTCACTTCATTAGGTTTTAATGAAGTGATAATAGGAGGAAAAGATTGCACCTCATTTTGAGGCAGAGTAGGTTCTTCAAGAACCCTGCTTCAGTGAGGACTGGAATTTGAATAGAAGAGTTAAATAAAAGAAACGTGAGCTGCATTATTTCTATGGAGAGAGTGTAAGTCTCCCAGATTTAACACAACTGTGATACATTTTGTTACATTTACATCGAACATTTTATAGCTTATTTGTTACAGTTTTGAAAATCTATTCTCATAATTTCTGTGGTTTGATGTGATATAAGAATGTAATGTTGGAAAAGATAATATTGAAACAAAGATAGAGGCCAGGCACGGTGGCTGAAGCCTGTAATGCCAGCACTTTGGGAGGCCAAGGGAGGTGGATCTCTTAAGCCCAGGAGTTCGTGACCAGCCTGGGCAACATGGCGAGACCCTATCTCTACAAAAAATCCAAAAATTAGCTAGGAGTGGTGACGCATGCCTAAGGTCGCAGCTACTCGGGAAGCTGAGGTGAGAGGATCACTGAGCCCAGGGGTCAAGGCTGCAGTAAGCAATGACGGCACCACTGCACTCTAGCCTGGCAGAAAGAGCGAGACCCTGTCTCAAAAAAAGAAGTGTTAAAATCCAAGCAAGTATATGGACACAGTCTCAGGAGATTGTGAGGTAACTTGATTCTGCTCACACAGCTCAGGGCTTGTGGAGTTCATCTAGCACCTCGTTGATGCCTGGCATAGGGGTATGTTTGCTCTCTTGCTTATTTAGAGAAAGGTTCCATACAGAGTGGTATTTTCTAAAATTCTTTACATGGTGCCCTGCACATAGTAATAATTATTGAAAGAGTGACATGATGAGAGAGAGCTGGGTGACAGAAAGTATGTGGACTTCCCTGGGAAGAAAACAGATGGGGCATGGTGTGGTAGAGGTGTCGGGGGATAGCCCTTATGGACCATTTAACAAAGTCGACATTGAAATGGGAGGAGTTCCCTGACCCCCTTGCAGCACTTGTGACAGGGGTGTGGCTCGTATGTGGCCGCCATGTGCTGAAACCCCTTATGGGAGGAGGAGCATGCAGATGGGCAGGTGCAGGAGCCAGGGCAAGTGCTTTTTGGGCTCCGGCCCCATGGTAGTGTCTAGGGGTGCATGTCTGTGACTCCTGAAGCCCAGGTGGGGATGGGTTACAGCGTGATATTTTAGCCTTGCTGTCCACAGACAGCTTAAGTGTTAGACAGCTCAGTGGACCCTCTTGGTATGCAAGTCCTTGTCTGGCATCCAGGAAGAATTAGGTCATACGTGGACTTGAAGGACGAACGTAGGGGTTTTACTGAGTGGTGGAGGTGGCTCTCAGCAGGATGAATGGGGAGCTGGAAGGGGGATGGAGTAGGAAGATGATCTTCCCCTGGAGTTTGGCTGTCCCACAGCTGATACCCTCTCTTATCACCCCCAGCTGAATTCCTCTCAACATTCAGACATTCCTTCTCTTCTCTCTGCTGCACTGCTATGCTGGTCTTTTGCTTTTTTGTTTGTCTCCTCATCTTCTTCTGGAGCCTGGGGTCTGGGGTTTATATAAGTACAGGAAGGGGGCATGGCAGGCCAAAAGGCGACTTTTGGGTGTGAAAACAAGAGTGCCTATTCTTATTTAGGGCTGTGGGATTCCAGGCTTGAGGGTGGGGACTTTGCTGGAGAACCACCCTTCTACCCAGTATTTCCCTGTCTCTTGCCCATGTCAACATTATTTAAGTTCTTGCCTTGAGTGAGGGCCAGTTTTGCAGCCCAGATAGTTAGGATGTTTAGTGCATTTGGTGCTTGTAAAAGTGCTGTGAAATAAGTATTGTACCTTCATTTTAAAGATGAGGAAAGAGGGTACATTCGTGTCTCTGAGACTCTATGGCAGGCATCTCTGGCATGAAAACCTAAGCTCTTTCTCCTGAGACCTAGAATTTCCCTCAAAGAGATTGGCTTCAGCAGAGTAAAAGGAATTTAATGAGAAAATAGAGAAAAGTACTAGAAATGCCTATGTGCCCAATATATCCACTCCTCACTGAGCATAATTCCTGCCCCCCAAACTATGGCATTAGTAAGTTTCCTTCTTGTATTCCACTTTGGAATTTGATGGAGAAGGAGAAAGTGTAAGAATAGAAATGCAGCCAATTTACAAGTGGGAGAAAAGGATAAAAGCTGAAAATGACTGAAGCCTTTCCCTATGTCAGTGAGCAAGTGGGAAGGATTAAAGGAAAGATTTCTGGTCTGTGGTTTCTGTCACTTTTAAAACAAGTAGCAATACTATTCTTCTCATTTAAAAATAATATAAATAAGGTGTGACATTAGAAAAGTTACATTAATGACATTTCAAGAAATAATATCTCCATCCCTTTGGAGACACATTGATTTGAAACAATATATGTCTTGATTGCACAAAATAAGTTCAGTGCCTTCAGATATGTAAATATCTGTACTTGAAGTAAAAATAAAAGAAAAACAAAATGGAGGGAATGGTATGTAGAGTCAACTGAATTCATAAAAATATAAGATGTTTTAATCTGTATTTGTGTTCTCCTGTAAATTCTGGGAGGGGGAAGGTGGTCCCTGGAAAAAAAATAGTAAAACCAAATCATTTATGGTTTACCTAATATTGACCCACTTCACAAAATAGTAGCTTCTAAAAATGGTACATGAAGGTTATACGCATTTCAGATTGAATAAAATTGTAGAATGATTCCACCAGCACTTGACCCCACAAACCTTAATTTCCCATAGAGTTGGCTTTCCATACCTTCCCATACCTTCCCATTTTTCCTTTCCTGCTTCTGGTTGCTTACCTGCCCCTCCTCTGTTTCCAGAGCCTGGGGTCTGGGTTTGTCTTGGCATTGTGTGGCAGAGGTCAAAGGGGATCAGAATTGAGAGAATTCTACATGAATAAACCATGATGCCATGTCAGTACAAACTTAGTTGCAATATTATTTCAGTGTGAATATAATTTTTATATATTTATGAATCAAGCAATACACAGCATCATACTAGTTTTATTTTTATTACCTATTATTTCTCATTCCCAAGACCTAGATCCATCAATGCAGTGTTAATGTTTATGCTAACTTTAAAACTAACCTGGAATATACCTATAGAGGTGTAAAATTATTTTCTAAGAAATGATTTAATCATGGGAGGAGAGAATAATGTTTTGTTCCTTATTTTAGTGCTGTTTTTCATAGAACTATGTAGTAGATTTGGTATTCTATGTTTGCTATGTAGATTACTAAATAACATTTTTAACTAAATACAACTTTGGGATATCTGTGTACTAGTACATAATCATATATCATAGAGTTTTAGTTATTCTTTTATTTTATGGCTTCCCTAAAAGCAAAAGGTATATGTGAATAATTAAAGATATGTGAAACGATTATAACTTTAATTTAACTTACTGTAAACGAAGTACACTGTAGGGCCAAAATAAATATTGTCCGTATGATTCCCATTTGATGTGTTAAATGACTTATTCATTGTCTATGATGCCATAAGATCCATGGGATGTTATTCACGTTACTCATTGGTTGTTGGTTTCATGTGACCAGATACTTTACAGGATGGAAACTCATACATGGTTTCCTTAGTAGCCATTGTAATAGATGTAATCATGATGACTCATTTTGGCACTGTGCAGCTGTAATAAGTAATTCCATGGGAATCCTAATGCAATTCAGTAATAATTAAAGTCCACTAAGCAGAAAAACTTTCTGGCAATGTCAGAATACAGAGAGGCTAGTTGTCCATCATGGGTTTAGAAAAAGCATTATGTACAAATGCAGAGAAAGCCTGTGTGTAGGTCTTAGGATGAGAAAGGCAGAAGGAGCAGCGTTATCTTAAATCTTTTTTCAGAAGTTTGTTTAGTTGATTTTCACATGGAAAATAATAGTGATAACAACTGCCATATATTGACCACTTATGTGCCAAAGTGCTTTACGTAATTATTGAATTTCTGGGGCAACCATGAGACAAAAGTATTATGGTGCTCATTTTAGAAAAGATAGGGAAATGATGCACAGAGAAGTTAATCAGTTTGCCTACAGTCCCATTCTTAGTGAGAAGGAGAGCTGACATGGAAAAATTAGGCTGTCTGAACCCAAAGTCTTCTTTGTCTCAAAAAGCCATATTTCCACTGAAGATCACAATTTCCTAGTGTGTATCTAGCCCTAATTCAGAAAACTCTCTGCTTCTAAATACTTTGGGACATTTCTCCATGACTTTTGAACACTTGATGAAAAACTCAGGTTGCTATGATTCAAAAATGATTAGAAGCACACAGGCTATTGCCATTTGCCTTAAAAATCACATTTGTTCTCATCAGACAAAGTTAGAGCCAACTAAGGGATATGATTTTAAAAGCACCAAAATGACCTTCTGTCAAAAGAAATACATGCATATACCTGTCCACCAAAATTAAAATACTATCTTACATCATTTCTTCACCTCCTACTAAAAAATACATTTTCTTTGCAGAGTTTCAAGGGGAGTGAGGAGTGGTGGTGGAGGATTAGGCTTGGGGCTGAAATTGGGGAGGTGTAGTGTTGGAGAAGTGGGATGGAACCCCAGGCTTTAAGGCTGATAATATTACTTGTGAATCATTGTGTTTTATTCTATCTCTCCAGCATCTAACCCAGTGCCTAGCACACTGCTTTTGGCCCATTATTGTTTGCTGAGTTGAGTAAGAGGACTTGCAGGGATGTGTGTGTATGTGCATGTTCATGAGTGCGTGCACGTGTGTGTGTGTATGTGTGTTTGTGTGTGTTCCCATTAGAACGAATTTTAGGAAAAGAAATAAAAAGAATCTGAAGATTTTGGGTGATTGAATTAAGGATGGGAGCCAGCTGGTAGGACTTTCAGAACTGAGGGACGAGGTGGACTAAAGAGAGACTGAAAGTGCAGAATACAGATAATAGTATGATATAGTAATAGTAGAACATAAAGAAAAGACTCTGGAGTCTGAAGGTATCATGGGTATCCCTCCAATAATCATGAAACCTTGTGCAAATTATTTCATCTAGGTCTCATTCCTCATTTCCAGACTAGGGGTTGGTAATTCCATCCATCCGTTCGTCCATCCATCCACCCATCTATCCGTACATCCATCCAATTATTTAGAGAGTAGCTCTAGAGATAAATGAGATAATGCATATAAAATACTTAGAATACTACAAGCAATATAGAAAGAATTCAAAAATAAAAATGACTTTAAAATCTTAATCCTCACCACATCCCTCTGTGATGTAGATATTATTATCCCCATTTAACAAAGTAACTAATGCTTAGAAAGAATGACTAACTTTCTCAATATCACATAACTAATAAGTGATGATGGTTTTGTCCTTGGCTCTTAATTACCCTACTATATTGATTATTTATTTATTTATTTTTAATTTTTTCAACTTTTATTTTAGGTTCAGGGAGTCCATGTGCAGATTTGTTACATGGGTAAAATGCTTGTCCCTGGGGTTGTGTGTACAAACGATTTTGTCACCCAGGGAGTGAGCATAGTAGTCTACTGACACTATCAGATTCATTCATTCATATAGGTTTATTTAGACTGGTAGAAGTTGGCAAAAGTAAATTTCAAATTTAGGACTAGACTCTTCCTCAGGTTCCTATTTTTGGCTTTTGCATATTACTATTGCATTGCTGTAAATTCTCCACTTGCATTTCCTTAGCATAGGGCAGGTGGAAAGAGGCTTGGACCTTGGCAAGAAATGGCCTCCTTACCAGCCCCACATTATATGAATTTCTCTCCGTGCTTGCCAGGACATTGGTTGCTCCTTTGCTGTATTTGAGGCAGTTTAGTTTAATTTTTCATTGTGACAAGTTTTCATCTCCAACCCTTTATTTAGAGCATAGTTCTCAAAACTTTTTCTTTCTGTAATCCCTTTGAGGGTTTCCACAACCCTCAAACATACCTTGAACTACTTTGCTATCAAAATAAAAGTGTGGAAGAATAATTCGGCTGTTGGGAGGAGACACCGGTGATGTTTTTTACTTTTCTTGACCCTGAAGAAGGAAGGAAAGCACTCAGCACTCAGGGGAAGGTGGGAAGTGAAGAGAATTCAGGGTGGACTGGTAGTCTGGCCTCATAGTCAGAGAAAAAGATGCAGAGGAAGAGGTTTCCTGAGAATCTAAAGCCGCCCTTGCCTACCAGATGTTAGAAGTGTTGCAGCTCTGATCCTGAGTCCCTCAGAATATCCCTGGGGAAACACGACATCCTCTTGGAGAATATTGATTTGAAACAAGCAGCTTTTTCTTCTTTTGTTCCCATTCTCTGCCTTCCATCTCAAAAACCTTCCCTTTCCACCATTTTCCCTACTCCTCTCTTCCCTCTGGATTCTCTCCACTTTTTGTCTTCACCCACTCCTGTTTGGAGGAGTCTAGTGATTTGATCTACTTTCCTTTGATGTCTCAAGTGGTCTTACTTCCTCATAACCGCATTGACTCCTTGCCCTCTGACACAGAAAGCCTTGGATCCCAGTTGAGCTTTTGTCTTTCACACCAAATGCAGATGAATAACACTGGGATTTTTGCCTTTTACTGGTGAGCAAATCCAAGCTGGCTTTCTCTTTAACTTGCTCCTCTTTTTTCGTACCTGGTTTTCCCGAATTGACCAAGTTGCAGCTGTTTTTCTCTTTAACTTCCCCCTTCAGTTTCAGCGAAAATAAACTACTTCCTGACTTCAACCCTGGCAGGAGGGTGATGTTATTCTGAGTGAGTAACTTAACTATAGAGTTAGAGGAAGTGAACTCTCGGCATTGTTTGCCTATTGGGTAACATTTGTTTTTTTTCTTTGGGATGAAGGACTTCTTGACTTTTAAGGACATTGGGCTTGAGTTTTGCCCTCATATAAAGATTGTGTGTGGTCATTGAAAGTTCGACTGCCACCAAGACTATACATGTTTGCCGCTGGCCCCCTGCCATTTGTTCATTCCAACAGCCTCCCTGAAGTCTGGTTCTCATCTGGTCCTTCCTAAGGCCATTTGCTTTGTGATATATCACTGGGATTTCTGTCATCACTTACTCTATAGTTTCCTATTCTAGCAGCAGCAACAGGCTCCTATTTAGTGACTGTATCATAATGAATCCACATTACATCAACTTTACTGTCTTTCTGTGTCTTTGTATAATTATAAATAGATCTCCCCGCTTATTTAGAAACTCTGTGGATCTGCCACATCCTCTATTTCCATCTACTCGTGTTGACTACTTAAATACTGTCATTTGGTACCACATTTTTCTTCTCTCCTTATGCAATGAATACTTATTATGTCTTTCATACTCGGTCTAATCAATCCATCCTCCTTTTCCTTTCTGAGAACAAGACTAAAATTATTTCTTCCCCTTCAAACTTATCTTTGATCTTCCTGGGACAGAAGAAATGTACAATATGAGGAACTTCTTATTCTTTGCCCAACAGGTAATCTTTTATACATTCCTCCTTCTTTCTCTCTTAGGTCATTTTTTTCTCTTCCTTTTTCCTTCAAAATAATTCTGACCAGCAATTTCTATCCTCATATGTGCATATTAATCTTACAACTTAATATAACATGAAATATAGTTCATTGTATTTAATATGTAACTTTAAAATCTAATTTTTAGTGACAAATGCTGAGAAATTCAATAAATAATGCGTCAAAATCAGCCTTAAAAAATAAGAACACACTTTACCATCTTATACATTATTTCCACTCATTGTCCACTCACTGAGTTGTTCTTAAAAATGATCAGTAAGCCAAGATTCTAGCTGACTTGTTTGGCATAAACCACTACCTGGGTGGATAGATGATATTTTCTCTGAAATATCAAACCAATACATTATGAAGTATACCTGGATGTTCTTTAACAGATTGGCTTAGATATAGAGTACACAAATCACTGGTTTCCCTTTTCATTCCTGAGGTGGTGCAGATTCTTTCTTCTGCTCTTACAAGATTACACTAAATGTGCTGCTTACTCTGTCACCACAAAGAGTTTTCCTACCAAGGGCAGTTCATGGGGACTTACTGATCCCTCCATAATACCTGAAGTGATAGCAAAAACAGTAGATGTTAAATAAACTTAATAAACAAGTTTTGGAAGTTACCTGTTTGCATTTCCCCATGATAGCTGGCTTTAAAATACAGAAAACAAAAAAAGAAAAAGAATCTCCAAATTTCTGCAGAGTTCATCAATCTTTCTAACAGTTTTTTTCTCTTTTGTTCTGAATTCATTTTATCATGGCCTTTATCAATTCTCCAAAGCAATGATCACCCTTAGGGAAGAAGTATGGAGGAGTGGAAAGAGCTTAGGTTTGAAGTCAGGTGGATTGAGGTTACAGCCTCATATCCGTGTCTGCATAAGTGATTTCACCTCTCTGGGCCTCGTTTCTCATCCAAAATGGGACTAACAATTCCTAACTTTCCATCAGGTTTTAGAACTGAAGATAATGTGTAAAAACACCTAACAGTGTCTGGAAATGAAGGGTATAAATAAAATATTATGGTGGCTTATTGAGTTGTATTATTTGTTTTATCATGAACTGATACCTACATCAACTTTACAAGTTGAGGCAGAGGCAGACTTCCTTGGTATAATTTCTGAGATACTGGAAAAGTCTGGAAAATGCTCCAAAACCCTCTCACATACTGACCTGATGTTTCTATTTCCACCTTCAGTGTGTTCTTTCTGTAAAGTTTAGCTCATCGTTAAGATGTAAACACCATGCAAATTAATACTTTAAGTTTTACCAACAGCCACCCTTTGATGTGAATGGACTTACCAGAGATCTTTTTAGTGGGATTGGATTGGGAAAAAGTGAAAGAGACAAGTTTAAGGTACTGGAATTCTGGGGCCCGAGGGATTAGGGAATATATGGAGGCATGATGAAAAGTTCAGTGCGTTAGGGGACAAAGGGTACAAAGGCTACTCTGAGGTCTCTTCACATTTGGCCTCTGAATCAGGGTAATAGTCTTGTAAAAAGCAAAGTAGAGGTTCCTCTTCAAAGACTTTCCTCCCCATCTAATTAGGAATAAATAGTAACTTCTCTTAGAAGCAAAACTTATTCAAAGACCTGTGCTAACATTCTTAAATATCTGCTACCCGTAATAAAAAAAATCAATCTATTTTATGTTCTTAACTCCCACAATTTAGCCTAAGTATTTGCCCTGGCATGCTTATACTGGTCCAAGCAAGCATTAGGTCGTAGCCTGTTCCTCTTGCTTATTTAAAGGTGTTTTTACCTTTCACAGCCTTCCACAAGTTACTTCCTCCTTCCTTTGTTCTCCTCTGCCTTTGCCTCTTTTAAAAAGTTCTAAGTTGCTAGCCAATCGGGACATACACAGAATGTGAGGTCCCATTCCAGCCAATGGAAACCAGACACAGCAGTAAGGTGGACGTGTCAGGTTATAAATGACCCTGTCTCCTTTGTTCAGTATACTCTCATGGTAAAACTGCTGGCAAGTGTACCCTTTCTGCAGAAAGTAAAAATGGCCTTGCTGAGGAAATTAAATTTATGTTCAAGTGATACTTCTTTACGGCACCAAGGAACAAGCATTTCTAACAGTTTCAACCCTAGTTGCCCATCAGAATCACCCCAGAAGCTTTCAAACATGTAATACCTAAGCCCCTCACCTCAGAAATTATATTTAATTGTTTGGTAGGGCATCTTTAGTGTTTAAAAGCCCTGCTTATAATTCAAATGTTTAGTCAAATTGAAAACCAAGGAGTTAGAAGATGTAGGGCCATGGGAAACATTTTTATGCAATTCTCCCTAAGCTACTCACAGACTGAATTAAACCATTTTAAAACCAGTCTCTTAAAGAAAGACATTTTCGTTTTGATTTAATTACTTTTTAGATCCACCTAAAAAATGCAAGACCATAATATTTATTGACTCAGTTGCAACATTTTGTTGAAGGACATAAATTTTAATAATACCTGAAAGATTCTAGGATCAGGTCAATGATCATCAACAAAGTAGAGGCTTTTGCATTCTTATTATTATAGTTCTTGCATTCCATAAACAAGCTTCTTGTTCTCTGATTCTCCCAGAAAGAGAATTGCAATAGAATCTTCTGGAAATTATCTTTAATGATTAATTCAAGTAACTAACTTGTTTATTGTTTCATAATGTATAATGCAGCTTTTTATATGTCATAATTGGGTAGGTATTATTATTATCATTCCCACTTTCAGGTGAGAAAACAAAGTGTTTGAGATTTTGAATGACTTGCCCAAGTTAATGCAGACTTAAATGCAGACACAGAACTTGCCCCAGGGCTTTGATGCTGAAATTTGTATGCTTTCTACAGTTCATTATTTTGAATTTCATTTGTGTTTCTAGATGTTTAGTTGTATCTTGGTAATTTGTTTGACTCAGACTATTTTCTCTATAATAACCAAGGCTTTCACGGATTATACTGGATAGAAAATCCCAGAGCTGCATGGTTGGCTGTCTCAGTCTTCTTCTTTAAGATGACCTAAGTCCCATTCAGCCTGGGATGGTCTTTGTTTATGCTTTTGTCCTGGAGTAATTGCTTATAATGCCCCTTTTACTATCCAAATCATTCCAATTTGGATGATAAAGTATATGGCCATCAATCTAATAAAGATTTTGGAACACGGCAGTATGTATTAAGCTTCTTCTTTTTATTTTGCAGAATTACGTTATTTATTTGATTGAGTTTTTTTTCCATTAATAGTTTCCATAGTTTCTTTATCTCATATCATGTTTTATTTAGAATTTCATCGGGATTTGAATATGCAGTGCATCTAGAATTATGGTGGTGATAATAACTTTAATATACTAATTGTTGTTTACATTTATCAATCACTGATTTATCTAAGCACACACTTACCTACATTACACCTATTATCTCATCTAATACATATGTTATAGAATCAAATTGGGGTCTGCTTTCCTGGCATTGTAAGACCAGATATCCACACTGAGGTTTTGCAGTGGTAGAAAGGAAAGTATTTATTTGTAAGGCATCAAGCAAGGAGGACAAGGCAGCTAATGCTGAAATTCTGACCTCTTTGATGGCTTGCAGGTAAGGGGTTTTAAAGGCAAGCATGAATTCCAGGAAAGCAGAAGAGGGAGAGGGTTGGGGGAAAGAGGAGGCTCACAGGGTCATAGATGAATTCAAAACTTTTCTGATTTGTGATTGGTTCAGGAGGGGAAGTTTTGTCTAAAAATTTAGGATCATCAGAAAAGAGTGTTAGCTCTGGCTCATGGGCATGACCTCCTCCAGGTTCCTCAGAAAGAAATTTAGAACAAAGAACTGTGGTCAGAGTTCAGTCTTCATCTCTCCCTTATCTGAGGTCTACCTTCCAGTGGATCCATTTGGTGGGGGTCTGGGTTTCTGAAAAACAACTCAGGGACAAATCGAATATGTGATTTTTAGTTTCTATAGGGAACCAAACATCTAGTGATGCCAGCGTCCTTGGCTATTTTTTTAAGCTACTATTACCTTCTTATCAAGTTGCTTAATTATTCTCAAGGCTGGCCTGGAATTTCCCTTCAAAGAAATCAAGATTTTCCTTTATTTCCATGCTTGGGGGCCCACAGGCCTCTAAAAAGAAGTCCCTGCTCTGTCTCCCTTAAAAAACTTTGTGGGCCAGGCATGGTAGCTCAAGCCTGTAATCCCAGCACTTTGGGAGGCCAAGGCAGGTAGATATCTTGAGTCCAGGAATTTGAGACCAGCCTGGGCAATGTGGCAAAACCCCCTCTCTACCAAAAATATGCAAAATTAGCCAGGCATGGTGGTATGCACCTGTGGTCCCAGCTACTCAAGAGGCTGAGGTGGGAGGATTGGTTGAGCCCTGGAGGTGGAGATTGCCGTGAGCCAAGATTGCGCCACTGCACTCCGGCCTGGGCAACGGAGTGAGATCCTGTCTCAAAAACAAAAACAAAACCCAAAAAACTTTGTGAAATGGGTACTAGCATTGTCCTCCTTCACCAGATGAAAACAGATCTAAAATGAAGTATAGAGATGCCAAGTAACTTGCCCTGGGGCTCAGATCCCATTAGCAGAGTTAGAACTTTAGCCCACATCTGACTTCAAAGTCCAAGCTTCAAATCATTCCACTAAAATCCAGGCCCTCTTCTCTTACCCATTCTACAAGCACTGGCCTCCTACATAGCCATGAGCAAAAGTTTTTGTCCTGATTATTTGCCTGATGAAATACAACATAGAGGAGCATGAGAAGAGGGAAGTGTTCTACTCAACACGCTGTTGGAAACTTCACCTCTCCATATACAGTTGTGTCTACAGCTCCAAGGGTATTTGTAGAAAATATAAAAAATATTTAAACCTTTGTTCTAGTATAGACTAAATATGCAGAAGATTTATTTCTTACTCTTTATCCATATGTTTTAAAATGGCCTGAACTATTTCAAGTCAGCAACTTGGCCAGCAAATTTTATAACATAACATTTTGAGGTCATTGAAGCTAGACCTACCTTTGATTATTCATGTGGACCTGACTGTGAGAAAGGAACCAAGGAACCAAGGGTAAATGAGTAGAATTAGCCAAACATTTGGTACAAGGTTGAAACATTGTAGGTACACAAATATATACCAGAGAGATAGAATTTTTACTATACTGCAAGCTACTGGGCAGAAGTGCTGGAAGAGGGCAGAAATTCGAATATTGGAAGTGGAAAAAAATATATCTGAGATTCTATCTTAGATGTACCCCTCATGAAAAAGAAAATCAAAACACCTGTAGCATGACCAAAATGTTACAGTGAGCCCATGTATTTAGTTATTTAGTGTTCAGGCTGATCGGTATTAGGAATTTAGTAATTACTCAATGTGAATTCTGCCCTCAGGGAGACCAGGGTAGTAGTGAATATGAAATACAAAACCAAATAAATGTGTTGTTGATCATCTTGTGACATTTGAGGGAATATTCTGGGCAGAGGGAGTTGAGAAAATTTCTGAATGCAGAGAGTCGAACAGTAATGAAAAAGATGGAGAGCATTTGCTCTGTGGAAGAAAAGGAGCGTGGCTGTATTTGGGAGTGATAAAGAACAGCAGCTCAGGGGGCTGCGGGGATGGGCTATCATGGCCATGTGGTGGACACAGGGCACATGGACACACAGTCTCAGTGGTACAATTACTTGATGCAAGCACTGAAGACTAAGTAGTAAAGCGAGAAATGGTTGTGACAAGAGCCACATGGTGTGCATGAAATGTTTCTTTTGTACAATGTTGAAGATTCTGAAGGGGTTGGAAAAAAAAAGCAATGAAGATATACTTGAACAGACCTAGATTAAGAGATTTTGTAGAGGCTATTGCAGAGGATGAATATAAAAGAAAGATGAATATAAAGTGCCTGAGATTAAGGAATAAAGCTGAAGTACAGACCTTCTATAAGCTAGCACAGTTCTAACTCTTCTTTTTATAGAGGTGAAATAGAAAGCAGATTTTCTTCCATTCAGCCAAACCAAACACTAATAAAATTGGCCAGCGTGAATGCAGAAATAAATCATCCCAAACATGATTAATGTTCATATGTAACAGAGTTTCTGAAAGCAGGTACAAAGTATATTTTTTCCACCATCACGTAAACTCCATAACATTTCCATAATTTGAAATTTCAGAATAAGAAGAAACAAAACCCAGCCTAAATGCTTCTCTGAAGAGCAGTCATTGTAGCTATATTTGACAAGAAAAAAATAAAACAGGTCAGTTGAAAATTAAAAGAGCAATTTTTAAAATTTCTTCTTGTTTTTCTTCATTGTGAGAATTTAGTCGGTTTATAATAATAATGTACCATAATTTTTATTTTCATCAAAGGCTATGTTAGTACAGTAGTTACAGTGGTTCTAAAAGGTCCATGGGTATGTATGAATAGTAACCCTTCTTAGAAGGCCGCTGAGATGTTTGAAAATTTATCCAACAAAGAAAAATCCCAGACGACCAAGTCAAATTGTGAAGAAGGTTAAATTTGCATTTGTTTTTTCCTCACTGCTTTGTGCTCCTTCTTGTCTCACATTTATTCTGTCTTATTGCTTCCTCATGCTAGAAGCTTCCTCATGCTGAAGACCATTCTCTCAATGTCCTTATGCCTTTCTCAGGTCATGGACCCTGGCTGACATTCTATTTCTTCTTTTTGCTTCAACAGAACTTCCCAATTTATTTCCCCTTCCCCCAGGGATTTATATTCTTTGCAGGGGAAATGCTAATGGATGAGCAGGCTCACTGTGTGTGCAGACAACATTGGTGCTCTGCCCAGGTCCCCTGCAATCCCTTGTCCCCATTTTGGGGGCCCTCCTGGCTTTGTGGGCTTTTACTTTCAATGACCATGATCTGTTGCTTTGGGAGCCTCTTTGCTCACAAGAAGTTGGGAATTTACATGCTCTTGGAATGGTCCTTAATGAACAACTGAAAAGCATAGTATTCTGAAAGCCTAGCTCTCTCACTTGGGTCACAGGGAATGATGAAATTCAAGCTGGAGCTTGCTCAGCCTCCTCTCCTCCCCTCTTCTCCTTCCCCCTCCCCTACTTCCTTCTCCTCTTCCTGATATCCCCGGAAGTGTGCATATCTCGTAGACATAATCTTGGTCTCAGAGTCTACTTAGTGGTACCAAATTTAAGGCAGTATCCAATGTAAGGCATTTCTTATTTCCTTCCACTATAGAAAATAAGAAATGTCATTCTCCTAAATGCCACAGGTAGGGACAAGATAATAAACAACTAGAGAAGAGTTTATTGAGCTTTTCATACTTATAGGGGCACAAAAAAGACTAAGTTTTTACGTTTTAGCTATGATGACTGAAGTCATGATGCTTTAGTTCAAAGGACTTAACTCCTTAATGATGGAACAGTGTGCCTATGTGAGGTAGGGACTTGTTATGTGCAAGTGCCTTGAAATGGTGCCCTGAAACTCTGTAGGTGACTACTCAATTGCCTATGCATAAGGTAGGGTTTAGTTATAGAGGTAGACTAGGTTATATCTTCAAATCCAAGTTACTGTTTTTCTCATCCCTAAAATGGGGTTGTAGTGAAGTTCAAATAAGATAATGAAATTACCTAGTGCTTAGCCTGTGCTTAACACATTAAATTCATCAACATTTGCAATTTCTTGCAAAGTATATTGTATATAACACCCCAAAACTCAGTTGCCTTAAAATCATAATCTCATATTTAGCTTGCAGTCCTGTGGGTCGGGAGTTTAGGGCTTGGTGGTTCTTTGGGACCTCACTGGGCTCGGTGACAAGTCTGGGTGTCAGGTGACTGCTGGCTGGGGGAGCTTGTGACCCATTGCCTCATTATTTCTATATGGGCTGGCTGTTGTTGAACTTAACGACTTCAAGTCAAATTGAAATAGATTTAAATTATAGTTTACCATTTTATTAAAGGATGACTTTGAGTAAGTACTTTACTTTTTTAAATGCCCCAGTTGCCATGTCTGTAGAGTGAAATTCTTCAAATCAGGGAAATTCATTTCGAAATAGACCAATTAATAGAATTATAAGCAGCAGAATCATAACAAAATGTAAGTTCATTTTGCTTAAAGATTGAGGTCTTGAAATGAATGACTCACAAAATATAGTAACGATTAGTGGTAAATATCAATGTACATTGTATGGTGCCACTTGATAAAATTGAGAGCTACTAGTTAGATATTAGATGCATTGAATGTACCTTCTATTGGGTTTCTGTCTTAGGGAAACTGGTTAGCTTTATTAATAAGGATATTAATAACACTAAGTTCATCCATTTGATCTTAGCGTGGACCAGTGAACTTTCCTGTTTCGTGATCACAGATTGGACTCCTAATCCTTGTGTTTATTATGTGGATTTGTAATGCTCAAGATGAGAACACTAATGAAACTGGTCAGTATGGACACAACAGTACAAATCCAAAAAGGCCATATATATGTGTGTGTGAGTGTGTATGTGCGCGAGCCTGCGTGTGTGTGTGTGTAATAATGTAGCACAGCAAAGTGGGTGCAAAGGATCCAGGAGGCATTAGGTTAGAATCAGGGTGTTAGTATAGCTGTGAAATACACTAGAAACTCATGACAATGACGGGAAATACTCAAAGTGCATGTGTAGTTAATACATGAGAAAATTCATTTTTTAACATTTTCTTAATTTTTTTTTGTTTTACTTGCCACTTGGTAGCCAAGAAGATCCATTTTTTGAAAGGAAGGACAGCATGATTTTTGTTTGCTCTCCCTGATCCTTAGTTCTAGGTTTATAAAATAAGAGTGTTGATATACTTTTCCCATATATTAATTACATCATTTATTTAAGCAGACCCAGGGAGAAAGTATTTCGGGCTCCTTAGAAGAAAGGCACAATATTGAGCTAAGAGGGTCTATTATTTTTATGATTTTCTTCAGAAAATGCTTAAATATAGATTTATTGTTGGAATAGGGAAAGTATATTTTGCCCTGGGATAGCAAACCACAGAGATAATCAAAGTTGATTTATGAATTGCTGAACTCTTAAATTTAAAAAGAGTTAAAGAGCCAAGGAAATTCTTGGTGCCTAAATAGCATGGAACTAACAGAACCGAAAGGACCATTCTGGCTCCACAATTCTCAATTCTATGATTTTGTGATTTTATACACATGGGGTGCCATGTTTTAAGGGGCACTAATTAAGCCCCTCTCCTACAAACTGTTCCATTTTTCCTACTTGCCTCCTTCTAATTAAATAAACCCTTGATCTTGATCATTGGCCTTCTCTGTGGGTTCTTTGCATAGAAGTTATAACTTTTCATATGCTCTGAAACATTTCAAGCCAAAGCAACCCATTTGTTAGTAACTAGGAGGTTATCTTTGTTTTTAGATATGTCTCACTGTCGACCTTGTCTAGTATATTTCCTCCATGCTCAAGTTTACTTGCCAGAGAGTACTTACACTATAGGAAATAAGAAATCTTATTCTCCTAAATGCAATAGGTAGGACAAGATCACAAACAATCAGAGAATATTGTATTGGGCTTTTGTACTTTTAAAAATTATGGGGCATAAAAAAGACTAGGAAAAACCCAAAGATAAATGTGAAAATCAAACACAGGTTGATGTTGCTCTTGGTCAGGCTGAGAAGCCTGAGATGCAGCAAATATGTCAGGTGAAGTAAAGGGATTGACAGTTCACAGGCTGCAGAATTCCTCTTGTACTTTTTCTCACTGTGTAAGTAAATGACATTGTTATTAATGACTGAATCTCATGGGAGAATATGCAGCTGTATCTTGCCTCAAAATAGCTGCCATTTCCAGATAGTTGGTCTTATGCTGGGCTTGGCCACAGCCCTGAGGAACAGACCATTTTGGAAGACAAAGCTCATGGCTTTCTCCACTGCTTACTTCTTTCTAAAATCAAATGTAGAACCAGAAGAGAAACATGTTGATCTAGCCAGCATTTCCACTGCTCTAGATAGTATTATGAATGGTGAGAAACTCTTTAGCAGAACAAAACAGAAAGAAAATAAAAAAGGTCTAGGTTTCTTATTTCTATTATATTTATTATTTTCTAGATCAAGGGTTTTAAAAAAATTTAATTTAGAGAGAGAAATTTCCTTTCTTAGTTTAGAAGTATTTCACTGAAGACAGCAGCAACCACAATTGCCAAGTAGCTAGAGGAAATGGCTTCTCAAATAGAAGGGAATGTTATTAATTCCCAAGATAGCAGTATGGTAAATTCAAAGGAATTAGTTTGTAAATTTGACTTGGTAATGAACCACTGAAGAAAAAAAAGGGGCTAAAAATTTCTCCTAAATCAATAGCTGACACTGGATACCTGAAAGGCCATGACACTTTTACAGAACATTTTAAATAGCTGGTAAAAATAATATGAGTCAATTATATCATAGGACTTGACAAAGAGAGTCATAATGGTTGAGTCTTAAAAGAATATACAGAATATAAACCTAGGGAAAACCTCTTAGAAAAGTTGGAGAATGAGGACGTTTTGTGTTTTGTCTGGAAAACTTAAATACTAAGGGGAAAAAAATCCATGAATCCTTGATTACAGCCCATAGTTTCGCAATCCAAATCCTATTTTTCATCTGGAATACCCAGGAAAGGGGATCTCACTTTCATAATGAGAAAGAAAATAAAGGTAAATTTAGAACAGTAAGAGAGCACATAGAAAAAGAAAGAGGCCTGAGGGGCATTTGCAAGTTTAAGGTAATAGGGTACCATAAAAAGGAAACTGCAAGAGAAGGGAAAAAGTCCCTGTCCATCATGCCTATTTCAAGAAACTTAGTGCCTTGAGGTTATATAACATAATAATGGCCAAGATAATTTTTAGTGAAATGAAATGTTAAACTATGAATGTACATGTAAAATTACACTCAGGAATATAATTGAGGCTTCATGGTATGAAAATTAAATGACTTATGAACTATAAGCTACTATAGTTGGAAAATTTATATATGTGTGTGTGTGTGTGTGTATGTATTTTGGCCACAAGATATAAATATCTAAAGCCTCGTTTTATATGTATTGTTTGTTACCTTTAAACTAAGGGGTTATTTTACCATGGATTCAAACAACACACACATATATACATAACACACAACCACATATGTCACCCCTCCCACCTTTCATAAATTAAACAGCCAACTGCCTCAGGTTTCATCCACTTTCCTTATCACCTATTACCAAAAGAAATCTAACATCGGCCAGGCGCGGTAGCTCACGCCTGTAAATCCCAGCACTTTGGGAGACCGAGGCAGGCAGATCACGAGGTCAGGAGATTGAGACCATCCTGGCTAACACGGTGAAACCCCGTCTCTACTAAAAATACAAAAAATCAACCGGGTGTGGTGGTGGGCGCTTGTAGTCCCAGCTATTCCGGAGGCTGAGGCAGGAGAATAGCGTGAACCCGGGAGGCGGAGCTTGCAGTGAGCTGACAGGGCGCCACTGCACTCCAGCCGGGGCGAAAGAGCGAGACTCTGACTCAACAACAACAACAACAACAAAATCAAAACAAAACAAAGCAAAACAAAACAAATAAAACAAAACAAACACACAAAAAGAAATCTAACATCATCATCATCTGGTGTTCACTGAGGGCTGTTTGGTACTAGCCAGAGGGAAGGTGGGTGGGATGCACTGTGTCCCAGGAGAGTTGAGCTTTGTTAGAAGTGGAGACCTGGGAGTGGAAGGTGGAAGCAGCGCCCAGAGGTGAGCTACACAGGCTTCGAGGACAGGGTGAAGAGAGCGCACTCAGGCCACGCGTAGGTCGCTGCCAGTTTGTTCTCTGAAAACATTTTAAGACAAGGGGAACATTGGATTTCAAAGGCTCAGGGAACACTTCTTTAGTCCCTTGCCTATTTAGCAGTTTGAGGCTGCCATGTGTGCACTAGAGAAATTGTGACATTGCAAGTTCCTGCTGTATTAATATTTGACTGTTTTATATGTAGTCATTACGGTAAATGTTTAATAAGCAATCACAAGTCAGTTATGGGTGCTGTTTCAGTTTTTTTTCTATGGAGGTAGTTGTGAGCAGCTCTGGGAGAAGAACAAAGCATACGCAGAAGATTTCAAAGTGAGTTTTATTGCTTCATTAACGTTCTTACAGTGTTTCCCTCCAACACTACTAACTGAATGGAATAAAAGAAGCTGCCTTCAAAGAGGGATAGAGTCACTTCCTTTCCCCACATCTGCTTTAAGTGTCTAGTTTTTGTTATCTGTTCATTTTTTCTTCAGAAGCTAAAGCCTCTTACTTATTATATGTATTGTTTGATATATTTAAACTAAGGGGTTATTTTACGGTGGATTCAAACAACAAAAATAGGCAAGTGAACTTTCTGGATTTTCAGTTCCCATGCCCAACCCCTTTTTCTAATAACAAAGGATGGCATTTTCTCTTGAACATGTTTGTTTTTCTTTGAGCTTTTTACCCCTAATTTTCCGTAATTAACCACATTGGCTGAAGCTTATGTACTGTGGTTATTTACTGATACTAATTTAGCTTTTCCTCTTTACATTTTTCTGCTATTGGAGTCTATTTCTTTTATTAAAAAATGTTCTAGGCAATTTTACTTTCAGCAACCCCAAATCATTGGCCTTTATTTTGTTCTTTATTCCATTTCAGAAATGGACAATGATAAATGAACAGCCATCAAAGCCCTGTAGTACGATGACTGTGACCTTAATTTTGCAGTTAATACTCTATATTGCTTGTCTGAAATGTGCACACCATCCTTTCTCTTGGCTTTTCACTGCCTGCTGGTGTTTTGTTTTCTTTGTTTTCATGTTCTTTTTCATCAAGACCAGTTCCTCTCTGTGAAACACCTCACTGTAGAACACTAAGACAGGCCTCACAGACCAAGGATCAACTAAACCCTACACAACTGTGTAGTCTTCCCACTCTGAAATATATACATACAAAAGTATAGCCAACATTAATATATACATAATATATATAGATATCTACATAGTTTACTAATATGTAAATATATTTTTTGTGTATCTATATCATCTATCCATCTACCTATCTACTATCTATCTCTTCAGAAAAGAAATACAAAGATCAATATGTTATCACTCACCTCTAGAAGAAAGAACATTTTTCTTTTGGTGATGGAGGGGCATTGAAAATCCAAAACCAACTTTTAAAAGAAACTTGACCTATCCTTCAAATGCCCTTCTAAAGAAGTACTTCCAAGGCGTTGCCTCTGGTTGCTCTGTAAGTGGTCATGGAGAAGCAACTCTTACAGGTGTGAAGGGGCGGTTGCAATCCAGTCTTCACAGGCATGTGCAAGTGTCTGCCGGATAGTCATGATGCTAAGAAAGAAGACAGTAATGCTCTGTCAAATGTGTCAGGAAGAAAATTATGGTGGTCAAGAGCCACTCATCAGCCACTGAACACTGACTTCCACTGCTTCACACAGCCTTCCCACTGCAAATCTCTATTCCAAATATAAATACACAACGTCCAAGGAAGAAAAAAAGGGGACCGGCCCCAGGGTCCCCTGTTTTCACCTATAGTACTTGTATTTCTCTGTTCTTTCTGGGAGTGGACTTGCATGGGTATTTGTTTCTGCTAATACCCATGATAGCTAATACTCATGACACAGCAGCTGGTCCCTGAACTCCAGATACATATTGGGAACAAATGAGGAGATTAGGCAGGCACAGCAATGCTTTCTGGTGAGGACACAGGTACTAACAGATTTGTTAGCACCCACTTTTCTTGAGTAAGAAACGACTAGCCTGTGCTGTGACTCACTGGTGAGCTAGGACTTTAAGTGGCTTCAGGTAGAATCTGGTCTTTCCTAGGACTTTCACCAAATCTGCTATACTTCATGGTGATAATAATAGTGAATATTCACCAGTTACCAGTGTGCCAGGTGTGGACTCTAGGCTTTAAATATGTTAGGCCATTTAATCCTCTCCAGAAATCTTAAGATGGGTTCTATAGTTAGCACTATTTTGAAGATCGCGAAACTAAGGCACTGAGAGACTAAATAACCTCCCCTAAAGTTACATAGAAAGGAAACAGCAGAGTTAGCATCCAACTCAGGCAGTCTGGCTCCAAGCACTTTGTCCTTCACTATTCTGAGGGACGGAGGCATGGTGGGGCAGGATGATTCTGGGAACTTGCCTTTTCTTACCGTCTCTTTACAATTCTCTGGAATAGGAATTGACTTCCAAAGTGGCTTTGTGAGGACAGCTCTTAGGTAAGGGTGGATGCTGGCTCCAGCATACTAAATGCAAGCTATTTCGCCACAGGAGTTAATTTGTTCCTGTGTTGCTGGGATATAGACCAAGTAATCTAAGGAAGATGAGTGTGTGACTGAAAATCTCTGGGCAGAGTATACTTTTCCTGTGTGTGCAGAGCTTCTCTGAGTGTAGACAGCCCTGGTTAAATATTAAGGTAAGGTTATTTGAGGAGAGTGGCACAATCTTACTTCACGGAAACTATATCCATGTGGTCATGTGCTTAAGGTGTGGCTAGCTACTGGAAAGTGTTGTAACTTACTTTGTGGGACACATAAAAACAAACTAACACTTTGAGGGAGTAATTGAATATATACAAAGTATTATATTGTGATTTATTCAAAAAGAAAATACTAGAAGGAGAGGTGGAATAACACTCATGTTTGTCACTAAACCATTTGCAAGTGAATTTGACATTATCTCACCTAATCTTGTTTATAGACAAGGAACTGGACCTTACAGAGATTAAGTAACTTCCCCAAGGTCACAAATGTAATAAGGGCAGAACTGGATTTGAAATCAAGTTTGTGAATACCAAAGTCCTTGATCTTTCTATATCACCGTGTGTGTGTGTGTGTGTGTGTGTGTGTGTGTGTGTGTGTGTGTATGTTGGAAGAGGAGGGAGATTGGCAATGGGGGAGGGGAGTGTACAGAATAGAATTTAAAAAACACAAAGTGGTTTCCCCTAATAGTTCCAGTAAAAGCTCAGTGATATCACTTCTATACATAAGTGCTAGAGGTCATTCACTTAACAAATATTATTGAGCATTGCTAAGTGAAATATAGTAGTGAAATAACTGAAAAAATTACAGGATATAAAGAGGTAGAAGAGCCCAGGAATGCCTTGAGTTATGAAGATTGTCACACCCCAATGGCCAGCTCCAGCTCGTGCGGCTGGTGGCTGGAAATGTCTGATTTTGTATCTCTATATACCCATTTATTTTTTGTTCACTGCTTCCTTCATACTTTTTCTTTGAATATCAGGTCATTTATTTAATTAATTAATTTATTTTAGAGATGGGATCTTACTCTGTTGCCCAGGCTGGAACGCAGTGGTGGTGTGATCTCGGCTCACTGCAGCCTTGAACTCCTGGGCTCAAGTGATCCTTGCACCTCAACCTCCTGAGTAGCTGGGAATACAGGCATGCACCACCATGCCCAGCTATTTTTTATTATTATACTTTTTTTTTGTAGAGACAAGGTCTCACTTTGTTTCCCAAGCTGATCTCGAACTCCTGGCTTCAAGTGATCCTCTCACTTCAGCCTCCTAAAGTGCTGGGATCATTGGCATGAGTTACTGTGGCTAGCCTGAATAGCAGGTCATTTAATTCCATCCACGCAATTCTTTTCCTTCCAAGTTCAAGTGACAGTGGGGCCTACACTAGAGAGCTTTCAGTGGTAGAGGAAGATGGAGATAATATTGAAAAGAAGCAAAATAATAATAATAATAAACAATTACTCATGGTATAGGGATGGTGGAGTGGAGTAGGGCTCGTGGTGTAAAATGATTTTTAACAGAGAAAGTCTCCTTTACTCCCAGGCCCCTTGTTTCTGGGGGACCAAAAAGATATTGCTATTGATGTATCATTCTTTAGAAAATAAATATTAATATCTATTATAAACAATTCACTAACAAAACACTGCTGCTACTAGAATTAATGGTCACAATAATGATTATAGTTATGGCCAAACTGAACTTCCTATAGGAAGAAGAGATTATCAGGCCTCCAGTGGGATGACTGCTATAAAATATGTTTCCAGGGAAGGAGGAATTTGTTGAATCTCATTGTGATATGGTGGTAAGGCTTTAGGGCTTGCCCTGTGGCATGGAGAGTAATCAGGCTAGCAATAACTCAACATGAAGTTGGAATCCAAGATTTCTCCTTATTAATTCATGCCACAGAAAAGTTACATGCCACATATTACTGAGTGCCCATACTCTTGAGAAAGGTAGTGCTAACTTTTCCTATTCCTCTACTCCTCCTCATAAACACACCACACCCTTATTTAGTTCAAGAGTGCTTAATCAGGAAATAACGAAATTGTGAGTAATAAGTCATATTATCAATGTGATAGGGGAGTGATAAGTACACATTGAGGGTTCAATACATCTCAACAACCAGTCAATAAAAATAGGAGGGACAGTAATTAAGATGAATCTCCACTTGGAAGAGGTAGCCTGGGAGGGGAAATGGTAGTAAAGAGTTATGCTGCCCCCAGGAGCCAGCAAAGCCCTCGTGTTCCTTGGAACTCAATACCCACCCTGTAAGAAATGCCATAACATTAAGCAGATACACACCTCAGCTTTCACAAGTTGTGGTGGTTACCCATATTATGGGCCAGAGTTTTAGGGTGGCTTAAAGAGAAGGAGGAAGAGAAGGAGACTGTGGAGACTGTGGCAAGGCCTGCTAGGAACACCGTAATGTTCTTGAGAAAGCAGCATGATGAATGAGTGAAGAGCGAAGGCATGAGGGATGAAGACTGAGAATCAAAAGACTTGGACCTTCCTCAAAGCTTGGACTTCACACCTGAATCTCATTTTATCATTTCCTTATCTGTAAAAGGAGGAGGGTGGGCTAGGGCAGTGCCAGGTTTTCTTCCTGTTTTAAAGTCCCTAGATTCTGAGCTAATGCATTTCAGAATCTGTACAGAACTGACACATATCTTTGATCACCAGGGAAATCCTGGGTTGCTTGCCTGACCACAGCATTTCCCTATCTGCCCTATAAGCATTTATCAAGCAGCATAGTGTTCTCTGGCAGCATCATTTCTTTTCAAGGATGCTCTTTGGGGATAACTTTGTATGGTGATATAATTTCAAACTTATGAAAAAGCTGCGTAAATTGCATAAGGAATTCCAATAATACTTTTTTCCAGATTCACCAATTATTTACATCTTGCCCCATTTGCTTACTCCCTCTCTGCCTGTATATCTGCATATATATTCATATATCTTATATAATATTTGTAGAGAATCATTTGAGAGTAAGTTTGATGCATCGTGACCATTTATTGTTAGTTTACTGTATATCTCCTAAGAACACAGACATCTCCTACATAACCATAGTCCAATGATCAAAACAAGAACATTTAGCATTGATATATACTATAATATACAGTCCACATTTGATTTTAATTAATTATGCAAATAATGTTTTAATTGATAGTTTCTCTTGTCCAGGATTCAATTCAGATTCACAGACTGCAGTTAGTTGTCTCTTTGGTCTCTTTAAACATGGAATAATGCCTGTCTTCCTTTGCCTTTCTTGACAAAATGTTTGAAGAGTACAAGTCATCGGTTGTATAGAATGTCCTTCAATTATGTCTTGTCTGATATTTCCTTATGGTAAGATTCAGATTATGCATTTTTTAGACAGTTGCACCACTGAAGTTATATAGTATACTTAGTGTGTCATATCAGGTGGCACATGCTATTGGTTCATTCCAATACTGATGAACTGTTAACTCTGATCACTTGGTTAAGTTATATATATCTTTCCCTTTACAATTATACAATTTCAATTCATATTATAAGATTCGAATTACATATACTTTAGACTGTTTGATATTGCTATTCTACTTTTCACTTTATTGTGCTAAAATGTGGATGATCTGTTGACCTGTTGTCAAGTTTATTGATTCTTTTCACTGTTGTTTCCAGTCTCTTAAAAAGCTAATTGAATGAATTCTTCATCTTAGACGTCATATATTTTATTTCTAGCAATTTCATTTGGCTCTTTTAAATAGTTTCTATTTCTGTGGCCAAATTACCCATTTTATATTATGCACCTTTTCCACTAGATCTTTTAACATATTTATCAAATTTATTTTAAAGTCTCGTGTGATATAATATTAACTTTTGGGCCATCTCTCAGTCTGTTTTTATTTTCTTTCAAAATATGCTATTTTTCTTCATGTGTTTTATAATTTTTGAATGTGTACAGGACATTGTTTGTCAAAATACAGTAGAGACTGAAGTAAGTAATATTTTTGCCCAGAATACCTTTTTTTCTGTCAGCCATCTGTATAAACTATAGTTGAGCTATGTGTGAAGTTTACTGTCATTTTAATTAGGTTTAGTTCACCAATAGGTTAATGATTCAAGAATGAGTCAGTTCTTTACCTCCAACAGGGCAAAACCTTTTTGTACAAACAATCTTTGGCTTCCTGAGCCAAGGAGAATATCATTCTGCTTCCTAAACTGGCTTCTAGATTTTTATGTTGTTAAAGAGTTTGCTTTGTTGTACAGTTCTGCCTCCTGGCTTTCTGTGGTTGAAGGAACCTCTTTCTGCTTCTTATCCGTGGAGTATTGGGCAGTGAATTTTAGTGAATGCTAAGAGTGTCCATAAGGGGTTTAGGATGGTATGTTTCTGAGTGGTGGCAATGCAGAAGAGGTGAAAAGACCTTGAGTTTTTGGGAACTTGCTCCTCAAAGAGATCTTTTAGGTCTCTTGCCCTTCCTCCAGCTGTGAGAACCCTCTGACAAGTACTTAATGAAGGCCTGTGGCACTTCATAGAGTTTCCCTTAGTTCTCCTGCCTTCTTTTCATCATTCTGTCTCACTTCTCTTGCTCTGCTCATCATCTTTTGTATTAGCACTTAGTAAAGGCCCATGGGAAAGATGTGATGAGTAGGTGCAGATTCTCACAGTGCATCGAGCTTAGGATCCTAGACATCACACCAGTTGTCATTAAGTCATAAAATTCTTACAAAGTTTAGATAGTTTCTTCTTAGATCTATTAATGGTAACTTCTTCCTACTTGCACTACTCTACAAAAGATGATAGGAGCTGTATGGCAGTTCCTAGAAAGGGCTTGTCGCTTCCTAGATTTTAGTTCATTTTGATTTCATTAATCCTCAGCTATCTAATGGGTTTATTTTAAAAAGTATGACTTTGTAGGTTAGTTGGCTCATTTTTGATAGTAGGGTATAAATGGAAGCAGAAATTAGGATTAGGACCTGGTGTCCTTTGGATATATTCTGCTCAAAATACAATTAACCCTTCATATTGAGAAATAAAAATAAAATCCTAAGCCCCTTAACCAACCGAAGGAACCCTTTTTGGCCAAAGTGACCCCCAAAAAACCTCAAAAACTAAGTTTCTTGCCATGATGGGATAGGAGGTCAGCCTTGACCTCCTGGGCCCAAGCAATCCTCCTGCCTCAGACCCCAAGTAGCCTGGACTACAGGCATGCACCACCGTGCCTGGCTAATTTTTAGATTTTTTGTAGACACAGGGTTTTGCCATATTGCCCGGCTGGTCTTGAACTCCTGAGCACAAGTGATTCGCCTGCCTCAGCCTCCCAGTGTTCTGGAATTACAGGCATGCATTTGACTTCTAAGTGCACATATTTGGCTTGCTTTGGTTGAAGCACTGGACTGGCCTGAAGTCATACAAGGGCCTCTGAACTACCTGGGAGAGGCCATATGTTGTCATTGCTACTGCTGTTATTGCTTTTAGGTCCTCTCAAGGAGACAGATCTGGGAAACTATATGTAAAGAGAGTCTCCATTTATCATCCATCTATTAAAAACTATGAGTTCATACTGATGCCTCCAATTTTAATCTGAAAGCACATTGTACATTCTAATCCTCCCTTTTCCATATTTGTAACTTTCTTCTACAACAGTGAGAAACTTGGATGCTTAATATATTTACTCATTTGATTGAGATTAGGATACAGAGAAATTCATTTCAGAATTGCTAACTGTATTAGTCTGTTTTCAGGCTGCTGATAAAGATATACCTGAGACTGGACAATTTACAAAACAAAGAGGTTTAATTGGACTTACAGTTTCACATGACTGGGGAAACCTCACAATCATGGTGGAAGGCAAGGAGGAGCAAGTCACATCTTACATGGATGGCAGCAGGCAAAAAGAGAGAGGGCTTGTGCAGGGGAATTCCTCTTTTTAAAACCATCCAGATCTTGTGAGATTTATTCACTATCATGAGGACAGCATGGGAAAGACTTGCCCCCATGATTCAATTACCTCCCACTGGGTACCTCCCACAACACATGGGAATTCAAGATTAGATTTGGGTAGGGACACAGCCAAACCAAATCACTAACCCATACCACTAGGAAAAAAAAAAAGTCTATGAATTAGACTTCAATAATTGTTTGCTGCTTTTTAAAGATAAAATTTACACACAACAAAATAAAAAATTGTATATAATTCAATGAGTTTTGATAAATGCATACCTCATATAATCCACACCTCTCTAAAGATATTGACTATTTCCATCATCTCAGAATAGTTTCCCTTTTTAATCCATTTTCCCTTCCTTCCCTTGAGTAACCACAGTTCTACTTTTTTTCACTGTAGTTTTGCCTGTTCTGGAGTTTCATACCATAGATAATACAGTATGTATTCAGAGTTGAGCTTCTTTTGCACAGCATAATGTCTGTGAGATTCATATGTGCTATGTGTATCAAATTAAGAGTTTTTTTTTAAATTTTGTTTAGAAATTATCTCATTATATGTATGCATTCCACAATTTGTTTATTCTGTTGATGGACATTTGGTATGTTTCCAGTTTTTTTGCTAATATGAATAAAGCTGCTATAAACATTCTTGTCCAAGTCTTTGTGTGGACATATGTTTTCTATCTCTTGGATAGATGTTCAAGAATGGAATTAGTGTGGCATGGGTGGGTGGGTGTCTACCTTTATGAGAAATTACAAAACTTTTGGCAAAGTGTTTGGACATTAAATCTGGCTTTGACTTCATTTTAACACATTTCTTTTGTAAGTAGCATGGGGCTTTACAGCTTCCCTCACTATGTGATTCTCTCTGACCTTAGTGTCCTTCATAGAAAGGGCTCTAGCATTGGATTGGTTTGAAGGCACACAAGGACCTCATAACTACGTGGGAGAGGCTAGTTTTAGGCTTCTACCTGGGCTTCAGTGAAGTTGTAACAAGTCTTCATCCTCTGTGAGTTTCTGATCTATTACAAATTCCCCTCCTGTTCCCTAACCATGCAACCAGCCAATTCTTAACATCATGGTGGAGTTGTCATACTTCAGTTGCAGCTCAACTTGGCATGTGCAAGGGGAGAGTATTTTCCCTCCACAGACTCCCTCAGACTTTGTTGTTTCAGTGCTTATGTAATCCGGTGCAAGCTGTGAGGTGCTGTGCTGATGAGGAATGTGTGGGTGGGCAAGGCCTCTCCTTTGGCTAACTTGACACTGTGATCTTCTAGTCATCTCCTGCCAGAGCAACTAGAGGCTACTTCATAACTGAACCTGGCTCTAGTTGTTGTGGTATCTGGATTTCATGAGTGCTATGTTTAGCTGAGGCTTGTCAGAAACAAAGCAACTAAGGGGTTTGAAACTCTGCAGTGTTCTGAAATACAGTGAAGCATCTATTCCCCCGAAATAGCACTTGTACAACACTGGGAATGTACATTTCCTTTCTCTTTCTCTCCTTTTGTTGGATTTTCTTTCCCCACTGTAATTCATCCTGTTACCTCATCCCTTTCTTTGAATGCAGTACGTGTTGCACTTTTCTTATCAGATTCAGACACTTTTTCTCCTTAGCAACCTCCTTCCTTTAGACTCAGTCCTACTCTTCCTTTTAGGTTTACTGGTGTCATGGGGCATTATCATCTATTATTGCCTGGTTGTGTCTCCTTAAGTGCAGGAAGCACTAAACCCTTGGTAATTACAGTGTTGGCCTCATGAAGGACTTTTGTGATTAAAATGTTTTATCATCGGTGGTTGTCCTGCATTATTTTTTTTATGTGGCTGCTGCGATGAACTATTTTACTATGAACAGGGCTGTGGTACTTGTCTAAACGAAGCAGTAAAAATGCATTTTATGATGAGTCAGTACATTGTAGGTAACAAATGAAACCCTGGGTTATAGAGCAGGTTTAGACAATAGGGGTCAAGAGGAAACTTGACCAAAATCAAACATTTTTCTTTTGGGTAAAGGAGAATGTGTCAGGAGCCCTTGTTCTCTTCAGTGAGAGAAATGGTTGCCACTACTAATTTGGACTCTACCTTCTTTCAACTTCCTGAAACATGACATTCTTCTCAGGGAAATCCAGAGTCCTATGTTGATTTTCGTAGCCCCACCCAAGCTGCTCTTTAACCCCTCTTGCCTTAGGAGTGCTATCTTAAATGTTCTTTCTTGGCCATCCAACTAGGAATAAGTTTAGATAGCACTTTAAATCACAACATATTCACTCTTCCATTTATCCATCTATGTCTCCATTCATTCTTCTACCAAACATTGAACAATCACTAATGTGCTCAGTGAATATATCAGGCGCAGTGGACAACTATATGTGAATAAGATAAGACAGTGCCCTTTCCTCCAAAAGATTATAATTTAGAAGAGATAGGCAAGCAAATAATGTCTGTATATAAGTGATCAAATAAAAGAAATGAAGTAATGAATTCCACAAAAGAGGCATGAACTGTGCTATGTTAGGTGAGAAGAGTGTTTGCCACACTTTTTGATTGTGCAGCCCATTAATAAAATTTTTGCACACCTACCAACAATATATATTTTATATAAATTGTGTATATGTACTCTGTACTAATATATTGCATACATTATAATTGTGTGCATGGAGATTAACATATAATGTAAAGATGAAATAGGCTGTATTGTTTAAATGATTTTAGTTTTATTGAACCATACAAAACTTTTCCTGGTCTGTCAAATATGCTATTAATAATTTTTTAGTGATAGCATTGTGGTTTTTATGTCAGTCTGATTCAATAGTCATTGTTTTTGCACCTAAAATGGCTGATTTAAAGCTTATATTGGCAGTATGGGGAATATCATATCTGTTTAATTCTTATTTGTGGGTGCTTACATTATTACTGTAATTTTAATTCGCAGGTTCTTTGTAAGAAAAATGTTAAGTATGTTGTAAGAGTTAGTTTAATTCAAAACTAGATAAGACTATCCAAATATCTATATAATCTGCAATATGTCACAAGATGTTGAAAATGAATGATGATGGATAGATGCCATAGCAAACACTTCCCCAGTGTGCAACTCCAAACTTTTGAAGGCTAGTTTCCATAGTATCTATGTCTGGTGCATAGGCCCAGTGAGGGTCTTAGTGTCAATCTGTATATAAAAAGCAGCAATGGGTTAATGGATACAAGCATATAGATAGATATAAGGAAGAAGTCCTTATGTTCAACAGCAGAGTAGGGTGACTATAGAAATGTATTGTGTACTTCAAAATGGCTAGAAGAGAGGACTTAAAGTATTTCCAACACATAAAAGGGATAAATACTCGAGGTGATGGATATGCCAAATACTCTGACTTGATCAATATACATTCTATACATGTAACAAAATATCTCACGTACCCCATAAATATGTATGAACATTATGTATCAATAAATAATCAGCAACTCTTACTTCTTATTTTTAATAAGAAATATAACTTAAAAAGATCTTCTATAAAAAGATGTCCAAATATTTTCTTCCCACACTCCAATAGATCATTTGCTCTTCTTCTGGGGGGTGTGTATGCCAGTTTGGAGACTCCTGCATTAGAGGACATGAGTAGCTCATATGTGAACACATTAGTGAAAACATCACATAAGAGCTTAACTTTAAATGATGAGTAGAAACTGGAGGAGAGTTGGCTTTCAGAAGAGAGCAAATGGCATGTATACTGCCATGAAGGCATGGAAGTACAGGGTATGCTTGAGAATTAATGAATTGTTCGTTACATTGGTGCATCAAAGGAGAATTGTGGGGAATTTGAGCCAGAATAAAAAGGTATTGAGTATTTTACCTAAGGTAAGAATTTTGAATTTTATAAATTAAGCTTTAGAAGGCATTATATATATTTTGAACTGGGAGGTAGCATTTTATTAAGAGAAGCAACCTTTTCCTTTATTTTAACTTCTCTCTTCATCTCTTAGAAAGTGGCTGTTCACTTATCTGCATTCACTTCTCTCTACAGCTTGTTATTGGAAATACTAGTCCAGTAGTAGATAGTGACTGGGATGAGTTGGAGGGGAATTAAACAAATTAAGATGCATGTTACATTACCAGTGAGTGGTTTAAGTCAGAGTTAATGAAGCCCTAATGAAGAGTGATGGTGATAGAAATGAAGGCAAAATTGAAGACTGTTTAGTGAAGGAAGAGGAAAACCACATCTCTGTTTACAAAGTTCTAGCCTGGGTAAGTAGGAAAATGGGGATCAAGAGAAATGGAAACACCAGGAGAAGGGCAGATTTGAAGGAAGCATCCATGAGGTGGCTAATATGTAGCTAAAGGCACTCAAAATAAATACATAGAGAAAGCATTAAAGAAATTAATAAGATTAATGAGAGAAACAGGTTAAAAGGAGAAGATCAGAGACAATGTTGGAGAAACACCTTCTAATATTTTATTTTATTTTTTTTTGAGAGAGAGAGCATCTGGCTCTGTCACCCAGGCTGGAGTAAGTGGTGCAATCGCGGCTCATTGCAACCTCCACCTCCAGACCTCAAGCTATCCTTCCACCTCAGCCTCCCAAATAGCTGGGATTACAGGTGTGGGCCACCATGCCTGGCTATTGTGTGTGTGTGTGTGTGTGTGTGTGTGTGTTTATTTTTGCTGGAGAAAGGGTTTTGCCATGTTGCACAGGCTGGTTTCGAATTCCTGAGCTCAAGCAACCCACCCACCTCGGCCTCCCAAAGTGCTGGGATTAGATGTGTGAGCCCACTATGCCCGGCCCCTAATACTTTAACCTAGCATTTCCAGTTGCATTTGAGACTGAGGAATCTTAACTCTTAGCCTCTTGATTCAACTACTAATGTCTGGTGATTGTCGCACTTGACAGATGCTTTTCTATCAGTTAAATAAAGTTAATATGTTTTCAGATCAGGTTTTAATGATCTTAGGTGAACTAGTTTAAAAAACTTCTATACTAAAACAGCTTAGGGAGAAAGGGGGCCCAAAAGAACTAAGCACACTTTTAGAAAATAACAACAAAAGGCAGAAAAAAAATAGAAGTTCCTGAACACAGAACTACATTTGAAATGGAAATAATCTGGACTATCAAGAAGGTTATATTTAAAGCTACCAACCAACTCAAGTGATTTGGACAATATAAACTAATAAAATGTAATAAATATGTAGTTTAAATTTTTTTCTTACTGAATTGTCCAGTTTGATGGATTTGGTGGATTGTTTTGCTGTCATTAAAAATACAACATCCAAGGCAGATTTTAAAAGAA
The DNA here is from genome assembly GCF_006542625.1 of Nomascus leucogenys. NCBI lineage: Eukaryota > Metazoa > Chordata > Mammalia > Primates > Hylobatidae > Nomascus > Nomascus leucogenys. Next base: position 69,498,761 of record NC_044387.1, read on the forward strand.
ATATGGAGAATTGGTGAAGTGTGTAGGATTAACAAATAAATCCAAGATCAGGTCTTGGGAAATAATTTGAGGGTGGGGGGAAAAGAATACAGGAAAATATTTCTGGAAATTGGTAACAATATTATACTTAGTGGAAGGAGAAAGATAGTAATGAATGAGCATGCATCTTCAAAGTAAAAAAAAGAGCAACCTGAATTACAACTTGTTTTGCTTTTTGAACTTGGACAGATTACTGAGTACTCATAAAGAAAAAAACCTTGTCAGACTCACTCATTATGACCATGAAAAGTAGGTCGGGAAGACTTGGTGCGCTTTATTTCAATTTTAACACATTTTAAATTTTATTCTACATATTAAGGAATCAGATTACAGCCATCCTGTGGAGGCTCGCTGGTTAGGGGACCAAATGTGGAATGTGATAATGAAAATATAGGTCTACTTGGAGGAGGAGTGGTGTGGACACAGCGGTCAATAATTCAGGAAAAAAAAAAGAAGTATACAGGTTAAGTTTGCTGCAAATGATGGCATAGATCTTAGAGCATATGATTAGCATTATTAAAATAGATTTCCTATAAACTTAGACAAATTGTACGAGATTCCCAGAGATTCTCAGTTAAAAGTATCAAGTACTTGGGACAGGACAATACTTACTTAAAGGGAATCCTTACTCTGTAATCTTCCTTAAATTAGCTGATGAATATTTTAGCAGTGATTATCAAGCAATGAATCCAGAAGGTAGCCCTGTAAGAGATGGGAAGCATCACACTGGGAGGCAGGAATAGAAGTGCAGAAATCAGGAACCATGAGGCCATTTTCCAGTTATGTCTGTGGCTAGCCAGAAATGCCCTGGGCCCCATTTTAAAGCTTTAGATTTTACACAAAAGTATTTAGAGGACTTAGAAAAAAATTTAGGAGTGGAAGTAAAAATAATAAAAAATAATAAGATCTATGAGTATAGGTTAAAAAAACTGATTATTCAGCTAAGCAAGAGAGGCCTGGGTTATTTAATAGTATTTTTAAAAGAATTATTTCATTATTATTGATGATAAGCAACTAATCTCCATTTACACAGCAAGGGTCAAAAGAAAAAGAAATGGGCCCAAACTGCAGTGTGTGGGATTTAGATTAAATACAGGGAAGAACTGGCTAAGAAGGATGAATTACTATGGAAGAATATGGAATTTCCTATGTGGGAGGTCTTTAAAAATAGTCTCTCAATTGTAAAGGCTAATTTCAAAATTAAACCCTGCCTCAATACTAGGGCTAGAGACTGGTGAATTAGAAGATGTAGGAGAGTAACATAAACACTAAAGAGACCTTATGATCTTAAAATATAACGATTATCTTGAAAATAATACAAGTTACGAAGTGGAATTAGAAAATCAGAGACAGCTAATATGTGTTGTGCCGTATTCTTATTTTATCTTTCTTCCTCCATTAATCTGGGCAGCAGTTTGGGCACTTGCCAAGCAAGTTATAATTATCTATTGTTGAGATTTAAATCTCTTGATTATGTAACAAGTACCAAGAAAGACTGGATAGAGATGTTGGGAAATTTCTGCTTTGAAGAACAGTAATAAAAACAGATTCCACTGTTCCTACAGTTTATCAACTTATCAGTTTTTATTCATTGAGTAACTTCCAGATGCCCACTAACCAAACTCGATGCTGTGGGAACGTAGAGGGAAATAGGACATGATTTCCAGCCTTTAAGAGTGTATGGTCTATATGGAATAATTTGATAAACACATGTGAAAAATTAGTACACAATATGAGACAGAATTATAGAATTATGTGATATGTGATATGTGATATGGGCTATTTGCTGGAAGAGTTGGATAGAGGGGGTTTGGACAGGAGGTACCATAGAGGAGGTAGGTTTTAAAGGATGGAAAAAAACTAAAGAGGAGTATGAGGAGCATATTTTTGGGAGGATAATATGAGCAAAGGGATAGAAGTGAGAATATATGTGCTTGAGTCATACTTTTGATACGCTGGGGAGCGTTGTGAATTTAATCTTTTGGATCAATTCACAGTTGTTAATATGTCATGCAAAGTCTTTACGATTTGCTAATATCTATAAACTTATCTCATCCTATCTTTTTGTACAACCATTATCTCATCCTATCTTTTTGTGCAACCACACTCCCTTTTCTTTGTCACAACCCTGTTTGTGTCTGAGTTCAAATTCTAGTTCTACCACTCCATAACTCTGTGACTTTGAGTCTTGGTTACTTCATATATAAAATGGGGATAATAATAGGACCTGCCTGAAAGTGTTGTTGTGAAGATTAAAAATGTTGATAGATATAAAGTGCTTGGAATAGTTCCCAGCTCACTGTAAGGATCAATAAGATATCATCTGGGGCTGGGCACAGTGGCTCATGCTTGTAATCTTGGTGCTTGGGAAACTTAGGTGGGAGGATCACTTGATACCAGGAGTTTGAGACCAGCCTGGGTAACACAGTGACACCCCACCTCTATATTTTATAGATATATAAATATATATATATATATATATATTTTTTTGAGACAGAGTCTCACTCTGTCGCCCAGGCTGGAGTGCAGTGGTGCGATCTTGGCTCACTTCAACCTCCGCATCCGAGGTTCAAATGACGCTCATCCTTCAGCTTCTTGAGTAGCTGGGATTACAGGTGTACACCACCACGCCCAGCTAATTTTGTATTTTTAGTAGAGATGGGGTTTCACGATGTTGACCAGACTGGTCTCGAACTCCTAACCTCAAGTGATCTGCTCACCTCGGGCTCCCAAAGTGCCAGGATTACAGGTGTGAGCCACCGTGCCCAGCCTTTATTCACTTTTGTATCTCAGTGTCCATGAGCCATCTATCAGTTGTTGAATATGTAAGTAAATGAATGGACAGTTGAAGAAGGACCTAAACCTATGAATTTGTACATTATGCTCTCTACCCATTTCCACTACAATTACTAATTACTACTACTAATAATTAATCATTATTAATACTAAAGCTTATTTCCATATACTAAAAAGCTTTATTATGACCAAAACATCTGTAGAATATGTAATAAAGGTGTATGGTTAGAAATTTAGTAATTTGTTATAACTAGTCTCACTCAAGTAAGCTTTTACAAAATGGGTTTGCATTCATATTTCAAACTTTGAGGGCTACTATTAGCCATATAATCTTAACAATCATTCTGTACTTTATAGATTCACCCATAATAATCAACACATGAGATATATCACATAGTCTAGTTAGTTTTAATGTTTACTTTCTATTTTTTAACTTTTTCTTCTTAGAGTCATTGGCAGTAAAGGTAGAGGGATATAGGGATAAGAATCTGGAGATAACGGCAATTTATTTAATATTGCCAGATGCTCTTCTTTGAGGGTTTGGACTAAATGGCCTCTAAAATCCCATTCCCTGTTACTCAAGATTCTCTGAGCTCAGTGGATCTATGATGTAGTTGGGATTACAATCTAGTTTTCCTAAAGGTAGACTAGTGGTCTTTTCATTAAAACCGTATAGTTTTACTAGTCATGTGACTAGTCACTCTTTTTAATTGTTTATTGACTAAACTGTTTTTTCTGAGCAGAAGTTCTAATATGGAACAATGGCAATGGAGACTGTCAAAATCTAAAACAAAAATAAAACAGCACGACTAGGACATCTTATATGGAAATAACATATAAGCTATTAGGCCTTGTAAGCTATTAGTTAACAATAACCAGTAGTACTTGTTAGTTATCAGTGGAACAATTCAAAGCACTCTAGTGTGTAAAGTAACCACTTTTAGAAGCAAATTATTTTATTGTTACGTACATTTCATATTTAGATATAAAAGAAAACCAATAAATTTATTTCAGATAGAAAATCCAAGTATTAGAATATGTGTCCATTAAAAAAATCAAATACGTCTATTGTATTTGCTTTCATCCAGGGCTGGTTCTTTCTGAGGGAGAGGCATTTGAAGGCCATAATTGTGTTAGTGAAATAGCTGGAACACCACACAGTATTCTAGGCATCTAATGACCAAGTGGGTTAGCAGATCAATTACTAAAAAATCAACAGGCAGGGATGAAATTAGCCATGGCACATTCTGTCTGCTACGTACTCTCATCTATTAATTGGATTGTTTAGTGACTGAACTGATCCATCATTTAGCAATTGGAGTTAATTAACATAGCTGGCCAGACTGTACTATGCTATGGTTAATTGAGACATACACATGACCCCAGCCGCCCTTGTTCAGAAAGTAATGGCAAAAATAAGATGATCAAGGCACTAATCTAGTAAAATGATTAAACACCAAAATATCCATCTGTTTTGCCATCAATATTCTGAGAAAAATACTTCCATTCCTGTTCTTTTCTACTATCATTTGTAAAGTTGGCATTATTTATTCTAGCAGTCTGTAAAACATACTTCCCTCCTTTCCTTATGATAACATCTCTATCTCTGGTGGCTGTAGAGAATACTGCAAGTATTCTGGTGGTATAACATAGTGGCCAAAAACTGTAGAGTTAAACAAACCTAGGAAAAGTCTCACCATTCACTTGCTGCATTAATAATGTTTTTGTTCTCTACAATGGAAGTTACAATATCCACTTCCTTAGGTTGCAGTGATTAGCAGGGATGCTGAAGGTGAAGGTCTTATCACACAGAGAGTGAGGCAGGGTTACCTGCTCTTTGGTTAATGTAGCTCGTTGGGTTAAGTGGTGATGAATGAAGGCAACCAGAAATAGAAATAGACAGTCACTTTTCTTTCCATTATCATTTGATGGAAAGTTTTAACTCAACTTTTACTAGAATTCATTGTTGCCTGAACTGCAAAATGGTATCTGTACATGTGAGGCACTCCAGGAAATGAGTAGGTATGGTATTGTTTAGAAGCAATAGAATTTACTTTCCTCATTCATTATCTAATGATCAGGCAGTATTAGTAAAAGAAAAAACAGCCAAAACAATAGCCAACTAAATAAAACACTGGTCCTAAGAGTCTTGTTACTTGAAATGTAGTTTATTTTAAAAACGATGTACATCGAATTAAATCATGTCCTAATCTTTTGACAGACTCATTTATTGTGAAATAGAGAGTGTGAGATATACTGGGTGCAGAGAAGGTCAAAACTGAATTGGAAGATTTTATCCAATTCTGGCTTCTACCAGTGAGGGGGAGTAAAGACAACCCATGGAAGGTAAAGTGATAAGACCCAAAGATGCCAAGAGGCTGGAGAGGGAAGCCTGGGAGGAAATGCTAATGGAATTGTGATTAGAAAGCCTGGAGAGGAGCTGGACCATAAAAATACTATAGCCATGAAAAGAGTTGAGATTCCGTGTGCAGCAGGAAGGCAGGCTTTAGGGCCCAGAGGGCCAGGCCAGACCAAGAGGTGCTGGGATGGAGCCCTGCTTCTTCCTCTGGGGTCTTTAATTCTGCTCCTCTGAGGTGAAGAAGTCCCTTCCCACACATCCGTCTTTCCCTTCCCTTTCTTTTCTGCTTTCCCTTCCCCCTTTATTCCAGCATGTCTTGGTGGAAGTATTGTAAGATTTGCAGGCAGAAGTTCTGAATGTGCGGTTTCAGCAGGTCGTTACCAGACATATGAACTTAAGCCAGTTCTCTGAGTTTCATTTTTAGAAAAAAATGAATACATGTTTTCTAATTTGTACAAGGAGGATAATAATATCTGGCTTATAGGGTTTCTGAGAGGGTAAAATAAAATAACAGATAAAACAACTTCTTTGTAACATGTAGAGTAAATATGGATGTGAGTTTTAGTCTAATCAATGGATTTCCTCAGTCTTTACCTCTTTCCTCTCTCCCTTGGAATTCCAAGTGGCAGATGACGGAAAATATAGATAGCAAAGTCTCACCTTTCTTTCTAAGGTAGCTTTTTTTTTTTTTTTTGAGTCGGAGCCTTGCTCTTTCACCCAGGCTGGAGTGCAGTGGCGCGATCTCAACTCACTGCAAGCTCCGCCTCCCGGGTTCACGCCATTCTCCTGCCTCAGCCTCCCGAGTAGCTGGGATTACAGGCGCCCGCCACCACGCCAGGCTAATTTTTTGTATTTTTAATAGAGACGGGGTTTCACCGTGTTAGCCAGGATGGTCTCCATCTCCCGACCTCGTGATCCACCTGCCTCGGCCTCCCAAAGTGCTGGGATTACAGGCGTGAGCCACCGCGCCCGGCCTAAGGTAGCTTCTTATCTCTAAGAAAAAGGCTTCATGGTTGGGGACTGGATCGTAGGCTCTGCTAGGCTTCATGCCAGTCTTAAGATTTCGTGACAAATAAGCCTTCATATATTTCCACTGTGGGGTTGTTTATTGCTTTTCTTCACAGTCCAGAGCAGCCACTATCCTCTTCTAACTCTATACTGTGAGACTCTGGAAATTTTTAAAAGTATAAACTAAGGACGGGAACAATTTCAGAGGCGTGATTATACCGATGAGGCTTGGGCAGTGAGCCCGTTCCAGGTTTACCACCACCAAACCTTGTTCCACCTATGCAGCAGCCAATGTAGATTTAATCCTGCAGGGTTTGTGCCTTGGGGAAGAGGAGATCAAAGAAAGCCCACACCCAGCTCTCCTGCCATGAGGGCCATGGCCACGGTTTCCGTGGTGAGCCCAAAGGAGACCCACCCTCTGCTTCCTTGCTGTTTCAATTGCATCACCTGAAAGACACAGGGCCAAGTCCTAGCCACACTCTCACTACTCATGCTTTTCTAAAATCACAATAAACGTAGACTTAGCTCTAACCACATAGCACGCTCCAACATTTCCTGGCCTGCCATGGACCACATTCCTTCACAGCGGGACTTATGATCTGCTAAGAGACCACTGCAGATTTCTGCAGTTTCCTCATGGTCAGAGCCAGAATTTCACAGAAACCTAAAGAATCACATTGACTTTGTCCTTGATCTATTTCTGTCTGAAGGGACTGTATTCATTTCCTAGGGCTGTCATAACAAAGCACCACAAACTGGATGGCAATAAATTTATTGTCTCCTAGTTCTGGAAGTGAGAATTCCAAGATCAAGGTGTTGGTGGAGTTGTTTCTTCTGAGGCCTGTGGCCTGTGAGGGAGAAATCAGTCTGTTCTATCCAACTTTCTCAGCTTTGGGGGATTGCTAGAATCTCTGGCATCTGGCTCATGTTCCATCATCTTGGTCTCTATCTCCAGTTCACATGGCATCCTCTCTGTGCATGTGTCTGTGTCCAAATTTTTGCTCGTTATAAGGACACCAGTTTTACTGGATTAGGGGCCCGCCTTATTCACTTATTACCTCTGCAACAACTCTATTTTCAAATAAGGTCACATTCTCAATTATGGATGGTTAGGATTTCAACAGTTAAACTTTAGGAACATAATTCAATCCATAACAGGAATAAAGTTTTTAACATACCTTGATTTAAATTGAGTGTTCAATACAAACATGGTTGTGGGCATTCCTGACATTGCTTAAAGATGTAAATGAGGAATGGTCCCTGTCTACTAAGAATTTACCTCAGATAAGATAGAGGATTTAGAGTTGCTTCTGCCTACCTATTTATTTTTATAGCAGCCATGGAAGCTTCATGGGAGAAATATAATTGAATAGGACTCAAGAGAATAGTTTGGAAAGGCACAGGTGAGGAGAGGGAGAATGAACATACAGTATGTGAGAATAAGTTTGGAGGTAGGGATATGGAAGAGGTCTTTAGAATCTAAAGAGCTGGGCTTTTTGGAGAACAGTGGAAGCAAATATAGAAAAGTAGATCAGGATCCTCAGATGGAGGATTCTCATCATGGCTTGACTGAGTTCAGATCCTTGAGATATGTGTCAGGGGATCAGAAGCTTTGCTGGCCTCCAGTGATCTACATATACCTCAAGTCCTCTTATTTTTTTGCCTGTACCTCATTCTCATTTTGATGGTTTCCATTCCCTAGATTCCCTTTTTCTTAAAAAGGCAAACATTTAAGCAATCTGAGGATTGGGATGGGGTTTTACAGATTTGTCTCTGCACTTCTGTGCTTTGCTATGCAGCATAATTTGAAAAAAAAATTACTAACAAATTCATATGTATAATACAGAATTATGGATTTGACCAGGATCTGATAAAATTATGGAAAGGACTGTCTCAGAACCTGAGGTATAATATTGTATTTTATCTTTACAGATTTCTAAGAAAGAGATACTGCTATTCTTAATTTACAGATAAAAAATTTGAAGTTCAGGTAAAATAATATACCTAAGATCACAGCTAATAAGTGTAAAAGTTGAAATCTGAACCTAGATCTGCTTGACAATAAAGTCTATGCTTTTTTTCCCCCAATATTATTATTCTGGAGAACAGAAAATATGGAAATCTAATAGTACCAACACAAAGTAAAAGCCTGTGGTCAAATCCTAGGTCAGAAATGATAAAGGTAGCAAAAATAGAAAGTTTGGGATCTGGGAAACCCTGAATCCAGGCTATTCAATATAGATTGGACTTTCCTTAAAGACCATGACCCAATTACATCTTTATTTAAACTTGGCCTTCCATGATCACTGCTGACCCAAGGGAAGAATTTTCCTACTCGGAAATGCACATTGAGTGAGAGTGATGTCTCCACTGTCTCCAGCAATCCCATGATATGGAGTGGTCCTCATGTGCTTTCATCCTTGTTTGTCTATTGCTGCTCCCTACGTTCTTGTCCCATTCATATGAATCCCATAACAGATACTGTGTTTTCTTTTAGTTATGTGCACATTATTTTTGATGTGCATATTATTTTTGATGTGCATATTATTTTTGATGTGCATATATAGTCCACATGTTATATGGCACAAAGTGATTTAGCAGAAATGCAGGTCAACTGCTGCCTCTAGCATGATACTCAATGGTGGTAGCAGGAAGTGGGTCCTGAATTATGCAATGAGCTTTGAACAAGAGTTGCTTTTTCCTTCTAAAGGATGTTCAAAATGTCTTTCCATTTTCAAAATTTGCCAAACATTGACCTAACAAGGAGAATGCAGCCACTATAGAAAATGAACAAGGAAAAGTCAGGTATGAGAAAGCCACCATATCGCATGCTATTTACATTAAATAGAAGACAGGTAACTAGCATTTTACAAAGCACGCTAGAAAAGCCTGCCGCAGAACTCAGCAGATCCATTCTCACTATTCGTAGACCCTACATGGAGCAAACACGTAAGCAAGAAACAGATGCTCAGAGAAAACATTGAGTTATAAAGAAAAGACAATATACACATGCAATTCTAAAATAAAGGAAGGAAAAATGGAGAAATTGCTTTAAAAGAGCTGTAACTGTTGTACAGTTTCATTCAGACAGGCTCCAAAGCTGATAGGCAGAGCACTTTGCTGAACCTGTGAAGTCTGAACTGGGTCTGGCCACGACAGGGAAATGGAATCTTGGATATACTTAGTTTGGGGTTAGTGAAATTTATTTCTGTAATTCACTGTCATTTCAATGAGTATTTATGTTATTGCTGTCTGTCCTGGTGTAGGGAAAGCCTGTATTCAGAAATACAGTGACCTGCTCTGTGCTGACCCATGCAGCACTGTGACACAGAGGCACAGGTGTATCAGGATATAAATATGTTCTCTAGTGGTGAAAACATGGAGCCTGTAGTGGAGAAGAAATAAAGTGTTAAAAGTAATAAAGTTGGGAGAGTGAGCTGAGGAAAATGTTTTCATATTTTATAGTTTATATAAGAAGTAACCTGCATGACCCCGCATTCCCACTTATGGTTATATATCAAAAATAAAATTGAGAGCAGGATCTCAAAGAAGTATTTGCATACCCATGTTCATAGTAGCATTGTTCACAATCATTGCCAAGAGGTGAAAGCAACCTTTTTCACCTTTCACAACAGTGTGAATATACTGAACACTAGCAAACTGTACACTTAAAAACGGTACACTTAAGATGGTAAATTGGCCGGGAGTGGTGGCTCAAGCCTGTAATCCTAGCACTTTGAGGGGCTGAGGCAGGCAGATCACCTGGGGTCAGGGGTTCGAGACCAGCCTGGCCAACATGGCAAAACACCATCTCTACTAAAAATACAAAAATTAGCCGGGCATGGTGGCATATGCCTATAATCACAGCTACTCAGGAGGCTAAGGCAGGAGAATCACTTGAATCCAGGAGGCAAAGTTTGCAGTGAGCCGATATTGTACCACTGCACTCCAGCCTCGGCCACAGAGTGAGACTCTGTCTCAAAAAAAAAAAAAAAAAAAGGTAAATTTTATGTTATGTGTTTTTTACCACAATAAAAAGGCAGGGAGAGTAAAAATAGAATGTTTACCAAATTTGATAACAACACAAAAACACACATGACAGCACTAATAATAACTTGTGAAGCTGAAAGAAACTTTCTAAAGTATCATTAATTAAAACAAACAAATCTTGGTCTATCATGCCAAAGGTAATGCTGAATTATTTTTCTATTCTCTCAATAAAAATTATTATAAAATTGTTGTCCTAAGGAGTGGTGATTTAAAAGGAAGATGCCAAAATATATAGTTAAAAAAAGATTTATGGAACTGTCAATTAATAAAAACATTGTTATTTTTCTGGATTTTGTGATGCTCATCTTATTTTTTAATCTTTAGAAACATTTTTATATTAGCTTTTCCATTTCTGAATAAGTAATAATTTTGCACCTAATTTTAGGTTCATGATTTTGTATTCTTTTTCTTAAAGAAAGTCTCCCTAGGATAAGTTTCAAGCCCTGAGAAACATGGATTTTTTTCCTGAATTTGAGCAATATATATTATATTATAGCTACTAATGTTAAAGATATCCAAAAAATAGACTTTTAAATGTGGTCCTTGTAAATATTAATACCATCAGAAGCAACATCAGGGAAAGAATCCTCTGAATTGCCAATCCAGCCTCACTTTTTCAGAAGTCTATCTCAGATTTTAAGAATATATAAATTTGGGTCTAAGTACTTTCAGGCATCTATTAGTCCTGATGCAGTTTCTCTCAACCTGGAAATGGAAATATGGACAAACACACAACAATGCTGAAAAGTAGAAGTAAAAAAGGTCATTCTATTGCCATAATTTATGAAGAATCGTGATGAATTATGAGGCCATTAAAGTTTCCACTCTGGGTAGTAGTCTATACATGGTTTTCTTTCTCTAATAGAGCTCTTTTGGGGGTCTCAAAGAAGACTGAATTATTTCAGCCCTATTCATGTTGAGTCTTTCACTGCAAGTTCCTATGTCTGTTCCAAACATTAAAATGCGCAGCACAGGTGTCTTTGTAGCAGTTTGCTAAGGCACCATTCCCCATTTCCCCTCACCATCAGCAGCTCTTTCTATACACATTTTAGAATGAAAAAGCAAAGTGAAGATAGAGCTCAAAATAGGCACTTGTAAAAGGAGAATGGGAGTGACCTATTATGTCATGACAGAAAAAAGCTGTAAATGGAGGAAGATCTGGAAAAGCCCTGATAGGAAGACAAATTGCAAATTAGATTATCACACATTTCAATTACTCCAAAAGAGGCAGGATTAGTGAATCAAAGACCCGCATATCCATACTGCGTAATGGCGTAGAAGATGCAGGAATGGAGCTAGAAGTTATATACATAATCTTGCCCTTCAGATGAGTATATGAGACTGGGAATCTACTCATCAAAAAATGGATAGTACATGGAGCTGGGGAAATTTAGAGAGATGAGTCATTAAGAAAAAAACATTAAAACAAAATTAGATGGGCACAGTGGTGTGTACCTATAAGTCCTAGCTACTCAGGAGGCTGAAGTGGGAGAATTGTTTGAGCCCAGGAGTTTGAAAATAGCCTGGGCAACATAGAAAGACTCTGTCTCTAAACATTAAAAAGAAATTAAAAGTGAAATATCCTCTTGAAGATTTGTTAGAAGAATAGAACCCAGAAAGTGAATTACTGCAGAGAACAGAAGAAAAATTTAATAAAAACACCCAGTCTACATAATTTACAAGAAGATAAAATTTTTATGAAACAAGAGCAAAAACTACCCAGAAAAGTAGTACTATGAAGATAAACATTGGAGGTGGGATTAATTCTTTTTAAAGAACACCAGTAACTAATAATGTAATGACAGAATTAAAATATGCCAGAAAAGGGAAGAATTAACATTATGGAAAACTAAATGAGTAATGTCAAGGGTAAACGTGATAACTGCTCCCAGAGTGCAGAGACATAGGACAAAAACATGACAGCAAAGAGAGAGAACAGTTAGTGAAGACCGAGAACAAGTATTTAACATAAAAACTACATGTGAACCTAGAGGAAAATGACAAACAATTGGAACAGATGCAATAAACAAAGACAAATTGAAAAATATTGTCTGGACTGAAAAAAAAAAAGAAGACCTGAGCATTGGATCGATAAAGCTCAACATGTTCTAGATAAAATTATGAAAAGAGCTTATGCCAAGCTGTCTCTTGGCTAATCTTTTGAATAATCAGTGACATCAGTCAGTATCTCTACACAAAATACATGAAGACTCAAATGAGGATAAGCTGAGGAGAGTTTGTTTACAGAGAGATTTATTGCAAAGGGGTGAATGGGATGTTAAGAGAACCGCAATAGATAAGGCAAAAACCTAGGGCTGACAGCAGCAGGCTGCCACCCACTGTAGATCCAAGGGGAAGACAGGTTATCCCATCCAACATGTAACAATGGTACATAGAGCAGACCATCTTGAGATGATCAGTGACTTTCTGTCAAGGAACATACCAACTTTAGGCAACCTCACAGAGGAAAAAAATTACCAATTTTGTAGTTAAAAATTACTCTCCTTTCTCTTCCAAGATTTGGCCCCATAGTCCAAATCTAACAGAAAGCCACAGGGCATGGGGTCTGAATGGTACAAGTCACTCAGGCCAGCCTCTCAGGGCAGAAAACAGGATAGAGAAGGGACACAGAGGGACAGATGGAAGATACTGCACAGCATTGCAAACAAAACACATAATAAACTCAACGTTCAAACATTTGACAATAGAGGGAATAAAATAAATGAAGAAGAAAGAAATAATCAGACTTAATAAGTACATTAACATAAAAGATTATCAATATAATTTTTTAAAATGCATGAGCCTTAATAGAAAATATGTATAATGTCAAATGATTTGAATTATAATATTCCCCATTTCAAGCTAAAGATTAGAGCAGGATAAGGTGGGTAAAATAGTATCTGGTGTCACAAGATATAAAAGAAAGATGAAAGACATTATCTCATTTCATCCCAATAGTTAGAAAAAGTTATATTTGTGTGTTTGAGACACATAAAGAGTAATACAAATAGATACAAAGTATATTTTTCAAATGACAGGAGAAAAATAAAATCGCATGTAGCAAAAGGTAGAGATTTTTTGAAAGGTAAAATAAGAGGCCGGGCATGGTGGCTCATGCCTGTAATCCCAGCACTTTGGGAGGCCGAGGTGGGCGGATCACCTGAGGTTCGGAGTTTGAGACCAGCCTGACCAATATGGAGAAACCCTGTCTCTACTAAAAATACAAAATTAGCCAGGTGTGGTGGCACATGCCTGTAAACCCAGCTACTCAAGAGGCTGAGGCAGGAGAATCACTTGAACCCAGGAAGCGGAGGTTGTAGTGGGCCGAGATCATGCTATTGCACTCCAGCCTGGGCAAGAAGAGTGAAACTCTGTCTCAAAAAAAAAAAGGTAAAATAAGAAAACTAAAGTAAGTCTAAAAATATTTTTAACACTAAATTACTGTATATGTTCTAATCTGCATAGTAAAAGCTGAAAACACTCAGAATATGTTAAAAATATTAATAGTATGCTGCTTTAACAAATTAAAATAAAAAATAAATATAAATTATATTATTTACCGTGACTTATAATGGTTCTCAAATGTTTTAATCTCAGGATCTCTTTTTGCCTCTTAAAAATTATTGAGGATGCCAAAGAGCTTTTATTTATGTGGATTATGTCTGTGGATATGAATTGTGTTATACATTAAAACTAAATTTTTCTTTTGGTCAGGTTGATATATCTGAATACAGTAAAATTCACCCTTTATGTATAAAATTCTGTGAATTTTGACAAATCTATACAGTTGTGTAAATGTCACCACAATGAAAATATAGAATGTTTCTATGTTCCTTTGAGATCAATTGTCTTTCTCAACTTCTAGCCCTGTTTTGTGGCTATGTAGTTTTGTATTTTCCAAATATTATATAAATAAAATCATACTCTATGTAGCCTATGAAATCTGACTTATTTCACTTAGCATAATGCTTTTGAGATTCATCTATGTTGTTACAAGCTCTTTGGTTCAGTAGTTTGGTTCCTTCTATTATGGAGCAGTACTCAGTTATAGCTGCACCATGATTTTTTTATCCATTCACTGGTCAGTGGATATCTGAAGTTTTCCAGTTTTTGGTTATTACAAATAAATCCACTATAAGCATTTATGTCCAGGGTTTTGTGGGACATAAGGTTTTCATTTCTGTGGGTAAAAAACCAGGGGTGGGATTGTTGTGTCATATGGTAAGTGTATGCTTAACTTTATAAGAAATTTTATAAGAAGCAATTCCAAAGTGATTGAACAGTTTTGCATTTTCACCAGCAATGTATGAGAATTCCACTTACTTAGCATTAGCATTCTCATAGCACTTGATATTGTCAGTTTCAAAAATATTTTAGCTATTCTAATAGATGTGTAGTATTATTTTGTTGTGGTTTTAATTTGTATTTCCCTAAAGAATAATGATGTTGAGCATATTTTTACATGCTTATTTTCTGTGAGTATCTCTTCTTTGGTGATATATTATGTCTATTCAAATCTTTTGCCCATTGGTTGTTTGTTTTCTTACTATTAAATCTCGATAGTTCTTTATATCTTCTGGATACCAGTCTTTTATTAGATATAGGTTTTGTAAATATTTTCTACTCTGTGGCTTGTCGTTTCTTTCTCTTTTTTCTTTTAACGGTATCTTTCAGAGACATTTTAAAATTTTGATGAAGTCCATGTTATCAATTTTTAATTTTATGGTTCATGCTTTTGTATTCTACTTAAGAAATCTTTGCCTAACCCAAGGTCACAAGGACTTTCTCCTATGTTTTCTTCTAGAAGTTTTATAAAATCTGATAAATTTTTAAAACAGAAAAAAAATACTCAAGGACACATTCTGTAAGCCATCAGAGTGTTGATGTCATCACATGTCATGAAGATTGGAAAGTCCTTCTGTACACTCCTGAGAAAATGAGAGTAAACAAGGCAAATAATATCTTAGAATTATTCTGACAATATTGACCTCATGAGCTTTCAAAAAGGGTTTCAGAGACTCCAAGGAGTCCCTAGACTACATCTGAGAATCATAGATCTAAAATGTAAAGACAATCACACAGACATTATGAGTGGTAGCATTACATTTCAAAGAAGTAAAATTAAGAGCAATACATTAAAGATGGCAAAAGTACTTTCATATTAATAAACTTTCCTTTACCCAATGAAATTATAATAGCTATAAGTTTTATATACCAAATAGCACAGTTTCTGAATATATTTTGGATGTCTAGAAATATATGGGTAAACTAAAGTCATTGTAATTGTATTTGAAGATCTTATTCTACCTCTTTGTTTCTTTAGGAGATGAAAAGGTCAATAATATAGACATAAAATTTTCAGTCTTTTAAAGAGAAGGTATTATTTGGACTATGTGAAGTTTTATGTCCTGTACACAGAATTACAACTTTTTTAAAAAGCATTTATTGAACATTTAGAAACACTGCTATGTTAGATTTCAGTGTAGAAATTGGTACAGGTTCATTCATTCATTCTTTGAATAAATGCAATAAAATTAGAAATTAGCCATATAAATGGGATGACTAAACAAAATAAAAATTACAGGACATTCTTCTAAATAATTCTTAAATCATAAAATAATCAAATACTATATTGATAAACAATATAAACTATAACAAATAAGAGAATATTGTATGCCAAAATTTATAAAATGCTGCCAAAATCTTACTCAAAGGCAAACCCAGAGCCTTAACTTTTATATTAATTAACTAGTAAAGATGACAAAGAAATAAACTGTGCAGCATTCAAAAAAGAAAAGAATAACAATAGATAAGCTTAAGTAGTGATAATTGAATAATAATAACAGTAAAGTCATAGAAAGGAAATATAACTCTGAAAAATCTAATGAAGAAAAAAGGGGAGAAAATGCAGAAAAAATTGTAAGTAAAAGTGAAATATCAAGAAATGATAAAGATATTTTTAAAAAATATTAAGTATATAACATTTTCCTATTAATTTGACAATCTTAATGAGGTAGGTACTTTTTTTTGAAAAAAAGGATTTCTGAAAGTACATATGAAGAATAGAAAATCAAAATATATCAATAACCATAAAAGAAATTAAAAAGTAAATAAAACCATTATCACCAAAAATTACTGAGACTACTAGATTTCATAGGAGCATTCTTTCAAACTTTCAGAAAAGAAATTATATGCTGTACATTTAAGTCACCTTAGAGAACCAGAAAATACAAATTAATTTTGTGAAGCTAGCATAAAACATGTGCCAAACACAAAACAAAAAGAAAACTATATGTTTCTTTTCAAATTGTTAAATGGAACACGTGACTGTCCTGTGAGAGGTTAATAGTTATTCTATACAGATAGCATTCTGTATATTTAGCAAAATGTATTCGATAAACCAGTGGTGAAATAAATCTTAACAGAGTTCATTAATACAGGATATACTAGAATCTAGAAAATGCCAATATACATTACAAATCTCTATAATTTATGTGACCATGAGAACCTCCCCCATTATTTTTTTCTTTGCCCTGCTCTCTGTACCTATTAACCATGCACAATGTTTGTCTTTCAAGTGTTCCAGGCATTGGTATGTTCTAGTGTTCTCAGCTACTAGAGAGACTGTCAGAGACCAATATTCCTAACACAGATGTTGAGATCCTAAATGAAGGAGATCAAACTGACACCGGCAGGGTGTTCACAGAATCATTCATCATTATCTTGTAGATTTTATCCTAAGAATGCAAGGTTGATTTACTATTGTGAAACATTAATATAAATATTTTAGCGGGTTACATTTAAAAGATTATAATTTAAATTGATGACAAAATGAGCTCTGTATTAATCTGTTTTCATGCTGCTGATAAAGAAATACCTGAGACTGGGAAGAAAAAGAGGTTTAATTGGACTTAAACCTCTCTTCCACATGGCTGGAGGGGCCTCAGAATCATGGCGGGAGGCGAAAGGCACTTCTTACTTGGCAGCGGCAAGAAAAAAATGAGGAAGATGCAAAAGCGGAACCCCCCGATAAAACCGTCAGATCTCATGAAACTTACTCACTACCACAAGAACAGTATGGGGGAAACCGCCCCAATGATTCAACTTATTTCTCACTGGGTCCCTCCCACAACACATGGGAATTATAGGAGTACAATTCAAGATGAGGTTTGGGGGTGAGGACACAGCCAAACCATATCATTCCGTCCCTGGCCCCTCCAAATCTCATGTCCTCACATTTCAAAACCAATCATGCCTTCCCAACAGTCCCCCAAAGTCTTAACTCATTTCAGCATTAACTCAAAAGTCCACAGTCCAAAGTCTCATCTGAGACATGGCAAGTACCTTCTTCCTACGAGCCTATAAAGTCAAAAACAAGTTAGTTACTTCCTAGATACAAAGGGGGTACAGACATTGGGTAAATACACCCATTCCAAATGGGAGAAATTGGCCAAAACAAAGGGGCTACAAGCCCCATACAAGTCCGAAATCCAGCAGGGTGGTCAAATCTTAAAGCTCCAAAATGATCTCCTTCGACACCATATCTCTCATCCGGGTCACGCTGATGCAAGAAGTGGATTCCCATGGTCTTGGGAAGTTCTGCCTCTGTGGCTTTGCAGGGTACAGCCTCCCTCCTGGCTGTTTTCATGGGCTGGCATTGAGTGTCTGTGGCTTTTCCAGGTGCACAGTGCAAGCTGTCAGTGGATCTACCATTCTGGGGTCTGGAGGATGCTGGCCCTTTTCTCACAGCTCCACTACGCACTATCCCAGTAGGGACTCTGCTTGCAGTCTCCAATCCCACATTTCCCTTCTGCACTGCCCTAGCAGAGGCTCTCCATGAGCACCCTACCCCTGCAACAAACTTCTGCTTGGGCATCCAGGCATTTCCATACATCTTCTGAAATCTAGGTGGAGGTTCCCAAACCTCAATTCTTGACTTCCGTGCACTGGCAGGCTCAATACCATGTGGAAGCTGCCAAGGCTTGGGACTTGCACCATCTGAAGCCACAGCCCAAGCTCTACGTTGACCCATCTCAGCCATGCATGGCTGGAACAGCTGGGATGCAGGGCACCAAGTCCCTAGGTTGCACACAGTTCAGGTACCGTGGGCTGGGCCCAGGAAACCATCTTCTCCTAGGCCTCTGGGCCTGTGATGGAAGGGGCTGCTGTGAAGACCTCTGACATGCCCTAGTGCCATTTTCCCCATTGTCTTGGGGATTAACTTTTGGCTCCTCTTTACTTATGCAAATTTCTGCAGCTGGCTTGAATTTCTCCTCAGAAAATGAGTTTTTCTTTTCTATCACATTTTCAGGCTGCAAATTTTCCAAACTTTTGTGCTCTGTTTCCCTTTTAAAACTGAATGCTTTTAACAGCATCCAAATCGCCCCTTGAATGCTTTGCTGCTTAGAAATTTTTTCTGCCAGATACTCTAAACGATCTCCCTCAAGTTCAAAGTTCTGCAAATCTCTAGGGCAGGGGCAAAATGCCACCAGTCTGTTTGCTAAAACATAACAAGAGTCATCTTTGCTGCAGTTCCCAAAAAGTTCCTCATTTACATCTGAGACCACCTCAACCTGGACCTTATTGTTCATATCATTATCAGCATTTTTGTCAAAGCCATTCAACAAGTCTCTAGGAACTTCAAACTTTCTCACATTTCTTGTCTTCTTCTGAGTCCTCCAAACATTCTAACCTCTGCCTCTTACCCACTTCCAAAGTTGCTTCCATATTTTCGGGTATCATTTCAGCAACGCCCCTCTCTACCGGTACCAATTTACTTTATTAGTCTGTTTTCACACTGCTGATAAAGAAATACCCGAGACTAGGAAGAAAAAGAGGTTTAGTTGGACTTACAGTTGAACATGGCTGGGGAGGCCTCAGAATCATGGTGGGAGGTGAAAGGCACTTACTACTTGGCACCGGCAAGAGAAAACGAGGAAGATGCAAAAGCAGAAACTGCTGATAAAACCATCAGATCTCGTGAGACTTACTCACTACAATGAGAACAGTATGGGGGAAACTGCCCCCATGATTTAAATTATCTCCCACAACACGTGGGAATTATGAGAGCACAATTCAAAATGAGATTTGGGTGGGGACACAGAGCCAAATCATATCAGGCTGTAATAAAACAAAAGAGAGGAATATATTCCTTTATGAAATTGGCAAAGCAAAGAGAGCTTTGTTAGAAGCTGACGAGATTGCTGGATGGTGGACTATCTCAGATCTTGCTGGGGGCAGTGTCACTTAGCACAACCTGGGGGACAATATGGTGACACATGTATTTAATATATAGCAAATTCTTTAAAAATTTACTATCTAACGATGCCTTAGGTTCTAAGAAGAATGATGAGTCCAGGAGAAAGGGAGCATGCAAAAGAGGAGAGGAGAGGGCTGGACAATAGTGTCTTTAATTTATAAATTTGCTCCCGTTCTTTGGAATAATCCATCAAGCCATCCTCTGCCCTCCCTGCCCTGACTCTCACTCCCATAGCCAGGAGACTTCAGTGTTAGGAAAATGAAATTAAGTTTCCAAGTAAAAAGTCATTACCGATCCCCAAGTAGGTGATGTGTAAACAGTTTTCTGTGATCATGGGTTAAAATGTTACTGAGGTTCTCAAGTCCTATCAGGAAGACAATCTTTGGCTCAGTCAGCTGGGCTGAAGTAGCCAGGTTTTCCCTGAACAGTAATAACTTGAACTGCTCTATTACCCAGGTTCCTGAGAACTGAAAGTGCTCACAGGAGAGGCCAGTTTACCAGCAACTTCCTTGAAAGTCCAGAATCACAACCAAAAGACACAAGTGAGGTTCTTCAGTCAGAAATTTCCTCCTTTGGGATTCTTCTTTTTCTTTTTTCACATTCATAATGCATACTAGACCTTTGGGATTCTTAATGCTAATGAGTTTTTGAAAATTTAAAAATGCATTTTGTTGTTAGTTACTCCCTGAGTCCAGAGTGTCTGCAGAGCTATAATGCAATGATAACTAAGAGGTGGGTTTTTGGTTCCCCTGCCGTGGTCTTGTAGCCACAGTGTCATGCTAATGAATCTCCAGCAGGATCACAAAGAACACAGAATGCCAGCAGTGGAGGGGCCTAAACGTCTTTTACATCTATTTGTTATCTTCAAGGTCAGCAAGGGTGCACCTGGTAAACACAGATGCTGTAACCTAAATCCCGCCCGCTCACAAAGACTTGTCTCTGATTAGGCTATTTGAATAAAACATTACTTGGAATCTCACATGATACACTCTCATAGCCTTGTATTTTAAAAGTCTGGGTTATGTAGGATATGCTGTACTTTAAAAGATTCAGTGTAGTTTACCAATTGCATATTTTCCTCACTTTTTATAGACTTCTAATAGCCACAGCAATGGGACTACTGAGGAATATTTTGTTTAGATTCCATATAATGAGAATGTAGATACATGTAAAAGTACCAAAAAGACTGAGCTTGTGTGTGTGTGTGTGTATATGTGTGCATGTGCATGTGTATGTTTTAACTATGGGTGTATTGCCATGGCAACATCTGGAGATGGAATAGAGCAATTCACAAACTTTGACAAACTTTTTAACCAAACCTTTGTCATCTTGAGATGTACTAGGATATGTGCCTACTTGTATTTCTCTTCCTCCTCCTTTCACCACAATTTTAGGTCTTGATGTTCATACCAAAGGATAGTCAATTAAATTCTAAACAACACTCCAAATCGACTTTGAGACTGTTATATAGCAATTATGATTAATTTTTCAATTGGCCTTCATTTAAAGGCCTAGAGCAAAATTTTTATCTCATGAGAAAGAATAAGTGAGTGGCGGAAGATTTCTACTGCAAAGGCTTTATTAAAGTAAAATATTATGAAGCACATGATTTAAAGAATGTAATTTTATACTGCCTGTATAATTTAATAATGTCATTTACACTAAGCTCAATGAGATGACAGCATCAGAATAATGACACTTACTAAAAAGTCATTAAAGCTAAATATTAAAAATATTGTTTTATACTTTTAGGTATATAAATAAATTATAATGTATAACTGGCAATCTGGATAAGAAGCAGAGAATGGCTGTGAAAAATCTCTGGCCGATGCAAATATAGGTTCTGACTGCTTTTAATGCATAAATTTCTGATGGATTCACGGCCCATTGAAGTGAATAATGCTAAATAAGTAAAAAATGTAAGTTCTTGAAGGGCACCAAAAATATACCATATTCACTTCAGCCAGTCACTTATTCTCTCAATGCCTCAGTTTTGTAATCTGTAAAATGGGGTCATTTGTACAATGGAATGAGAAGAGATATGTGAATGGTACCAGGAAAAACAAAGGTGATGAAGTGGACCATAGCCAGGCTAGTCACACAGCCTTGTCTTTCATGTTTATGAGGGTACATTTTTGTGACAGATTTAACAAAAATAAAATCGTATTTTTAAAAAGCTCTTTGAGGAACATGCTTTGCTGCTCTCTGCATGTATGTTCCACTTTTCTCTCTTATTTGTCCTTTTACCTGTACTAATAACTTCTGTTCCCTGATAAATTTAGCTTGTATGTCTCATCATTGTTCCTCCAACATCTTAGTTTTAATTCTTACTCTTATCTAGCTTATTTTCCTGGCAATTTTTAGGTCAAATTTCTGAGAAAGGAAACTTATTGGTTTACTTATCTTTCAATGCTAAGTGTCATGTGTCATGAGCCAACAGGTAGATTGAAGTAGTACCGGTCCTGGTTTCACCAGCTCTAGTTGATGTGGGTAAAAAGTTCATATGCTATAAAACATTACTGATTGGGAAGCAGGAGACCATAGGCTGGAAAATTTCACACATAAGGGGCTGTGGACAAGTAGGTGCTGATGGATATCTCATGTGCATTTAGACATATTGAACCATTTCAGCTTCCTAAAAGTGACATGATCTTTTGTTCCTCTGGGACTTTGTAGATGTGATATTTCCTGGTCCATTTCTGTAATGGTGCTCAAACTTTGCTCAATAAATAAGATTACTCCCTTGATTTGAATCTCTAATGTCCCTTCCAATGTGGAACTGGGTCTTGGGTCTCTCTTACCATAGCTTGCACATGTGTGCTTTTAATGAGCTGTGTTCATATGTGTTGGGGAAATAGAATCTTGACAGGTAGAATGGAGAAAACCAATGTAAATAAAGTATAGATACTTTCTTCTGATTAGATAACAACAGTTTCTCAGCAACATCATGCTATCATGGAGCTTTTTCTTCACTTTTTGATTTTGCATCATGAAAAAAAAGAGAAAAAAGACCAAACTTGGAGAGAAAAGAAAGTTGAAAAGGTAAACTGACACTGTCTCTTGTGTATGCAAAGTGTAGAAAGGGGTGACTAGCCTGAAAGAAAAGAGACTAAGTTTTCTAACAAACTGCTCGGGGAAATTTCTCTGAAACAAGCTTGATGTCAGAGGGAGGTAATTTTGACCATCTGAAAGAGGTCTGGGAAGCTCTCAAACTGCACCTTAGATTTTTTCCTTTCAAATGTGTTTCTAAAGTATTTTATGCTATAATAGTTAATACTATTTAAATTCAATTTTTTAAATATATTATCTTTAGAGAAAAAGATAAAATTTACTTATCTCTATGTTGATCAAATTAGCCAGTAGTTTTAAGCCTTACAAGCTTGGGTCATGTGACTGACACACTATTGCCAGCTTTTGGAATTTCACCTGTCTTGTAGGTTGGTCTTTTGGAGTCATTAAACTCAAGTCAGAATTTTAAAAATTAAAGCTATTAAGTAACAACAAAGTAACATGGGATAATGGCAGTCATGAATGTGGTAATAGAAAGAGTCAAGACTTCACTTGTGGAAAAAAGAAAAAAAAACAAGAAAAAAAAAACCCTATTGGCTTTGATGTCTGAAAGAGCTGAATTGAGTTCAAATTTTAGCACTTACCTTTTATATAATCTCAAACATCTTTCTTTACGTTATATATATATTCATTCATCCACCAAATATATAATGAGCATTCATTATGTGCCCGCAACTGTGTGGGGTGCTAAGTACATTAAGGAGAAAAACAATATAGTCCATGCCCTCCGAAAGCCTAATCCAGGGACTACTACAATTTATATTTTAAATAGGAATAAAGTTTTATTTATCATTTTTTTCAGATTGAGAGAAATATGATTAGTTTAATTCTTTTCCCCAAATTTAAAGTGTTATTATGATTAGAGACTTTATAAAGTTTCTGATGTAAGTTCTTTACCCCTTGTAAATATTCATATAAGTGGTATTCATTATTTACATGGTGTCTTCTAAAATTATAGTCTGAGATTATGATGATGCTGGTGATAAATAAAAGTATATTAGGAATATAATTAACTGAAAATGTTAAGTTACTTAAGTCAGGGAGATAAGTACATAGGTAGTATGATACAACTTGTGTTGTATATAAAAAGAATAATTTTTTCCTGGGTGATTATATATACCATAAATTATTTTTGGAAACCACTGTTAAATAAATTATAAATACAAAACATTAATTGTTCTGGAAAGTCTTTGTAAGAATAGACTTTTATGAGCTGTTTAAATGAAAGGAGGGAGAAAAGTAAATGAGTTTAGACAGGGAGGATGTTCTGAGTTTAGAGTGCAGCTTGGGAGAAGGCTTGGCTGTGGGTGGGAGTGAAATGAAAATAGGAAAGAAGGCTGTTTGCCCGTGTGCTCATGGCAAAATGAAGCTCCCCAGAGGAATAAAGGAATCTAAAGGGAATGAAGGATAAAGAGGCAGTGATTAAATAGATTAATCCTAATCTGAAGTGTAATAGATTCCTGCAAAGTGAAATAGTATACTTCATTGTTCAGATGATGGGCACCAGTGGGTGAAGGGCGCTTTTGAAGTCAGACACTGCTATGGAGAATAGTGAGAGGAGCCTTAGTTCCTAGAGACTGAAGAGAGGAAAAACGCAGGGCCCTGCAAATGGTAGGGAAGTTCTAGTTCTTGGAAATACTGCCTAGGATTATGGCAGTGTACTTACCCTGTCTAAGTCCTTGGAAGAGATATAACTATAATCAGAGAAGATAGCTTGGCAATGGCAATGCATTTCCTTTCCTGGAAATTCAAGAAACCAGATCTCAAACTGAACCGTAGGAATTGAGAGGCAAAGGGAAGGATGAGGGAGTGGAGGGAGAACAAGTTTAGACAGAGAACAGGTAATATGGGTCAAGCTCGAGGAGCTCATGGAACCTGGAAATATCACCAGAGGCTACCAAAGGCAATAGGAACCTTTTATAGTGCGACCTAGATTGAGCACCAGGGCCATGGAGTGAACAGGAACTCCCGATGGAGCAAGTCTAGTTTGGACTTTCACATTGGACAGGGAATCTGGAGAGCATATCTTTGAAACTGTCCATGTAAAAGACAATTCAGAGATTTTACCAGAGAAGAGACATTCAATAAGTCCTAAAGAAGAGTGGATCAGAAGATTCGGGAAATGTATCAACTGTCTGGAAATATTAGAAAAGATCGGTTCCCTTTAGAAATATCTGAGAATCATTTTGTGCTTCTTGAAAGTCTTCTATATCATTTTCTGTATCATCTTTCATCTAATATAGAATGTGAAGAGCTAGCATAAAAATGTGGCCATGTTTTCCAAGATGATATCAATTAGAGTTTGTTTAGAGAACAATTTAAGATTATCCTGCTGTATGTGGCAGTGCGGCCCCAGCTCTTCACAGACAGTGGGCAGATTTTACAAGCATTATCACAGTGCGTTAGCTGTTATTACTTTAAATATGTAAATAAGTTGTTTCTAAAGCAGACATACTGACATAGTTCTTCAAGGTTGTTCCTGAAATTCCTACTACCTTAAACTGTGAGTAAATTAGATGAACAATTTATTTGTAAATCCATTCTACAAATATTTATTAAGCACTTACTGTTTACAAGGTACTATTCTAGCTGTTGAGAATATAGAGGCAAATAAAGAAGATTTAGTTTTTGCCCTCATGGAGTTGACATTCCATTGGTGATGGATGTGAGTAGGACATAAGATGTGAGTTATTAAACACACAACAAGATCATTTTAGGTCATAATGTGTAGGACACAGAAAATACAACAGAATGATATGATGAAAGGGAATTGAGTGGGGTAGGGCTTGAGTGATCGTGAAAGACAGCTCTGGGATGGTGACATTTGAGCTGAAACCCAAAAGACAAGGCTGCTGGGGGAAGAGGGGACGGCTGAAGGGGGAACAAATGCAAAGGCTCAAAGCAGCAATGAGCTTGGTGGGGTTTCTAGAACAGAGAGGGTGTGAGACAGGCTAGAGTGGGGAGAGAGGGAAGAACAGAAGGAGATAAAGCTGGAGAGAAAGACATAGTCCAGTCACACAGGCCATGGCATGGCATGGAATTGGGAATTTATTCCCAGCATTGTGGGAAGCCATTTAATGAAGAGCAACCTTTTTTTTTTTTCTTTTTTGACAGGGTCTTGCTCTGTCACCCAGGCTGGAGTGCAGTGGTGTGATCTCAGCTTACTGAAATCTCCACCTCCTGAGTTCAAGCAATGCTTGTACTGCAGCCTCCCAACTAGCTGGAATTACAGGCATGAGCCACCACACTGGCTAATTTTTGTATTTTTAGTAGAGATGGGGTTCACCATGTTGGCCAGGCCGGCCTCAGACTCCTGACCTCAAGTGATCTGCTCACCTCGACCTCCCAAAGTGTGGATTTACAGGTGTGAGCCACCGTGCCAGGCTTTTTTTTCTAAATATCTCTTTTTCTAAGTATCTCCTTTATTACTGATGAAAGTAACATTGGAGAATGTGACCAAAACATCAACTTTATTACTTGACAAAACTGATTATATCAGTCCATTTTGTGTTGCTATAAAGGAATGCCTGAAATGAGGAATTTATTTAAGAAAAGAGCCTTATTTTGGCTCATGGTTCTGCAGGCTGTACAAGAAGCATAGTGCTGGCATCTGCTTCTGGAAGGACCTCAGAAAGCTTATAATCATGGTGGAAGGGGAGAGGGTGCAGATGTGTCACATGGCAAGAGAGAGAGCAAGAGAGAGAGGGGAGGATGTACCAGGCTCTTTTAAAAACCAACTCCCTTGCAAACTAATAGATTGAGAATGTACTCATTATCATAGGGAGCACATCAAGCCATTCAAGAGGGATCCACCCCCATGACACAAAGACCTCCCACTAGGCTCACCTCCAACACAGGGGATCACTTTTCAATGTGAGATTTGGAGGGGACAAATATCCAAACCATATCACTAATATTTTTGGGAATGTGACCAAAATATCAACTTTATTGTTCATAAAACAAACAGAGAATGTGGGCTGTATCTATCGATAAAGTGGTATTCCAAATATTAGACAGCATTAGGGTTAGAATTGCCCACCGCATCACAGGAAGCATTGGATTGGGCTGCCCCTTGAGAGTCTTGCCGTTCTAAGACTGACAGCCTAGAAGGACAAAACAGAAAGGGTATTCTGGAAGCCAATTGATCTTAAAGAGTCTAGTGGAGGAGTTTAAGTAGAAAGTGACACCACACAATTTTAGAAGTATAAGAAAAGGTTGAATTCTCTGCTTTCTTCCTTGCTTTTTCGCTTTATCAAACACAGAGACTCCTTCGTGCATCAGTCACTGTGCTACGTGCTAGTGATCCAAGCAAGATTCTAACCACAAGGATCCTCTACCTTTATGATAGAGATGACATATTAACTAATGCTGGTAGAGGTTTGAGCCAGCAGAGGCTTGTTTAGGGGAAAAAATTTCTTATTCAGGGAAGTGATAGAATGGGCTGTTTTTAATTATAAAACACAAAGTATCGGCCAGGCGCGGTGGCTCACGCTTGTAATCCCAGCACTTTGGGAGGCCGAGGCGGGCGGATCACGAGGTCAGGAGATCGAGACCACGGTGAAACCCCGTCTCTACTAAAAAATACAAAAAATTAGCCGGGCGTGGTGGCGGGCGCCTGTAGTCCCAGCTACTCAGAGAGGCTGAGGCAGGAGAATGGTGTGAACCCGGGAGGCGGAGCTTGCAGTGAGCCGAGATTGCGCCACTGCACTCCAGCCTGGGCGACAGAACGAGACTCTGTCTCAAAAAAAAAATAATGATAATAAAAATAAAACACAAAGTATCTTAGGGGTAGTATGTTGGGAGAGGTTTGGACAGATGAGCAAAACTGATCCACATAATAAATGTGAAGAATTCGGAGTTTTCATATTGGTCCCCAGGAATTGAAATAAAGTAGAGAGAGCAGTGGAAAGGATTTTAGAGTGAGACATGACACTAGGCAGCAGGCTGGGCTCTCAGGAGAGGCAGGACCAGTGAAAATTTCCTGTTGTGGAGAAGTTTTTTTTTTTTTTTTTTTTTTTTTTTTTGAGACGGAGTCTCGCTCTGTCCCCCAGGCTGGAGTGCAGTGGCGCGATCTCGGCTCACTGCAAGCTCCGCCTCCCGGGTTCACGCCATTCTCCTGCCTCAGCCTCTCCGAGTAGCTGGGACTACAGGCGCCCACCACCACGCCCGGCTATTTTTTTTGTATTTTTAGTAGAGGCGGGGTTTCGCCGTGGTCTCGATCTCCTGACCTTGTGATCCGCCCGCCTCAGCCTCCCAAAGTGTGGAGAAGTTTTAAGGAATACGGAAGGTAAAGTTATTTCTTGTACTGGGCTGCAATTAGTGCCTGTTATTTATGACCTTATTTATGACCTTATGAAAAGTCTGTTATGTCCAGCAACCTTATATTCCTGGTAAGTTGGAGGAATGCAGGAGAAGGAAATTTCCATTGTGTGGGTGAAATGCTGGAAAGCAAAGAAGTACTCTTGGAGGTAGGTCGATGAATGAGAAGAGGGGGTCAGAGTGAGTGGTGGCCAGAACCTAAGCCCCTTGGAAATTCAAGCTAATGAGGGAGGACTGCCTGGAGTTTTCCATCCAAGCAATTTAATGTAGGCTTTGAAGGAAATATAATGACCCAGAACTAATGACGACTTGGAGACTCTGGGTGGCAAATATTGAGTTAAACAGAATATTATGGCATAGAATAATAAATGCAAGAATATTGCACAAAAAGCTGAGGGGTTAATGGTATTGCCTAAGGAAGGCAATAGGAATTAGCTGTGAAGTTGAGGATGGGTGTGGGTGAGGATGAGGCTTCCCAGGCAGAGGAAATATGGGTGCAAAGGCCCAAAGCAATCAGGGAATTAATTGCAAGTTAATTCCAAGCATCTGAAGTATAGAACTGAACAGGGTAGGAAGTAGTGGGACTGAAAAGAGGAGTAAGCATCAGATCCTAAAGAACTCTCTGTGCTCTACTCTGGACCCTATTGTGACGACAGGGGGATAGAGGAAGATCTTTGAAGGCTTGAAGAAAATGACACTTAAAACTTTATATCTTTTAAAATGCATTTAAGCAATAAAGAAGTAGCGCTTTAGGCAGATTTCAAGTTGGCTACGAAGTGAACATGAGCTTCTTTAAAGGTCCTTCTCATTTCTCCTCCCTCCTGTTGAAACTTCTGGTCATTCCAGACTTCCAGACTCTCAGACCATATCCTGGGGCCAGGATGCCTTCCTTCCCCTGGGGGCATCACTTGTCAGGGGTCTGGTCTCCCTGCTTTATCTTCTTTTCCTCATCAAAGATGACTGGTGTAGTCTGGAGACCTTGTCCTCTTCTAAAGGGCTAGTTCAGCACATATTTCTTTGCATGAGCATCTTCTCACGAGGGCCGAGAGGCGGTGAACTTGCACTTACTGAGCATCTTCCCTGTGCCATGTTACAAGCGTCATGTCCAGCACCTGGCACTGTGCCTGGGACATGGTGTTAGATGAATGAAAAAGCCTAATTAATCATCATAACTGGTTCTATCTTGTTCCAATTTAGAGATGAAGAAATTCAAATTCAGGAGATTATTAAGCTTATCCAAGGTCACATAGCTGCTGGGTAGCCCAGTCAGAATTTAAGCTGAAGTGACTGGCTTTCCAAAACCACAATTTTGTCAGTCTATCATAATGTGTCACTCGCAGAGACATAATTAAAAAGAACTTCAGAAAAGAAGCTACCAGTGTGCGTGGTAATATTCTTATGGAAATGATGGAGAAATAGGATGTGGATCTAGGATAATTAAATGGATACATACCTTGTTTAACAACCACACATAAAGGCACTGATGGGTTGATTATTGTGGGCTCAGAATAAAGTGTGAAGTAGCTAACCCAATGTGAAGTCCTCAAGCAAGTTCACCTTAGCAATTTTGTTCATGACTTGAGTGAAGATATATTGGTAATATTTATTTAATTTGCAATAATAGAAATTCTGGAAGGATAGCAAGAATGAAAGACAATTCAAAATTCAGAACAGTCTAAAATATTGGATTGAATTCTCTCTGAGGTTTTAATAAGAAAAATTCCATACATACAATAGAGTTGAAAGAATACTACAATGAATATTCATATACCAAGTCCTTAGATTAACAGCTATTAACATTTTACCAGTTTTCTTTACCTGTCTTAGCAAATATCGAATTTTTTACTATTTGGAAGCAAATTGCAGAGCTCATGAAACTTCGCCATTTCATGTCTCCTAAATACCTTATCTTATACAACTCTAGTAATATGGATCACACCTAAGAAAATTAACAAGAATTCCCTCGATCATAATATCCAATCCACATTTAAATTTCCTCAAAATTTTTTTATTGTGGTAAAATATACACAACGTAAAATTTACCCTTTTGATGTTGGTTTTTTTTTTTTTTTTTTTTGAGATGAAGTCTTGCTCTGTCGCCCAGGCTGGAGTGCAATGCCACGATCTCAGCTCACTGCCACCTCTGCCTCCCAGGTTCAAGCAATTCTCCTGCCTCAGCCTCCCAAATAGCTGGGACTACAGGCACGTGCCACCACGTCTGGCAAATTTTTTGTATTTTTAGTAGAGATGGGGTTTCACCATGTTAGCCAGGATGGTCCTAATCTCCCGACCTTGTGATCTGCCCGCCTCAGCCTCCTAAAGTGCTGGGATTACAGGTCTGAGCCACCACACTGGCCCCTTTTGATTGTTTTTAAGTTACAGTTCATTGGCAGTAAGTATATTGTTGTACAACCATCACCATCATCCATCTCCAGAACTTTTTCATAATCATTCTCAATTTTTGCTTCACTGAATTTGTAATGAAACTTTGTAGGGAGTGCATATGATCTGATACTTGGATGTAAAAACCAACTTCATAAGCATGAGGCCAAGGAGATGGGAACATATCTATAGCATGGGTGAAAAACAATTATGGGTCTTAGCCAACAACAGGCTCAATTGTGATTGCCAAAGCATAAGTACAAACTTAGATTGAAGAATAGTCCTGGATTCAGGACTGCTGTTTTCTGCACTGCCCATACTCTACATATTGTGTCCAGTTCTCAGTTCTATAGCATTGGTAGTCAGAAAACTGTCACCAGGTAGATGAAGGGATTTAAAACACACATTGAGAAAGAGGAACACATTTTAGAAAGAGGAAGAAATTGAGTATTTGAGTCTTGGGAAAAACAAAAGTTAACTCTTTGAGTAAGAGATGTCATTAACTGCCTTGGAATAGTAAAGAACCGCCATTTGGAAGGTATCCTTGTTTCTTCTAAGCGTAGTTCACAGACTACTAGAAGAAACTGCCATGGGTGAGACATCAGTTCAAATAGAGTAATTTAATAATAATGGTTAGAGTTGATCAAAAGCGTTGCCTTAGGAAGTAGCTAGTTCTCTGACACAAGTGCCCTTCACTGTAATACAGGCAGAAGACATCCAAACACTGAGTGGCGTTTTAGATTAGATGATATTAGTCTAACTATTTTTTATTTAGGATCTTTTTGGTTGCAAGTGACAGAAACCGAAATAATACCTTCTTAGGCAAAAGAGGAATTTTTTGAAAGAATGCTTGAGAAATTGTGTATAATCAGCGTTTGAGCCGAACACTGAAACTCAAGGAGGAAGGAGCACAATTCTCTTTCTCACTCTCACTCTCACTCTTGTTCTCTTCCTTATACTTGCTCCACTCTCATTCTAGCTCTGGTTTCTTTTTCTCTCAGTGATTCAAAGGAGCCTGGTAAGAAAAATAAGGTGTTGACTGTTTCTGAATTTTAACATGCCTGGTTGAAGAATCCTGGTGAAAGACTCTGTGTTGCCAGTCAACTCTGCCAAGAAAAAATGATGATCAATGAATTTACTCAATTTGCTACATTTTGAGCTCTTTCAGGTAACAAGGAAGTCTATCATAAAAGTTTCAATGCTACGAAGGACAATGGTGAGGTTAAGACCCTGTCCTCCCTTAAGTGACATGGACGGTCAGTTCTGAAAGGAAGTATCTGTCTGCAGAATCCATGGCAAATTCAAGCTACCCCATAGGAGAAAATGCTTGAAGGTCACCTGGAAGTACCGCATTCAATGTTGTAGCATATTTGGGAGCCACTGGGAAATCCGTGCCACCCACAGACTGGCTAGGAATGCAGGAAATAAAGTAAGGCTTTTATTTTCTGAGAAAGTATGGGAAAACTGTGAGGAAAGGGTAATGGTGCATAGCAGCTCAGGCTCTGCAAACATTTGCATTGTGGCTGAAAGCCAAAGCTAGGGCTTGGAACCTGCAGGACTGTAGATGAGATCCTGGTGTTTTAGTAGAAAAGTCCAGTCTTCACTGTACACAAAGGAAAGTTGATCCTCAAGGTGAAATAACAATTCAGTGGCATAAATTTCCTTAATATGAAAGTTTCTTGACTCCCATCTCTTCTTTTTTATACACCACCTTGCCTTTGAGAAATTATGTTAGCTCTGCAGAGGTCCAATTTGGCTTCCTAGGCATTTATGGTCTGAGAAGTACCCAGGCTTAACTTTGCAGAGGGGGACAAATATCCCCAAATACCAGTTCATGGGGTCATTGCAAAGACACCAACTGAAGAACTTTCTATTTTAACTTTTGCATTAGTTATTTTTAAATTTGCAGAGTATTTTTGTGGAGTCAGGGTATCACTGTGTTGCCCAGGCTTGTCTCAAGCGATCCTCCCACTTTGGCTTTCCAAAGTGCTAAGATTACGGGCATGAGCCACTACACCTGGTCATGTGTATTAGTCTGTTCTCACACTAGTTTAAAGAACTGCCCAAGACTGGGTAATTTATAAAGGAAAGAGGCTTAATGGACTCATAGTTCCACATGGTTGGAGAGGCCTCAGAAAACTTAAAACCATGGTGCAAGTGGAATCAAGGACCTTCTTCACGTGGCGTCTGGAGTGAGAAGAAGCCCAGAAAAACTACCATTTATAAAACCATCAGATCTCATGAAAATTTACTCACTTTCATGAGAACAGCATGGAAGAAACTGCCCCATTATCCAATCACCTCCGTCCCTTGACATGTGGGGATTACAGGTCCCTCCCTTGACACATGGGGATTACAGTTCGAGATGAGATTTGGGTGGGGACACAGAGCCAAACTATATCACCATGCGTATTAGTTTTGCTGTGAAATTATTCATTTTTGAAAAAAATTCTACAAGTTGTAACTGGGAACTAGGGAAGAGAACACAAATATATCACCTGCCCTGGGAGCTAAGCACTCTCTTAGCTGCCCACCTTCCAAATTTCCAAGTCTTATCTGTATCTCTCTCCATCCCTGTAAGGCTAACTTGGAACTAGGCCAGCTCCAGGAAAGTATGAAGCAGGATTCAGAATGAAAGTCTGTTGGTACAGCTAATCTGGCTTTTGGACAATCTACCATGGAAGTGAAAGTAAGATGATGATGATAATGATGAGGATGATAATGATGATGACAATGATGGCAATGGGTTGCCCTGCCAACCAGCAAGTGCAGGTGGATCTGTTTTGCTATTCTGAGAATGTTGTTGGAGTGCAGAAGTAACTAATGAAATGAAAGCTAAAGCGTGTGCACACTGTTGCTTCTTTGAAAACCCATAAGGAGAATGTAAAATGTTTGAATGTTTTATTGTATTTTATATTTCATAAGATGCTGCAGGGTACAGAAAGAATAAAAAGTAATGGTTTAAAAATGGAGGAGCAGGAGTAATGAGTCCTAGAATTGAAAATAACCATCACCCTTAGTTACTGTGGGTAAATAATACACTATAAAAGCCTTGGGAGGGAAAAGGGCATTGACTGAAAAGAGTAACCCTGACAGTGAATCTAATTAGGTCTACAAAAAAAATAAAAAAACAGTTGGGACAAATGAGAAACAACCTTACCTTCTCTTCCCAAACAATTATGCCAGGAAAGATAAAAGTGGCATCATTTGAGAGAATTTGCTACAGAATATAACAGTGGCTGCAGTGACGACAAAAACGTTCTTGCCCACCATGAGTTATGGATGAAACCTATGTCTATGACAAATGTGCCTCATGAAAGCTAAAGCATTTCAAAATATATGCTTTTCCCCCACTGCATCTTTTGATACAGAACACATAATCTATTGAAGATGTATGCATGTTCATGCTCAGAGTAACTAAGAGTGAGTCCTGCACGACTGGGATGTGGAACGCAGGCCACTGCTTTTCTTTTGTAGCCTTCAGGGAGCCTCCAAACATTTTAGTGTGTATCTGTGTGAATATGTTTTAGAAGGTGGGCTTCTGGGGGTGGCAATGTGTCTTTTTAGGTTGCTCAGCAATGTAGTTTTTACATGACTATTTGAACTTTGGAAATGGAGCAAACCATTTATAAAATGTGGGAAGACATTTCTTTTTTCCTTAAAATATGTATTTCTCAGCACAAATGGCTATTTGTCGGACAAATTGAGCAGAATGTGTGTGAAGAGTATTGCCCTAGGTTCCTCAGGGAGAATGAAGTAGAGTATGCAATTTGTCAAGGCAGTGTTTTCACACCTTTTTGACTGTGACCCACACTTAACACATTTTACACCTTTTACATTATACCCAAAATATGTATAAGCACATGCATGCGCACACACACACACACACACGTGAAACAAAGATTTCATGAACCAATATTTACCCTGGTTGTATGCAATGCTCTTGAATGTTTTGTTTTCAATTCTTCTCTATTCTTTCTTTTCTTTTTTTTTTTTTTGCTATATATTAAATTTGTTGTACCTTGATGTTTGAAAAACTCTGAATTCAAGGACACCAGAGCACATGTGCTCTGTCCAACAGGTTGGCGATAAGGTCTAGGAGGGTAGAGGCATCTCTAGTGCCTAGCGTAGGATTTAATGCATTATGGGTACTAAACACATGTTGGTTTAGGTCTAATTAGGTCTACAAAAAATTATTATCAACACCATCCTCTAATTATTTGACCTTGGGCAAGTCATTTAACTTCTCTGTGCCTTGATTTTCTCACCCATGAAAAGATACCACTAGTACTAACCTCTTGGCTTTGTTGTGAGGTGAGAGCATCTAGAACAGTGCTTGCCACATAGTTAGCTATCATTTTTATTGCTCGTGCTATGACTAAAGACTGTGTGGCAAATGTTGTCAATTATGGCCAACTTACTTGGCCATTATCTCATTTATTCATTTCAGTAGTGCCTCTTAAGTTCCTTGAGCAATGCTAACTAAGCATTTTACATTCATTTCTTTTGTTATCTTCTCAACAACCCTATGAGGCAGGGAATACTAGTGTCAGTTTATAGATTAGGCTTATAAAGGTGAGCTGTTTGCCTAGCATAACACATCTAGTCCTTGACAACAGGCCTATATGACTCCAAAGCCTGAGCAGTTATGGTGAGGGAAGGGGAGTGGGGCCAAAGGTATTTCAGGCAGATGATTTGCCAATTGCAGAAGTCCAGGGCATGATCCTAACACTGTATTTCATATATGTTGCTTCCCCTCTGATTTTTGTAAATACTGTGAATTTGATAACTTGCATGGAAGGTAGAAAAGGTTCATATCATTTTCGGCATAGAAAAGAATAAGGGAAGTACAGGTTTACAGGTATATTTTGTGTTTTTGGGCTTCCCTTATTGTGCCTTGCTTCTTTGTGATTTTTTACAAATTGAAGATGGTGGCATCTTCTACAAGCCTGTGTAGTGAGGCTATTGGTGCCATTTTTCCAACAGCATTGCTCACTTTGTGACTCTGTGTCAGCCTATTTTAACAATAAGTTATTATTAAATTAAGGTATATCCATTTTTTTTAGGTGTAATGCTACTGCACACTTAATAACTGCAGCATAGTGTAAACATAACTTTCATATGCTGTGGGAAATCAAAAAATTGTAACTCACTTTATTACAATGTTTGTTTTATTGCAGTGACCTAGAAACAAATCTGTAATATCTCCGAGGTATGCCTGTTGTATTAGTTCATTTTCATACTGCTATGAAGAAATACTCGGGACTGAGTAATTTATAAAGAAAAAGAGGTTTAATGGACTCACAATTCCACATGGCTGGGGAGGCCTCACAATCATGGCAGAAGGTGAAGGAAGAGCAAAGGCACATCTTACATGGTGGCAGGCAAGAGAGCATGTGCAGGGGAACTGCCCTTTACAAAACCATCAGATCTCATGAGATATTCACTATCACAAAAACGGCATCAAAAAACCCATCTCCATGATTGAATTACCTTCCACTGGGTAATTCAATGGGGATTATGGGAACTACAATTCAAGATGAGATTTGGGTGGGGACATAGTCAAACCACATCATTCTGCCCCAGTCCGTCCCAAATCTCATGTCCTCACATTTCAAAACCAATCATACCTTCCTAACAGTCCCCCAAAGTCTTAACTCATTTCAGTATTAACTCAAAAGTTCACAGTGCAAAGACACATCTGAGACAAGGCAAGTCCCTTCTGCCTATGAGCCTGTAAAAGCAAAAGCAAGTTAGTTACTTCCAAGATACAATGGGGGTACAGGCATTGGGCAAATACACCCATTTCAAATGTGAGAAATTGGCCAAAACGAAGAGGATACAGGCCCTATGCACGTCCAAAGTCCAGCAGGGAAGTCAAATCTTAAAGTTCCAAAATGATCTCCTTTGACTCCATGTCTCACATCTAGCTCATGCTGATGCAAGAGTAGGTTCCCATGGTCTTGGGCAGCTCCTCCCCTGTGGCTTTGCAGGGTACAGTGTCCTACTCCTGCCTGCTTTCATGAGTTGGCATTGAGTGTCTATGGCTTTTTCAGGTGCCTAGTGCAAGCTGTCATTGAATCTACCATTCTAGGGCCTGGAGGATGGTCTTCTCACAGCTCCATGAGGCAGTGCTGCAATGGGGACTCTGCGTGGGGTCTCCCACCCCACATTTTCCTTCTGCACTGCTCTAGCAGAGGTTCTTCATGAGGGCGCCACCCCTACCCCTATAGCACTCCTCTGCCTAGACATCCAGGCATTCCCATACCTCCTCTGAAATGTAGGTGGAGATTCCCAAACCTCAATTCTTGAGTTCTGTGTACCTGCAGGCCCAACACCACATGCAAACCACCAAGGGTTGGGGTTTGCACCTTTTGAAGCAGTGGCCTGAGCTGTACATTTGCCCCTTTTGGCCATGACTGGGACACAGAGCACCATGTCCTGAGACTGCACAAAGCAGCAAGACCCTGGGCCTTGCCTACAAAACAATTTTTTCCTCCTAGGCCTCTGGGCCTGTGATGGGAGGGGATGCCATGAAGACCTCTGACATGCCCTGGAGACATTTTCTCCATTGTCTTGGTGATTAACATTTGGCTCCTTATTACTTATGCAAATTTCTGCAGCCAGCTTGAATTTCTCCTCAGACAGTGAATTTTTCTTTTCTATTGCATAATCAGGCTGCAAATTTTTCAAACTTTTGTGCTCTGCTTCCCTTTTAAATATAAGTTTCAATTCCAAACCATATTTTTGTGAATTCATAAAACTGAACGCTTTTAACAGCACCCAAGTCATCTCTTGAACACTTTGCTGCTTAGAAACTTCTTCCGCCAGATACCCTAAATCATCTTTTTCAAGTTCAAAGCTCCACAGATCTATAGGGCAGGGGCAAAATGCCACCAGTCTCTTTTCCAAAACATAACAAGAGTCACCTTTATTCCATTTCCCAAAAGGTTCCTCATCCCCATCTAAGACCATCTTAGCCTGGACTTCATTGTCCATATCACTATCAGCATTTTGGTCAATGTCATTTAAGAAGTCTCTAGGAAGATCCAACTTTTCCACATTTTCCTATCTTCTTCTTAGCTTTCTAAACTCTTCCAACCTCTGCCTGTTACCCAGTTCCAAATTTGCTTCCCCATTTTTGAGTATCTTTATAGCAATACCCCACTCTACTGGTACCAATTTACTGTATTAGTTCATTTTCATACTGCTATGAAGAAATACCCAAGACTGGGTAATTTATAAAGAACAAGAGGTTTAATGGGCTTATAGTTAGACATGGCTGGGGAGGCCTCACTATCCTCGTGGAAGGCAGAGAAGGAGCAAAGGCACATCTTACATGGCAGCAGGCAAGAGAGCATGTGCAGGGGAACTGCCCTTTATAAAACAATCAGATCTCATGAGACTTATTCACTGTCACGAGAATAGCATGGGAAAAACCATCCCCATGATTGAATTACTTTCTACTGGGTCCCTCCTATAACATTTGGGGATTATGGGAGCTACAGTTCAAGATGAGATTTGAGTGGGGATACAGCCAAACCATATCACCTGTACTTCTTTCTTATTTTCCATACAACTACTTTCTTTGGAAGCTGCTTGTTTTCAGCACTGTGGGTATGGTACTTCCTTGGTGGCAGGATGGAGTCAGCCAAAAGGAATTAAAGCTCCAAATTTGACAGAGGCCAAGAAAATGTGGCAAAACGTAGATTACCTAAAAGGCAGGAATAAGAGATACCCAGGGTAAAGTGGACAAATCTTAGACAATGATGTGCCAAGTAAATAAGAACACATGAACAGATAAGCTTTTGAAACTGGTGATATCAGGGAATGTAGGCTGGACTGGTAATGCCAATTGCCTGGGGATGGTTTTATCTGCCCAGGTGCCACTTTTGAAGGGGTAGGGCTCTCCTATCCTTGGTTCAAGCCTTGAATTTTGGAACCCAGCTTCCAATAATGATGGCAATTGCAGCCATTGTGTTCAGCAGCTTGTGGCTCTTTCTTCAAATAAAATTCTATTTCTTATTAACTATAACTTACCTTACTTGCTTATTAAAAATTTCTTTTCAAACTTAGGTCATAGAAGTGAAGTACACTTATTGCGCCTCCTCTCTGGTGTTTCAAGATGAGATTTGAAAAGCAATTCATTTTTGTTTGTCTTGGAGGAGACCAAGGGCTCTCTACCTGTTAAACATCATATTTGGCATCACAGGATTAGAAGTCACACTTTCTGCCACATGGCTTGGTCTCTGAAGGAAATGGTTGATGCATTCTTAACTTATTAACTGGGCCATTTGATGAGTGAGAAACCCTTTCTTGTGGAATGGGAATTTCCTTTTCAAGGATGTACTTATTACAACCTTTTTACCAAATCTGCCTATTGTGTAGTTTGCTGGACTTCTTGTTGCATCCTTGACCCATTTCAGATTATGTCTGTCCCTCCTTGGAACACATAAAGGCCCTTTGTTAGAAAGGACTCCCATGATTTGGTGGCTTTTACATACCAGAGAGCTCAGCTGCTGTCTAACCCCCACTCTCCATTTCCTTGGATGCTTCCGGGCAGCCTCTCATGATCTCTATCAAACTACCAAATATACATACACGTATGTTAAAATATTTAGCCTGTACACCATGGGCCATGGGTACTGGCCTTAATAAACCACTTGTATTGACTGAGTAATAGTCCAGCTCACCAGTACTTTATATTATCATCCCAAGCTATAAATATCTGAGGAAAAAGAGATATTTCTTATATTAGAGGAGCATTCTCCTTTGGTCAGGAATGGCAGGCTTGGAACAGAAATTCCTGGACTGTTCTTTGAATTATGTGCTCAGCTCTGACTCTCCTTTCTACCGAGGGCCACCTCTCACTTAGCTGGAAACTCATAGAATACCCTCTGCTTTGTAAAGTCTTTTACCACTACTTGCTGTTACTGTTAGCAGTTTTATTCTGTTAGGCTCTCTGAGCTGATATTTCTACCTGTGAAACGACTATTTCTCTCCAGTTGTCTATTGTCTTTTCTGCTAACCTTTAGTATGTCACGGAACAAAGTTGTATGCAAATGTGTAAGTCTACCGAAAGGCTTTGAGAATTAAAGGACATTGCAATGACTCAGGAAAGTTTGTGCAATTCTCCTTTAAATATGACATTTTCCATAATCCTACCCATTTAAGGGAAAAGCATTTGAAAGCTAAATGCTTTCAAATCGTGTTCTTTCAGAAGGTGTTCTTTCTAGCAGATTTTCTCAACAACAGTACTGTTGACGCTTTGGGCCAGATAATCGTGTGTTGTGGGGGCCATTCTGTGCCTTGTAGGATGTTTAGCAACATCCCTGGCCTCCACTCACTAGATGCCAGTGGAACTTCCACAATGACAACCAAAAAATGTCTCCAGACATTGCCAGATGTCTTCTGGGGGTCAAATATCCCCTCTGTTTGAGGAGCACTGCCCCCTAGAGCCTTGCTCTTCAAAATGTGGTCTGAAAACCAGCAGCATTGACATTAGCAAACTTGTTGGAAATGCAGAATCTGCCTGAACCACAGGTGTACCTAATAAGAATCTGCATTTTAACAAGAACCCCCGGTGACTTATATTCAAAACCTTAAACACTTTGAAGCCTTGCTTCTCTCAGAGCTCCTTTTCATCTTTCCTGGATAAATTACCACCTTTTGGGAAATTCCTCAAGCTGCTCACAGGTATTTGTGTTGACTCAAGACCTACAGCCTTCCTGCTTCCTTCCAGCAGTACCTGTTGTGCTGGACCCCTGTTAACTACAACAGGGATGACACCAGGTTCAGGAAGCCAAAGAAGAGATTCAGAGCCAGTGAATGAAACATAGGGTGTATTTGAGGGAACTTACTTACAGGGTTGTCCAGTGTCAGTGGGCTGGACAGGAGAACCGCTCTCACTTATAAAAAGCATGCAGTTTATATACATAGCATCTTCACTTAGCTCCCTCCCCGCAGTAACCTCCATGTGGTAGCCCTCATTTCATAAGTTATTGCTGTCAGTCAATTCTGGTTATATACAAGCATATACAATTTCTCTATTGTTTCAATATATATGCTGGTTTTTATGTTGTTCCCTAGTCTCAGCCTTATGCTTTTATTCTAGGAAGCTGGGCCTTCCTGGACTGGGTATTCAGGCTATAATAGTGCTCCAGAGGCTCTAGACTAATATTCCAGAAGATGATCCTGGGCTGAGGAGGGAAGAAGGAATTTGGGTCTTTAAGTCTGTAGAAACAGCTGAGATGGTACTGATAATCTGTGAGTGGCCACTTTGATGTTTCCTTGCTTGCGGCATTTGAAAGGAACCCTAGACTGACTTTGTATTTAAGGTTATCAGCCTTCATCAATTAGTATTACACATGATAACCCATGAGATTCAGAATCTATGAACTGACATGAAAACATCAAAAGTCTATTAGTCTGATGCCACTGACACTCTTCATTTCCACTAGTCTTTAGATGTTAGAATCCATTATCATTGCTTAACACTCAAAATGAATTAATTTATATACTTGAGTACTATACTACTGTTGCTAATATACCTGCATTATTTTGACACTGAATGTCCAAGTTTCTTTTAAAATTATTGTTTGGTTATCTATGTTATTAAAATTCAGAACTGGGACAAAACTTCCTCCCACTTTTACATAGTTATGCTCTTTGCATCTCAATTCGTAAGTGGTTTTCTAGTAATTAAAGGCAACCAGTTGCTGGGCATGCTGGCTCATGCTTGTAATCCCAGCTACTTGGGAGGCTGAGTTGGGATGATTGCTTGAGCCTAGCATTCGAGACTAATCTGGGCAACACAGTGAGATCCTGTCTTAAAAAATAAACAAAAGAAAAGAAAAACAGTAATCATTGGGAATCACACATGTGTCAGTCCCTGGGAGACAATGTGAAAATTGTGAGCCATATAGTTATAGACCTAAGAGGGCTGGGTATCAGGTGAGACAAGCGAGGTACTAGGACACAGACACACTTTCCTGGGTTTCTGCAAGGGCTGACTCTAGTCCTAGACCTAAAACCTAGCATTTTCAATCTGTCTGTGGTATGTTTTCCTCTAAATTCATTTCTCTGTCACTGAATTCTTGGTAGCAACTAATTTCTCCATTATTTAAATTGTTGCCTAGACTCAACTCCATGCTTTCATTCCATGAAGTTTGGTCTTCCTGGACTCCTATATCTAATGGAGTTACTCCAGTAACTTGATGATCAGGAAAGATAAAATTCAGGAGACCAGACTTGGAATTTTGTTTCCCAGATCTATTACCCACGTGTGCCAGTTGCCAATTTGTTACCTTCTTAGTACAAATTCACCCTCCTGTGTACTTCATTTTGAAACTGAATCTGGATCCTATAAAAATGTCTCTTGTGCTGGTAATCTCCAGGTTAAGCTTTATCAGTAGAGGATGCTGGAGGAAGTCTGCATGAGTGCCTTGTTCCATTGCTTTTCTTCTGGCTTCTACAATGCAGCGTCCAACAAGCATCCTCATGTGGGATACCAGGGAATGCGCATTCTCCAGCAAGTCTTACTGGCACTCCTGCCAGCATCTTTCTAGTGAGTTCTGCCAGCACCTCAGTGGGTGGCTTTCAGTGAGTTTCACCAGTACCCCAGTGGGCAGCTCCCTTGACAGTGCAGTGAGGTAGAGTCAGAAACTGCCCATCCTCAACATGTTTCCCTGACATTCCAACTGGTTGTTTCTTGCTTGCCATTCCCAGCCTGTGGCTCCTCAGTGTCATCCAGTGGGCCACACCCTCTCCAACAAGCTATAAATCTCAGTCTTGGTGGGGATGGCATAGAGTCTTCTAAGTTTATTTCTTCCTTGAGTATTCTCAATATGGCCCAAAAGAGGTTCACAATATGGTCCAAAAGAGATATATTAAAGTGTGATCTTACTCTATTTTTAGAAGCTGTCTGAAGGAGATACAGGACCACCAATGGTTTGAATGTGACCCCTCCAAAATTCAGGTATTCCCAATGTGATAGTATTGAAACAGCCTCGTTACCTGAAGTTTTACCTGGAGTTCTTCGTCACAACTGAAGAAAACAAGGAAAGTGGACTCCAAGGGTGAAGTTAGAGCAGAAGTTTAATAAGCAGAAGGAAGAGAGAAAGCTCTCTGCCACGAGAGGGGTCCCGAAAGAGGATTGCTGTTTTACAGTTGAATACAAAGACTTTTATAAACAAGCTAGTGGGGCGAGGTGTTTCCTTTACACAAGATGCAAAAAACCCATTAGGACTAGGCATGTCATTTGTATAAGACATGAATTCCCAATAGCCCCCACCCTGTCCTTCTAGTGCGCATGCGGGCTCTTGGCTGAAATTACTCCATGTTGTTTAATCTCCCTTCCTGCACATGTGTTAGGGGTTGGGATTCTCCATTGCGGCTGTGCCTGGTCCAGTGTAGCTGCTCTTATCTGTGCAGCTGCAGACATGTTCCAAGCAAACCTTCCACCTGTGTAAGCTTCCTTACGTGGGTATATCCGAAAAAGGAGAAGAATGGGCCCACTGAGGCCCATTGTGTATGTGTGAAGCTTGCTCGTTATACAGAAGACCTCCTTTTATGCTGGACCTTGCTTTCTTATCTGTGCTTGCAGCTTGGTCTTTCAGGCTGCCCCTTCAGTCAGAAAAGAAATTCAACTCAGGACTTTGCCCTAGCTATCTGCCTAACTGATTCTTTCCTTTCTTCACTGTTGGTACTAAGAGGTGGGGTTTTAAAGAAACGATTAGGCCATGAAGTTTCCTCCTTCATGAATGGGATTAGGTACCCTTATAAGGCGGCTTGATAGAGGGAGTTTGGCCCCCTTGCCTTCTACAATATGAGGACACAGTATTCCTTCTCTCCAGATGATGTGGCATAAGGCACCATCTTGGAAGCAGAGAGCAACCCTCACCAGCCAACCCAACCTGACAGTGCCTTAATCTTGAACTTCCCAGCTTCCAGAGCTGTGAGAAAATAAATTTATTTTCCTTGTAAATTATGGCATCTCAGATATTCTGTTGTAGCTGCACAAAACAGATGAAGACAGGGCCCTTATAAGGGCCACAGTCCATTTCATTGTAGATAGTTTAAAAATGGCCTTTCTTAGAGCAGCTTGGAAGTAATGAAATGCTAATTAAAAGGTGCAATTTAACAGTAAGTCTTTGTTAGTACAGCTTATCTTCCTGGGCCCTTGCCCTCTTACTATTTCCTCTTCTTTAGTACTAACCATACTATAGCTACTACCAATATTTGGACTCTATTTAAACTACATTTGAGTCTCAGGTTTTCCCTGA
Organism: Nomascus leucogenys; assembly: GCF_006542625.1. NCBI lineage: Eukaryota > Metazoa > Chordata > Mammalia > Primates > Hylobatidae > Nomascus > Nomascus leucogenys. Next base: position 69,542,325 of record NC_044387.1, read on the forward strand.
AATGATGTATATCTCTATCTATCTGTCTATCTATCTATCTATCTATCTATCTATCTATCTATCTATCTAATCTATCATCTATCTATCTAAATGTAAATATAGATATACATCAGGATCTCCCTGGAGGAATAAACAGATTCTTGCTTTTTTCTTTGGTTTTTATTTTTATTTTTTGTTTTGAGAATTCTTAATCACTGGAATTGCCTTTGTACATGACTTTCTGTGCTCACTGTTGGGTCTTTTTGAATAAGTGCTTACTTATACCCAGTATTAATGTTTTCATGACTAATCTTTCTGAGATGGATAGCAACCACATTGCTTATTAGCCTTAATGGGAAAGTAAAATGTTTCTTCATTTCTCAACTATGATTTTCATATCAGCCAGGTCAAGAGGCCATCTGACATAGGAGGAGTTTTGAATACTAACTTATACAGGACACTCATTGGCTTGAAAATATACATTAGCATTACTGTGTCCTTAATTCTAAGTTTAGATATAGCTGAAATATAGGGAACATTAATACATTTAGTTTGCATGCATAGAGATAGGTTTTTTAATACTCAAAATAAAATACTTATCAGCATTTGAGCCAATGGCCTTAATCCAGATTTTTGGCAGTAAAATTCTACAACACCGATTTCTGATTCATACCCTTCATAAACAGGCCTCATGCCTCCCAATGTGGTTTTGGTAAGCATCTTTTTCATTATTTCATTTTCCTGTCAGTAAAACTGGCATTGAATTATATTTTGGGGTCCATACATGGGCTGCATGTATATAAACTGCAAAGTATTATTACTAATAATAGACACACTGAACTTTGAGGGTTGATAACTATCTAAACTGGCATACTAAGTTTAATACAGCTTATCAGGTAAAGTTTGATTTAACAAGGTGGCTTTCACAATTGACTATGTTTCTCATTCTAAATTTTTCCATGAATATTTTCATTTTCACCTTGAGGACTGTATCTCAGCATCTCGAAGTGCCTTGTGTTATCTATCACTATTACACCGTCACCCGAGAAAAAGATAAAAGTTCCACATAGACATTTAATACAGATATTCTATTATAATATATTTTTAAATAGTATGCCATTTATAGACTGTGAAGATATAAAATAAGCAGATTTTTTCCCCTATCTTTGTGGTCAGCAGCTTCCTTCACTGATTTTTGCATCTTAGTTATACTTTAGCAAGTAACAACAATAAAAAACTCCATGTCAGATAAAAACAGCCTGAAAAATGGTGCCTTCTTGCTGATGGCATTAGTGATATTATGGAACACAATTCCTGTGTTTTAAAAAGCAATGGAACTTGTTATGGAATTGTTTCCCAGAGAGTGCCACATGATCACAGGCTATTAATTATACAGTTTTATTGTTATCTTTTGTTCAGAACAATAGTGCTCTGGAGGTCCTGTGGAACTTTTCTCCCATGTGATCATGTAGGGTTTTGATTAAGCATCATTATATACAGTTCATTAACAATGTATCTTAAAATGAGTTTTTGATTGAACATTTTTATTGGTCATTTACTGTAATTGATGGATTCTGCTGCAATTTCACATAGAAAATTTGCCAGGATAGTAACAGTATTTTTCATTATGTATCATTATGCTTTCCCCGCCCCCCAAAGGAATATAAGTTTCCTCAAAAAAAAATTAAACTAAAATATTAGATATTGATCCATTGCAAAGGCAGTTGCTCTTTCCATAGTTCATTCAGAAAGGACACAAACTAGTAATAATGAATAGGAATAAGAAAAATTTGTAAACTTAAATAATTTTATTAATGTTGCCCTTTTTCCCTTGGTAACCAAGTCATTCTTTAGGGAAGTAAATCATCTCTTTCAAGTTGGTAAGTGTCCTTTCAATGTAGTATTAAATCTGAGCTGTTTACCTGGATTCTCCAATATTATATTAACCACAATATTCACACCGCTTCTGCTTTTAATCTTTTAAAAAACCCTTTAATCGAAGAGTTAAAAATAGTTTGGCAATAAATCATCTGGTTACTTTTGGGAATGCCCTTGTATTTAAAGAAATGTTAAAAATGTCTTAGAAATTATTTAATGCATTAGTAAAAACTGCCCTGGAATATTTTGATAGTGAATTATTGTCACTGGAGGTATTCAGGTATATGGCTACATAGCTACTTGCTGAGAAGGAGAAAAGGACAAAATAGATAATCTTCAATATTTCTTCCAATTTGAATCTTTTATAAACTACTCATATATAATGACAGCATAAGACATAGGCCAAAGGTAGAAAAAGAACTGGCGAAGGAGTGTGAATAGTACTGCCTGGCCTCGGGTGGTTACTTAACTCATCTTGGCTTTAGTTACTCTATCGGTGATAATGAGGAAATTGGATTAGATGGCCTTAAGGATTTTTTCCTACTGGAATATTCCATGTTTCCCTATTTTACTAATAGTTGAGGAGTAAATTAAAGTCTTCTAGGAGACTATTTTTCAACTGGGAAAAACTAGACACTTCAGGCAATAGAGTCCACTAACAAATACTGGCAAATTTATCAAATTTCAGTGAATTGACAGTTTGGCTATCGTATCTATTACACTAACACATATTCCTGCTTCACCTAACTTTTTGTATAATTTTTCTCCTACTGAAATTGTGAATAATACCTACATTCAGGAAAAAAGCTTTCTCTTCATGACTGTCTATTTTCTTATTTGAAATAGCAATTACTGCTGCCTCTGGAAGCTTCTATGAAGTGGAACATACTTTGTCATTGTCATCATAGAGAAAGGGTCAAATTAAAGATTTAGTTGCTGAGCATGGGTTATTTTTTCAGGAAAGGAAGAGCTGGTCATTGCTTACTTATCTAAATGTCATCTATTGATGTAATTGTCCTTCCCCTGTGTCTGTTTTCCTCTTTTCTCCCCTGGGTAGAATATAAGGCCTATTTGCTTACAAATATATGTCTCACTCTATGGTGAAATCAGGTAAATGTCAGGTAGATGGAGTGATTAGAAATTAACCAACCAGGTTGGGCACCGTGGCTCACACCTGTAATCCCAGCACTTTGGGAGGCTGAGGCAGGTGGATCACGAGGTCAGGAGATCGAGACCATCCTGGCTAACACAGTGAAACCCCGTCTCTACTAAAAAGATACAAAAAATTATCCAGGCATCGTGGCAGGCGCCTGTAGTCCCAGCTACTGGGGAGGCTGAGGCAGGAGAATGGCATGAACCGGGGAGGCGGAGCTTTCAGTGAGCCGAGATTGCACCACTGCACTCCAGCCTGGGTGACAGAGCGAGAATGTCTCAAAAAAAAAAAAAAAAAAAAAAGAAAGAAAGAAATTAGCCAACCAACCATTTTCTTGAGGAGTCCCAAAGTATTAAATATTCTGGAACTTGAAAGAAAAGGAATCCTAAATGTAAAGTCCATACTTTAATATTTTATCTATTACAGAACTCTACTTTCTCTCTCTCTTAATATCTTATCTGTTTAAACTGCATGGTACCACTAAAGAAAAAAAAAAGTGCCAGAAATTTACTGGCTTATAATTAATTTGATCACTGTTCACTTTATGACATTGACTGGATCATACTTCCTCATTAACCTGTATCTCAGAATTAATTGCTACCTCAAGTGGTGGCCATATAGGACACTCTCGCTCTCCTCTGTCTGCTTACCTTGATCTTCTTTCTATTTCAGTGGGAAAAAAAAATATGAGAAAATACAGTGTGAAGAAAATGAATCCATTGTAACAGGCTTATGGATCAAGTTTGACTATATTTAAGTTCATTCACATGATGTTTTATTTCTCGTATATGAGGTAAATGAACAAAGTAGCTTTGTTAGCATTTGCTGTTTTAACCATATAGAGAAGATAAGATACTTTTTATTACCCATTTTATTATGGAGTTGGTCTAGTGAAATAACAGGAATTTCCTACCCCATAGTATATCTGCACGCATTTGGATTGAGAAAAAAAAAAGTCCCAGAGTCAAAATGGCAGCTTGAATATCAACTAACCATTCTGCCAATTGGTGTTCTTGGCCAGAAGAGGGAAAAACAGACAAATGTGACTCTGTGTCATCTGTATTTAATTATTGGAAAAAATGTCTAGCATATAAACCCTATGGATTATCAATATTATAATCTTTATGTAGAGAGAACAGAATATGAAAACAGATTCCAATTATCCAACCTGGGACTAAGATGGGAAAACCAAGGTGTCTTATCTTTATGCCAGCAATAAGATATTTTGGGAAAAGCATAGAATTTGGTGGTTAATAAACCTGGCCTCTAGCCTTCAGTTTGTCTTCACTACTTGAATAGCCTAGGCAAGTTAATTCATCTTTTAGATTTCGTTTCTTAGTGTATAGACAAAGAAATGAGACATCCTGTGAAAATCTCTGGCACAGTGCCTAGCATATAGCAGGCACACATGAAGTAGAATCATGGGTTCTGAATCTTTTTTAGTGTCTTCATCCATGACATGAGAAGTTTTAATTGATAGCACAAGCATTCTCAATTTTGAAAAAAGCAGTAGAGCCCTTTGAACAACAACAGCAACAATTTTTTTCATGTTATCCTAATAAATGAACCAGATAAAAGCTAAGTGGTCCTGACTAAAATGAAAGTAGAAAGCCCAAAGCTACATCCACTGGTCATTTATGGCATGAAGCCAAAAATATGGTGTTAATTCAGGTCTCCAGTTAGTGCATCATACTAACATGTGTGTCACAAATGTTTTCATCACCTTTAAATTATTCACTATTTCTTGGGCCAATACATATTTCTTGTGGGCTACAGATGACAAGGTCTCTATTGTTCCACCTCCCATTTCCTCAAGGTAATTCCTCTGAAAATTCATAATTAAAAGGGGGGTAATATTGATGTGGTGAACTTTAACGATCCTTTGAAATTGTGTTGGAGAACATACTTTTGTAATTGGTGGGTGGCACATGCAATTGCAAACCAGCCTGATTCAGGCAGAATGTTAAAATGGATGCCATCTATCTGTTCTGCTGACTGCGTGTACCCGACTGTTCACTGAAATGATCACTTGTGGCCCACCCAGTTCAGCTATCTGTATTTAACAATATATGAAGAGTTTCTTTTAACTCAAGACTATATAAAGACAAAAGAACCATTTGGTTTAGAATAAATCAGAGCATTGTAATAATTGTGTATATTTTACTAAATATATAACTTACTTTTACAATAACTACACTTAGCACCATGCCATAATTGGGAGAGACTGCAGAGTCAGATTAAACTAATTTTAAACCCCAGTTCTTCTACTTACTAGCTTTGTAATCTTGGGCAATTATTTTATCCTTGTTAAACCATCATTTTCTCATTAGTGAAATGGAAATGAGAATTCATTTCTCATTTGGGTTGCTGTGAGATTTAAAAGAAAAAAACAGACCCTGGAACCTGGCATCAGACCCAGCAAAAAGTGTATGCTCAGTAACTATTCATTCATTTTGCTTAAAGTATTGTGTGGTTTTGATGTTTACTTATAGTCCTAACTTGACAAAAAAATTGGTGAAACTGAGTTAAATTTGGCTAAGGAACTGTACCAGTATAGCCTGTTTCCTTATCTTAGTTATCTTTTATTTTTCTACCTCTGCAGGTATTTTTACCTCTGCAGTGATCATTTACTGATCATCTCCAGAGCCTTGAGCTGACTTGGATTTTATCCTAATTTAGAATCTCAGATTCTCTGTTTTCAGTCATCGTATGTTGACACACAATAAAGCAGTAAATGCCTATCAACTGTATGCCTAAAATTATCAGCTACTAATGGCTACTGCATAGATGTATGCAAAGTTAGAACAAGAGGAATTCAACTCTTTTTCAAAATGTGCTCACTAACTGCCTAGTATTGTCATAAGTTAACCTAGGAATGTGCATTCTCTCCCCACTCCCCTGACCCATCAGCCATCCCATTAGATATTTTAGGGTAGTAAATGACTCTAATTTACCATATGAAAATATTTGCGTTTCTTGTGGATAACGTGAACTGTAGAATGAAATTCTCGTAAATTGAATATGCAAGAAAAACACCTAGGGATCCTTCTTGTTAAAATGCGGATTTGAATTCACTAGGTCTCAGGAGAGGCCTGAAACTCTACATTTCTAACAAGCTCCCTGGTGACACCCATGCTGCTGGTCTGCAGATCACAGCTTGGGTAGCAAGGTTCCAAGGTATATCCTGGGTCACCTTATAAATTATCCATTACTGTGCTTCCACCATCTCTTTTGCCCATCAAGTTAGAATAAGCAGATTCTTTTTATTTGTTTATTTATGTATTTCATGCTAGCCATGTTTGAAATACAAACGGACCCAAGGAAACCTCATTGCTGACTTGGACATTTTTAGCTGTTTATCTCTGAGAAAAGTTATCTTCTAAAAGAAAAACAGCAAATAAAAACAAACTCACAGCTCTGTGTCAATTTTTAAATGACTTAACTTTATATGATGTCTTTCTTTGGTAAATTTTAATCATTTTGACCATCCAGCAAGTTGGTTTTCTGACCACAAAGAAAGTAAAAATCCCTTATGGAATAACAACAACAACAAAACACCGTTGCTACTTTGAAAACTATTAAAATAACATTGGCATGTGACTGAGGCCAGCACCCCAGAAGCTGGGCATTTATAATAAGTACCTTACTTTGACTTCCATTCAACAGTGATCTGTGAGCCTTATCCAATCAATGAGGATGATGCAGATGTGAACTGTGATCACCACAAATTTGTTAATTTGTCAGGCACATTAAAGACACGGCAGGTCACCCGTTGGGCTGCCCTTGACCTTTAGTCTTAAGATTAGAAGATATTCAGAAATTTTGTCCTAAAATCCATTATTTTAGGAGCTGTTTCTTAAGAAAACTCTGAGCCAAGCATTCCAGAATATATTATCACTTTAAACACAGATTTTCATTGACAACATTTTGTGGGCATCCATTTAATATTAATATTAAGCCAAGGAAATAATGGTCCTTGTTTCTTTCCTTTAAAATGACAGGAATAGTGGGTACTTGTTCCTTATGAAAAACAGGAAATATCTAAGCCAGCAGTATTCACACTAGTGTCATTCCTGCATTACTTCAGTTATCGATTGAACCTTGCCAAATTCTCCATAATGCATCTGCCTACCAGTGAGGGAGAGGCTTATGTGGGAGACTGACTTGTAAAGGTTATCTCAGGAACAAATGATGTGCAGCTCTCCACCTTTTAAAAAGTCTTGAAATGCTGTGAAATTGGATAGCCACTGAGGTACAGAAAATGGGGCATCTGCTTATAATTTTCTGAAATTAGTAAGGTAATGTTTTAACATAATTGGTACAGAATTTGGATTTAATTCTTTAGAAGGGATGTCCAAATCAAATAAGCACTTATTAGTACTGTTCTCTGTCACCTTAAAACAAAGTAAGTCTAAGTATTTTCAAGGGTTAGAGCTCAGGAGTCTCTAGGAGTTTCCCAGAATCCTTGAGATTCTTGTCCACCAGGTACAAGGTGGGAGAGGGTGGGGTAGGGGTATAGCAGCCAGGAGCAGAGGTCTTAGATGAATTTATCCTCAAGTCTCAAGGAGACTCCTTGTTGGTACTTTTGCCAACATTTGAGAGTGTTATATTTTGTTTTGTCTCTTCTGTTGAATCTAGACCGATAATACCCCCCAAATTTTGCCCTAGGGTCTGCACATTTATAAACACAAGAAATGCAATTGCTGAGGCCTCAATTTGTTCTATTGATTTGGAGAGTGCTGCAGGGAGTCCCAAGATCAATAAAGCACTGGCTTCCTTCCTTTCACTTCTTCCATGTCAGTTTCCATTGCCCCCAATTTGCCTGTTTTCTTGTCTTGCTCTTGGGGATCAGTGCCATATGTGTCTGTTCTCTCTCTCTCTCTCTCTCTCATCTCTCCTGGGGGAAGAAAATAATTCTGAATGCTGAATGATTGTTTTTTAGAATTCTAACAGCAATACATTTCAAGGTGGATGAAAGAAGTCCTGGAACTCACATGAATACTTCTAGGTCTACCTATTCTTGTATCTACCTTTATATGCAACATGGTGTAAAAGTGCAGGGCTTCAGACTTCACTTGGACAAGCTTGCCAATGATTTTTCTGGTCCTGGCAGAGGGCCATCGTCTATGTTAGTCCATGAGGCCATGTGCATACCTAATGTATTTTTTTTCTGTGTTCCTGTTCCTTCTCTGTTTGCATGTGTATCCAAGTGAGTGTGCACATATATGTAAGCAATAATGCACACACTGTGGGCAATATCTGTATGAAAGAAAATATTTTTTTAAAGGGTCAAAGTAGGGGATGGTAAAATTCAAGTGAGGATAAAAATAGAAGCCCAGCCTCGGGACAGCACTGTGACTAGTTGATAATGATGTTCTACCCAAGATCCTTGTCTTGTTCTTTGGAAAATCACCTCACTCTGAGCAAGTCTTCCTTTAGATCAACAGCTAGAAAACGAGTAGGTGACTGAGACCTCTCTGAACAAAGGACATATTCTGAGGAAACTATCTTTTGTCTCCTTAAGTCTTGGGATGAGTTTGTTTTATTCATTCATTCTGCTTCAAGAAGAAGACCCAGGAGTAAGAATGAAGTTTCTCAGATGAGTTTCTATATGCTCACTTAAGAAGATGTCCTTAGCTTTCCCTGAATTTTCTCTTTCCTTATCCCCAGAATTAATAAAGAAAAGTAAGAAAGTGAAAAATATATGGTCAAAAAAAAGAAAACATGGAATAAAGACCCCTTCTGAGGTAAAGAAAATTAAATTTAAAAAGCTTATTTCCATCACTACGAGCTACTCTTTCCCCTCAAGAATAAGTTAGCACTGTTGGAGTCAGTTATAGTTTCCAGAATTCTCTCTGGGAACTGTTGTGATAATCTCCAAGGGGCCCCTGTCCTCTGCAACTCTGTGCCTCCTTTCTAGACTCTGCTGTCATGTCAGGGGGGTGGCTATGTCCCTTCTACCTGGAGAGAAATGCAGTCAGTCTTGGCACCAATACTAAGAACACATTTACATTGGAAACAACATTTCTTCAATGATCAATGACCTAACCAAACTGAATAATGGCTAGAAAAGAGGCATGATAAAATGGGTAGTCCTCATCTGGTTGTTCATTTCCCTTTTATTTTTTTTTTCAAAGAAAATTCAGCAGTCTTTCAATTGGGTCCAGCAATTCCCTGAAAGTGAACCGATGTAGAGTTGCTCCATTTTAACTTCTGATATTGGACCCGCTTAAGGAGTGCTCTTGATCCACACTCCACACGTCAGCCTCGTGTTCAGCCCTCCCCATCATGACTGACAGTCCCTACCCTGTACCAAGGAACCATCTGTCTCCACAGCTCGCCCACACAAGGATGGAGTTGTCGTTGATGTGGCAGCCAGGACTGCAGCAACAGGCATCGATGCCAGACGACACAGGTGGTCCAGAGCATGGAGAGTCACCAAGGAGACTCGGAGAACACCAGCACTTCCGTTATTAGGGTGGAATACATCTGAAGGCATCACAATTCTATCCCAGTCTAAAGAAACCTGAGCCAAATGACGGACTCTGGATCCCAGAATGTGTCCATCAAATCCCTGATTCACAGAGATGTTAACAAATGTATTATCCATTACTGTTCACTGAAAACTTACTATGAGCCACTGTGCCGTGAACTTTATGAGAATTACCTAATTTAATCTACAGAAAATACTATTATCTCCATTTTTAGAGAGGGAAGATGAAGACTAGTGACTTGCCCAAGATTACACAGATAGTGATGGGTGAGTCAGAATTTGTACCCACACAGCCTTGTACCTGGGCCCACACTGTTATCCACCAGACTTCAATGATTCTCTCGGCTTGTGGAAGTAGACAAGTTGAAGGGTGTGTCTTTTGGTGGCCTATGTTTCTAACTTTAGGGTTCACAGTAATTAGAAAAAGGCACAGAAACATTTCAAATATTTTCTCCCAAGGTGACCCATAAAAATCATTAGATTATGTGCTCTGATATTGTGGCCTATACCAAACTGTCTCAGACAATTGAATCTATTCAGTACTTCATTGTTGCAAGAATGGAAAAAGACAATGAGAGACAGGACTAGCTGGATTTCCTAGGCCCACTAAGAATTCCTAAGCCTAGCTGGGAAGGTGACCGCACCCACCTTTAAACACGGGGCTTGTAACTCAGCTCACACCAAACCAATCAGGTAGTAAACAGAGCTCACTAAAATACCAATTAGGCTAAAAACAGGAGGTAAAGAAATAATCAAATCATCTATCGCCTGAGAGGACGGGGAGGGACAATGATCCGGATATAAACCCAGGAATTCGAGCGGGCAGTGGCAACCCCCTTTAGGTCCCCTCCTGTTGTATGGGAGCTCTGTTTTCACTCTATTAAATCTTGCAACTGCACACTCTTCTGGTCCGTGTTTGTTCCGGCTCGAGTTGAGCTTTTGCTCACCATCCACCACTGCTGATCGCCATCCTCGCAAACCCACTGCTGACTTCCACTCCTCCAGATCCGGCAATCCGGCAGGATGTTCGCTGCCCTTCTGATCCAGCGAGGCGCCCACTGCCGCTCCTGATTGGGCTAGAGGCTCGCCATTTTTCCTGCGTGGCTAAGTTCCTGGGTTTGTCCTAGTCGAGCTGAACACTAGTCGCTGGGTTCCATGGTTTTCTTCTGTGACCCGTGGCTTCTAATAGAGCTATAACACTCACCCATGGCCCAAGTTTCCATTCCTTGGAATCCGTGATACCAAGAACCCCAGGTCAGAGAACAAAAGACTTGCCACCATCTTGGGAGCAGCCCGCCGCCATCTTGGGAGCAGCCCGCCCCCATCTTAGGAGTGGCCTGCCACCATCTTGGGAGCTCTAAGAACAAAGACCTGCTGATAACAACAACATCCTCTATGGGTCTAAGAAAAATCAAGCAACATATGACTATAATGCAATTATAGAACTAAAGCTTAATTCTTTATCTTCCCTTCATAATGATGACTCAAACTCTGATTAGAAAACTCAGCAGAATCTTTTTGTTAATTTTCTTCTTCAATATACAATACATCTCATAATAATGCAATATATCTCCAATGAAGTCCTATTGAGTCTATTGAATCTATCTCCTTCTATTTGTTCCAATTATGTAATTTCAGTTCCTAGATTCATCGCATCCACCATGAATGCTTTAATGGAATCTTAATTTGTATTTCTATCTCCAGTCTCTGTCTAATCTCTTCTAATGACTTAAAGGAACTATTCTAAACTACAGGTCTGACCCCTTTCCTCCACTCTCTTCTTTTGTCTCTTCCTAGCACTTCTCATCTTTAAATGTACTGTATAGTTTTATTTTGCTTATTGTTTGCCACTGTGCTTTAGAGTATAAAACCCATGAGACCAGAAGTTCTTGTGTGTTTCTTCAGACAAGGATATCTGTTTCCTCACAGCTGTGGGTACTGTGCCTGGCTTATACTAGGTGCTCAATAAATATATTTGAATACTTGATATCCCCTCCTTAAAAAAATCTACCTTGCCTTTCTTCCAGGATGAAGTACAAACATCTTAACACTGACACTTTATGCAGTAGTCTCGACCTGAATTTCTACTTAATTTCTTTGCATCTTCCTCTGCACAAAACTTTTGTTCAAATAACACGAATGTTGTCATTCCTGAAGCTTGCCATGTTTTTTCATGCATCCCTGCTTTTGCAAATGCTGTTCCCTTTGTCTGAAAAACCCTTCCCAAGGCTGCTTAGCACACAGCATGTGCAGATGATTGTCTCTTCAGTTATCCAGCCAAACAACTGATTGAGTCATTCATTCATCCCTCCGTGTATTACCTGACCCACCTCTATACATCCTTGAAAATCCAGGTGAAATTTTTCCATTCTTCTGAAGCACCCCCAGATTCCCAGTTGGCATTGAGCACATTTCCTTGTTGCTCTGATAGCTCTCTCTATATAGCTCTATTTTGATTCTTATCACATTGAGTTGTAATTTATCTTATATGCTTTCTTTGCTTTCCCTGATGATAAGATGCTCCAGAACAGGGAATGAGTCGTTTTTCAGTTCGTCCTCAGTATATTTTACAGTACCTGGCACATAATAAGTACTCAATAAATTCATAATGAATAAATGAATAATTAACCTATCTAGAACAGATATATGTTTTGGGAAGAAGAGGTAATTGCTCTGGATTGAGAATTCAGCAGATAAACTATATAGCATTCTATTCAGATACCTGAAAAACCTCAAGAAGTTCCTTTAGTATTTAAGTGAAATGCATATTTTAGTTTTACTAAAATAATAATTTACATTATGTAATTCATTATGAAATTCATAGAATACTAACCAAGTAACAGAAAAATCCTGGAGCAGTAGACCAAGTAATATAATAGTGAGTCATATATTGAGCAAATAATAATGTAGTCCACAGAAAAATATTTAGGGCTGCACAGGTCTCAATTATCTGTATGTAATTCTCTTGAAGCCAATGAGAATGATGAATGACTAAGAAGGATGACATTTGGTCTCTGGAGCAGAGAAATTAACTATTTCAAACCAGAAAATATTATATAAATGTAATTATTCTCGAGTTTCTTTTAAAATTGACTAATGTGCCAAAAAAATGACTTATTTAAATTTAAAAGGAATTTGATTTTTAAAGTAGGTACTCCTATGTCTCTTCAATGCCAAAAGAGAAGAGCTGCCTAGCCGTTTTGTTTTCCAATCTCTCACTCATTCCTTCTCCCTCAATGGGTATTTTTTTTCCACCTGAAACTGCCCACAGATAAAACAAAACAGAACATTTGAAGGACATTGAGAATGAACAAGCAGCCAGGTTTTCCCCAAGAACGGGTACTTTTTAAATGAACTGACAATTTTCTTTGTTGGTACAAATGAAAAGCTAACATAAAAATATTCTCTAAGCTTCACTTGTAGTGTTTTATAAGAATGGAGACCAGCTTTGACATATTTCTGTGTGCCTATCTTAATCCTCCAGGACTGAGGATTCCAAGCAAACTGCTGAACCTGCAGTGTTTGCCTATTTATCTGTCTTCCATCTGCACATAATATAGACCTCACATTGTTCATTTGGGAGTCCCTGTTATTGTCCAAATGTCTATCACAAAAGAGGGTGTCTTAGTCCTCTGGGGTAACTGGCCGTGGTACCAATGGACACAGATGGTAAATGAATGCATTAATATGCTCTGTTCATGGTGGAAATTACACAGAAATAATATATTAACTTGAAAGGATTGCTTCCCATCTTTGTGGCAGAGTTTTTGAGGCCAAGTCTGTATGCACAAAATAAAGTAGACATTTAAGGTAATTATTTGAGTTGTGTGTGTCGGGGCGGGGGGCTGGGGGTGGGAATAACAGCTACCTGTTAATGAAGAATCTGTAATTAATTTTGATATGAATTTAACCAACCAATAGGCTTTCCTGATAGATTTCACCACATTTATTCTTCAATTTCCCCGGCTATGCTTCCTGTGTAGTCAAAATCATAGTGTACTTGGGTGTTTGCAGTACAAAGCCGTGTTTCCTGTTCTCTAAGGATAAAGGGGGAAAAATGACAATGTTTCTTAGTGACCCAGTTATCATTTTAGGTTGTTAAATAGTTTGTTTCATCCGTAAAATGGGAATTACAATGTCTATGACCCCCATAGGAACAGGGCTGTAAAGAAAGTAGTTCATAACTGCAAAGCCCTTTACAGATGTCAGTTATATTTGTAGGTGGGGCGAGGAGTCATGATAGTGGCTACCTAAAGAGATTTAGATGTACAGACCGTCCTTGGCTTAGGGTAGGGTTCCGTCCTGATAAACCTATCACAACTTGAAAATACCTTAAGTAGAAAATGCATTTAATACACCTAACCTACCGAACATCGTAGCTTAGCCTAGCCTGCCTTAAATGCACTCAGAACACTTGCATTAACCTACAGTTGGGGAAAAGCATCTAACACAAAGCCCATTTTATAATAAAGTATTGAATATTTTGTGTAATTTATTGTATACTGTACTGAAAGTGAAAAACAAAATGGTTATGTGGGTATTCCAAGTACAGTTTCTACTGAACGCATTTCGCTTTCACACCATGGTAAAGTTAAAAAATCATTGCGAGTTGAAAGATCATTTTAAGTTGAAACATTGTAAATTGATGTTTTTTCTATTCCAAATTTTCAGTAGGAAAGAAATTCTGTCTTTCATCAAATAAGATGCAGACACTCTGGAGATCATTTGTACATATTATACATACAGAGTTAGATAAAACTCTCTGCTCCATATTCTTTTGTGTTTAGTACCTGGGTGTTGGCTGATCTTGTATGGGAATGCAGTGTACATGAGGGCTAGTGTGTGCTTCCCTTCTGTCTGCAGACTATTTCCACCTCACATTCTTCTTGCTTTCTCCCACTTCACTGCCAAATTTCCTTTAAACATTTTAAGAGTAACCCATGATTCCTGTAACCAAAAGTATAATGTAAATCCATAGAAAGAAAAATAATTAAGAATCTTTCCCTATCATCTCTTACCCTGCACTCCTGTTGTTTATGGCCACAATCCATCAGCTTCTAGTAGATAATGATGTTAAGGGACTCATGTGCATCTTTGAATACTTCTCTTCATGCTACACATCTGTATGTATATTAAAACATATATGCACATGTATAATTGTGGCTATTTTTTGCTTTTATAAATATTGAATTATACCAAACACATCACTCTGCAATTCACTTCTTTTTCACTTAAAAAATTGTTATGGACTGTCTTCCTGGCCAATAATGTATTTTTTTAATATGTGAAAGCTTTCTATTTATTTAATTGACATATAAAATTGAATGTATTTATTGTGTAAAACAAGTTGTTTGAAATATGTATATGAACATCTATTGTGGAATAGCTGAAGTGAGCTAATTAGCATATGCATTACCTAACATACTTATTGTTATGTGATGAGAACATTTAAATCTACTTAGTAATTTTCAAAAATAATGTATTATTTTAATGAGAGAACATTTAAGTCTACTTAGTAATTTTCAAAAATAATGTATTATTTTAATGACTCTATAATATTTCATGATTATATACCATTATTTGTTCAAACTACTCTGTTTTTCCAGCCAGTTTAGTTTTTTTCTGCTAGAAAAAATTTATGTTGTAATTAACATACTTTTCATATGCATTTATGTACTAGCTTATATATATTATGCATATATATATATAGGTTACGTAAGAAAAAATTACATGAGTAGGTCAAAGTAGGAGTTTCTTTACTTTTGATAGATATTACAAGAAAATTTTCCAAAATGGCTTATAGCAATTCACATTCTCATCAGAATGGAAGAGTGTCTGTTTTTCCTTTTCCTCGATCAAGACTGAATTTATCACACTTTTAATGATTTTGCCAACCTGTCCATTAAAAATGGGATCTCATTTTACTTTCAGTTTGCATTTCTCTTACTTCTAGTGAAGTTCAGTATCTTTTCATACATTTATTGACTGTTTACAGACGCTAATTTCCATGAGCAATCTCGGGTTTCCTTGGCCAGACTCAGAACTCTCCAGAAACAGACTCTATATGAGGAGAGGCAATTGTAAGCACATTCTATTTCAATTCTTTTCAAATAAGCAAGTTAAGTCGCTTCCATTTTATTGTATTTAAATTAATAGTACATTTCCATGGCCCATGGCCTAGAGACATTCGAAAGTAGTGAAGGAAAGTACATAGGGAAAAATCTTCCTCCCCACCTTTTCTTCTTGTCAGCCAATTCTTCTCCCAGTAGACAAGGATACTAGTTTTCTTATGGATTCTTCCAGAATTATTTTATACAACACACACACACACACACACACACACACACACACACACACACACACACACACATTTATTCCCCCTTTAATCGCATTTTCCATCCTAGATCCTGAAGTCACAACTCAGTCCGTAATTGACGGGGCTAGTCACTTAACTTCCCTCAGGCCAGCTTTCCTTTTGTTCAATTGAGCTTCTGGGAGAATCAAGGAGGAGCATACTGGTAATTATCAAAGAGTCGACCACGGAAGCATGGGATGTTCTTCCCATTCAAC
Organism: Nomascus leucogenys; assembly: GCF_006542625.1. NCBI lineage: Eukaryota > Metazoa > Chordata > Mammalia > Primates > Hylobatidae > Nomascus > Nomascus leucogenys. The sequence continues at coordinate 69,558,398 of NC_044387.1, forward strand.
AAACTGCAAAACCAAGCTTCTCCCTACCATTTGTCCCACACTCTGTTGTCAGGTGGTTAAGTGTTATTTAATTAATGGAAGGGGTGTTGGGCAGTCTCCAAAAGCAAAGTTCAGCACCTTTTCACTCATTTATTGACCGCTTACTGCTCCTATTGTGCTAATTGTTCATATCCTGTTTCTGTCTTTTTGTTATCAATATCTAGTCCTTTTTGTATACTGGAGATATTGTTTCTTTTTACATTCTAAGTTTTGTATTTTTTTATTCTCTAATTTTTCTGTTGACATTGTTTATGCTATAAGTTTAAAGCCATAAAAGATGTCTTGGAATAGGATGGGTAAAAAGCTGATAAAAGCTATAAAACACTTGGTGACTTTTGATATGCCTAGCAACCACGTGGCTGCCCCATCTCCTTCTGTGCACATACCAGAGCTTTGTCCTTATGAGAGATGAATGACTCCAGAACAGGCCTCTCATGTCACCTGTGGGGCTTTTACTTAATGAAATAAGAAAGCAAGGCACAGCCTTCTCAGCCTGACAAATTGGACACAGGAGTGAGAGTGGCTCTTTGTCAAAATGAAGGCAGAGCACATCTTTTAAGACATTTTGAATGAGCATGAGCAGTCAAGGAGCATACAAAATAATAATAATAATAACATGTATTCCAAAAACAAGTTTTGTTTCTCTGTATGATGGAGTAGTTGATATTCTTTCAGTGTCAATTTTATCTCATTTATATGGTGCTCAGGTCTTAAAAGAACTACAAAAAAGGTAAACTCAAATATTTATATTTAAATTTCCTATTAATTGAATTACCTTTGCCTGCAAAGTGATTTTGAGTTGAGATGTATGGAGCAACAGTGTGGTGAACGTAGGCCCTCCCTAAATAATGCTTGACTGAATAAATAAAAATGTCTCAAAGAAGTAAATGCTTGAGATGGGCAGAAACTTTGTGTGGTCTGATTTCCTCAGTTTCCAGATAAAGAACTTGAAATCCAGGAGAACAGGTGATTTGCTGGGATCAGCTAATGAATCTGTGGCAATATCAGGACAAAGATAGGCCCTTTGCTTTTGGTGTCTCTGCCCAATATCCCTTCTATTAATTATTAATAAAATGTACCCACCTGACCCTCTAACAGAGTCGATGGTAGGGGGAAGCTTGATTTTGCAGTTTGTTTAATGGGAAGAACATCCCATACTTCTGTGGTTGATTCTTTGATAATTACCAGTATGCTTTTCCTTCATGCTCCCAGAAGCTCAACTGAACAAAAGAGGAGAGCTGGGATGAGGAACGTTAAGTGACTGGCCCAGTCAACTAGGGAATGAGTTGGGACATCAGTGTCTACTTGTGACTCTTGCCCTATGGTGCTAGTATAAGAAAAGGCAGCCTCAGAATGAAGATACTTGTCTAAGTAAACCGTGGCACCTCTACTATTGTTTCCATTTTACAGTAAGACTGGTTGTTATCACATTTTATGAGTTTCATAAACTTCTGCCATGAATATGGTGATGAGGGTTCTCAACTATTTTCACCTCAGGTAAGGTGGTCAAATGTCTTATTTGGTGTGATTGGTGGTGGCCTACACCCAACTTGGACATTGATCTGAAGCTATTTCTAGGCCAATAAAGTTTTTATCTGTCTTTTAAAATATGTCTTCCCTCTTTTGCTGACACCATTCCTGGCATGTCTCAGATGCCTCACACAGCCTCTAATTTCCACGGGCAATCATGGGTTTCCTTGGCCACACTCAGAACTCTCCAGAAACAGACTCTCATATGAGGAGAGGCCATTGTAAGCACATTCTATTTCAATTCTTTAAAAATAAAGAAGATAAGTCACTTCCATTTTATTTTATTTAAATGAATAGTACATTTACATGGCCCAAAGACATTCAAAAGTATACAAGAAAAAGTACATAGGGAAACATCTCTCTTCCTCCCCACCTTTTCTTTCTGTCAGCCAATCCTTCTCCCAGTAGACAAAGACATTAGTTTTCTTACGGATTCTTCCAGAGCTATTTTATACAATATATACACACACTCGCTTACACATACACACTTACACACATTACCCGCCCCATGTATTCCCTCTTTATTCACAAATGATTGCCTTCTATACATGCTGTGATATGTTTTGAGTTTTTCACTTTATTGGACCATATATCTTGGAACTCTTTCCTTATAATTAGGAAGAGTAGTTCCTTATTCTTTTCATGGCTACCAAATAAATATTCCATTCTGTGGACACATTTGTTTAACCAGCTATTAATAAACATTTAGATATTATTTTGAATATTTGTTATTACAGAAAGGTTACAATAGATAACTTTCTACATGGGTTATTTCATTTGTAAAAAGACATTTCCATTGGGTACATTCCTAGAAGCAGAATTGCTTAGGTCATAACATAATGTGCACTTATTTTGATAGATATTGCCAAATTTCCCTACCTGTGAATGTTAGTTGACTGATCACCATATAGAACATTTTTGCTTCTTTAAGATCCCGTGAGCTTGAATACAGGTACTTTTGATTTGGGTTAAGGAAGAAATTTTTTATTAAGTAAAGAAAGAGTAAGGTGATTGTAATAGTTGATACTAGTAGCAAATATTTCCATAGCATTAGTATATTCCAGCATTGTTCCAAGAGCTGTGCGTTGATCTGTGAGTAAATATTTCATCTACCCCCACCTTCATACTCAAAGAGTTGTGGATCCTCTATATTTTCCACATTCAGCCTAAAATATTTTCCAGCAGTCGTCTAATAAGACATATAATTTGGGGAGGATATGTATTTCAGCTGTTTAGCTTCATGTCTTTTCTCATGTGATTGTTTGAAAGAAGTCGAATTCCTCCCTTCTTTATACCATTCCTCCCCCATCTTTCTTTTGGCCATCTTGCCAATTTCCTTCCTCCTCTCCTTGCTCCCAGCTATAGACTTCTCTGACTGTCACTGCAGCCCACTGCCATGAGGGAGGAGCAGGTACTAATAAGGTTTTATCAGAAGCTTTTTCTTATTTCCACATACAGTATGTGTTGGACTCGTTCCTTTCATGGAGTTGGGCAGCTGCTGATTTCTGTGTTCTTCTTTTTAGCTTATCCAAAATTTCTTTTTTACTAATCAAGAATGAGCCATTTTCCTAAATCTTAATTTTTATTTTCTTTTATTACCAGCACAATTGATTTTCTGTTTGGAGCTTGTTTTCTCAATGAAACACTGCTCTCATCTCTTCGTGGTTTACTCTCAGGGAGCTGTGAACACTAATGAAGGCACTTGCATGGTCTTCCCCCTGTGCTAGGCTCTGTTCTGAGTTCTTTGCATACTGCATGATAAGGGGTGGGGGGAGGGTACAATTCTTCGGTGGCTTCTCGGATTTCCGCAACCACATCTTTCTTCTTCAACATTCAGCTTGCATCTGCTATCTCTCCATTTTGAGACCAGGCCAAGGCATGGAATCTAGCTTTCAAAGTGCCTGCCAAGGGACCAGATGATGCTATTGGTAGTAGAAAGGAGTTAGCTCTCTGCAAAGTGAACATTGGCCATTGGAATTCAGAGGCAAAAAGGAGCCAGACAGATACGTTCTCTTCCTTTCTATCTTTTGTGGGCTGCTTTGAGATACAGCAACTTTTTGCAACCCTCCCACAAAAATACCATTAAAGTCCTGTGTGTGGAAAGAACACCTGCTGAGCAATGCACTGTCTTCTTAGCTGCTTGTTAAGTAACCAGCATAGAACACATCACAATGCATTTCATTGTACCTCCATTTCCCTTCTACCCTCACTGTCTCCACCCTAGGCTTGGAATCCCACATAAATTATTCTTAACATAATCTTTGCTTCCAGATCATCTTTCTAGAAGACCCCAGCTAAGATCTGTACATGAACAAATTTAATTCTTGTGAAAACTCTACAAAGTAGATAACTAGTAGTATTTCTTATGTGTCATAAATCTTTGGCAGTTGTTTGGGAAATGTAGAAACTGTTGAAACTGAATTCCAAGAGTTTGTTGTAAGTGTGGTAAGCCTCACATTTACTTTCCTAAAATGTATATGTTGGCACGCACATTCAACAACTGATAGGGTAATCATATTTTCTGGTCTAAGCATTAGGAAGTATGGCCTGACATATGATGTGGCTCTCAATACTTCTCCCATGCTAGATGAAAAGTGACCCAGGAATTCTGAGACACATGGTTATAGTACATACGTGTACTATATACTGCATGGTTATAGTACATACATATATTATGAAAGCAAGTGGATGCCAGGAAAAAGGTCTGAAAGAATTTCTTTACAGAGCTTTTTGTCAGAATAAGGTTGACTCTCCCCATTTGACCTTCAACTCCCAGGAAGCCTGGGCTTAAGTGCTTTGATTTACTCCCATAATAAGGTGATCGATTAATGTGAAAGGCCAGCTTTATGAGGCCTGTCTGGGAATGGTGCTAGAGACGGCTGTAGTGAGAGCGTTATACTGCCACTACTCTAAAAAAGGTCATTGGAAAAGAATCAAAGACAGCATAAATGATGGTTTACACATCAAAAATCTCTCTGTAAAACAGACAGAAAATGTTGAACTTAATACCTCTTAGGGTTTGGTGCAGAGGTTGTGTAGTAAGTATAGTTTGAGTTGTTGCTGTATAGGTTCTCTTATTGTCAAAAATTATGTTATTTGAAGCCTATCATTGAGGGACCGTTCTTATGATTAAATGAGAGGGCCCTGGAAAAGCCTAATATGTTACTGGCTAGAATTCATTTCACTGTCATTAGGGTCTGTCATAGCTGTTTCATTACCCTGATGGCCAGTTGTTGGGGTCAAAGTTCAAGATGGCCGTTCTTTTTTGGAAACTAGATATTTAAAGTAAGGTAGCCACATTGAAGAGGAGCTCAGTTGGAGATTATCTTGACTTTATCCTTTGGCCTTCACAGGCAACAGAGAAGAGCAGAAGGACTTTTATGTGTGTCTTGGTTTGTCAGGAATGAGAGCAGCCTATTTGCTGTTGGGTCCCCAGGCATAATATTAAGTGGGTATGAGTGTGATGCATGACCATCTGAGAACAGGTGTTAGCTTTCTAAAGCTGGTGTCTCTCCCTGACATCCAAGATCCTCCCAGTCTCTGGGCTTGCCAGGGCCATTATTTGTCATTTGTTTAGTTTTCATCTTTCTGAAATAATATGGCAGAGCACAAGACCACAGCTGTGCCTCTTCTCAAATCCTTTCATATTTAGACTTGGTTTTCATCTGATGAGGAGAAATTCACCATAAAACATCATGTCTTCTGGTGATGGCTAACAGAGCCAAATAGGATGGCAATGTCACCTGGCTTTTAAAGAGGCTTAAATGCTGAAAGGCCAGTTTGCAAGCCTCACATATTTTGTCGCTGACACCAAGCTGGGAAAGAAGCTAAAATATTTTGATCACTGGGTATGGGCATTTGTGGCAGATGGTCTCTTCAGCAGTATTCCAGTGGGGGGGTCAGTGGGGGACAGAGGAAGGTATCCAAATAGAATATATAAAGTCAAAGGGAGAGAAACTTGGCCTCATTTTACAAGGTTTTGTGCCAAATCTTGGAACACCCATGCGTCTCCAGTCAAGCAGGGAGAGGTTCCCATTCTGAGCAGAGTGACAGGGATGACAGTTCATTTAAACAGTCTGCTGGGCGCATTTGCTGATCTGGAAGCCCAGGACCCAGGGAGCCTGAACAGGATGGGAAAATGTGTGTGCCCATATCACTGGTCATGAAGTGGTGGGCTTCCAGATGGGCCTGCACCATCTCTTGGAAGGAAGAATGTTGACAGAGGCACATGCCTATGTAAAAGGCTTTGAGAAATGCAGCCAAGAAAAGAGCTGAATCATCTGACTTCACCTTAGGTGACTTTGCATAGGACTAAAATCCCCGGCACAGCTCCATGTCTCAAGACCTGGATGCAGCCAGCCAGCTGGCTGGTTGGCAGTGGTCCAGAGACTGACTTGCCTGGATGATTTGGCCCCACCCTACTCCTACCAAACAACCATTATGGTAATGCAGATGCACTCAGAAAAAGCATGGGTCACCACAAGCTACAAAGTAGAGCTGGGGCTCTTTGAGGTCACAGGACTCTGCCAATTCAACTTACCTGGGTTTTCTGTCTTGATATTATTTATGTATTTGCCCGGAAACAGCAGCTTTACTGTAAAAACTCTTGGGCAGAAGCAGCCAAATTATTTTTCCCAAGGGTCCAACAGGTACAGAAGTTGACATTGCGGGAAGGCCAGAAAATGGAATCAGTGTCATTGTAATGGCCTACCATGGCCTATTGGGCCTCCTTGGTTGAACACGTCTTTCCCATACAGCTTCTTTGACTGGTAAACTTGGATTATCCTCTGTTGGTTCAGATAGCAGAGGCTATGATGAAGCCTCTTATGGGTCAGGGTTGTAAGACATGACACATTTAGTACCTATATGATGGCCAACTCAGGATATGATTAGCTGAGGTGATATAGGCTGGTGCAAAAGTAATTGCAGTTTTTGCATTATGGAAATTTGCTGTTTGATACTGGAATACATTCTTAAATAAATGTGGTTATGTTATACATCATTTTAATGCACATTTATCACTTTATGTATTTTTTTGCAAATGACTTATTACTTGATGTTTATTTTATATTTATTTTTGACTATGGAAATGATGTTAGACAAAAAGCAAATTTGAGTGATTTTCTTATTCGAGCTCAAAAATGGGTCATAATGCAGTGGAGACAACTCACAACATCAGCAACATATTTGGCCCAGGAACTGCTAATGAACGTACAGTGCAGTAATCATTCAAGAAGTTTTACAAAGGAGATGAGAGCCTTGAAGATGAGGAACATGGTAGCCAGCCACTAGAAGTTAACAACGACCAATTGAGAGCATTGAAGTTGATCCTCTTACAACTACATGAGAAGTTACCCCAAAACTTAATGTCAACCATTCTATGGTCATTCAGCATTTGAAGCAAATTGGAAAGAAAAAAGCTTGATAAGTGGGTGCCTCATGAACTGAGTGAAAAAAAAAATCATTGTTTTGAAGTGTTGTATTCTCTTATTCTATGCAACAGCATGAACCATTTCTTGATCAAATTGTGACGTGCAACGAAAAGTGGATTTTATACAATAACTGGCGATGGCCAGCTCAGTGGTTGGACTGAGAAGAAGTTCCATAGCACTTCTCAAAGCCAAACCTGCACCAAAAAAAGGTCATGGTCACTGTTCGGTGTCTGCTGCTGATCTGGTCCACTACAGCTTTTTGAATCCTAGCAAAACCATTACATCTGAGAAGTATGCTCAGCAAATCTGTGAGATGCATCAAAAACTCTACTGCCTAAAACCAGCATTGTTAACAGAAAGGACCCAATTCTTCTCCATGACAACGTCTGACTGCATGCTGCACAATTAACACTTAAAAAGTTGAAGGAATTGGGCTACAAACTTTTGCCTCATCTACCATATTCGCCAGACCTCTGGCCAACTGGCTATCACTTCTTCAAGCATTTCAAAAATATTTTGCAGGGAAAACACTTCCACAATGAGCAGGATGCAGAAAATGCTTTCTAAGAGTTTGTCAAATCCCAAGGCATGGATTTTTATGCTACAGGAATAAAAAACTTACTTCTCAGTGGCAAAAATGTGTTGATTGTAATGGTTCCTATTTTGATTAATAAAGATGTGTTTCAGCCTAGTTATAATGATTTAAAATTCACGGTCCAAAACTGCAATCAGACCGGAACAGGTGCTGGTATCCAAAGCTGAGAGACCCATAGACAGTTCACATCATAGGACTCTGTGCAGACAACCCGCAGCACCAGCCCAGAGCTGGGTAGACTCACTGGGTGGCTAGGCCCAGAAGAGAGACAACAATCACTGCAGTTCAGCTCACAGAAAGCCACATCCACAGGAAAAGGGGGAGAGTACTACATCAAGGTAACACCCTGTGGGACAAAAGAATTTGAACAATAGCCTTCAGCCCTAGACCTTCCTTCTGACAAAGCCTAGCCAAATGAGAAGAAACCAGAAAACCAACTGGTAATATGACAAAATGAAACTCTTCAACACTCCCAAAAAATCACACTAGTTCACCAGCAATGGATCCAAACCAAGAAGAAATCCCTGATTTACCTGAAAAAGAATTTAGAAAGTTAGTTATTAAGCTAATCAGGGAGGGACCAGAGAAAGGCAAAGCCCAATGCAAGGAAATCCAAAAAATGACACAAAAAGTGAAGGGAGAAATATTCAAGGAAATAGATAGCTTAAAGAAAAAAACAATAAAAAATTCAGGGAACTTTGGATAAACTTTTAGAAATGCAAAATGCTCTGGAAAGTCTCAGCAATAGAATTGAACAAGTAGAAGAAAGAAATTCAGAGCTCGAAGACAAGGTCTTTGAATGAACCCAATTGAGCAAAGACAAAAAAGAATAAGAAAAAATGAACAAAGCCTCCAAGAAGCCTGGGGTAATGTTAAATGACCAAACCTAAAAATAATCGGTGTTCCTGAGGAAGAAGAGAATTCTAAAACCTTGGAAAACACATTTGGGTGAATAATCAAGGAAAACTTTCCCAGCCTTGCAGGAGACCTAGACATCCAAATACAAGAAGTAAAAAGAATACCCAGGAAATTCATCACAAAAAGATCATTGCCTAGGCACATAGTCATCAGGTTATCCAAACTTAAAATGAAGGAAAGAATCTTTAGAACTGTGAGAAAGAAGCATCAGGTAACCTATAAAGGAAAACCTATCAGATTAACAGCAGATTTCTCAGCAGAAACCCTATAAGCCAGAAGGGATTGGGGACCCATCTTCAGCCTCCTCAAACAAAACAATTATCAGCCAAGAATTTTGTATCCAGCAAAACTAAGCATCGTATACGAAGAAAAGGCGTGGTCTTTCTCAGACAAACAAATGCTGAGAGAATATGCCATTAGCAAGCCACCACTGCAAGAACTGCTGAAAGAGCTCTAAATCTTGAAAGCAATTCCTGGAAACATAACAAAACAGAAATCACACAGAACCTATAAAACAAAAATACAAGTTAAAAAGCAAAAACCAAAACCAAAAAAAAAAAAAAAAAAAACCCCAAAGTACACCAGCAACAAAGAGCACAATGAATGAAATAGTGCCTCACATTTCAATACTAACACTGAATGTAAATGGTCTAAATGCTCCACTTAAAACATACAGAACAGCAGAATGGATAAGAACTCACCAACCAACCATTTGCTGCCTTCAGGAGACTCACCTAACACACAAGGACTCCCATAAACTTAAAGTAAAGGGGTGGAAAAAGGCATTTCATGCAAATGGACACCAAAAGCAAACAGGGGTAGATATATCAGACAAAACAATCTTTAAAGCAACAGCAGTTAAAAGAGACAAAGAAGGACATTATATAATGGTAAAAGGCCTCGTCCAACAGGAAAATATCACGATCCTAAACATATATGCACCTAACACTGGAGCTCCCAAATTTATAAAGCAATTACTAATAGACCTAAGAAATGAGATGACAGCAACACAGTAACAGTGGGGGACTTCAGTACTCCACTGATAGCACTTAGACAGGTCATCAAGACAGAAAGTCAACAAAGAAACAATGGATTTAAACTATATCTTGGAACAAATGGACTTAACAGATATGTACAAATATTTCATCCAATAACCACAGAATACACATTCTATTCAACAGTGCATGGAACTTTGTCTAAGGTAGAGCATATGAAAGGCCATAAAATAAGTCTCAATAAATTTAAGAAAACTGAAATTATATCAAGCCCTTTCTCAGACACAGTGGAATAAAACTGGAAATCAGCTTCAGAGGAACGTTCAAAACCATGCAAAAACATGGAAATTAAATAACCTGCTCCTGAATGATCACTGGGTCATAAATGAAATCAAAATGGAAATTAAAATTTTTTCGAACTGAATGACAATAATGATATAACTTATCAAAACCTCTGGGATACAGCAAAGGTGGTGCCAAGAGGAAAATTCATAGCCCTAAATGCCTACATCAGAAAGACTGAAAGAGCACAAACTGACATTCTAAAGTCATACCTCAAGGAACTAGAGAAACAAGAAGAAACCAAACTCAAACCCAGCAAAAGAAAGGAAATGACCAAGATCAGAGCAGAACTAAATGAAATTAAAACAAAACAAAAAAACCCACAAAAGATAAATGAAACAAAAACTGGTTCTTTGAAAAGAAAAATAAAATTGACAGACCCTTAGCAAGATTAATCAAGAAAAAAAAAAGAGATAAAATCCAAATAACCTCACTAAGAAACAAAACAGGAGGTATTACAAGTGATACCACTGAAATACAAAAGATCTTCAAGGCTACTATGAACATATTTACACATATAAACTAGAAAACAGAAGAGATGGACAAATTCCTGGAAAAATACAATTCTTCTATTTTAAATCAGGAAGAATTAGATACCCTTACCATACCAAGAACAAACAGTGAGATTGATAAATTACTAACAAAAAAAAAGTCCAGGACCAGATAGATTCACAGCAGAATTCTACCAGACATTCAAAGAACCAATCCTTTTGATGCTATTGCACAACATAGAGAAAGAAGGAACCCTCCCTAATTCATTCTACAAAGCCAGCATCACCCTAATACCAAAACCAGGAAAGGACATAACCAAAAAAGAAAACTACACACTAATATCCTTGATGAATATAGATGGTAAAATCCTTAACAAAATACCAGCTAACCAAATCCAACAACATATCAAAAAGATAATCCACCATGATCCAGTGGGTTTCATACCAAGGATGCAGGGATGGTTTCACAAATGCAAGTCAATAAATGTGATACACCACATAAACAGAATTAAAAACAAAAATCACATGATCATCTCAATAGATGCAGAAAAAGCATTTGACAAAATCTAGCATCACTTTATGATTAAAACTCTCAGCAAAATTGGCATACAAGGGACATACTTTAATGTAATAAAAACCATCTATGACAAACCCACAGCCAATATAATGCTGAACAGGGAAAAGTTGAAGGACCTCTAAATCTTGAAACAAATCCTGGAAACACAGCAAAACAGATGCCCAAGACAAAGATGCCCACTCTCACCACTCCTCTTCAACATAGTACTGGAAGTCCTAGCCGGAGCAATCAGACCAGAGAAAGAAATAAAGGACATCCACATCGGTAAAGAGGAAGTCAGACTGTCCCTGTCTGCTGACAATATGATTGTTTACCTTGAAAACCCTAAGGACTCATCCAGAAAGCTCCTAAAACTGATCAAAGAATTCAGCAAAGTTTCTGGGTATAAGATTAATGTACACAAATCAGTAGCTCTTCTATACACCAACAATGACCAAGAGGAGAATCAAATCAAGAACTCAACCACTTTTACAATAGCTGAAGATAAAATAAAATAAAATAAAATAATAAAATAAAATAAAATAAAGTAAAATAAAATAAAATACTTCAGGAATATACCTAACCACAGAGTCAAAAGACCTCTACAAGGAAAACTACAAAGCACTGCGGAAAGAAATCATAGATGACACAAACAAATGGAAACATATCCCATGCTCATGGATGGGTAGACTCAATATTGTGAAAATGACACAATACTGCTAAAAGCAATCTACAAATTTAATGCTGTTCTCAACAAAATGCCACTATCATTCTTCACAGAATTAGAAAAAACAATTCTAAAATTCACGTGAAACCAAAAAAGAGCCTGCATAGCCAAAGCAAGACTAAGCAAAAAGAACAAGTCTGCAGGTATCACATTACCTGATTTCAAACTATACTATAAGGCCATAGTCACCAAAACAGCATGTAATGGTATAAAAATAGACACATAGACCAATGGAACAGAATAAAGAACCCAGAAATAAACCCAAATACTTACAGCCAACTGGTCTTCAACAAAGCAAACAAAAACATAAAGTGGGGAAAGGACACCCTCTTCAACAAATGGTGCTGGGATAATTGGCTAGCCACAAATAGGAGAATGAAACTGGATTGTCATCTCTCACCTTACACAAAAATCAGCTCAAGATGGATTAAGGACTGAAACGTAAGACCTGAAACTATAAAAATTATAGAAGATAACACTGGAAAAACCCTTCTAGACATTGGCTTATGCAAGGATTTCATGACCAAGAACCCAAAAGCAAATGCAACAAAAGTGAAGATAAATAGCTGGGACCTAATTAAACTAAAGAGCTTTTGCACAGCAAAAGGAACAGTCAGCAGAGTAAACAGACAACCCACACAGTGGGAGAAAATCTTCACAATCTATACATCTGACAAAGGACTAATATTCAGAATCCACAATGAACTCAAATCAGTAAGAAAAAAACCAAACAATCCCATCAAAAAGTGGGCTAAGGACATGAATGGACAATTCTCAAAAGAAGATATACAAATGGTCAACAAACATATGAAAAAGTGGTCAACAAACATGAAAAAAATGCTCAACATCGCTAATAATCAGGGAAACACAAATCAAAATCACAATGCAGTACCACCTACTCCTGCAAGAATGGCCATAATCAAAAAATAAAAAAAACAGTAGATGTTGGCATGGATGTGGTGAACAGGGAACACTTCTACACTGCTGGTGGGAATGCAAACTAGTACAACCACTGTGGAAAACAGTATGGAGATTACTTGAAGAACTAAAAATAGAACTACCATTTGATCCAGCAATCCCACGACTGGGTATCTATCCAGAGGAAAAGAAGTCATTATTTGGAAAGGATACTTGCACTCGCATGTTGATAGCAGCACAATTCACAATTGCAAAATTATGGAACCAACCCAAAGGCCCATCAATCAATAAGTGGATAAAGAAACTGTGCTGTGTGTGTGTGTGTGTGTGTGTGTGTGTGTACGTGTGTGTGTATATATAAAAATATATATATACACATACATATACAATATATATATTATGGTGGAATACTATGCAGCCATAAAAGGAATGAATTAACAGCATCTGCAGTGACCTGGATAAGACTGGAAACTATTATTCTAAGGAATGGAAAACCAAACATCATATGTTCTCACTGTTATGTGGGATCTAAGCTATTAGGACACAAAGGCATAAGAATGATACAATAGACTTTGGGGATGTAGGGGAGGGCAGCGAGGGATAAAAGACTATGAATATGGTGCAGCGTATACCGCTCGGATGATGGGTGCACCAAAAATCTCATGAATCACTAAAGAACTTATGTAACCAAATACCACCTGTACCCCAATAACTTACGGGAAAAAATACAAAAACTAAAATAAAATAAAGAAAGAAAAAAGGAAATTCCAACCAGGCACAGTAGCTCACACCTGTAATCCCAGCACTTTGAGAGGATCACTAAAAACAAACAAAACCAACAAAAAAAAACCCTGCAATTACTTTTGCACCAACCTTGAGCAGTATCTGTGTGCAAAAACCTGTTCCATTCTTAGGGGAAGAGAAGAGAGGAAGCTGGCTCCCAAGAAGTATAGTGCTTGTAGTTATCAAAATTGTGATTTGCTTCTTTTTTTCTTGACATAAAAAGATCAACTTAAGCTCCAAAGTGATTATTCAGAGCCAGTAGTTTAGAACACCTGACTTGCAGTACCATTTCCCTTAACTATACACAAAAAGTGACAGTAAGAGAAAACAAATCAGAAAATGAGGTTTTGTTCTTTGGCACACTCATATAAAGACATGATGGCATATAGTATATTACAGTTTATAATGTGTTTCATGTGCATTTTTATATTTTATCTTTGCAACATGTATGGATGCCCAGTTTTACAGATGTGGAAACAGTTTAAAAAGTTCAAGTGATTTGCCCAAAGGTAGACAGCTCATGAATGCAGAGCAGGGACACAAAGACATGAATTTACAATTTCTGAAACAAGGTCTGGCATTCTTACTCTTTTTTTTTTTCACAGCTGCCTCACTTATGTAGAGAAAGTGTTAAGTGAGTATCACTGTGAAACCTGTAGATTTTTAACTAGGGAACATTTAAAATGGAAATAGCCTGGTAGAAATGAGGCTAATTTTCCCTCTTTGAGGAGGCAGGGAGTTCACTTAGGAAAAGCTGTACTACTAGCCAGGATGAGTGTAATCTAGAAGGGAGAGGTCCTTTCTGTTCCTACCTCCCCTATGCTGAAGCAGAGAGGCAACTGGAGGAGATGGTATTTTTGCCAGCCTCTGGCACATATTGTTAATCACATTTTCTTCTTGTTGTGGTTTTGCAGTGTAGGTCTGGGGTAGGAACTGAGACAGGGGTTTTGAGCTTCTCTGTCCTTACTAAGCTTTCTGATAAAAGCTGCTGGAAAGTTGCAAAAGGGGATGTAACATGTTCAAGTTGTCTTCTATTTTTAAAAATCTTTTTGTGTAATTTCAGACATACAGAAAAGTCACACAAATAGTATGCAGAACTCCAATATATATTTAACCCAGATGTTTACTATATTTTCTTTTCCTTTACCCTCTTCCTCTATACATGTACAGATGCACATATACATGCACACAAATGTCCCCCTACGGATATTTTCTGAACTTTATGAGAGTAAGCTACTGACACAGTGGGCTTTTTAATTTATAAATATTTGATATAGTTTGGTTATTTGTTCCCTCCAAATCTCATGTTGAGATGTGATCCCCAGTATTGGTGGTGGGGCCTGGTGGGAGGAGTTGTGGTAGTCTGGTAGGAACCCTCATGAATGGTTTTGTGCCCTCCCCCAGTAATAAGTGAGTTCTCACTCTATTAGTTTATGCCAGAGTTGGTTGTTTAGAAAAGCCCGGCACCTCCTCCTCTCTCTCTTTTGCTCTGTCCAGCATGTGTGAAAGCTTCCTGAGGTCCTGACAGGAAGCAGATGCTGGCACCATGCTTCTTGTACAGTCTGCAGAAACATGAGCCAAAATAAACCTCTTTTCTTTAGATAGTACCCAGCCTCAGGTATTTATAGCCATCCAAAATTGGCTACTGCAATACTTGACTACATGTTTCCTAAAATCAGGATATTCTCTTACATAACCATAGTGCAAATACTAAAAATCAGGACATTAATATTGTAGACTGTTTCTCCATTTGGGCTTGTCTGATGTTTTCTCATGTTGATATTCTGATAATGAGTTTGGGGCAGAAAAAGTGCAGAGGTGATACTGTGTCCTTTTTAGGGGACTCTATCAGGAGACATAGTGATGTTGCTTTGTCCTATTACTAGTGCTGGTAGCTTTGATTTCCTCATGTCTGCCAGGTTTCTCCATGGTTAAGTTACTATTTTTTTTCCTTTCTATTTAATTAGTATCCATTGGGAGAGCTAATTTGAAATTATGTAAACATCTCACTGTTCCTCAAGCTTTTACTTTGATTTTAACATGTTAAGCAATACTTTCCTGAATTAATTATTTATATGGTGGTTTCTTAATGGTGATTTTCTCAGTACTTTATTTCTTCTACATTTATTGGTTGGTTTGCTACTATAAAAATAGGTTTTTTCATTTTTAAAAGATATTTTTTATCACCATGAACTCAGATTCCTATTTTACTCAGTGGGTTACACTTTTTTATTGTTATTATTTATTTTGGTGGTTAAATAAAATGAAACCAGGATGATAATTCTGAGGTCTGTTCAGTGTCAGTTTCTTTAAGCTAGCTTTGACATGTCTCCATCATTCTTTGAGCATTTCCTTACTTTCTGTGACAAGTTGATCCAGGCTCATTTTGTATTTTCCCAGCTCCAGCCTTAGAATCAGCCATTTCCCAAAGAAAGTTCCCTGGTTTCTTTTAATACATAGGATTTAGAAACCAAGAGCTAAGCATTAGGTGTGCTTATTGCTATGAGGGTATTATTAATTGTAGATTCTCAGTGACAAGAGATAAGACATAGATATATGTGAGTTTATATATGTAGTATGTATATACACACTGTGAATTCCTACTGATTTCTCCATTTCCCATTAAATACCATAGTTTTCCCTTTTCAATATTTATAATGGCATTCTTCAATAGTGAGAAATAAGACTCTCAATGTCCACAATCCATTTGCTTATTTTCACAATCCTAGAATACACAGTAATGCCGGAATTGCTTACCCATACCTCGGTGGATAAGGAACCTATGCCCAGAGCTCAGTATTTGTTCATTCCTATTTTTCTTTAGCCTGAAGACATACAGTCAAAATAATATATTCGGAAGTAATTTGCATTAGTTTTTTTCCTCTTCAGTACACTTATGTTATTCATTTAAAATATATTTCAGTTTATTCTTTTCTGTATATATTCCATGTGAGATTTATCTTAATCTCAAAGCCAGAAGTGTTCAAAGAGGTAAACTCAGAGACATGTCACTGTGCCACTTATGCTTTCATCCTTTTCCATCCGCCTATCTTTTCCACTCAGTGCCCTTCTGTCCCCTCACCCCAGTAAGTTCCAGTTATTAGTTCCTTATTTCTTTCTTATGTTTATTTTTTGAATGAGGGAGAAGATATAAGGATATTTTCTTATGTACTATTGAACCACTCCCTTTTTAAAAAATTTAGCTTAATGTTTAAATATTGACAAATATAATTGTATGTATTCATGGGGTGCATAGTGATGTTTCAATACATGTAATATGTAGAGCTCAGATTAGGGTAATTAGCATGTCCATCATCTCAAACATTTACCATTTCTTTGTGTCGGGAACATTCAATAATACCCTCCTCCTGGCTATTTGAAAAATGCGTTATTGTTAACTGTAATCATCCTACAGTGTGAACCACTCTGCTTTATCATTTGTTTCTAATATTTTGCAGTGAAAAATAATGCTGACCCTCTGAAAATATATTTTCATACTATTGGAGGTATATCTTTCAGGTAATTTCTACAAGTAGGACTCTAAGTTCAAAAGACAAACATATATGTTGTTTTTCTAGATGTTACCAAATTCACCTTCATAAGGGCTGAATCAGTTTGCATCACTTCAGCAATACATAAGAGTTGCAGCTTTCCCACAGCTTTGCCAACAGAGTATGTTATTATACTTTAAAAATTCTACTTATGACATGTTGGTATAGTTTTAATCTGCATTTCTTTTATTATATGTATGGCTGAACATCTTTTCATTTACTTCAGCTATTTGTGCTATTTGTGACATCATATATCTTTTCTGTGAATTGTCTGTTCATATCCTTTATTCATTTTTATACTGGGTTTTGTTTTTTTAATTTCTCCTTATTCTTTAAGAGTTCTTTAAATATTAGGGATATTATTATCCCTTTATCTGTGAGACATGTTGCAAATATTCTCTTTAAGTTGGTCAATTGTCTGCAGTCTGCTTAACTTAAGCAAAGAAATAGTAATCTTAGCAAGTAAAGAATAAACATTCCCTTTCTATCTTGTTTAAACTATTTGTATGCTTACTAATCATTTTTACCCCATATACTATAAAGGTAAACTTCAACAGAGATTTGAATTGATAACATTTTATAGAGAGGCATACAGCACTCCTTGTTCATTTGTCCCGGTTTGAATTCTAAAAGTGAAGAAAAATGTCAATAATAAAAGCACAAATAAATATCTCAAATTAAAACCTTGCTTCTTTTTTTCCCCCGTTCCCCTATTTTTTTTTCTTTGAGATGGAGTTTCACTCTTGTTTCCCAGGCTGGATGGAGTGCCAAGGCCCCGTCTCCGCTCACTGCAACCTCCACCTCTCGGTTTAAGCGATTCTCCTGCCTCAGCCTCCGGAGTAGCTGGGATTACAGGCACCTGCCACCAGGCCTGGCTAATTTTTGTATTTTTAGTAGACACGGGGTTTCACCATGTCCGTCAGGCTGGTCTCGAACTCCTGACCTCAGGTAATCCGCTCACAGCCTCCCAAAGTGCTGGGATTATAGGCATGAGCCACTGTGCCCAGCCCTTTCCCCTATTTTATTGCTTTCTACCCTTAGTACCAATTCTCTTTAGACCAAGAACACTCTATATAAATGTTTATTTTTAACTAACGCATACAGCTTTGTTGCTCTTTGAAAATTTATTCAACACTCTCTTCTTTTTTGAAATGTTACATGCTTGTCTTCTTTCTCATTAGTTTCTTGCCAATGTCCAATATTTTGTTTGGTGTCTAGTATCCCTGGAGGTATAAGCAACGCCTTTCCCTGTGCGTTTGCTCTGTCAGTCCCTTTGGGACCATGTTTAAACCGCTCTTCTTTTTAGGATGATCATTTCTCAGTTGGTTAGTGAAATGACACTAGGGGCATGAAAGCATGTGGCATTAAGCAATGTGTGTAAGCATTGGGAGATCTCCTAGAAACAAACTTTGGAAGTCTGAGAGTCATTAATAGGCCTCCGTAATTGGCAGGGGTTGGAGGTGGGAGAGTGCTGGACAGAAAGTGCAGTGTGGGGCAAATAGGCTGCACTCCTTTGGAAGTGGAGCACTTTCTGTTTCTTTTCTTCTCTTTTCTTTTTTTTAATGCTTAAATGAAGGTAGCTTTGAGAGGAATTAGGAGCAGTTTCCTGAGTGTTTTCCATGTCCCCCTTTTCATTACCAGCCCATTATATACACATCTGCACACACAACACAGTAAACCCAGGAGCAAGGATCCTCAGAAGCACATTCTGAAATTACTGGAGAAGGCCAAGAGAAGCTAAAGCCTGGAGGGCAGTAGAACCAAAGAATGCAAACACATCCATTCTGCTGTTAACTGTTTTACTAGGGAATGTTGGTAACAGACAGTGACATAAGAGAGCAAGGTTGTGGAAATACCACTGTAGAAAGCAGCAGAAAGAGTAATAAGAGTAAAATAGTTAAAAACAAAGTGTAAATTTCCAGTGCCCACATGGGTTTGGAAATGCTTACAAGTGGTGTCATGCAGAGCAAATTTTATGGGTTGTCTCTGTTCACTCCAATCCTCCTGCTTATTTACTTTTGGAGATGATGTAAACAGAAATCAATAAAACATAGGTTGATTAAAAGGCTGTTATCTAAAGAGTATTATAACTATTGCTGAAGAGCCACGTTTTACTCTTTCTTTTCTTTTTTATTGGCAATTCAAAATTCAGTATCTATGATTTGCAAGGAAACATAAAAAAGTAAGTGATGGACACCCTGTGACAATACAGGTTCCCTTAACTAACATTCCTGAGTTCTTCATACTAGATGTGTTTTCCTTTACATGGGGTAGGGAACAATAATAGCTCAATGATTCTGAAGGATTCAACTTTTGAATAAAAGCCATAGACACAGAACCAAATTGAGGTAATAAAAAGAAAAAAAAAACAAAAACATTGTGTATGTAAGTAAAAACCTTATTTGTACCCTTACTTTATAATAATCTCTTCCCCTTTTTATTCTTGACCCCAAAATTTTTATACTAAACTTTATCTGTTTTAGTGCAGGGTCACATGAATTTTCAAGGCTTTTAATATTTTCACGTAATAGGAATTCAGTTCACACCAAGTTAGCCCCTCATATGCCGAAGACGGCTAGGTGTGGTGGAGCATGCAAAGAAAAGCTCAACATGGTCTCAACTCTGACAATGTAATCTTTTAGTATAGGGATAGCAATCTAGAAATTTGGGAAATGGGCAAACCTAGCAAAGCAGAAAAAACTCTGGGGAGGTCATCATGACTCCCTCAGGTTCAGAATTGAAGTCCCAGGAGAGCAATGCTCTCAGCTCCTTCCAAGGCCCACTTAGCCTGGAACACTCCCCATGCTCACAGCAGTCGTAGATGATACACAGCTGTCTTATTGCCTGCAAAGAGGAGCAGAAGAGAGGAGAGGAAGCTTTACCGATAAAACAGAAAGCAGGGTCAAATCACCTAGGTTTGCTGTTTCCAGAACTAGAATATTGAAAGCAAATCAGATGCAGCTTTGCAAATACAGAGCATCTTTATACATAAAGATGTTGAGAAGCAGTCATGATATGGCCTATGTAATGAACTTATTTTAGAACAAAGGGCAAAATCAGCAGATTATTTTTCACACAATGGGATGCACAGATGTCATCTACCCATGCACTGACTGATCTTCTGTTTCTTATTGGTGTCTTCCTGCAGCACACAAACTCTTTGCGAACAAAATTACGAACAGTTATGTGCCCAGATAAGAGTTCTTCAACAGATAAGACAGGGGTAAATTATAGCAGGAGATTTGGGGATAGATAGCATCATCTTTTTTCCTCTAATTACAGGATGAGTAGATACATGAAAGAAAATTTACCAAGTGTAGATAAGAAAAATTACAAAATAAAAATTATTCACTGAATCAAACACTCTGATCATCTGTTATATTTTAGTAAGTCTACCCTCCTAAATATGTGTAGATAATATAAATGTGCATATCAACAAAACCTTGGACCATTTATTTAATAGCGTGTCTGTCTTCTGTGCATCTCTTCATTATTTCTTTCTTCATAATATTTACTGGTGTATTATTATATTGATGTATCATACTTTAATATTTTATTGTTGAAAATTATATTTTTGTTGTTTCTCAATATTACTTTATAATAATATCTACCATTCATTGGATGTTTATAATCACTTCTGGCTTTCATTAAGCAACGTTTATTGGACAGTTTCAACCCATTGGTTCTTATCACGGGATGAATTTTTTTCTGCAGTAATACCTCCCAGCCTTGCCATTTTGGATCTTGGTTCTTTGTAACACGGCGATTTCGTGATGACATACAAAGAAAATTCCACAGCGTTCCCATTATTTTCAATTATTAGTCACTTTCCTAGTTTAAAACTCAAACTCGAGTAGAGGACCATTCTTCTCAGAGTCCTGTAGAGATTTCTTCATCACAGAGTTCCCTGATGTGGAGGAGTACAAGATTGAATCTGACTGAGCAATTTCCTGCCTCCTTAGCTCCCACCTCCCACCTCCTATGTCCTTTGCTCATAGGACAGCACTCTGCAGGAGGGCCCTAGCAAAATGGCAGCTCAACCCTGGCTATCTCTAGCAGTGTTTCTTGCCATACAGAAACTCAGGAATTTCAGCCCCACAAAATGAGGATGATGCAGCTTGCCTCTGCATTATGCTCCCACTGTGTCTACTCTATTACCTCTCACCAATTTGCTCTTTTTTGTTTCAGGTAGCCACAAAATGATCAAAAAGCTACTTAAAATGCCAACTTCTCCTTTTTGCAGAGATCCTTAATCTTTTCAAGTGATTCATCTGATGCTCTACCTACCTAGCTCCTCTGCACACTTAGTTAAACCATGCCCCTTGGGAGAGAAAACCCGTAGTCATGTCTCTCCCCAACCTAAAGGAGCTGACAACTCACTAATCTGCAGATTTCCTTCTCTTTTGCTCACCTGTCTTTTGCTTGTATAAACCAAAGTTTATACAGATGGTCTAAGCGAGTGTTAATCAAAACATAATGTGCACCTGAGTCACCCAGGAACTTTTTAAAATGAAGATTCTAACTCCATAATTGTGAGGAGGGGCCTGAGATTCCTATCAGTTTCCCAGGTGATGCTGATGCTGCTGGTTTATGGACCACACGTAGATTAGCAAGGGTCTAGTGATTATGGTTGATTGTGCTGAGACTATTTCCCCACACTCTTTTTTTCTTTTTCTTTTTTTTTTTGAGATGGAGTCTCACCCTGTCACCCAGGCTGGAGTGCAGTGGTGTGATCTTCACTTACTGCAACCTCTGCCTCCCAGGTCCAAGCAATTCTCCTGCCTCAGCCTCCCGAGTAGCTGGGATTACAGGCATGTGCCACCATGCCCGACTAATTTTTTGTATTTTTAGTAGAGACAGGGTTTTACCATGCTGGCCAGGCTGGTCTTGAACTCCTGACCTCATGATCCGCCAGCCTTGGCCTCCCAAGGTGCTGGGATTACAGGCGTGAGCCACCACGCTCAGCCTTTTCCCCCTTTTTAGAAGGCCCTAGAGGGCCCTGTGGCCCCAACTGCTGGCTGCTGCCCTGTAAATAGGGGGTTCTAAGTCATGGTCCCTGGACTTGAGCTCCATTGTTGATTTCAGGTGAACACAAGAAGTTTCCTTCAGTATTTGTTGTCATAGGTATTATCTTACTTCATTTTCACATAACATTAGTATTATCTCTGTTTTACCAATGAAGAAATTGAGGCCTCAAGAAGTTAAATTGCTCATCCAAGATTACATAGCTACACATACACAAACCGAGAAAAAATCCCATTCTGTTCAGTCTCTCTTCAACCGTTTCCCCTGGTGATTCTTGCTACTGTAATAGTATCTTGCACCGTAGGGCAATTTTCACAAAAATTGCAACGAAATTGTTTGCTGTAATAACAATAAGAACTGAAGTTTATTAAGCATTACTATTAATAAATGCCATGCCCAGTATTGAGAACTTTTTCCTGCATTATTTTGTTAATTTTCACATCTGCTCAAAGAGGTGGTTTGACTTTGGAGAAGCTAAGAAGTTAGGATTGACTGCTTCACTCCAAAGCCCAAGATGTGAAATGTAACACTATGTTGTGGTATAAATGGCTATAGCAGTATCTTTTTGGTTTTAATCTCAGAAAAAGAGGTAATTCCAGTGACCTACAGAAAGAAGTAAAGATTGATATATGGATGTTTGTAAGATGATTTTGTAAGTTGTAATAAAAAAGCTTGCCACTAAATTATTTGGAGTTTTCTATAAACTTCCAATGCACACTTACTAAGAAGTGATGATAACTTATTAGATCTGAACTGAATTGTTACATGGACTTAAGTGTTTGTCATTTCATGAGCTGATGTTCCTGGAAGTTTACAAGTCTGGGTCTCCTGCTAATTTGTAGTATGAGCTGGAGTTTTTCACCTATAAAATTCTGAAGTTTCATTTGTCAATTCTAGAAAATTACTATAGAATTGAAGATCTGGATGTTCCAATGGCCTAGGAATATGAGGTGCAGAGGACCCAAGAGCACCCTGTTCCAGGGTGACCATGAGCTAGTTGTAGGCTTAAACTCAAATCCAGTTCTCCTGCAATGCACTCCAGGCCTATTCAATCAGGCTGTGTCTCATTTCCTTTTGCACAAACCTTTGGGGAAATGTGCTCGTTCTGAGTCTGGTCTCTATAACATGTTAATGTCCCTCAAGGGAATAGGGATGTTAGGTCTCTATACTGCAGCGTGCACGAGCAACACTAGCTTCTGCTCTCTGAGCCCAGCTCTTTGCCAACATGTGATTTCTCTGAAGACATCAGGAGACCTAGCACAGGGCATAGCCAGTCCTGGAAATATGAGCCCCTTCTGCTGTGTATCTATATGCCTGTGACCCGGCATCCTTTTGCCTTTAATGAGATTTTGCAGTGACAGGATTGGAACAGATTGCTGGCATTATGGCAGCCAGGATATTGTCAGGAGGAACTTGGCAGTGCTCGTAGGTGTTATGATGCTGGCTCTTTGCTCAAGGGCAAGAATATTAAAGGGAAAATTAGAGATAAAACAGAGAGTGAGAGGTAATGTCAGAAAAGTTCAGAAGATGAAACCAGTAGCGGTAAATATATAGAAAATGACTTGAGGTTTACACACTTTTGAGTCCTTGGTGAGTGAAGACATAGCCAAGAATTGCTTCAGTGATATTCCTTCATAAATCTGCATAATAATCTCTCGGCGGGGCTTTGGTGAAATTACAAGTATTCATTTACTAAACTGGGTTCGGTGTCTGTATCACGCACACCATATGAATATTCAGTGCAGTGAATGCTTCCCAAGCTATGTTGAAGTTAACACATAAGCTGAATATAACTCAAGTGGAACTCAAAATTGCACGCTTACTTTAACTTAACAGAGGTCCTAGTGTCTTGAAGAATTGGACCCACCCCCACCCCCAATATGTCAATTAAAACTCATTCTAATAAAATCAAATGTAAAGTGCTTTCAGTATTTGTATCTGATTTTTGGCATTAAGTAGTTTTCTTTATAACAGAGGATTAGGATAATAATACACAAGGCTGTGAATGGTTCCTTAGAACACAGTGGCAGCTGCCAAGCAGATTCAAGAAGAATGTTTAATTACAATACTCAGTAATAACAACAAAGAAAAAGTTCAATGAGAAGAAACAACTCTATTATGAGACAAAAGTCTATGCTGAGTGAAAGAGGAACAGTGGACCACAGACATTTGTTGTAGTTGGGGTTGCCTTGGCAGCTGATGGGCATTTCACCTTAAAACTTGAGCATTTTTTTTTGAGCATTTTTTGAGTTGCTTCTCAAAGCAACTCAGTTGGCTTTCTAGGGTAAACATACAGAATCACTTCTATTTCCAAAAAAATGCATTTTTCCATGAACTAAAATTAATAATTCTCAGAGAAGAGTGATCACTGCCAGTTCTGTATAGCAAAAGAGCACTTAACTAGGAGTCAGGCAGCTTGAGTTCTCATGCAGAACTCCATAACAAACCAACTATTTAAACCTCAAACAGCTGGTTAGTCTCTCTGAGCCTCTCTTGACTATGAACTTTTCCATGATATTCGGATTATACATATATATTCCGTATAAAAATATTCCTTTGGAAAAATTCTTGGTCATAATATTTTATATTGTACTAAAGTATAATGTGATTTCAGATCCACAGTAAATAGTCAAATGCAGTATGTGAAGTTTAATTGAAAGACAGTATTCACTTATACTTATTATATGGGAGGTATTATGCTAAATGTGCTTCACATGCGAAATGTCAGCCACTAAGGTAGCTTTATTATTATCTTCATTTTGTAGGTGGAGAAATTGAAGCCCCTAAAATTTAAGTCACTTGCCCAATGTCTTGCCCAGTTAGTCAGTAGCAAAACTGAGATTCAAACTCCAGTTTCTTTAACTCCAATGTGCTTTTAACTATTTGCGCCTCCTTCCTGTAGGACAGCTGGATGCATGCTGAGCTTTTCTTGTCCATCACTAGTGTGTGCTGCAGAAATTGATTTGGGTTCTTAATTGAGTGTATTAATCATCTAAAGAGGTCTAGACTGAGGTATGGGAAGAGACTTGCTTAAAGGACAAAGCTTCGAATTTCAGAGGCGCTGAAAGAGGGAGGCATGGAGGCTCAAATCACTATGCTTAGCCATGGGAAGCAATTGGAGAGGCTGGTTTCCTCCTATTTTTAAGGATAGTACTTTCAGATATCTGTTGCCATGAGGCAAATATGATAAAGAAGCCTACAAATTAGCAAATAGCACCTGGGAGGACAGTCATGACAGTGAGTTGCACATACAAAACAGGAAGGAGTAACCTCACTTGTATGGGTCTTACCGGTGGGAGGAGGTTTTGAAAAGCTAATGCAAGGATTTGGGGAATGGTAAATCTGAAAAAAGAAAAAGGTTTATTTTAGCAGAGATAGTATGTCTGGATTAGAACACTTAGAGGTTGCGGCTAGAGAATTGGGTGTGGAGTTTTCTTAATGATATAAGACAAGCCAAGTCTGGGGAAAAGAATTTAGTGGTGGTTATCAAAAGACATGAATAAAATATCTGGACAGAGATTCATCAATCTCAGGTGATGAGGTGTCAAGATGCAGTCTCATCATAGGGAATGCTTCTCCATGGGAATATTTGTTCTTGGAGGGGTGCCAGAAGGGAAACTAGGTGCCGAAGTCAGCTTAAGCTTATAGCAATGTACATGGAAAATAAAAAGATTTCCTAAACATGAAATTAGAGAAAATCCATTTTTCTGTAAAAACATTCAAAGTTAGACCATTATATCCCATCAAACATGATAATCTGATAGAATGGAAATGGCTAAGAATGACTTGCTAAAGAAAACTGTAGAAGAAGAATAGAAAGGCCTTTGGGTATTCTTATAACTAGGGAGAAGACTGAAGAGTATTTTGAAGAGGTAGAAGGTGAGATTTATTATATCAAAATTTAAAGACCTACAGAATGTAATTAATTGGGTTAGAAAGCAAGCTTTGGCAATTGGCCTGAAGGGGATAGGGAAGACCTAAGAGGTCTTCCTCAAATAGGTCAAATTGAGTTGACCTAAATTTGTCTTCAGATATTTGCTACTAACATGCCCTAGAAGGATCATTGCCATCGTTGAGTTACCATAAAGATTAAAGTAAAACATCTTTATTCTTACATTCATAGATTCAAGCCTGGTAGTAGAGAGAGAGTCTTCTTACATTCACAGTGTAAATAAAGAAGCAGTCATGTGCCTATGAAGCTGCCCATCTCACATATTTAGAGTCAAAAAAATTAATTTTAAGTAAAAACTGATCTAATTCTAATACATTTTTATTTTCTTTAAAATTGAGGATGCTACCGTGGTGAGTGAGTAAATCAGGAAGGAAGGCATAATCAGGTCATTGGAAAAGGTTTTAACTGTGGTTTTCCACTAATGGAGATGGTGTTTATAAAGTCAGATGACAGAAAAGAGGATCCTCCTTCCGCACTCCATAAGTGTTCTCGTTAGTGTGACTCTAGGCAGGGATCATTGGAAATGTATGCATCCAGGGTTAGATGGGCCTTCGCTACGCTCTGCTTAGCCAGCTAACAGAGCATGGAGCTCAGCCCCAAGGAGGTCAGAAGAGGATTCATGGTCCTAGGTGACTTGACTTAGGTTAAAATGAAGCATCCTGATTTCGGAAAACAACATTCAGTAGGAGCCCTGACCTTGCACTGGCAGGCAATGAAGCTGGAAAAATGCACCCTTAGGCCAGAACATTTTCAGAGGAGAGAGTTGACTTAGGTTCTTTTATTTAAATGGTTTTTACTTCATCAAACATTTTTTGTTGTCTATAAGACAAATGATTAAAAATAATTCCTCGAAAATATAACAAACCAAACAAAGCAGAAAAGATTTTTTGGTTTCTTCTCTAGACCTCCTCCTTCCTTGCTAAGATCAGTTTCTCTGTGGATATAATTATCAGATCAGTAAGCTGCAACCATGAATCGCAAAAGCAAAAGGAATTGTCTGATTTAAAAGGCAAAGGTGGCTTATCTTGGTTTTATACATTTTGATTATGATATATTGAATATGTAAACAAACTTGGGATAACATGTCCAGACATAATAGTTTTCATGTTGCAATCCTTTATTATGGAAATGGTTAGGCAGCATGCCCTGGCCAGCACTCAGTAGTCCTTTCAATTAATTTAAAGGGGCTACAACTTTTAAAATCAGATACCTATACAGACTTTAAACCTTTCATCAAGCACATTTCTGGTTCCCGTTCACTTCAGCAGAACTTGTTTTAGCACCAGTTTAACAACAATTTGTCATATTCAATGACCTTGAAAATGAATTAGGGGGAGGGAAGGGTTGGAGCAATCCATATGCATATTTCCATTTAAAGTTTAGTAAGCAGAAGTTAGGTGTTTCATGAGGGAGACTGAAGTTATAATAGAAAATACATTTTTAAGCAACAATATGATGGAAATGTGTGATTTCTTGGATGAGGAATAATGGGTTTGATCTTGAGTCTCGAATTTCCCATCTGAGTTATTTACTGAAAGCCATATATTTAGTGTTTATTTCAGTGTGTCTGTAAAATGGGAACAATTATTCCATCCTGCTCTACATTAGAAATAAATAACATATAAATAGACTTTGAGATCATAAGATGAAGGGCTATATAAATGTGAATGATTCATCATTCTCAGTAAACTATCGCAAGGACAAAAAACCAAACACCGCATGTTCTCACTCATAGGTGGGAACTGAACAATGAGAACTCATGGACACAGGAAGGGGAACATCACACTCCGGGGACTGTTGTGGGGTGGGGGGAGGGGGGAGGGGCAGCATTAGGAGATATACCTCATGCTAAAGGACGAGTTAATGGGTGCAGCAAAACAACATGGCACATGGATACATATGTAACAAACCTGCACATTGTGCACATGTACCCTAAAACCTAAAGTATAATAAAAAAAAATTCAAAATCATTTAAAATCAACCCAACTGAAATTATAGTTTTAAAAAAGACTCTCATAAATGAATTAAATTAATTGAAGTAAAAATATTGCAATACATTATAAAGGAATTGCTTTTGAGAAGTTGAGCTTTAATGACTGAAAAATTAGAGAAAACACAGTAGATTAATTCACATTTAAGACATGGCTGTTATTGTATCAATCTCAAGTTAGAACCAGTATTTCCTGGAATTTCAAATGATCATTTGTTAATATATGGGGGAGAATTCTGTATATGGGCCATAATGTAAGTACGCAACATTATTATTCGTTCCTCTATTCAAATAACACAGCTTTTATTATGTGCCTCTCGTGTTCTAAGCAGCATGTTAGGCCCTAGGAATGCCATAGGGAGAAAAAAGGAGTCCAGGACCTAGACTCACGCTGTCACGGAGATGTCTTGAGTTCTCTTTTATGGCAGAAAGAAGACCTATCAAAATGTCAACAGAAAACACGAAGTGAGAGGGCAGACATCATCATGTAAAAAGGTTTCGGGATTTCATGACTGAGTTCCAGAATATGGACTCAACATGAGGAAATGTAGAGTGTGGCCACTGGACAAATTAATGAGCATGTCGCTGTGAGTTGCTGCTGCCTTTTTTTTTTTTTTCCTCAGCTTGTCTACAATACCTAGAGCACCAGTGCTGAGAATAAAACAGAAATGACAAGTCTGAGTTGCTTTGTAACTAGATATACAAGGGGCTGATCACCTTAGAGGATTTGCGAATCCTGGAATGTTGAGATAGGAGCACCTCGATGTTATTTTTCAGCTCTTCCACCTGAAAGGTGAAATCCATTAGGAGGATTTGAAGACAACACAGAAGATTTTTCACCCTCATCTGAGAAAGGCAAAAAAATTCATGTCTAGCTAATCTCATGGAAAATGAGGAAACTTATTTGTACAGTTTTAATAATCTTCTCTACGCTGATCATTAGAACAAAGGGCTAAATGTATTGCTTGGATCACAGACAACCCATTTTTGTTTTTTTATCATGCCTCACACAAAGTTTTAGCCTCTTTTCTATTTGAAAAATGGAGTGGAAAGGTGGACAGGGGTCATTTCCCTTAACATCTTTTAGTTGTTATGAAGTCTGTTGAGATACTATGTCAAATTTTCTCCTCTTTCTCAAGTAACCCTGGGTCCTTTCTGAAGATACTGGGAAATTTGTAGAGACCAAAGAGTATCTCCCACTTTGACGTCATGTGCTGGCATTGCTTAATGCTGAACCGTTTAGAAACTAGTAAAGTTGTATAATTCACTTGGATTTTCTTGCTGGTTATTCCTAGTACAATTTACCTTGTTAATTTGTTCTTAATGAGTTCATCAGCAATGATTTAATACAACTTTGAGGAACAGCTTTCTTTAGTCTTTAATTCGCGACAGTTCCCCTTCTATTTGGCAGTACATTAATGGAAATGGAAAATTGCCTTATTCTAAATGTCAGAATAATACTGCACCAAAAACAATTCAGTCATGTCTTTCAAACCACGCACATATGGTTCATCACCAAATGTCACTTTTCTATTTCCCCCTTCCCCCCATGCCCTCCCCGCGCCTGTACCTTCCCTCTGTCTTTCTTTCCATTCGCCTGTCTCTGGTGATAATTGTTTGGATTAACTTTCCAATATCTTTACATAAGCTTCATTTCTCCTGTTGTCTGTATTTGTTAACAGTCCAGGAAGCAGTTCTCCTTACACTAGTTTTACCTAGATCCTTGGAATTGGCAGAGTTCACAGATCAGGTGACAGCTACTGCTTTTAATATCACAAATGTCTTTCATCTGCTCTCAAAAATGAAAAAAAAAAGTTTCTGTGAAGTTTCTTCAAAATGATTTTTTGTGCATATTTTTGGCCTGTTTGGTAAAGGTCTCTGTGTAAAGCTATGTTCCCCACTCTACCTACATTAGGGCAATTCTTTTTTTCCTAGTGCTATGTTCAAGCAAATTTCTTTCTAAGATGAATGCTTTTATTATGAATATCTTAATTGTGATTTATGGGGCAAGTTCATAATGAGAACATCCAGCACAGTTTCACTTGCACTTAAGGATACAAACTTTTAATTGCGAGTCTTAATTCACTAACACTTAGAGGACGTTTCAATAAATTTTAAAAATTAATCTATATGCTAAGCTACCTAAAGTCTGTCCATTTTTTTAAAGGAAAAGCTAAAAGATAAAGCAATTTTCAAAGTTATCAAACATCAGCTTTCATGGGTTAACATATGATGCTTATCTTAAGTGATAAATTTCTCTTTCTGAAAAGGACCCCTTCTTCAGATAATATTGGGGGAAAACCACTTGAGAAAAACGCTCCACTCTCAATTGTGTATTTTTAATACTTTTCTATTTAAGGTACTTGTCTGAAAATAGAATTTTGAATCTTAATTACTTTATTGGTTTGCTTTTTATTTCTATCAGAAATCCAACTTGCCTGTGAAGTATGAATATTTTAATTCAAGTAAATGTTTTCTGCAAAAGGAAGATCTCTTGTTTAAACAGTCAGCAGGTAATCAGAGTGTGACCCACAGTTTTGTGTTACAGAGGTAGGATCGGAAAGCTAAAGAACATTATCTAATTTCTCTGTTTTTCTTTTTCATCTAGTGGTATTAAGAGGGTTGCTATTCCTTATTCTGTAGAAACTATATGATATCATGATAATCTGTTTTTCCATGATTTACTTAGCATCTACTATGAGGCAGGTGCTTTACACAGGTTATTTAATCTGAGAAGTAGGCTTAGGAACAGTTTTCTCAGAGGTTTAAAAAGTTGTCTGACATTCCAGAGATGGTATGTATGGGAATATGTGCTTATTTGATTCCACATTTTTTTCTGTTCTTTGTACTATTTACTTTAGAGTAGAAAAGGATGTAAAGAGTCTATTCTTCACTGCCCCTCATTGTCAATAGTCATCCAGCCCTACTAGAATGCTGCTGGTGACGCAGGGCTCATGTATTCCTAAGGTAGGCTGACCATTGCTGAACAGCGCTAATGACAGAGTATGACTCATTATCTTCAACTGAAGACTGTCCTTCTATACTTCTGCCCATTGCTTTTCCTCTACCTTTTATAATAGTGTAATCAGTCAACTCCTTCCACTACGTGATACCTTCAGCTATTTGAGGCCTCTACTGATTCCCTGAATTGATCTCTCCTCTTTGCAAAATTTTTCCAAATCCTTGCTTCCAGATCCTTCAGGGGCCTCCAAAATAAACTCAGAATGGGACACACTGAAACCTCGACCAGTGTAGAATAAAATAGGGTTTAATTTGCATCTTACATTTTTTACATGTAGACTCAAATGGTTGTGTGTGTGTGTCTGTGTGTGTGTGTGTCTGTGCATGCACTTAAATTATATGTTAAGTTTGGAATCAAGTAGGAAACAAATAGCAACATAAATTTCTAGCAACTATATCACCCTTTCTGTATTAGTATGATCGACCTTTTGAACTCAACATGAAACTTTACACTCTCACCATAACTTTATACACACCAACTTGGCCAATCAGTATATTTGTAAATTATTTCCATCATTTGACGATTAAATTTTTCTTTGGCCCGTGGCTTTCTGACATCCTCACATTTCACAGAATTTTTTTCCCTTTATTGTCAGTCAAGTAATTGATAAAAGTGTTGAGCTAGGCTATGTGTAAAACAAATTCCTAGAACATGACCCCATGTGCTTTTCTTAGGCATACCTCCAGGTCAGCCCATCTGATTGGCTGTAATTCTAGGGTTCCCTCAGTCATTCTGAACCCCGCAGAGATAATGGGAGCTGCCTCAGAGGCCTCCGCCTGTAACTGTCTGCAGACACCACGTCAGCCATCTTCTCTAATAATCTTTAGTTGTTGTTGTTGCTTTTTCTCTTTGTTTTTGTTTTTTAAAACCATGTGGTAAGGACAGTTGTTTAATTTTTAAAGTGACATCTGGATATTAGCCTTCCTCACATTATTGTTACATACTGTTTGTTCTTGGATCTTTCTGTATCTATTCATCTTTGGTTTTATGGCCCATTTCTTCGCACATTAATTTATAGGTTAAGTAAAACACACAAAACATATTCATTTACTGGGAACTTTCTATGTGTATTCAAAAATGCATGCTAGGTGCTGTGGATACTTCTAAGACTTGCTCTCTGGAGCTTGCTTTTATAGCAAAGTTCAAGACATTGCACCATGCATGGATGCAAAAGTTTCTTCAGATTCCTACTTTTTTTCTGTCTCAAAGAATGTCTAAGCGTTCTCTAGATTGTGGGTCAGAGCTCCATGATTTACTCACTTTCACCCACTGCTTAGCTCATGATGGGTGCTTGTTACACATTTGTGGATCTCAGTCTAATGGAATTCTGATCCCTTGTGTTTGTCTTCATCAGATTTTCACTTCTGAACTCTCCACACTTCTTAATCTTTCTCCCTTTTCTGAATTACTAATCTTGGGATGATACCTCCTTTTTTTTGTTTTTGTTTTTCTCTTTTAAAATTTTGTGTTTATAGATTGGGGTTCATTTGCCTTGGTTTGCTACCCACGTTGTGATTTTCACAGTGATTGTGACTCAATCATGACAGCAGAATTATGACACTTCAGATCACCAGTATCATTCTTTTTGTTTGTTTGTTTTTGTTTTTGAGATGGAGTTTCATTCTTGTTGCCCAGGCTAGAGTGCAATGGCGCAGTCTTGGCTTACTGCAACCTCCGTCTCCCGGGTTCAAGAGATTCTCCTGCTTCAGCCTCCCAAGTAGCTGGGATTACAGGCACCCACCACCATGCCTGGCTAATTTTTTTGTATTTTTAGTAGAGATGAGGTTTCACCATGTTGGCCAGGCTGGTCTTTAACTCCTGACCTCCGGTGAGATCACCAATAACATTCTTTCTCGATGCTCAAAATCAAGTACCCGTGTAAATAGTTCAAGATGCAGAAGATATGGTCATTTCAATCACTTCAACAGTAACTAATAACAACGAGCAAGCTAGCAATTCAAATCAAAGGGGTACTTCTGAATGTTAATTTTCTTTCTTAATCCAGAAAAACAGTCCTAACACTTCTTGAGTGCCCCTTCTCTGCCAAGCACAGTCAGATCTATGTTTATATAAGTTATATGTAAAGTATACAAAAGACATTTTGGTAGTCTGTTGTTTGAAGGAAATTATATTGTTGGCACAGTCTAGTTAGGGAGAAAAACGGTAAATTAAATTTTTATTTTTGCCTCAATTAGAAGGAAATTTGATTCTCTTTGAAGGTTTCAGAAAATGTGATTGACTTAAAATTTAACTCGTTTTTTATTTATACAGATATGTATAAATAATGAGAGTTTAGTAGTACTAAATAACGACAAAGATGAGTTTTTAAAAAAAAAAATCAAAAACTTCATTTCCTGGTTTCTGCCCTGACCAGAAGAAGATCAAGTACGCAAATAAAACTATAACACATCTCATGATTATTGTGAACTGGCTGGAACCAGCATATATCAGAGGTCAGAAGCTTAGCCTCATAAACAATTTTAAGAGCAGAGAGTTTCAGGTTACATCATAATTTCATGGGTACGTACTCGCAGTGTGTCCCCACACCTTAGACTGAGAACTTTTTCCTGTCAGGTAAGTTCTTTGGCTATAAATGGTCATGTGTAGTGAACAGAATGCTATACTAGGTGTCAGGGGAGCTAGATTTTATGACTTGCACTGGAGGGCGTGTTGAATTTGTTACAATAGACCACTGGAGAAGGACAGGTGAGTCAGGTCTAATGAGACTGACTAAGGCAAGAGGCCTGGTGTCTAAAATATACTATCTGTACTAGTTTCCTTGGGCTGTCTTCACAAATTACCACAAACTTGGTAGTGTAAAATATTGGAAATATACTCTCACAGTTCTGGAGGCCAGAAGTTCAAAATCAGGGTATCAGCGAGGGCATGCTCCCTCTGAGGCCCTGGAAAAGAATGCTTCCTTGCTTTTCTAGTTTCGGGTGGCCCCAAGCATTCCTTGGCTTGTAGCTGAGCTGCATCACTCCAGTCTCTGCCTACCTCTGTTTTCACATGACCTTCTCTCTGTGTCTCTGTGTGTCCTTTTCTGTCTGTAATTATGACATTCTCTCTGGATTTAGGGGTCACACTAATCCAGTATGATCTCATGTCTATTTTTACCTAAGTAGTCTGCAAAGACTCTATTTCCAAATAAGGGTCACATTCTAAGGTTCCAGGTGGATATAAAATTTTGGGGGACCCTATTCCACCCACTACAGTATCTAAAGATACACAGGAACTATTTTGATTTCGGCCAGTTTTAATTCATTTCTTGATTCATTGATTCAACAAATATTTATTGAAGACCTGTTATGCGCCAGACACAGTGCTCGGCAGTGAGGATGGCTTCCACAAACAGACACAATATCTTTCTGGAGCTTACAGTCTAGAAGCATCCAAAGGATGCCGCTCAGGTAGATGTGACCCTGCTGCACATATTCTTAAAGTGAATCTCTAAATTTTCTTGATCATACATATTTTTTTGCACATCCTTCTAATATAAATATCTTTATTCATTTATTCAATTACTATATAGACGACTTTACTGGTGCATATTAATATACATTTGAAAAGAATCAATGTAATAAAAATAAATAGACATGTGAATATTGTCTTTTGCACCTGAATCAGTCATTTTGCAAATCAAGAATGCTATCTAGACACTTGTTAACATTCTGACTCTTGGGAACAATGTCTTAGTTCTAGATGATTTCTTCTGTTTGGAACAACAGCCCAGTCAGAATTGGCGACCCAAAAAGGAAGCAGTAGCCTTTGGGATATTGGAATAAGTTGGAATATTAACCTATTCCAATATCCCAAAGGCTACTGCTTCCTTTTTGGAAGGATACAGTATGGTGTCAGCACTTTCCCTCAAACCCAAAGGCTGACTGAGGCTCATGCAAGGCTTCAATCACACCAGAAGGAATGGAAAGTAAACAGGGGAGGCTGAGGGCCATTCATAAGGATTTAATAATCATGGCAAGGGTTGGGCGAAGTCTGAAGATTATAGGTCTGCAGGTACTTGAGACCTGCAGCAAGCAGGCAATGGGTACTTGGATTCTGGACAGAGCTCCAAGTATACTTCCTACCTCAGTTAGGATTGGCTTGAGATTCAGGTGTGGCTGTATCCATGGGGCGAATTCCTTTGCATTTGAAACTTGAGAAGACGGAAATGCAGGGACTGACACTGTTTCTGCCTCTGACTAACTTTATGACTTTATAGGAGAAATTTAATCCCATAGGCCTTACCCCAGTAAAATGAAAGTAGTAACACCTAAACTATTTGATATCAGGGATTTAGATCAGGAAATCTTTTGAAATATCTTCCAGAAATAAGACTTACCATCATAAGATTACGGTATGTTTCAGTAAGTTAAAGTTTGCAGAGAGACTGTTGACTCTTCTGATGAAGACAGTTAAAATCTCACACTCTAAATAGAAGGAGTATTTTCAAATCCATTTATTCGTGGACTCAGGAATGTCACAGAGAACATGAGGCTGTGTCATGTTTTCCTAAAGAGGTGTGGTTGATTCACAAGTGACTATCTTTGAAGGAACTTTCCAGAATAAACAGAGCTATAAATCCTGTCTTCACTGATGCCATGTTATTTGAGTGGAAGCAGTGCTGGGATGGCCCACTGGATTCTGAGTAGATAGATCTGCTGAGAAATAGGGGTAATAAATACATGTTTATTAAAAATAGGCAATATAAGGAGTGGGAAAAATAATGTAATGGTTAGAAGAATTTGATTCCCATTTATTATTGAGGCTATCCATTTCAATATTCCCATGAAAGGATATCCTGCTCATTTTCAGCTATTGTGTTCGTCAATGGAAATACAATCATAACATCATATTAACATTTTGGTGCTTATTTTCTATAAGAAGTGAAATACCTAGATACTTTTCCGAGTAATTTTTCTTAATAAAAATTACAGGAGCATTCCAGCTAGATGGACACTGGGTTAGAGAGCAGGAGCTCTGGTTCTGCCCTGGCCCTGCTGCTCATTGGACTCACACCTTCCATTTCTTAGGGAGAGTCCCTTTCCCTCCCTGAGTCTCTTTTTCCTTTATTTTAAGGTAAAGGGACTAGAGTAGATATTTGCTAAGTTTCCCAGTGTAAATAAATATCCTGAGTTTTTGAGTTACTCTTATGTACTCAGGTTGAGTTCAATTCTTCCACCCCTCATCTGCCTGATTCAGTCGGACAATTATCTTTCCATTAACACTTTACCTGTGGGACAGCCACCTGCTCTCTTCTTAGTGTCCTTACTCTATTCTCCATATACTATGAGAATCAATCAGGGTTTGATACAGTGAAAATACTAGTGATTTCAAGCAGTGTTTAATTCAGGGAATTTGATGCTCATAGGACAGGAGGAACGGAAGTTAGAAGACAGCTACTGGACTATTGATTTGGCAGTCACAGCACCATCACTGCTATCCAGAGATCGGAAACTGCTGCTGCTGCTGCCCCACTTGCTCCCGTATCCATAAAGCTGGTGACCAGACTCTGAGACATGAGGCCCAGTCACCACAAACTAGTATTGATAGAGGCAGGAACACAGTTGCCAGCTCCCATTAATTTTAAACTGTTGTGCAAGTGCGTCTGGTATGCCCTAGCTCACGTTTAGAAACTTAGCTTTTTAAGTGTCTGTGGGAATTATTGGAATCAGTTTTTAAATTTCTTCAAATAGAGGGAGGGTAGAGCTGTGGTTGGGAAGGCCAATCCAAATGCACTGAAGCGTCTTAATACTTGACACACTGTGCTCATTTACTTTACCTATAAGTTCCTGCCAGTCTGCAAGCCCCTCAAGGGCAAGGAGCCATGTCTTATTAACGTTTGTATCAATGAGTTAAGGAGAGGACACAGCTTGAATATACTGTAGTCCATTACAAAAAAATGTGGATTAACAGTGAACAATGGGAAAGAAAGAAACAAGCTAAATGATGAGCTGATAAAGTCTCATAGGGAGGCCAGTGAAGATCAGTGTGGTCAGGAAACCTTGTAAAAAGAAGTAAATCTCAACATGAATCTTGAAGACCATAGAATTTGGGTGGATCCAAGGATAAGGATATGATATTCCTTTCTTGTTAAGAGAACCCAGTAGTTGGTTCCCTGGAAGCCTGCACCTTCTTCTTCTCAGGAATTTTCTTACATACAAAAATGTTTTTCATTTATTCATTAATTCATTTAGCAAATATTTATTAAGCAGCTACTATATCTGCCATCTATTTTTCCAGAGACTGGAGATTTGGAGATACAGCAATGAACAACACAGACAAACAAAACAAAACATGATTAGAAAAGTATTGACATTTAGTAGATAAGGCAGATGTTTTCAAATGTTGATTCATTGTTATATATACATGTATATATGTATATGTGTATATATATATATTTTAGATTTTGGAAAGTGTGTGTGATTAAATAATTCTTCCTTTTTTCCCTCTTACACATTTTGTTCAAATGGTTCCTCTTATATTTGGCAAGTAGAAAGTATTATATGGTCCTGTCTTACGGCTTCACTGTCTAAATAGGTAATAGTTGTATTTCACCTTAGTAGATGTTAACGCAGTTGTGGAGAGGAAGGTAATAATACATTCAGTAAGGAACATACAGTGTGGTTGGTCTCTCTAGTCCCCATCTGATTTCCCGCCTTTTGGAAAACATGAGCTAAACAGGGAATATAGTAGGAAGAGTTTAATTTTGGATTTATGTAAATATTTTGTTCAAAGCCAAAATAAAACCTTTCTAAAAAATGCTAAATGAGTTCAGACTTATATTTGTCTCCAATAAATATATCCCCACCCAATATGCTAATGTATTTGCATAGTAAGTTCAAGTGTATTCTCCCTCCTTTGATGAGTGTCACATGCCTTATCTAGAGTGTAACTCTCCGAAAGCAGCAACCATATCAGCTCTGTGAGTGCCACCTCAACTTTTCCTTACTCTGCCCACCCTAAAACTCAGCAGTCACTTTTCTGCCTGTGTCATATTATTGTGTGTGATTATTCTATGCATTCTTCTTATCATTTTGGCATTTTATTCCTATTTAGCAAACTATCCAGAGCCATCTACAAACTGGAAAAATGTTTCCCTATATGCCTAATCTTTTATAAAAGTGTTAAACAAAATTTGTTTCTCTAGGGCAAATTCCTGAGTAAAAGACTGTTTATTCAGTCGGAGGGGTAACATTGATTTTAACTTAGAAAGGATAATCCCACGTTGAGGCATGTATATATGTTTTATATCCTACCTTTGGAAACAAGTATTTAAAGCAAATTAATTATACTGTTATATGGAGTCACTTTATATCTTTAGTTATTACCGTTTCTAATGTGTAATCTGTTATTATTTGGTAAAGAAATTCTTATAAATATAAAACATACAAAATAAAAGAAATAAAATATTAGAGCCCAAGCAACAAAGACAAACAGTGTTATTATTTTAATGTATTTCTTTCTAGTCTTCTCCTGTGGTAATGACATAAAAGAAAGAAATCACAGTATGCATTCTTATAGCATTTTTTAGATTGGTACAAATGGTGCCTTTCCCCCATAGGTTATTTTTGGACATTCTACTATTCTATTATGGCTCCCACTCAGGGCCATTTCTGGTTTATAACAATTGGGGTCATCACTTCAGACTTTACGCTTTGGGAAGATCCATAATGCAATGGAGGGTAGATTCCTGAAACTTCTGGGAAATAACTGGAAGAGAAGTATGTAATCCCAAATGAGGATTAAAACTACCTGAGACCCTCCTACGGTTACATTCAGCAGGCATCATTTTGTTGTGTAAGGGAGGTCAGGGGAGACAGTCTTCAACTTCTTCTAATTTATTTATTTTTCCACATTGCAGTCCTTGAGCTTTATGTTGTCATTTTGAAAAAATATTATCTTCTTTTCCCTTTATATTGCTTTTGCTCTGATTCACTTGAATACACATAAGGGAGTATTTGTATAGTGGGGGCGTATAAAATACTGTGCTGCTTTTCATACCCTCAGTTAGGCTGGATTCTATCAGTTTATGATTCTATCCGTTCATGCTCATCTCCGCACTCCCCAGAACTTTCTCTAGAGATGTTCATGTAGAATGGAGAATGTGATCGCTGCTTATTCAACCAGCCTCAAGCCCTGTGGCCATCTCTGGCAAATTATATATTATAGTTACTGTCTCTATTCTTACATTTTTCCAAAAACCTGTGATTTATCTGCATCTAGCGTATCAATCAGTGCAGCACACTTGTGTGCATTTTCTGATGTTAGAACTATAATTATTAGCTTTTGTGGTAGACTGTTTACAAAGAGGGAGACAGTTGTTCTCATTCTTACACATACACCTCTTTGCAACGTGACATGGCTGCTTCTTCCATCAAGATGTGGAGTTTATTTCTGCACCCTTTGAATATGAGCTTGGTATGTGACTTGCTTTGGCCAATGAAATATTAGCAAATGTTATGCAAAAAGAAGCTTAAAAAGTGTTTGTGCACTTGAGCTTTACCCTCTGTTCCTGGAAAGCTGTTGTCATGTGAACAAGCTCATTTTGGGGATGAGAGGCAATCTGGAGAGAGGCCCAGCTGTCCCAGGCCAGCTCTGCCTCAAATTTCTGAAAGAGCTTGTCCTAGACCACTCAGCCCCAAGCTGAGTGAATCCATACCAGAAATATTACCCAGTCATCCCACAAAATCATGGTAAAAAAAAGAGATGCTTTTTTTTTCTCTGAGCCAGTTTCTCAGGGGAGTAGTTTATTATGCAGTAAAACTTAACTGACATAGAAATTGCTACCAGAAGTGGGAGGCTGCTGTAATAAAAACCTAAAACATGTAGAGGTGGCTTTGGGATCAGACAGCAAGTGGAGGCTAAAAAAGCAGTGAGGAAATTTCTACCAAAGTGTGAACAACAACAACAAAAGGACAAACAAGCTGTTAGTGGAGGCTGGAAAAGTGGTGAGGAAACCACAATACAAGATTGGAAAGATGGTAATTCACGTTACATTGTTGCAAAAGAACTGACAAAACTGTCACAGATTAAAAAATGTATGCAATAAACTTATAGATAGGAAGAAGATCTTATGGCAAAATGGGGAAAGTGTCTGTTGGCATCTGCTAGCTGTACCTGATGTGAAACTGTGAGAGAAAGATGAGCTAAATAAATAACTATTTGGCAAGCAGAATTTAGAGGTATACAAAGAAGACAAATTTGCTGGATTGGAAAATAAAACTATTTTTTATTTCCAGTTTCTCCAGCCAGTGAAAGATTTTCAAAACAAGAAATATCTTTAGGAATAAGGATAAAGTAAGGGTATGGCTATAAGGTCCTTTTTAAAGCCCTCTGATAGATTTAAGATGGTGCCTAGTAGACGTTCAGCCAGGCAAAAGGGCCTTTGGTAATTTTGAGGGCATTCTCCCAATCAGCCTGAAATGATACTCAAATAAGAGAGATGCCTATTTCCAAAAAAGGTGTGGGTTTGGCTTTTGGGGTATGGAGTATACTTGACTTTGCTTTATGGGGGAATTCACAAAGCTTTGTGAAAGCACTGCCAGCTTTTGCTAAAAAGGACTGAAGCAATTTAAAACCAAAGGAGGTCTGTGGGCTCCAACTTTCTATGGGTAGAATTCAGGCTTTTTAAGGGTACAGCCAAGAGCAGCACAGAACAATGAACTTGGAAACAATTCTTGGGAGCTGGAATTGGGCCCTAATTAAGGAACATTTCCTGTTCTAATAGTTGAGGTCCATCTTAAAATTTGCCTGGCAGGATCTCACAGTAGTTATGAGCCGGTGACTGCTTTGTGCCGGCGTTCTTCCCATTTCAAGTGGGAGCGTTTATTGCTGTTACCTGTCCCCTCTCACTGTTACATATTGGATGTGTGTGTGAAGAAGGCAGCTAACTTTAGTGGATAAGTCTTTGGATTAAGAGGAGCTGAACCTGAAGAGCTACACCTAAAGAGACTCATCTATATCTGGAACTGATTTCGATGAAGATCCTTCAAGCCTGATACCGTCGTGGGATATGACTTTTGTAGAAGACAGAGATTGCATTTTGCCTGTGCAAAGCAAGTTCATTTTGTGACCTGAGGGCGAACTGTGGTTGGTTGCTTGCAAAGCTGGCCACAGTACTTCCTCCTATGTTTTATGCACATTCCTATATATCGAGATTTTGCTGCTCTTCCCATCAGGAAGTGGAGTTTAATTCTTCAACCCTTGAGTCTGGGCTTAGCCAAATGACTTCCTTGGCCAATGGGACATGAAGAAATAGGATGTAAGCCAAGGCTTGTATTGTAAAGTGCTTGGTCACTAGGGATTCTTCCCTGTTGCTGCAAATGTCATCATCAAACAAGGATGCAAAGAGTCTGAAGTAGCCTGCTGGAGAGACCACACAGAAGAGAGCCTCAGAATTGACAGAAATGGAAGTGAGGCCATCTTGACCATCCAGCTCTGGCTGAGCCACCAGTTAGCTACAGCCACATGAGTGAGAACCAGATGAGACAGCAGAACTGCCCAACTGATTCTAGTCCAAATTGCCAATCCACTGAATTATGAACTAATAAGTAATTTTTCTTTAAACCACTATATTTTGAAGTGGTTTGTTATGCAGCAAAAGCTAACTGATACAGATTTTCTGTTGAAAGTACAATTTAAAGTATTTAAATTAGGAGAGCTCCATAAAATTACTTTTTAAAAATTAAATACTCTGACAAACTCCTTTTTAGCACTATTGTCTTTATATTATATATATTATAATTTATATAATATATATGTGTGTGTGTGTATGTATATATATATATATATATATTGCACTTGAGTACAACGTTTTTATCAGCCTCAAGTAGTTCCATTAATACTCTACCAACTTTCTTTTCTTTGTTTGAAAACTTTAGTGTTTGATTTTGGATTTCCTTGCAAGGTGCCCTGGTAATTAAAGAGCTTTTGACCTACTTAATTACTAGTTTGCATTGCATTTGGTGTGTCACATTTTACAGAATTACCACTCTTCTTCCTGGAAAATTCTTTTCCTCCATAAAAAGATTCATTCCCATTCCCCATAACAGCCTTCTTTCCTTTGCCATTTAGTGTTTGTTTTTTAAATGCCTGTCCTATTTGGGCCGAGTCAGACATTTTCCCCAAGTTTCCAATAAGCCATTCTTAAACAGTCTCTCAGCTTCTTCATGGTTATTTACTTTTAAAACTATTTCTTTCATTTTTTTTCCTCCTAATAAAACCCATATTTTTTCATAGTTCCCCTTTCTAAAACAGAGTAACTTCATGATGAATATTTTTGGCTTTCCTTTCTTGCCAGAATGTTGGACTTAATCACATGGTGATCACCGCTGAACAGGCATCCCTTGAAGCATAACACTTCCCTTTTGAACATCCCTACAGATGAGCAAAGTCATCACTCTCATTATCTGTGGTGGTTGAAAACCGAGGCTTGCCTGTCCTACTTACTGTGTATCCTTGAACTACTGGGAAGATTCAGATACAAATGAGGTAGAGGAAAAAATGGTATTTTGTTTTCCTTTGGTCCTTTTGTGGTTAATTAGTCATCTCCCCGAGGATATGTCCTTACAGCATTTAAGTTATAGTTATTTGTGGAATCATCTTATCTTCTGCACTAGACTCAAGATATTTGAGAGTAGAGTCCAGGTTTTAGTCATCTTTGTATTTCTTTTTTCCTTTCTTTTTTTTTTTTTTTTTTTTGAGACAGAGTGTCACTCTGTCGCCCAGGCTGGAGTGCAGTGGCATGATCTCGGCTCACTGCAGCCTCTGCCTCCCGGGTTCAAGCGATTCTCCTGCCTCAGCCTTCCAAGTAGCTGGGACTACAGGTGCATGCCACCACGC
This sequence comes from Nomascus leucogenys, assembly GCF_006542625.1. Classification (NCBI taxonomy): domain Eukaryota; kingdom Metazoa; phylum Chordata; class Mammalia; order Primates; family Hylobatidae; genus Nomascus; species Nomascus leucogenys. Next base: position 69,601,105 of record NC_044387.1, read on the forward strand.
TCAGCTAATTTTTTTATTTTCAGTGGAGACAGGGTTTCACCATATTGGCCAGGCTGGTCTCGAACTCCTGACCTCGTGATCCGCCCGCCTTGGCCTCCCAAGAATTCAGCATATAGAAGGTATGTTATGAATATCTGAAAAAATTAAAATTAACAAATAAATTCATAAATAAATCCAAGTTATGAGCTGGGCCAAGAACTCTTTTGGCATGAAAAAGGGATGGTTGAATCAGATAAGCAGCCCATCTGAATGACCTGTTTGTCTCTCTCTGATGATTCTTCCTCTCCTATATTACTCTACCTCCCTTAAAGAAAAGAGACAGGGTTAAAGAGGTAGCAATAAATGACATTTGTCTCCTCACTTCACCCTGTATACAGTACAGAGCTATCATGTATCACTCAGAAGGAGCTTGGGTCTGCTACACTTGGTTCTGTGATATGCCTAAAATGTAAAGAGAAACTGTGGAATATGGCAATGGCATATTTTTCTAATATTCCTGACTCCCCATTAAAATAAACAAGCACCGACTATAGCATAAGCAAAGACCCATATGCAAAACTATGTGAAAAGGCATCTCCATGAACCTCCAAACATGAGTGTCAACAAACCACCAATAATTATAATACCTGTTGTCTATATCTGTGTAGGCAGAAGCAGAGAGAAGCCAGCTGGGTTTCTGTTATTTCTCAGAATAGGTGAGTGGTGAACTAATGTGAGAACTGCAGTCTAAAAAGCTATGACAGGATCATGCAGGATCCAGCTCACAGATGAGTACAGTGGATTATGTTGCTACAAATTCTAATGGTTCTGGAGGCATCTGGGTCCTATAAACTCTAAAAACTATGAAAACAAAGCTGTCTTCCAAGACAAAGCCTTGTACTATGGAGAAATTGCTAGAAATAGGATCCAAATTGAGCAGAATAGAGACAGAAGCACCAAAGGGCTAGGCTGTTCAGATAAAGGTGTGGAAAGAAAGGGAGGAGGACCAGTTTCAAAGGATATCACATTGTTATTTTCTTCTTAAAACTTCATTTACTGAAAGAGATTATGTTTGTATACAATATAGTGGTATTATTTAAAACAAGAGAACAAGGAGACTAATATTCCTACAGAAAATGAAAGCATGCAAAACTGACATGCCATAAAATGTTCGAAAACAGTAAGCTGATTGTAGCAGGCAGAATAATGACCCCTTGATGTAGTTGACATCGTAATCCTCTGAGCCTGTGAATATGTTAGGTGGCATGGCAAAAGAGAATTAGGTCGAAGATGGGATTAAGATTGCTAACCAGATGACTGTAAAATAGGGAAATTAGCCTGGATTATCCAGGTGGGTCTAATGCAATTACAAGGATCCTTCTAAGTGAAAGGAGGAGCCAGGAGAGGGAGAACTAGAGAAATGGCAGTATAGGAGGGACTCAGCCCAACATCACTGACTTTGAAGGTGGATGAATGGGGCCTTGGTCAAGGAATGTGAGTAACCTATAGAAGTTAGAAAAGGCAAGGAAACAGATTCACCCCTAGAGCTTCCAGAAAGAACACAGCTTTCTTGGCACTGAATTTTAACCCAGTAAGTCCAATTTTGGACGTCTGACCCTGAGAACTGTAAGATAATAAATATGAGGTGTTTTAAGGCATTAAGTTTATGGTAATTTGTTACAGTAGGAATAGGAAACTAACATACTAATATTTCAAAATTACCCAAAAGAAATTAAGAAAGTGATAAAAGCTATGAAATATGAATATTAACACAAATGTTAAAAATTAGAATGAGGTAATTGGAGAAGAGTAAAATTTGGGGGAAAATGATGACAGTTGCATAAAAGAAGGAAACAAAGGAAAAGTCATTTTTAGAAATAAAGAATAAAGTCAAAGAATACTAGAATGAATAAAACTACTGATAATGCCTTCATAGAAATGGAGGATGGAAAGGAGGAAAAAATTAACTGTAAAAAATAAATCAGGAAGAAGATTAAAAAGGATTCAAAAGAAAGTGATAGATATAGAAGTTCGTAGAAAAGATGTAACATGTATGTGATAGGAGTCTTTGTGAGAAAACCAAACCAAGGGGATAGAATATACTCTAACAATGATCAATTTAAAAGTCTTCAAATACAAGGTTATTTGAAACATACGAAAATGTATATCACATACTGGAAAAAATCTACATGGAAAGGCAAACACTGAGGCACAGTCTAGTAAAAATACTAAATTTTAAAAAATCGTTTGGGTATCGAGGCAAAAAGCAATTCGCAAGGGAAAAAATCAGATTGTCATTGAAGTTTTCATCAGAAGACTTTACTTCAGAGATCAATGGAGTAACATATTTAAGGTACTCAAGGAAAGAAAATGTGAGCCACATTTCCTATGTAGCCAAACCAATTTGTCAATATAAAGGCTCCAAATAAATGTTTATGAACATGTGGTAATTTAGGAAATATTGTTCCCCTGAGCTCTACCTGAGTGATTTACTAAAGGGTACATTTCAGCTAACCAAAAGATTGGAGAGACTTTTAAGTTAAAAATGTAATGTAATATTTCTGACAATGTAGATAGGGAATAATCATCAAAAATTGGGAGAAAATGGAGAATGTGTATAAAAGGTTGACTAACCTGCTGATTGCTTTAAAAATACTGACTGAGAGAAAAAGAGCATTACTTCAAATTTGATGCTGTACAGAAAGATAGAGGAGTAAGAAAAGATTACTAGTTAATTTCAATGTGGCTTATAGTAGGGAATCAATAACCAATAGCCAAAAATAAAATGAAAGTTACTATTGAAAGATATTAATTTAAATTTTAAAAAGTATTCATGTAATATGTGTGTGTGTAATAGAACTAAGGCAAAACATTTTGACATATTGATCATGTCAATGAATGTAAATAAGCTTAACTCACCCATCTATAAATAATATTCAGACTGATTAAAAAACAAAATTGAATATTGAATACTAAATATCTAAGAAAGTAAAATTAAGACCAAATGCATTGAGATACAAAAATGAGACTTGATAGCACTGATGATTACAATTCATCCAGTAACTCAGTATTAACTTTTATAAAGCAGAAACTATATTGGTAAGATAAATCTCTAACACCTGTCTCTAAATCCAAATCAAACCAAGTAGACAAAATATTGGTTGGGTTAGAGAAAAGTAAAATATAATCAATAAAGTAAATCTTAGAGCTACATATAAAATCAGTCCCAGTAATGGAGGAGACATTTTCTATCCAGTGCACATGGAACATTTATAAAAATTGACTGTATCAATGTATGGAAAAAAACACAATAAATTAAGAAGACTAGAAATAATATAAGCAATAGTCTAGACCATAGTAAATAAAAAACAAAAATTAATAACAAAATTTAAGAAAAAGACGTTTCCATGTAGAATTTTTTAAAAAGTTCTATTAAGTAACTAATAGATCAAAGGGAAAATACAAAACAAAATTAGAAAATTTCTTAAAAATTATAAAAATATGACATCTGAATCTGTGGGAAACAAAAAGAAGCTATCAGAAGAAAATTTAAAGAATTATGTATATAAAAAACAATGTAAATAAATACATTAAATCCCTACCTCAAAATGATATAATGAGAAAAACAAAACCAAAATAAACTAGAAATGAATAAAGATAAAAACAAAATTGATGTATTAAAAAACAAAACAAAACAATAGGATTAAAAATAAAACTAAATCCCAGTTTTTGGAAAGAACTTACCAAAATAGACAAACCATTGTATGTACAAATTAATCAAATAAAGAAAAGGAGAAAGCACAAATACACAAAATCCAAAATGACAAGGAGGAAATAATAAACAAAAGAAAATATTTAAAAAGTTGTAAGAAACTACTTTGCAATGCTCTATGCAAATACACTGTAAAACTTTGAGCAGGATTTGATAAACTATAGCCCATGGCCAAATCTATCCAGCTGCCTATTTTTATAAGTAAAGTTTTACTGGAACATACCTATTCTTTTATGTATTACATACGGCTTCTTTTGCAAAAATGGCAGAGTTGATTACTTGTGGCAGAGATCTTATGGAAAAAATATTTACTATCAATATCCTTTACAGAAAATACTTCATGACTCCTGACTTAGAGAAAAAGGTAACTTTCTTTTTAAAAAGGTACATTTCCAAAATGACCTCATCAGAAACAGAAAGTCACAAATTATCATAGATGAATAGAGTCAGTCACTAGTTAAAAAGTTATTCCACAAGAAGTACCCCTCCTTTCCAAGCAGGAGAGACACAGGGAATCTAGGAGTTACCAACAAGGGGCATCCTGTGACAAGAAGCATTTAGGCCAGGAAGATTTTGTCTCTGTGTTCTTGAGACTTCCTTCTTCTACAGAGAGCGACCTGGCAGCTCTGCAGCACTAGTAAAGGGAACCCCACTACAGCAAGTGGACTGGCATGGGAAACCTATTTGCCCCTGTGGGCTGAGGACTCTTTTCCCCAACTTGGGAAAACCAGGAAGACCTGACTTTGGAAGCTCTTTCTGTAACCTCAGGCAGCACCATAAAGGACCAGTGGCAGCCTCAAGGGCAGGAGGTAAACCAAACAGCTCAAAATAGCATTGTGAAGGCTCTGAGAATTAAATTGTTGTTGGAACCACAGCCCACAAAAGCAAGCCAGTATTTGTGTGTTAAACCAAAATAGAGTGACTATCACTTAAAATAGAAGATTTAAGTAGGACCCAGAGACTCCTAATATAATAGCCAAAATGTCCAGCATGCAATCAAAAATTACCTATAGGCCAGGCATGGTGGCTCATGCCTGTAATCCTGGCACTTTGAGAGGCCAAGACAGGGAGATCGCTTGAGCTCAGGAGTTTGAGGCCAGCCTGGGCAACATAGTGAAACCCTGTGTGTATAAAAAATACAAAAATTAGCTGGGCATGGTGGCATCACCTGTAGTCCCAACTACTTGGGAGGCTGAGGTGGGAGGTGGGAGGATGGCCTGAGCGCAGAAGATGGAGGTTGCAGTAAGCTGTGATCATACCACTGCATCCCAGCCTGGGCAACAGAGTAATACTCTGTTTCAAATATTCATATATGTATATATGTATGTGTATGTGTATATATATATATATATATATATATGTAGACATCATACCAAGAATCAGGAATTCAAAACTTGCATGAGAAAAGACAATTATCTGATAGTAACATGCTAGTGAATCAAATATTAGAATTATCTGAAAAGGATTTTAAAGCAGCTGTCACAAAAATGTTTCGCCAGGCAATTTCAAATTCTCTGGAAACAAATGGAAAACATGTAAAATCTCAGCAGAGAAATAAAAATTATATAAAAAAGAACAAATGGAAAGTATAGAACTGGAAAGTACAACAGAAAAGTGGGTTTGAACAAATGAAAAGATATATCTTTATCTTGTATAGCAAGTCTCAGTGTCATAAAGATGTCAGTTTTTACCTATGTTAATGTATACATTTAATATACTCCAATCAGAATAATGGGAATGTTGTCTCAATGTTTGATCTTATCATGAAATAACTAATTTTCTAAGTGTGATCATCATATGGTAGGTATGATTATGCAGATAAATTCTTAGTTTTTGGAGATAAATAATAAAATACAGAAGAAGTAATAAAATATTTGAGATTTGCTTCAAAATTATGGAGACAAGATTAGCAATGTGTTAATTTACTGGTAACTGTTGAAGCTTAGTGATAGATGTGTTAGGTCTGTTATATCATTTCCTCTACTTTGGTATATGTTTGAGATTTTCTACAACAAAAAGTTTTTGAAAACATCCTCTGGATCTAGGGCTTTGCAGCTATTTTGTTTTGGTGAGAAAAAAAATAGGCTACATAGAAAAGACTGGCATTTGAGTGAAAGAAAGGTAGAAGCATAAGAGAAAAGTGAGGAAGCATGATTATGCAAGCTTGTAGAGGCATTAGCCGAGACAACCCCAGCTGATCCATCCACAATCCACAATTTATTAAGGACATAACTTCAGAAAAATGACATACCTAGTCTTCCCTACAAAACGTTTTTTGAAAGAAAAGAGACTCAAAGGAAATAATAACAAAATTCTCAGAAGTACTTTAAACTCTTTTGAAGTTACTCTGTTTCTTCTCCTTATGCTTCCTTTTTTTCCTAATCATTCTTTTTCTTTAGACATAATGAGAATAAAGAGATAACAATTTTATAGTACTTTACTGGTTTTCTTGATTACTTATATTGGACAATAGTATTCTTTTCTGAAATCCTTTACTGTAAGTCAATCAATAGAATATTAGTAGTTTAGAACTTGTTTTTTAAAGACAGACTGCATAGGATAGAATCCAGCTTCTAGCATATATAGTTCTGACTTTGAACATCTTTCTGTGTTTCAGTTTCTTCATCTGAAAAACAAGAAAAAGGTAGAACTTAGGAAAGTGGTTAGGATTAATGATGTAATGTACTTATTGTGCATCATCTAAGAGATTTTTGGACACTATACAAATGTCCATGGCCATTGGCGATGCTCAGCATACAGAAGACAGGAGCGGTATATTCCTTCAACCTGGAGCTTGGGACTGAGCATTTAGTGATTTGGTATTTCACTCTCTGATTCTGCACTATCCAGCTGCATTAGTTTTCTGTGGCTACCGTAAAAAATTACCACCAACTTGATGGTTTAAAACAAGAAAAATGTACTATCTTACAGTTCCAGAGGCCAGAGGTCTGAAATCAAGATGTAGTCAGGGTTATGCTCGAGACTTTAGGGAATAGTCCATTCCTTGCCTTTTCTAGCTTCTGGTGAATGTCAGCATTTCTTGGTTTCCTTGGCATGTGGTGGTATCAGTTCAATCTCTGCCTCCATCTACATATCACCTTCTGCCTGTGCTTTTTACCAAAACTCCCTTTGTCTCTTCCTTGTAAGGGTATGTATAGGGATACACGTGATTGAATTTAGGCCTTGCCCAGATAATCCAGGATAAACTCAAGAATCTTTTTTGTTTGTTTGTTTGTTTTTGAGACAGGGTCTCCCTCTGTTGCCCAGGCTGGAGTGCAGTAATGCAATCATGGCTCACTCCAATCTTGACCTTCTGGGGTCAAGTGATCCTCTCACCTCAGCTTCCTGAGTAGCTGGGACTACAAGCACATGCCACCACACTTGGCTAATTTTGTATTTTTTGTATAGACAGGGTGTCACTATGTTGCTCAGGCTGCTTTCGAACTCCTGGGCTCAAGCAGTCTGCCTCCCTCAGGGGTGACCATTATCATCAGTTTAGAGTTTGTTTTTTCATACATTTTTATGTTTCCGTAAATATATATATAGCTACAATAAACTCACACCATGTGTATTTGCAAACATTTTTCAACTTTAATTTCTTTAGATTGTATTAATAGCTCTGTCTGATTTCCCAGGAGAAAATATTTTCCTGAAAACAAAGTTATTGCTTCTAAAACCACTAATCTATTGCAACTGTATAGTGAGAAATGATAGTGGAACTGGTAGCAATAGAACTGTAAAAATTGGCTAAATAATGGAGATCCAGATACCTACTGAGATCCAAACACCCAGTGAACAATACTATGTGATATGCTTTTGTAAAATGAGAGTTGAGTAAGTGATTCATACAGAGATATCACCTCTATTGGTTTTTATTTACTATTTAGGAAGCCTAGTACATTCCCTTTACTTTTGCTTTCACAAGGAAGAGTCATCTACTTTATTTCCAATTTAAAATGCTCTATTAAAACTACTAAGATAAATTCTGATGCTTTCCCTATTCCACTAAATATATTTAGCTCTGTTAGCACATACACATTATTTAAGTATGGAGCTTTCACCAACAGCAATTTTAGGTTGTTTCTTTCTTACGACAAGTTTGTTTCACTATTACTATCTTTTAGCATCATTTCTGTTGCCATTTTCATCAACAGTATATGCATTTTTTACAGAGAGATGTGAGGTATCCATTCTTTTCTTAAGACACTGGCAATCTGGATGAGATTATAAAATATACAGTAGTTCAAATATCACAAATTGGTTAATTCACTCAGGAAGCATTTTTTATCACTGTCTTCTAGGCACTGCTCAAGGCTCTGAGGTAAAGCATTCAACCAAAAAGACACAAATTTCTGTGCTCATGGATTTTATATTCTAGAGGGCAAGCAAGGCAATAAACAAGAAAAATAAGTAAAATATAAGGTATGTTAGAAGATTATCAGCACTATAAAGAAAACTAAATGAGGATAACAAGGATTCAGGGTGCTGGGGGTTGTGTATGTGCAATTTTAAATTAGATGGGCAGGGTGAACCTCACTGAAAAGGTGATATTTAAGCAAAGACCCGAAGGAAGTATGAAAACAAGCCAGGCCAGTGTAAGAACGTTTCATGCAGAAGAAAAAGGTCCAAATCCCTGAGGTAGAGACATACCTGATGTTTTCAAAGAATAGCAAAGTCAGGATGGCAGAGTAGAGTCAACAAAAGAGAAGTAGTGAGAGACCAAGTTGGAGAGGTCAGAGAGGGCCCAATAGTATAGGTCAGGACCTTGGTTTTGAATCTGTTAGAAATAGAGAGCTGTTGGAGGTTTTGAGCAGGTGAGTAACATGATCTGACTGAAGTCACTCAACTGATGGGTTGAGAGTGAGAAGTCATCAGATAATGGATATAATTTGGAAGTAGAGACTGCAAGATTTTCTGATGACTTGGGGACAGAGTATGAGACAAATAGAGGATTGCTCCAAAATTTATTAGTCTGGGAAAATGGAGTAATGAAGTTTCTATGACTTGCAGTTTCATCAAACTTAGGAATTTAGTTTGGCACATGGTAACCTTGAGATGTTTGTTAGGTGCAAATAGAGATATTACTTAGGCCATTGGATATGAAAACTAGCATTCAGGTAAAAGGGTTGGTTGGAGATAGAAATCTTTTTGTCTTCAAGGTACAGACAGTTTTCCAACTGTGATACTGGGGAATGTCAAGAAGAGATGGAGCATAAAGGCAAAGAAGAGGTCTGAGGGCTGAGCCCTGGGAACTTCTATATTAAGCAGAAAAGAGGAGAAACCTGTAAAGTAACCACTAATGATCAGCGAGGTAGGAAGGAAACTAATGAAGCCTTGAAAACATGCTCCAAGGAAGAGTGATCAACTGTGACAAACGTTGATAGATCAAGAAAAAAAGAGAAACAGAAAATATACAAAAGTATAGAAATTCTGTAGGAAAGCAAAAGTGGAACAGGATTTTGGGAAAGGAACTGGAGGGGAAGGGGAGGTCAAGGACTTATTTTTGAATGTAGGAGAGTTAGCGGTACAGAAGAGACACATTCTGTTTGGTCTGCAGTGTTTTAACAAATTTTGAATTTGAATGTCTTTTGAAAGGGCATGTTCTCTAGGCACCCACTATCTTTGCCAAGCCCCTCCAGACATTCAGGTTTGCAACTCATGCAGGAAACTCTAGGCCACACTTGTCTAACCCTCGGCCCATGGGCTTCCTGTGACCCAGGATGGCTTTGAATGTGGCCTAGCAGAGGAATTCGTAAATTTTCTCAAAACATTATGAAGTTTTTTTGAGTTTTTTTTTTTTTTTTTTTCCTCATCAGCTATCATTAGTGTTAGTGTATTTTATGTGTCATCCAAGACAATTTTTTTTTTTTTGAGGCGGAGTCTTGCTCTGTCACCCAGGCTGGAGTTCAGTGGCACGATCTCAGCTCACTGCAACCTCTGCCTCCTGGGTTCAAGTGATTCTCCTGCCTCAGCCTCCTGAGTAGCTGGGATTACAGGCACCTGCCACCATGTCTGGCTAATTTTTTTTGTATTTTTAGTAGAGACGGGGTTTCATCATGTTGGCCAGGCTGATCTTGAACATCTGACCTCATGCTCTGCCAGCCTCAGCCTCCCAAAGTGCTAGGATTACAAGCGTGAGCCACTGTACCCGATCGACAATTCTTCTTCTTCCAATGTGGCCCAGGGAAGCCAAAAGATTGGACACCTCGGCTCTAGGTCATTGTGGATTTGATATTTACAGTTGTGGTATGTGTAAATAGCTCTGAAAGACATGTAACTTGTAAGTCATGTAATAAGTCATATGTAACTACACTGAGGCACATTTTATTAACTTTTAAAAATGTAAGATAAATAGTTTTTTCTTTGGAAAACACAAAACTAAAATTTGCTTATGGTATACAATTTAGAAGTAGAAAAATGAAATAAATATTAATTACAATGTATCCTGAGAGATAAACACCTGTGAACACTTGAACGTATATAATTTCCTTTGTATGTTTTTTTCAATGAAACTATATATAAGAAAAATGAGATCATACTATAAATAACGTTGTGTAATTTACTTTTTGTACTCAAAATAGCATAGTCTTTTGAAACCACTAAATATTCTTCTACAATATAATTTTTATAAATACGTAGAATTCCATTGCATAATGCATCAAGACGTGCTGAATTGGTTACCTGTTTAGATTTTTATTTATTTAGTTATTGTGAATAAAATAATGTGACAATGAACATCCTTGTAGCAAATCTTTCTTTTCCTAAGAGAGGATTTGAATCCTAAGTGCCTCCAGGCTGGTTTGAAAACTGTCACTTGGCTGGAGGGTGAGCTAGCTGACTTCCTCATGCAAAACTCCATAAAGTTCTGTTGTCCTTTGAAAATAAACTATCCCAGTTAATTTAATCTTCACCAAAGGAGGTAGATATTACAAAGTTTCGCTTTTAAAAAATGAGGAAATTTTGAGAAAGTCACATGCTTACTGAAACAAAACTCCTCAGAAGTGGGAAAAGATCAATGGTCCAAATAAGAAGTGTGCTTTCCACGCACGTAACTTCCTAATTTTTCTTTAGAGTTGGTAAATAAATAGCACATCTAATTGGTTCCTCTCACGCATCAAGTCTTTAGTGAGTTTATCTCAAGGTATTGCTCTTGCTGCCAAGCATTTAGAGTGATTTCTTTGTATTATTTATGCTGTTATTATTTTTATAGACTACTGACTATTTTGGCTTGGCTTTTTCATTTCACTTCTCATACTTGTCAGTTGTCTAATTGGGTGAGTTGATTAGTTTGTCATTTCTAGTTGTCTCAAATGTGGCATCAGATTCCCTTTCAACCTTTCTAGAAGTACTTTAATTAATTGACATCTTATGCCCTTCCACACTAAACATCATCAAATTTTTTCTTTGTTTGTAGATTCCCTTAAGAATATTCACGTAGTTGGTGCCAGTCTTTTCTACGTAAGTTCTATCTGTGGCTCCTTGTTTAAAATGCAGCAAAAAAGGGCTGCTAAAGATTCTAAAATATAAAGCGTTTTATTTTTCTTTTTTCTGTGATCTCTATCTCAACTTGTTGTGGTGTTTATTTCCTCTTTAATGTCATTCTAGGTAAAGAAAAATTAGCATTTTAAATTATTCATATGAATGTTACTGTTCATCTTTATATTATGCAAGTCCAGTTTTAAAGGCAGAGATAAGAGCATTGAACTCATATGTGGAATTACTGAAATTACACAATTCCTATTTTGTGGCTCCTACATGCATATGTATTTTGTACTTACCAGAACAGTGGCAACTATATACAAAGCTAACTCAACTGATATATTTTTCACTTTGTAATACATACACATTCTGCCAATACTCTATTTTTGGATTACTCAAAGAGTAAAGGTAGAAATAAAAGGAAAAGGAACTGTGGGTTGCCTCATCTTTTCCTTTCTTGTTATGCCACTATTTTCAGCCTAAATGGTTGGCTAACATGGGGAAGCAATACAAGTAAGAAAGATATGATAAGGTTCCTGGACCATTTGTGTTTCTTAGAACGTCACTGCCTTCTTCTGTCTTCTAAGCAAATCCTGGTTCAAATAGAAACTGTGACCTACCAGGGCTGTCAGCTGAAGACGTTGCAAGCTTACCTTGTACTTGCTTTGAGTCTCACCAAGCTCCTATGCATTGTGAGTCCTCTAGGGCTCTGTGCTCATGGGGCATCACATTGTATGTGATGGGGCTTCCGGGAACTGCAAACACATATATTGCATCTTTCTCCTTTGCTCACACATGCTCTATTGTCCTATCACACTTCACTTTCTTTTTTTTTTATTATTATACTTTAAGTTTCAGGGTACATGTGCACAACATGCAGGTTAGTTACATATGTATACATGTGCCATGTTGGTGTGATGCACCCATTAACTCGTCATTTAACATTAGGGTTATCTCCTAATGCTATCCGTCCCCCTCCCCCCACCCCACAACAGGCCCCAGTGTGTGATGTTCCCCTTCCTGTGTCCATGTGTTCTCATTGTTCAATTCCCACCTATGAGTGAGAACATGTGGTGTTTGGTTTTTTGTCCTTGCGATAGTTTGCTGAGAATGATGGTCTCCAGCTTCATCCATGTCCCTACAAAGGACATGAACTCATCATTTTTTATGGCTGCATAGTATTCCATGGTGTATATGTGCCACATTTTCTTAATCTAGTCTATCATTGATGGACATTTGGGTTGGTTCCAAGTCTTTGCTATTGTGAATAGTGCCACAATAAACATATGTGTGCATGTGTCTTTATAGCAGCATGATTTATAATCCTTTGGGTACATACCCAGTAATGGGATGGCTGGGTCAAATGGTATTTCTAGTTCTAGATCCCTGAGGAATCGCCACACTGACTTCCACAATGGTTCAACTAGTTTACAGTCCCACCAACAGTGTAAAAGTGTTCCTATTTCTCCACATCCTCTCTAGCACCTGTTGTTTCCTGACTTTTTAATGATCACCATTCTAACTGGTGTGAGATGGTATCTCATTGTGGTTTTGATTTTCATTTCTCTGATGGCCAGTGATGATGAGCATTTTTTCATGTGTCTTTTGGCTGCATAAATATCTTCTTTTGAGAAGTGTCTGTTCATATCCTTCACCCACTTTTTGATGGGGTTGTTTTTTTCTTGTAAATTTGAGTTCATCGTAGACTCTAGATATTAGCCCTTTGTCAGATGGGTAGATTGCAAAAATTTTCTCCCATTCTGTAGGTTGCCTGTTCACTCTGATGGTAGTTTCTTTTGCTATGGAGAAGCTCTTTAGTTTAATTAGATCCCATTTGTCAATTTTGGCTTTTGTTGCCATTGCTTTTGGTGTTTTAGACATGAAGTTCTTGCCCATGCCTATGTCCTGAATGGTATTGCCTAGGTTTTCTTCTAGGGTTTTTATGGTTTTAGGTCTAACATTTAAGTCTTTAATCCATCTTGAATTAATTTTTGTATAAGGTGTAAGGAAGGGATCCAGTTTCAGCTTTCTACATATGGCTAGCCAGTTTTCCCAGCACCATTTATTAAACAGGGAATCCTTTCCCCATTTCTTGTTTTTGTCAGGTTTGTCAAAGATCAGATGGTTGTAGAGCTATCTATGACAAACCCACAGCCAATATCATACTGAATGGGCAAAAACTAGAAGCATTCCCTTTGAAAACTGGCACAAGACAGGGATGCCCTCTCTCACCGCTCCTATTCAACATAGTGTTGGAAGTTCTGGCCAGGGCAATCAGGCAGAAGGGAATAAAGTGTATTCAATTAGGAAAAGAGGAAGTCAAGTTGGCCCTGTTTGCAGATGACATGATTGTATATCTAGAAAACCCCATCATCGTCTCAGCCCAAAATCTCCTTAAGCTGATAGGCAACTTCAGCAGTCTGAGGATACATAACCAATGTGCAAAAGTAACAAACATTCTTATACACCAATAACAGACAAACAGAGAGCCAAATCATGAGTGAACTCCCATTCACAATTTCTTCAAAGAGAATAAAATACCTAGGAATCCAACTTACAAGGGATGTGAAGGACCTCTTCAAGGAGAACTACAAACCACTGCTCAGTGAAATAAAAGAGGATACAAACAAACGGAAGAACATTCCATGCTCATGGGTAGGAAGAATCAATATTGTGAAAATGGCCATACTGCCTAAGGCAATTTATAGATTCAATGCCATCCCCATCAAGCTACCAATGACTTTCTTCACAGAATTGGAAAAAAACTACTTTCAAGTTCATATGGAACCAAAAAAGAGCCTGAATTGTCAAGTCAATCCTAAGCAAAAAGAACAAAGCTGGAGGCATCACGCTTCCTGACTTCAAACTATACTACAAGGCTACGGTAACCAAAACAGCGTGGTACTGGTACCAAAACAGAGATATAGACCAATGGAACAGAACAGAGCCCTCAGAAATAATGCCACATATCTACAGACTTCACTTTCAAAACACGAGTTTAAAGATAAAATTCATAAGCATTTCAAGACCATAACCACAGAGCATACAACCAAGCACAGAAGCTTTCTGGCCTCTGGGTGCTGTATGACTACCCAGGTCGGACACTCATGAAGCCAGCCTTGGTTCCAGCTTTTTCAAATGACTTCTCGTCTTCACAGCCTTAAGACAAGTATTTGTCAAATAAACAAATGAGCAGTTACTTTGTGCCAGACATGGTGCTTGCCATTTAATCCTCAAACAACCATGAGATGATTCCTATTCTTATCTAATGTTATAAAATCTGAGGCTCACAAAGCTTAAGTTATTTATATAAGGTTATAGAGATTATAAGTAGCAGAACCAGAATTTGAACCCAGGTAGTTCTTTCTCTTTAAATATAATAAAGGAGACAATTTAAAACTGGTCTTTACAGGGGTAATGAAAATAAGGAGTTGAGATCTGAATCAGCATTGTGAAATAAAGCATAAATAGTTTCTTAAAACAATTTATGGCAACTTTGAATAATATAGAGATAAATGTATGATTTCAGTGTCAATGGCCAACCCTCTTTACCGAATCACTTAGGCAAAGGATGATGCATCCACTAAGCTCTGGAATAGACTTTTTCTTTCACTGACCTGCCACTCACTCATCTTTTTTTGGGCCCATAATGAAATGTGTCCCAGCCAGATCTACCCTTTCTATGTTCCCTGCTGGATAGATCCACTGCTGAGAAGTCTAAGTATCCTTCAACAATTGCTCACGTTTTAAAGTACAGAATTTTCTTCAAATAAAGTCCTCCAGCTGTAGCTATTTCTACCACTGAACAAATGCTGACATTGAAAGGGTGCAGCTTGCTTCCAGAGATTGCCCTGCCAAATATGTCTGGCAAAGCCGCCCGGGAATATCTTCTTGATCTACACGCAGAAGTGATGGGAGCCATTTCAATTCTTAACTTTCTACAAGGAGAATAAAACTTCTGTTCTGAGTGCCACCTCCACAGAGCTTCCTGGGCCACGTGACATACCATTATTCTCTAGGAACCTCCCAGGCCCCATCTATTCACCAAGCTCTATCAGCAGAGGGAGCTTAAGCTGTCACCAGGGGCCACACTTGGGACTTGCGTTTTAACTATTTCATGACTTTTTGGGGTGAGGGTATGTCTCTGAGTTTAGCAACTGGCTAAAAAATAATTTTATTTGTTTAAAATATTGATTATTAACCCTTCCTTTCTCCTCCTCCCCAAATAATTTAGCCTTTCCATATTGCCTGACTTACATAGTCGTGAAAAGTTCTTGCCATTTGAAAATGCATGACAAAACCCATAATAATGTGGGAAGACGTTCCTTTGAGAATGGATTTGGGAATCAAGACAGATGGAAAGAAGAGGGTTTAGAAATAAGTTAGGAAATGGGGTTGGCCACAATGGATATATACACACATATAGTTAGTCATAAACTATAGTTTTCATTTGAAAGGCAATAGAGTCCTCATGAGTGTCTTGGGAGAAGGTAGTGATACAGTGATTCAAGATTTTGTTAGCAGATTGAATTGGCTAAAGGACAGAGAACTTAGAGGTTGGAAGGCCAGAAAAAAAACAAAACAAAACAAACAAAAAAGCCACCACATAGGCAGATTTACCTCTCCTCCTCCAAAAAAGAAAACAAAACCAGGTGGCACAAGCCAATATGAAGCACAGATGAGTACAATATTCTTTTAAATAAAGGCCAAATCAATATGTTTTGAAATCTGAGATGTGGTGAGGCACCTAGTTTTTGACACCTTCCAGTGTTGGTAATGCCATTTGTAGTCTATGAAACTAATAAAGAGTTTCAGATCTGTCCATTTGGTGCTGGCATTAACACATAGGGAAATAGTCAAGGCAAAATGAAAACACAAAGGAACTACTGTAAAAATGTTGTATTATTTGGATTCAGTCACCACCAATTTTGCCAAATCCCTAAAGATTTCCATTGTCCTGCATAGCAGGGATAAAGGAAAATATAGGGATGGATGCCAAATTATTTAAGTTGAATGTTTTCCAATTTATTTTTCATGAAATGTCAGTAGTTCTTTAAAACACAGTTCGTAGTATTGCCATATTTTTGTTTTCTTCATTTGTGTTGAAGAAGTATACAGATTTCAGCCTCTGCCTTAGTTTTTAAAGTCATCATTCTCAAGGAACTGGTTTCATTTGTGAATATGCTGAAGCCCAAAAGAATGAAAAAGAACAAATATTGGTGTGAAACGAGGCTTTAAATGCAGGGGTGCCAGACGGAAAAGCTTTTTGGTCTATTCCTATATTTGATCAATTGGCTTGTCTAATCCATTTGACTATGGATAGATGGCCTGACATGACTTCAGATTAGTTTAATAAGGATTAAGGTGGCATGAAGTGTATAATGCTATGCATTTGTAAGTACAAACATGCTTAGAAATTCATTTATCTTTGGGGGGTGATGGAGGTTAGTTCAAGCTCCAGCTATATTTACAGATTCTAGCCACGGCTGAGCAGTGTGGACTTGGGGAAAGTAACTGTGCCTGCCTTTCCTTAAGCCCACAAGGCCTTTTGATTTCTGCCCAAATAAAGCAGACCTTTGGCATTCAGCTCTCTTAGCTGGCAAGATATCTGCATAATGTCTGCAGAATTTAGAATGGCCAGGAGGGGCAGGTCAAAGACAGCCAAATTATGATATCATACCCATAAAACCTCATCAATGGTGACATACAGAAAACACTCAGTAAATTGCTTTCATTAATTTATCCTTATTAAGAAATTCTAAGCAGTGTCTTCATTCCTTGGCAGATTTCCGATTCTGCCATTTTCCCTTCCTTCCTTCATTGCTTTTCCTTAACAAAAACAAGCAACCATGGGCACAGAGTGACAGTAGCTGAAGAAATGTGGCCTGGGGTAGCCTAGGATGCTCAGACTGACTGAGAGGAATGTTTTATAAATGCTCTATTTGCCTTTGGGAGAGTCAAAGACTTTTCTGAATCTTCTGGTCTGGGTTAGGATGAGAGTTATTCCTGCAGTTAAGTAAAGGGAAACCTGACTATAGAGAATTCTGTGCCTCCCTTCTCTGAGGACAAGAACGGGGGCACTGGGGGACCAGATGCACAGAACCTGGCTTGGCCCTGGGTTGCAGTGAGCAGACTCCATTGGACAGAGGGAGTAGGGATGGTTGTGAGGCTGTCAGGGCAGATGCAGGATCAGGAAGAGTGGGATATGCAATTGAATGTAGGCCCAGTTTTTCTTTGGGTCACACGTGTTTCTAAAGCTGAAAATCTCGCTAGTCTACAAAAATGACATCAGGAGAAACTGAGGGAAGTGAGGAGAACAGATGTGAAGCATTTCCTTGTAACTGACCCTGTTGGGAGTTGAGAGTATCATCCATGTTGGGGCAGATATTCCCAAGTCTCATCAGCTATCTTGTTTGGTTGCCTGACTGGGGTCTTGGAAGCTTGACCCAAAGGCATTACTCAGGGAGTGGAATTCATAAGTCATTCCAGTGCCTTATGGCAGAAAACTTTTGCAGATAGACCAGCAATGAGAGAAGGATAGTATGATAAAGCTAAGACCAAGAGAGAGAGAAAGAACAACAAAAAAATACCAAAAAGAAGATTTATCAGGGCGTGTTTAAGATGGGAATGCATAGAGAAAATATTTTGAATATGAAAGAGAGGATAAAAGATTTTGCATTGTTTCACAGGCAAATTTTAAAACAGCAGAGATATAACTCTATATTACAAATAAATCCTTGTTATTTTGTGTCCTTTTCTTACTGTGCTAACTTTTATTTCTGATTGTGGTATGCTTAGGAACATTCAAGGTCTCAAACATATTTCAATTCTTTTAGTTATCATAGGAACTGACTGAACTATGGATGCACTGTGGCCTTGCATTCTTGAGGACTTCCATGTTGAATGAGCATGTCAGGCGGACCCTTGTTGACAACAGCCATTGATGCATGCTGTGGAACTCTGTGTCCTGACAGATACCTGGGCAGGAAACTTGATAAGGGAAGTACCCAAATTTAGATGTTACCCACTCCAACAAGAGATGAGGAAACCAAAGATTGCAAAGCGTGGCTCAAAGAAGGAAAACAATGGTAAAGATAGCAGCTCTTTCTCCCCCTCAATATCCAAATCATATTGCTTTGGCAAAATTGTTGCCTGGAGAAGCAGTCCTGCACCAGGGTAACAAATGGACAATTATGACGCTCAACCAGATTCCTTGTGAATGAACCAAACTCGAACTATGCTATAATTTGTTGAAGATACCAAGGTCTTGACTGTTTTTGACATTACCATATGAAGACTTAAACACATCCATGCTAATTTCATCTAGGTAAAGTGTTATGGTATTCAATAATAGGAAGTAGGGTCAAGAAATAAAGAAGGGACACACTGGCATTTAAAACAAAACAAGACAAACAAACAAATACGAATACGTAATTGAAAGAAAGGCACCTTGAGGAGGGTGCTTGACAAGAAATCAGGACCTGTGAAGTTGAGTGCAGACTCCATTGCTGAACAGTTGTATAGGAAGGAACTAGATGCCCTCTAAGTTCCCTTTTAGCTCTGCATTTCTATGATTCTGATTCATTTTCCTAGGAAATACAGTTCCAGTCTCAAGAGCACTGAACATCCATGAAGAGCGGTGAGTCTGGTTTATTTTAGTCATGGAAGAGACCTGCTATTCTGTATCGATAATTATATGGGATTCCTTTTGTGCATGCCAATTTTATTATCTTCAAAACTAAACTTGTGGGTTCATAATTTGTTGGAAAGTTCAAATGTAAGATGATGAACTGCTTAGGTGTTTTATTCCCCGCCCCACCTCACCCCCAAGTAAGAATGACAAATCCATTTCCTGGTGCCGTCTCCTATTATTTCTTCCCTCTGGCAGGTTAGATCTGTTGTCAGTTTCAGAAGCAGAGATTTGATGTAACTTAGGTAGTATGTTGAGATTTTCTGCTCAGGCCTCTTCTTAAACAAACAAATGAAAACCTTTGCAAGGTCGTGTGAGCTAATATAACAATATTTTTCATTTTTGTATTCTATTTTTCCTCTCTGGTGGTAGGGAAAATTAAATTAGAGAGTTCTGGGTTAAAGGCCCTCAGGTTTTTTACAAGTAATAGTATGTTCTGTTCAACAGTTTAAGCACATTTAAGTAAAATGAAAGGAAATGAAAATGAATTACAGGCTAAAAGCAAGATCTTGGCTTCCAGGAGCCTCTCAGCTGATGGTTCCTGGTATCACTGAAATAGAAATGCTGCCAGAAGAGGTACTAAACATGAACCAGGGCACACTGCAATTCTTGCCTCTCAAGAGGAATGCAAAATGGTCTGGCTATGGTTGATGTAAGTATGTGTAAAACAACAACTACAGAACACCTAACCTTTAAATACCTTTGGAAAGCTCTATATGTTGATTGAACAGGGACTTTGATAAAAATGACAGTTTGTCACCACTCTCTCGAGAGAAGTGTAAAATAAAAATCATGTGTGGTGTATGTGTTTGTGTGTGTGTGTGTGTGCACACGTGTAGGTGGAGATGAGATATTCTACACTGGCTTTCTTGATGTGAATCAGTATGTTAACATTTCACCTGTCTAAATTTCATAAGGTCTCCATCTCTAGAAGAAACAAAAGCAGTATCAACTATGACTTTGGACCTGTTTGTGTTTATATATGGGTTGTCCCATCAGTGTGGTCTGTCTAGTAAGGCCTGTCTTATCTATAGAAGAATTGTTCTCCAAGATCATTTGCTCTGTACTGCCCAAATATTTAGTATGTATTTAGGTAACAGTTCTGGGATACCAATGGGATGCAGTATCTGAAGATGACTGATACGGTTTGTCTGTGTTCCCACCCAAATCTCATCTTGAATTCCCATGTGTTGCAGGGCGGACCCAGTGGGAGGTAATTGAATCATGGGGGCACGTCTTTCCTGTGCTGCTCTTGTGATTGTGAATGAGTCTCACGAGATCTGATGGTTTTAATAATGGGCATTTCCCTGGGCAAGCTCTCTCTTCTATTTGCCTTCCACTGTGATTGTGAGTCCTCCCTAGCCATGTGGAAGTGTAAGTCCATTAAACTTCTTTTTCTTCCCAGTCTTGGGTATGTCTTTATCAGCAGCATGAAAACAGGTTAACACAGTTAATTGGTGTCAGCAGAGTGGTGTATTGCTAAAAAGATACCTGAAAATGTGGAAGCAACTTTGGCACTGGGTAACAGGTAGAGGTTGGAGCATTTTAGAGGGCTCAGAAGAAGACAGGAAAATGTGGGAAAGTTTGGAACTTCATAGAGACTTGTTGAATGGCCTTGACAGGAATGCTGGTAGTGATATGAACAATAAGGTCCAGGTTGAGGTGGTCTCAGATGGAGATGAGGAACTTATTGGGAACTAGAGCAAAGGTGACTCTCGTTATGTTTAAGCAAAGATACTGGTGGCATTTTGCCCCTGCCTTAGAGATTTGTGACACTTTGAACTTGAGGGAGATGATTTAAGGTATCTGGTGGAAGAAATTTCTAAGCAGCAAAACATTCAAGAGATGACTTGGGTGCTGTTGAAGGCATTCAGTTTTATAAAGGAAGCAGAGCATAAGAGTTTGGAAAATTTGCAGCCTGACAATGTGATAGAAAAGAAAATCCCATTTTCTGAGGAGAAATTCAAATCAGATGCAGAAATTTGCATAAGTAATGAGCTGAATGTCAATCCCTGAGACAATGGGGAAAATATCTCCAGGGCATGTCAGAGGTCTTCACGGCAGCCCCTTCCATCATGGACTTGGAGGCCTAGTAAGAACAATGGCTTCATGGGCCCAGGGTCCTTGTGCTGTGTGCAGCCTAGGGACTTGGTGTCCTGAGTCCCAGCCACTCCAGCCATGGCTGAAAGGGGCCAATGTAGAGCTCCGGCCATGGCTTCAGAGGGTACAAGCCCCAAGACTTGGCAGCTTCCATGTGGTGTTGAGCCTGCAAATGCAGAGGAGTCAAGAATTGTGGTTTGGGAAACTCTGCCTAGATTTCAGAGGATATGGAAACTCCTTGATGCCCAGGCAGAAGTTTACTGCAGCGGCAGGGCCCTCATGGAGAATCTCTACTAAGGCAGTGTATCGGGCGATCCTGTTCAGGGTCCCTGACTTCCCACAACAGCAGTGATAAAGAGAAATGTGCGGTTGGAGCCCCCACAGAGTCCCTACTGAGGCATCATCTAGTGGATCTGTGAGAAGAGGGCCACCATCCTCTAGACCCCAGAATGGTAGATCCACTGACAGCTTGTACCATATGCCTGGAAAAGCTGCAGATGCTCAATGCCAGCCCATGAAAGCAGCAACTTGCTTTTGATTACACCCTGCCAAGCCACAGGGGCAGAGGTGCCCAAGGCCATGGGAGCCCACCTCTTGCATCAGCAAGACCTGGATGTGAGACATGGAGTCAAAGGAAATCATTTTGGAGCCTTAAGATTTGACTGTTCTGCTAAATTTCAGACTAGCATGGGGATGGAAGCCTCTTTGTTTTGGCCAATATCTCCCATTTGGAATGACTGCATTTACCCAATGTCTGTACCCTCATTGTATCTAGGAAGTAACTAACTTGCTTTTGATTTTACAGGCTCACAGGTGGAAGGAACTTGCCTTGTTTCAGATGAGACTTTGGACTGTGGACATTTGAGTTAATGCTGAAATGAGTTAAGACTTTGGGCAATTGTTGGGAAGGCACTATTGGTTTTGAAATGTGAGGACATAAGATTTGGGAGGGGCCAGGAGCAGAACGATGTGGTTTGTCTGTGTCCCCACCCAAATCTCATCTTGAATTCCCATGTGTTCTTGGAGGGGACCCAGTGGGAGGTAACTGAATCATGGGGGCAGGTCTTTCCTGTGCTGTTCTTGTGATAGCAAATGAGTCTCATGAGATCTGATGGTTTTCAAAAGGGGAGTTTCCCTGCACAAGCTCTGTCTTCTCCTTGCCTGTCCCCATCCATGAAAGACATGACTTGCTCCTCCTTGCCTTTCACCATGATTGTGAGGCCTCCCCAGCCCTGTGGAACTGTGAGTCCAGTTAAACCTCTTTTTCTTCCCAGTCTTGGGTATGTCTTTATCAGCAGTGTGAAAAATGGACTAATACAATGACATAAACCCTCACATTTTTATGCACTTGGCTTTTAATCTATGATATCTCTCATTATTTCCATTTGATTCCAGAAGATGAGAGGGGGAGTTGGTTGTGCTAATAAACCCCTGCTTAAGTCCCAGACTCTGAGATGGAAACAGTGGTGCTTGTAGGAATTCTCATTAAAGACCTGATCGAACAGGCTTCATTGACTCATAGGCTGCTGTGTTGTTGCTGGGTGTTGGTCCCCTCCTGGCACTTTTATTATTTCCTTGGCACCTCTAGTATTGTGCTAAAGGTCATCTGAGAGTCAGAGAGAAGAATAAATGATGTGAAGAAATTGGAACCAAATGTATTTACTGTACTGGCACCTGTACCACACATTTCTAAGGCCCACACATTTCTAAGCCTGGAAGTTACTCTGAATAACCTATCTTTCTAGATCATTGCCTAGTACTTTAACCCCTTATGTCTACCATTCCCTCCTCCCAAAGCAAAAATGTCAAAGGAACTTAAAGGAATTACTCTTATCAATTTGAATACCTCAATGAAGACTTTCAACAAGGGCAGGTCACCACAGGTAAAACATTGAATTATTTAAAACAGGCAATATGCAAATAAAAGAATAAGATAGTATCTGTTTGAAGTATTTCTGGGAAAAATGTAGCAAAAAATTATAATTTTTCTATCTCCTGCTCTCCTATGCACAACTTTCCTGGCTTTAGAAATGTGGATGTCCTCATCTTTTCCAGAAATATCCCATAAAGCTGGATTAAGAGGATGATGTGAGGACAAATGGATGTAGTGACATAAAAAAACCTAGCAGTCAACTTTGGTGGGTGAGCTGGAGAGTTAAATTACACAAGAGTAGCTTTCTTTATTAAGTTTTGTACAAAGCCATAATGGAAAGCTAAGAGTGGAAACTGTTTCCATACAGACATGTTTTGGGCATATATTCCCTGATTCATACTCTGCAAATGAAAAAAGAAAATGATAGCTTGTAAGACAACATAACCTGGAGATCCTTCTACTTTCTGGCTTTAAACAGGTTAATAAGAACACATGTCTTTAAATGAAGAAGGCCCGCTTCACTTGTATAAATGACATTTGAGGGTCCGAACATCAAAGAAACTAAGAAGTTGAAGGATAGTTGGAAGTGGTGGGTGGAAGGAGGAGGCATATTAAGAAATAAAAATCATAGATATACAAAATTATTATTATTATTATTATTATTATTTTCAAGACAGAGTCTTGCTCTGTCACCCAGGCTGGAGTGCAGTGGTGTGATCTCAGTTCACTGCAACCTCGGCCTCCTGGGTTCAAGCAATTCTTCTGCCTCAGCCTCCAGAGTAGCTGGGATTACAGGCGTGCACCACCACACCCACCTAATTTTTGTATTCTTAGTAGAGACAGGGTTTCACCATATTGGCCAGGATGGTCTCCAACTCTTGACCTTGTGATCCGCCCACCTCGGCCTCCCAAAGTGCTGGAATTACAGGCATGAGCCACTGTGCCCAGCACAATATATAAAATTATTTAGGGCCTAATTATTGGGTTTAATACAGCCCCCAAAGAGATTTGGAGAGTACATTAAGATGTGCCCTTTCTTTTATGTAGTAACCTCAGTTTCTATACCTGCAGAGGTGGGGCAGGGGACAGCTATGAGCTAGGGTTCTGGGAAACTTGATTACTGGATTGGTATCATGGGCATTTGCTGATCCTGTGTGAGGCAGTTTGTTAAATCCCATTCATGTGTCCAAATACATGATTAGGGACTCATAGTAACCACCCCTGTTCACACATCTATCATTCAGACACAAAACAAAATACAAAACACCAAATGTCTCTAGAGTTGAGCCAGATCCTTCTTATCTTTGAACAATCAAAACTTATAAAAGCCTCAGGGAACTGAAATGATTTATGAATGTTCAAAGTTGCTAGACTTTTGAAAATTTTTCTTGCTAAAACGAAACTGTTTACATTATCTTATATTGCCATACAGATTTTGACCAAAATAAAAGTTTGTTTCCAAAAAATAATACTGTTTTCTTGTTATTTTCCACTTCTATTTAGAAATTGCATTAAAAAAAACAACTTTCTTTCTTTCTTTTTTTCTGTAAAAGCTATTCCAAGTAAGAGTGTTTAGTAGAAACAGAACCTTCTCAATAAAATGTTAGGAAAACCTCTCCTTGTCTGAGTTGCAACCTGCACCCTGTCACCAGGCTGACCAAATAGATATTTATTACCTTTTAAGCTACCAGAGAAAATAGTAGGCTTTAGAATATGTGGATTTGGGCTTGGTGAAAAGAACAGTGTTGATTAAAAAGAGTAGATAAATCTTACTCTTTTGTGGAAATGCCAGAGTCCTGCTACCATTTCTTTTTCTGTCATGTATGTTTTCAAAAAGCAGTTAGCAGAATATCACTGATGTTTACACCCATGAAGAAAATAGCAAGCCAGTGTATTATTTTTTAAAGCATTCATTTGTGGGTAAATTTGTGCCTCACAATCAAAGTGTTGTATTTGCCTTCTTTAATTATGTGATTTCTTAAGAATGCTCAGCTGTCAGATTTTTTTTTTTTTTCTGGAAATAGAGCCTGGGGAAGGAGAAGACATACTGCAGTGAATTGCAAAAACCAAGAATCAAAATTTACATTTTCTTTACTCACTTTTAAGGTAAAACCAGAGGTGTGAACTGTGGGTAAGCTAAAAGCATCACCTGCCAATTTTGGTTAAAAACAGACTTTTTTTCTCATCATTATTAATTTAAGGTGATGAGTGTTTCACTCTTTCATGAGATACTGAGGCCCTCAGTTAAGAAATAATCACATCTCATTAATGTCTGATTTAGCACCTTGTCTTAAATGAGAGAGTGTAAGCACCTAGAAAATCTCTAGACCCATCTTGATGTCATTGACAACAACATCACTCTTTCATATTTTTGTTAAAATATTCAGTATCTTTAGGCATTCTTGTCCAGTGATTGTGGGATTATAAACTGGTGTAAGCAAGAAAGTAGCTTGGTAACATGCTGTAAGAATCTTAAAACCGTAGCTCTTGAATTAGTCATTTCTCTTTTTAGAATATAACATAAGAAAAAATACCAGATATAGAATAAATAAACCAATATGTTGATTTTCGTGTAACCCAAAGATCCCCAGGTACTTCAACTATCTGGGATTACCCAGATAGTTTTAACATGCAAGTTAAATAAGCCAAGCTCTCACCCACATTAACTGCAGAAAGTCCCAGTGACTTTTCAAAATGCGTAAATAGGGGAATTAGATACTTATACTACCTTGTCTCTGCTATAACTTGCTCTAAAGCCCTGTAGCAGGCCTTTCCTTAATCCCTATGACATCTCATCTCTGCCTCTGTATGTCATGTAAGCTTCGCTAGTTCATTTTCATGCCTTTTCCATCATTTTTCCAGCATTTAGAATATAGAGTGGTGGAAAGGATTTACAATGCAAGATAGAAAATTACTTAAATATGCATGGGCCACATCCATGCTGTTAGAGTTTGTTGACCATTCAGGAGTTGTTTCCTGGCTGAGTCTCTCCTTGGGCTCTGCACTGTAGCCATGTTGATGAGCCCTGGTCTCTTCTTTCAAAGCCTCCTTCCCTGTCCTTTCTTCCTTTAGTCCTAGCAACTTCGCCCTCCTAGATTCCTTCCCCCAGCCTCAACACTTTTCCCTGATGACCACAGAGAGCTGCTCCAAATCATTTTTTATTTCAAAACCCTTTCCTTTAGAGGAAATGTACTTTCACTTTATTTTGCAGAGTTGTTTAGATTCCTTAATTTGGACATCCCATTCTAAACTTTGCCCTGGACCTGCCTTAGTTTTTAAACCAAAGGACTTTTTAAATGTTTTGTTCAAACATAAGAGTCTTTTTTTTTTGTCTAAAGTTGTATTCTATTCTCACTCCTCCTTGCAAATTAATAAAAAATAATATTTTTCCCCTGATGTTCTGATAATTAGATAATACTAAAAGTAATCTGAAAAAAAATTAGTATCCTCCAAAAAGGAATATGATTTGGAAAATTATAGTCTGTTCATAGAATAAAATAATAGCTTTTAATTATAAATTATATCCATAAAATGTTTGGCTTTTATGTCACAATTTTAAATGACATAAGGTTATAACCTATATAATTTTGACCATGTAAAAATACTTAAAATTAAGCAGAAAGAAATATACTAAAATATTAAAGTATCTATTTTGGATGGTGGAGTTATGAGTGATTTTTATATTCTTTTAATTTTTTTAATTAGCTTCCAGTTTGTCTATAATAAGCATATATTACTTTAATTACTTAAAAATAAAATTTATTGCAAATTTTCAGAAATTTGGATTTAACACCTGTAGACTTTTAGAAAAAAAAGTTTTTTCTCTATTGTCCTTATATTTTTCACTTTCTATTCACAATGGTGGTATTAGGTTAGTCAGCATGAACCCAAATAGGGTTAATGATCTGGGATGAATGATGGGGCCAGTAACAAAAGAACTTAGGTTAGTAACTATTTAGCTTAGTAGAAAAAAAATGATGAAAAACCAGTGTGTTCTAGGGATACCCTTTTTGTTTCTTTTCCTGTTTTTTTTTTTTTTTGCTGGGAGGTGGTTGGGAAGTGGGTGTGGTTTCCCAATAAAAACCAGAAAACCTACTAGAAAAATTGTACAAGAGCTGTAACATTTAGGGACATCCATTTTGAAAAGCATTAAGAGGGAGTATTATTAGTTAACTACTGAGAAGGTGTCATCTACCTGTGACCCTCTAAACCGCTAACCTGGCCCTAGATTAGAAACCAGTTATAATAATCTCACATAGTCTAGTCATGTTCTGGGGCAATACAGGCAAACACTCAATTCTTCCATGCTTACTCATATATAAACTAGAGCCCCTGAATTTTATATAGTTAATGCCATCTGTTATAATTAAATTTTCTCTCACCTGACATTTCGGGCTGCTGTGCAACCACACACTACATGTTTCACCAGACTTAACGGAGAAATTCCCATTGAGATCTGTAAACAAATCTCTTGTGTCTTGTGTAGCAAGTTGAGTCTTGTGAAATATGACTGGCTTTTAAACCTTTCTCATAGGCCCTACTAGTTGCAGCTACAAACATATTATTCTCATGGTTTAACACCTTCATAAAGTCATGCATTGGATTTGGGCAATTCTCCCATCACCTGAATATACTATATCAAAATCAATAATTAAAGGCAACCCATTGATTGCAAAAGGCATAAATGTGCAATGAGACATATTAGAGCGCCAGAACTCTTTACAGAGTAGATACATATTACAGGAAATTGCATTCTCCTTCAGATGCATTTTGTGTGTGGGTGTGATATACTCAGATATAACTACTGTTGAATTATAGTTGTGTACACTTTCCCAAATGATTTGAATGCCCTTAACAATAAGTCATGTAAAGCATCAGGTCCTTTTTTGGTTTGTTTTTTCAATAAGAAAAAAAAGACCTTCTATCAAACTTGGGATATCAAATTCGAAATTATCTTTCTCTTATTTCTCTCCATTGGATCCACAGACCCGAGGAATAAGACAGTAGAGAGTTTTTCTAATAAACGCATATTTGATGGCTCCCTTCACCCTGCAGTTTGAGATAGCAACCTCCCTACCTTCTGCACTCTGAGTTATACCTTCTGTCTGAAAATCAGAAAGAAAAATAGTCTCCAACTGTGTAGCCCATGATAAGGCAAACTTTAAGGGAAATTTATACCACGAAACTGTCAGGATTGTTTCAGGGAAGGAGTAGAGTTCAGAATTAAACACACACAAAAAATGTTACATTACAGGATTGTTTTACACAAATTTTTTGCTATTTTTTTCATTAGAGAATGTAATATAACTGAAGTATACTTCAATCAGTTTAATTTTGAAGAATTAAATTTTAAGAAGAAACTATTTGTACAAGCCCAAATATATGTACCAGATATTTAAAATCTTATGTGTGATTAAACTAAAATAATGGAATAATTGCTCTGCAGACTTAATTTTAGCATGCATACTTGCCAGGCAGCTAGCTTCATGACAATAATGGGAGGCCCTCTTGGGTAATGGTTAAGAGCAGACTCTGGAATTAGATGGCCTGAGTTCAAATCTGGCCCTCTAAGAGCAGACTCTGGAATTAGATGGCCTGAGTTCAAATCCAGACTCCACTACCAACTAGCTCTGTGACTGTGGGTATATTATTTAATCTCTTTAAGCACCAATTTTTCTCAGGAGTAAATGGGAATTCTGATATGATCCTATTTACTTCACAAGATTGCTATAAGGATTGAAGGGGAGATAATATGCATAGGACACTTAAACACTGCTTGGTTGTCAATAAATGTTTATTAAGACTAGTGGTTGCTAACGACAATGATTAACAACGGGATGTTTGTGAGAGGGAGATAAAAGCTTCACATGTTATAAAAACCGACTCCTAGTTCACATGGCCATATGGCCATTTTCTTTTTGTTCCTAAATATTACCTATTAGCGGCTCACTGTAAATACTCAGATGTTATCTTTGTGTTTGATAAATTGAATTATTTTCTTATTTAGTAATATAAGTAAGATTGAATGGTGAAATCCAGACTGAAATGAAGATTTATTTTCCCACAAGAGAATACCAGCTGTTGTCATCCACAGAATAGCAATTGCCACCATATCCATGCATCTCACAAAAATGGACAGAACACATCCTCTCCCAGGGCCTCAAGATTACAAAATAAATAAGACAAGGGAACCGCCCTCAAGGAGCTTTTTGTCTGTAGGGAAAATGAGACAAATATCAAATAACTCTGCTATGTGGCAGGAAGAGCTATGCTCCTGAAGAAACACAGGGATGAAGTGTGTTGGGAGTTTAAAGGAAGGTGTCATTCCTTCTCTAATCCGTTCATGAAAAAAATTCGTGGAAGAGATAGCATTTGAATGACGTTTTGAGAGAGCAAGATTTGGGTGTGATGTTAGGAAGAAAATGCAGCAGTTATGGCAACTGCATTAGCTAATATTATAGTTTTAATGTTTCTAGATCTATGTCTGTGTAAAGTTATTTTCTGCATACTTTGTTTGTGGGATAGCTCAAAGTTCAAGGAAATTAGATTCCCCATGCTGCACCTAGTAGAGAGAGACTAGGAGGACTTTCTATGATTAACTGCCTCATCACGAAATTAATTCAAAATGAATCTCAGACATACATGTAAAAATTAAAACTATAAAATTTCTAGAAGAAAAATTTGCAACCTAAGGGTAAAGATTTATCAACACTTATAAACAATATTATAAAACACCTAAAAACTTTTGCTCATCAAAAGACATCATTAAGAAAATCAAAATGGCAGTACATACTGAGAGAAGAGAACATCTGTGCTGAATATATAAAGGACTCTTACAATACAATATATAACCCAATTAACAAATGGGCAAGTCCAGTCTCAGTGGCTCATGCCTGTAATCCCAGCACTTTGAGAGGCCATGGCAGGTGGATCACCTGAGGTCAAGAGTTCAAGACCAGCCTGGCCAACATGGTGAAACCCCGTCTCTACTAAAAATACAAAAAAATTAGCTGGGCGTGGTGGTGGGTAATCCCAGCTACTTCAGGAGGCTGAGGCAGGAGAATTGCTTGAACCCGCGAGATGGAGGTTGCAGTGAGCCAAGATCACGCCATTGCACTCCAGCCTGGGTGACAAGAGCACAACTCTGTCTCAAAAAAAAGAAAAAAAAGGCAAAAGACTCCAACAGATATTTAAGAAGATATACAAATGGCCAATAAGCATATGAAAAGATGTTCCTTATCAATAGTTAGAAAAAAAAATTTCAATGAACTGCAACTAACTAAAAGTAAAAAGACTGACAATAAGTGGTATTGATGAGGATATGGTACAAGAAATCTCACGCATTGCTGGTGGGAATACAAAATGGTACAGCCACATTGGAAAACTAATGGCAGTTTATTATAAAACTAAACACACAAATATCTTATGATGTAGAAATTATACTATTAGGTATTTAACCAAAGGAAATGAAAACATGTCTACAAAAAAGGCTTGTGCAAGAATGTACAATTACGATCAGGCATGGTCGCTCACACCTGTAATCCCAGCACTTTAGGAGGCTGAGGTGAGCAGATTGCTTGAGCCCAGGGGTTTGAAACCAGACTGGGCAACATGGGGAAACCCTGTCTCTACAAAAATTGTGAAAATTAGCCAAGCATTGTGGCATGTGCCTGAAGTCCCAGCTACTTGGAGGGCTGAGGTAGCAGGATCTTTTGGGCCTGGGAATTCGAGGCCACAGTGAGCCATGATTGTGCCACTGCACTCCAGCCTGGGCAACAAAGTGAGACCCTGACTGAAAAAAAAAGGTACAATTAATAGGCTTGATATAATAAATATATTAAAATGTTTCACAGCAGGGAATACATATTTTTTCAAGCACAAATGGAGCATTTATAAAAAATTGATTATATACTACTTAAAAATACCAGTCACAACATAATTTCAAGAAAGGCTAGTATGCTACCTTCTCTGATCACTAGAAAACAATAGTATAAATTATCTCCCACAACCCACATAAATTTACTAACTTAATCATATGCTTATTGGTTAAGGAAGGAAGTAAAATAGATATTAGGAAATAATTACAGTTAACGACAATAAAGCTACATATCAAAACATTTGTGACCCAGTTTAATCCATATTTGTAATTAATGTACAGCTTTAAGTACATTTATCTAAAAATAAGAATCAAAAATAAAGGAGTTAAATTTTCAATTTAAGATACTACAAAGAGAACCACATAATAAAGTGCTAGTGAAAGAAAGTTGAAGGGAGGAAATAGTAAAGATAAGAGCATATTTTAATAAAATTGAAAACAAATAATACCAAGTATCAGCAAAACCAGAAGCCGGTTGTTTAAAAAGATTAATAAAATGGACAAACTTCAATCAATACTGTTCTAAAAAAAATAGGCACAAATCAACAAGATTAGGAATGGATTTGAGCCATTTGAGCCTTAAATGCATTTGAGCCTTAAAACTCCTAAGAAAATATCATGAACAATCTTATTTCAGTAAATTAGAATACTTAGGGAAAGAAAGAATTTTCCAGAAAAAATGTTTGTTGTTATTTTTCTTTAGAAGCAGCATAGTATAATGATTAAAAGTGTAGCCTCTGTGTCATATTTCCTGGGCCTGAATCTCAGCTTACTCCTTACTCATGGTGTGATTTTGAGCAAATTAATTAAATTCTCAGCTTTTCCATTTGGAAAATGTGGATAATCATAGCACCTCATAGAGTTGATATAAAGATAAAAATAATAATGGTTGTAACATGCAGAGAACACCACCAGGCAAATATTATGTGCTTCGTAAATATTTTCCAATATTTGTTAATATTATTTTCAGTGACCAAATCTAACTCAAGAATAGAAGAAAATGAACAAACTAACAGCAACTAAGAATCGAATATTGCCTCCACAGGTCCATTTGCATTGTTTTATAAATGAGTTTTACCAGGTTTTCATATAACAATAATTCTCAGTTTTAATAGACTATTCCAGAGAATTGAAAAAGAGACAAGGTAAATATAACCTTGATAAAGACAATAAAGCACAGGATAAGATCAGTACAATAACATAAATTATAACCAATATCATTTGACAATACAGATGTAAAAATATATAAATTAAAAATTGGCAAATTAAAATGTATTAAAAACGTATCATGGCTGAGTATTCTATGAAAGGAAGGAAGATACAACATTAGCAGAATATAGTAATGTAATACATATTATCTCAATTAATTCAAAAGAAATAAATTGATAACATTTAACACGAATTCATGATAAAAATGCTTTACAAAGCAAGAATAAAGTGAAGCTTTATACAGTTTAATTTCTGACAAAGTAGATTTTGATGTGAAAATACATGTTCAGAAATTTGTAGCAAATATCATACTTAGTGTTAAGCTTCTAGAAGCATTCTTATTTAAGAAGCAAATAATAATGCCTGCACTCAACATTTCTATTCAATATTGTCCTAACATCCCAGTCACTATAATAGGGCAAAACAAAGAAGTAAGAATGTTAAGAATTAAAAAGGAAGAGATAGGTTGGGAGCGGGAGCATTGCTTCATGCCTGTAATCCTAGCACTTTGAGAGGCTGAGGCTGGTGGATCATTTGAGCCCAGGAGGTCAAGACCAGCCTGGCAGCATGTCGAAGTGTTGTCTTTAAAAAAGAATACAAAAAATTAGCTGAGTGTGGCGGTGGTATGTGCCTGTGATCTGAGCTACTCAGGAGGCTGAGGTGGGAGGATCACTTGAGGCTGGGAGGTCAAGGCTTACTTGGAGGTTGAAGCTACAGTGAGCCATGTTTTCACCACTGCACTCCAGCTTGGGTGACAGAGGGAGACTCTGTCTCAAAAAAAAAAAAAAAAAAAGGAAAAGATAAAATATTTTTTCTTAGGCAATATAATTATCATACAATTAGATAATATGCACACTATTACAACTAATATGAATGCTAAATTGTTAGATATGAACCCAACATACTCAACTCAATGGGTTTCTTTTACAATAACCCTTCAGACAATATAATAGAAAAAACTAATTTTTAAGCTACAAAATATTAAAGGCATGTAATACTGAGTATCACAAAAATCTTTAAGAATTTATGTAGGAATTACAAAAATTCTTAATAACATAAAAGAAGCTAGTATGTAAAGGAAGAATACATGATGTTAATTTAAATGTAGACTCAATATTGCACTGATGTAAACTCTAGGCAAGTAATCAATATATTTCAATGCTAGTTCAATAAAAATCTAAGCAGAGTGTTTCATGGAACTAAAACAGTGGTTTCTAAAGTTAATGTGGAAGAGCAAAAGGCCAAAAATAGTAAGGAAAATCTAAGGAAGAACAAGTTGGGAGGAGCAAGTCCTAGCAGATAACAACACTTGGAAAGCTTTGTAAATTAAGACAGTGCGTATTATGCAGAGGCAGACAAATAGGCAAACAGAACAGACTAGAGAGCCAGAAAAATAATCTTTTTATTGATATGTGACAGAGATGACTTTATAAGCCAGTGAGCTAAGCAATAAATGCTGATGGAGAAATTCATAATTCACATAGAATATAGTAATAATGATAGAACCCTATATCAAACCACATACAAAGAGAAAAGATTAATTCTAAGGTGGGGTGGGGAATCTGACCAAAATATCCAAGGCAAAACTTGAAAACTTAAAGAAAATAAGTAATAATATCATCATGATCCTAAGATAATGGAACGAGTTTTTAAAAATAAGGAAGACATTGATCTGAGTAAGTTAAAAAAAATGAAAATACAAAAAGAGAAAAAGTCTGCATATGAACAGATACCATAAACAAAATGGAAAGGCGTGCCAGAGACTGAGAGATCTTTTCAATATACAAAATGAAAGCAGGATTGAGAAACAGTGAGAAATACTCTTTGGAACTAAATTATCAGAGTTCAAACCAGATTTCACCACTTATAACCTGGACAACTTTGGGTAAGGTATGTAACATCTATGTGCTTCAGTTCCCTATACACAAACTGGAGATAATAAATCTCCCCATCTTTTAGGGCTGTTGTAAAGATCAAATGAGTTAATTAACATAAGGTGCCCAAAACAAGGCCAGGCATATTATAAGCACTTAGTAATGTTAGATATTATGTTATAGAATTGGTGTTAAAATATATAGAGAAATACTAAAAATAAGTAAGAAAAAGACAAGTAAATTGAAAAATGGGCAAATATATAGTTTAGCATTTCAAAGAATAAGACAATTAAATGTCCAATAACTATTAGAAAAGATAGTCAAACTTACTAGTGATCAGGTAAATATAAATTAAAACTACAAGGAAATACCATTTCATGCTCATGAGATAGTCAAAATTCAAAGTGTAGGGAGGGGTGTAGAGCAATAGAAAACCAACAAACTGCTTGCTAGGAATATAAATTACAGCCAGGGGGCGGTGCTTGCACCTATAATCCCTGCTTTTTGGGAGGCCAAGGAGGGAGAATTACATGAGCCCAGGAGTTTGAGACCAGCCTGGGCAGCAATAGTGAGACTCCATCTCTACAAAAAGTACAAAAATTAGCTGAATGTGGTGGCATGTGCCTGTAGTTTCAGCTACTTGGGAAGTTGAGGTGGGAGGATTACTTGAGCCCCTGAGGTTGAGGCTGCAGTGAACCAAGGTCAGGCCACTGCACTCCAGCCTGGGTGACAGAGCTGGACACTGTTTCTAGAAAAGAAAAAAAAAAAAGAAGAAGAAGAAGGGTAAACTGCTACAACCAATTTGGGGAATAATGAATAATTTAACATTATCAAGGAACACTAATGATGCTCATGTTAGATAATCCAGCAATTGTACTCCCAAAATATAAACCGTAGGGATTTGGTATGAATGCTGCAAGACACATACAAGAATATTCTTAACAATATCATTAATGATGGTAAATAACTGGAGGCAACCCAAATGTCTTTCAATAGAGCAATGAATAAATACTATAGTGGTACATTTATATAAAGAAACTCTACATTCAGTACAATGAATGAACAAGAACAAGGGCTATGTCCATCAACATGGATAAATATCAAAAACATGATGTTAATCATGATTAGTGCACTAGGTCCCATTTCTTCTCACTCACTGTAACACATCACTTTTAAGAATTTCTCTCTTATCTGCATGACCAAATTTATTATTTCATCTGGATTATTCCCATGAGCATACAACTATCCTATATTCCTTTCCAGCTACTATCCCATTTCCTTTATAGTAGAACTCTTTGAAGTGCTGACTATACTTAATGTTTCCAATTCTTCTACCATTCTCTTGCTTAATATTTGTAAATTCTTATTTTATCAATAATAGATGCCTCCTAAAATATTATTTGCAAATTTCAATTATTCTTTTTTTATTAATTAAATATTTTCAATAGATAATAGACTCATATTTTAGAAAGTTTAAAATATAAAGATTCTATATGCAGTGAAAACTCTTCCATTTTCCCAATCTGTCTTCTACACAATTTCCACTCTCTTTTCCCAACTATTATTTCTTTCTTGTGTATTAGTTCAGTTTATTTGTATAACACATGAAAATGCAAATAAATATTATTTTCCTCTATTTTCTACATAAATGTAGAATATTATGCTGACTGCTGCATATTTCTTTTTTTCAGTTCATGATGTGTTTTGGAGGCCATTTCATATCAGCACAAAATAGCTTTTCAATTATTTTTTAACAAGTGTCTAGTTAATTTATTTTACCACTTTTCTATTGATGAACATTTCAATTGTTTCCATACTTTTGCATTTACAATGCTGCAATAAATGACCTTGTGTATATACTATTTTGTATGTGTGTAGGGATATGTGAATCAATTTCCAGAGCCGGGATTCCTAGGTCAAAGAAAAAAGGCATTTAATTTGTTTTAGATATTGATAAATTTCTTTTCCAAGGGATTGTGACAATTTAAACTTCTAGCAATGTATGAGAGTACCTGCATCCCCATCACCTCACCAAGAAGTGTTATTACAAAATTTTTAATTTTTTAATTCTTATAGGAGAAAATGGCAACTAGTTTTAACTTGCATTTTTCTAGCTGAAGTTGAATATTTCTTCATATGTTTAAAACTTTGTATTTCTTTTCCTGCAAATTATTTGTTTTTATCCTTTGCCGATTTTAAAAAAACTGTGTTATTGTTATTATCAATTTCTAGGAGCTCTTTAAATATTGGAGCTAATAAAAGAAGCTCCATAGCCATTCTGTCTGTGACATATTTTTTACTTTTCTATTGCTATTACTTTGTTGACACTTTTTTTTCCTGCCATGCAGAAGTTTCCTTTTGTCTTGTAACTTCTTGTTATTGTATCTTGGTTAGAAGAACTGGCCCCGCTCAAATTATAAGACAATTTCTCCAGTTTTTCTTCTGGTGCTTTTATGGATCTGTTATTTAAAACATCTAAATCTCTGGACCTCTTAGAACTTATGCTTAGAATACGGTATAAGGCTTAGATCTAATTTTATTTTATTTTTCCAGATGACTACCAGGTTATTCCATTGTTTTGAGTATTCCATCTTTTAAAGGCCAACTTTAGGCTACTTCTAGATTTCCTTATTTCTATATATTGATTTATTTGTCTATTTATATACCACTGACACATTGTTTCAATTTAGGGGTTGAGGCTTCAAGTAGATTTTAATATCTAATCAGGCTAATTCCTCCATTATTGCCCCCCACCTTTTTTTGAGAGTTCCTTCACTATTCTTGTCTATTTTTTCACCCACAGATAGCACAGGTGTCTAGTGCCAGAAAAATCTCATTGGTACTTTCTGTCAGCAACCCATTACATTTATAAATTAACTTACAGAGAATTAATATCTTTGTAACACTCAGTTTTTTGATCCAAGAGCTTGGTGTGTCATTCATTTCTTTTACATTGTTTTGTATATTTTTTCTGGCAAGTTTCTTTCATATAATCTTACATATTTCTTTTTATTCCTAGATATCTTGTACTGATTCTTTCTTAACTCCCTAAACTGTAAACATTGGGATATGCCAGGGCTTCATTCTTAGCATTTTCTTTTCTCTTTTCTATCTGTACCTCCTTCTTTGGTTATCTCATCCAATCTCTTGGTTTTGCACACACATTAGGGCTGAATTCCAGCTTTATCAGTTTTGCATATTTTTATTGGACTTCCCCCTGAACTCCAGAACTCCAGATATATACCACTGAACACTCTTGGCTGCTTAACAGACATATATATCTAACGCAACATGACTAAAATCAATCTGCAAGTTTTTATCTCTGGGCCTGACTTTTCTCCCAGTCTTCCCCATCACAGTTATTGGTAACTCTCTCTTTCCAGTTGTTCAAATCTCGAACCTTGGAGTAATCCTTGACTCCTCTATTTTCCAAACCTCACATCCAATCATCACCAACTTTTGCGAGCTCTTCTTTAAAAACATGTCCAGAATCTGACCACTTCTTACCAGCCACCAGCATTTCAGCTTGAATTATGAAATGGCCTCCTAACTGGATCTTCCTGCTTTCGCCATTGCCCTTCTATGGTCTGTTTTTTCTACATCGCAGCCAGACTAAAACAAATATAATGTGTTATTACACCACTTCTCTCTTCAAAATCACTCAAATGTTGTCCACTTCACTCAAAGTAAGAGCCACGTCCTTTCGATGGCTACAAGTCCTTTCATAACATAGCTCCTTACTCCAGATACAACATATCGTTGTCATCGTCAACCATCCGAGGTCATTTTCTACCTCAAGGCCTTTGCACATGATGGACCCTCTGTCTGGAATTTTCTTTCTTTTGTTGTCTTCTTGGTTCACACTCTTGGCTTTCAAATTGTGCTCCAGTGTCTCTTTATCAATAAAGTCTTTCCTGAAATCTCTACGTAATAACAAATATTGGATAACACATGCCCTCTTTAAGTACTAGGATCTCCTTTATTTTGCCTGATTCTTCTCTGTAATATCTATCACCATCTGACATATTAGGTTAAGTGTCACTTATTTGTTCATTTTCTGTCTCGTCCTTCTTGAATGTGCTATAAGGGCAATTTACTGGTGATGTTTACTGCTGTATCTTCAGCACTTTGGTTGTCCTATAGTAGAAGGTCAATAGATGTTAGTTGAATAAATAAATAAATTGACAATGAGTGTGAATTACATAAGTATATATGAAATGTTATATCATTAATATGGAGATTTAAGCCTGCAAAGTAGTAATCTACAATGCTTAAGGAACAGAAGCACATAAGAAAAGTATAAAAACATCTATAGGATGTTAAGGAGAGGAAGAAGTCACCAGGAAAGGTACACGATGACCCTCGATTATATATATGGTGTTCAACTTCTCAAAAGTAATAAAGAAGCAAATGTGACCTAATGTTAAGATTTGATAAAACTGGGTAGTGAGTACATTATATAGTTCTCTAGTTTTATTGACGCCTTCAAAATATTTCATTTCCTTTTCCAAGAAGAGGAAAACATAGTAATCCATTCAGGTACTATTCAGAAAATATATAGAATCTAAAGATTTTAAAGAGTAAGACACATTGAATGATCACAAAATGTATTGCTGAGGAACAGATTGCAGTGATTGGCAAGGATTGGCCAGGATTAAAATCTACCTAAATTTATATAACCCAGAGGGTAAAATATTTTTCCTGGGTCCTTATTTAAGTGACTGCTTAGTAAGAAGAATAATGACTGAAGATGTTATTGATCTCGCCTAGAAAAAGCAGTTTAGTTATAGTTTTAGGGACAATTGTGCCTGTTATTAAAAAAAAACCCACATATACACAACAAATTTTTGATAATTTTTTTCTATGGGTCAAACTTATGCTAGTTACTAGGACTACAGAGCCCAATAAGATGAAAATGGGAAGAAAATCTGGCTTCAAAGAGTTCACAGTCTAGTGGGAAGGATGGACAAATAAACAGTTATAAAACAATGTGCTATAATTGTGCCATGATAGCGATGTGTGGGGTGCCTCGGGGGCAGAGAGCTGTGAGAATGAGCTTCCCACATGTCAATAGAGATCTGTGCTCACAGATAAACCTTACCCAGAGCCATGCTGTCAGCAACTGTGTTCCAAAATCTACCATAATTATTAGTCCTCACTGCCAAATCCAGGGCCTCCCACTAGAATTTATTATACTCCAGGTTTTGTGAGTTTTTAAAAGTAATAAGGCATTTGTTAAACTCAACACACTCATAGGCAGTTTTTATACTTCAGTTTAAGTGCCACGTGCTAACTTAATCAGGTTCTTTTTTTTTTTCTGTGCTTCAAAAATATTCATATCGAACTAAAAGCCAGGAGGTTAGCATCTTGTTTATCAGAACATGGGGCATTCAAAACCAATTGTATTCTCTAAATAATCGACTGGTAAGAGATATGGAGAAAAGCCTCTCTCAGGAGATACTTCTAAAACGATTTTCTCCAACGAAAGTTATTTATGAAATTAGGTAGCCAATTTGTTAGATATTAGCTGGCTCCCTTGTGATGCTCTGAGTTTAGCTATGGGTAAAAGCAATTGCAGCAACAGCTATAAAGGGGTCAATAGGCAAAGAAACCTAAATATATCCACCCAAAGGGTGACAATACACAGAAATGGTCTAAATATTAAAAGATCAATAACAGGCTTTTGTTCATGGATTGCTATTAACAAATGTAATATTGTGCTTATATTTGACTAGCTATTATCCTCTTGAATTTATATCCGTCCTCAGAAAAGAGCACCACAGGACAAAATCCGACTTATTGAGATAATCCATAGCTGTGGCATTACCATTACTGCTCCAAGCCTTCAGGTCTCCTGCTGTCAGGTAAATAGATTTGACAAAAGTGAGGTGGCTTTTACATTGGAAACCATGATAGAAAAAACTTAAGGGTCATTTTTTTGGAAGGAGTGCTACCTGTATTGCTTGGAAAGCTTAGTTAAAATGAGAAGTAACAAATTGCTATTCCCTGAACTTGGAAATTTACAAATGAATGTATGAACCCTGAGTATCTGAGACAGGTCTCAATTTTGCCAAGGTTAAGGATGTGCAGGAGACACAGCCTCAGCAGGTCCTGACAACATGTGCCCAAGGTGGTGGGGCACAGCTTGGTGGTATACATTTTAGGGAGACATGAGACATCAATCAATTTGTGTAAGATGTACATTGGTTGGGTCCAGAAAGGCGGGGCAATTCAAGCAGGGAGTGGCCTCCAGGTCATAGGTAGATAAGAGACAACCTTTTGCATTCTTTTGAGTCTCTGATTAGCTGAATGCACAATTTAATGTGAGAAGTGGGTAGAGGAATAGTCATTTATGCCTTAGTCTGGCTTAGTGAAACAAAAGGGCAGAAGAAGCCATCAGATGTACACTTGTCTCACGTGAGCAGAGGAATGACTTTGAGTTCTGTTTGTCCCTTGTCTGCAAATAATTTCCTTGTGGACAAATTGTGAGGGAGGTATGCAGTTTTTAAAAAATCTTTGTAGCTATCTTATTTAGGAATAAAATGGGAGGCAGGTTTGCCTGACGCAGTTCCCAGCTTGACCTTTCCCTTGGCTTAGTGATTTGAGGGTCCTGAGATTTAGTTTCCTTTCAAAAATGGTTTCTGCATTTAGACATATTTATCTCAATTGTTGTAATGGTCAGCATTTCTCTTATTTTAATCACAATGTTTTTCCTCCACTTAGGCCTAAAGCCTGGAATTTGAGGGAAATAATGTTCCTGAATCCATGTTTTATTTAGGCAAATGACATGGTTAGGCTTTTTGTCTCCATCCAAACTCATCTTGAATTGTGATCTCCATAATC
Source organism: Nomascus leucogenys (assembly GCF_006542625.1). Lineage (NCBI taxonomy): Eukaryota > Metazoa > Chordata > Mammalia > Primates > Hylobatidae > Nomascus > Nomascus leucogenys. The sequence goes on from NC_044387.1 coordinate 69,641,800, forward strand.
CCCATAATACCCCCATGTCAAGGGAGAGACCAAGTGGAGGTAATTGAATCATGGGGGTGGTTTCTCTCATGCTGTTCTCCTGATAGTGAGTGAGTTCTCCTGAGAGCTGATGGGCTCGTCCCCCTTCGCTTGGCACTTCTCTCTCTCCTGCTGCCATGTGAGAAGGTCTGAATTTGCTTCCCCTTCTGCCATGCTTGTAAGTTTCCTGAGGTCTCCCCAGCCACATGAGTCAATTAAACCTCTTTCTTTTATAAAGTTCCCAGTCTGGGGTAGTATCTTTATAGCATGGTGAAAATGGACTAATAGAGCAAATGATGCTATCATCTAAGAGGAAAGCTGACAAATCATAATGTTAACTCTTGGAATCCAAGCCTATCCATGTTAGACAGGAGGAGTTTTAGTAGTTGGTTGGTAAATTCCAGGGTAAATAAGGATCCATTTGGCAATATCAGTTATCTCTGGTAGCAAAAAGTAGAAATGGTGTCATATTTCCAGTTTGTGTGCTAGAATAACTCCCTCATGTTCCTGCATTGGGTTTTAACTAAAAGTTGTGAAGAAAAATTTAGGCCTTTGTCAGATAATATATGTAGGAAAAAAACCTCTACCCAATATTTAATCAATTTCACACACTATTGCCAGGATGGTTTTTTAATACAATTCACCTCATGTCTCAATCTCTGCTCTAAACCATTAAATAAGGCCTTACTACTTACAGAATAATGTCAAAATCCCTAAATATAGCATTGAAGGTCATTCATTGTCTGGCTTCATACTACCTCACCATTCTTAAACACCCTATTTTCTAACTTCTTAAACACCCTATTTTCTGTCCACTCTTGCTTCTTTGAATTTCCCTTAACAGTCTCTGCTTTTCTTACCTGAATAACTCTCTCTTTCCTTATCATAATATCTTTCTCTTCTTATGTACATACTTTAAAATCCAATTCAAACTTGTCTTTATAAACCTTTTCTGATCCTTCTGGTTAAATGTAATCCATCCGACTTTAAATTTTATATATTTAGTCACATTATACATTCTTCTATAATTATTAGAAAATATACTTACATTGTTTTTCAGCTCACAGATATTTCTTAAGCACCTACTATGTGCTAGGCAAAATGCTGTTGTTAGACTATGATAGTGAACAACTTCAGAGACCCTATATTTTAGTGGTAGGGATAGACCGAAACATAGAAAAAGGAAACAAGAGGAGAGGGAAGAAAAGAAGCAAATAAATAATGAAATTTTATTGTAAGAAATGCTACAAAAAATCCCCCAGCCAAACAAATTAGAACTATCCCCGAGGCTGAGGAACTTTAGATACTTGGTCAAGGAAGGCCTCCCTGAGAAGATGAAATTGAAGGTAAGAGGTAGAGATCAGAAGATACAGTTATGGAAGAAGCAGAGGAAGAGCATTCAAGCAGAGGCAAAGATATAAAAAAGCCCAGGAGGGGGAAAGAGCACAAAAGTCCAGGAGGAGAAAAGAGCTTGGCACACCGAGGAAATGAAAGATGATTTTTGTCTAAAGCAAGGAGGAGGGAGGTGTTTAGGGGCTTGGGGTCCACACTGAGAAGTTTGGATTTTTTTGTAAGTGCAATGGGAATCCATCTACAGGCTCTAGATGAAGACGGACGTTTCTGTTGTAAATATGGTAATATAAAAATAATGATCACTACCTTTGCAGGGGAAAGTGGATTTTAAGATTGGGTAGAGTGGGGAAGATTCATTAGAAGGTTATTGCAATAGTCCAGATATGATATATTGTATTTCCAGATAAATGACCAGGCATTACCTTCCATCACATGGCTTTGATCCTCCTTCCATGGGGAGGTGGAGTTGATATTCTCTCCACTTAAACTGAATAATGGCTTAGGACTGCTCCAAACAATAGAGTAGGGTAGACTTGATGCTGTCACTTCATTGCCTAGACAATAAAAAGGATACAACTTCCTCCTTGCTATCTCTCTTTGGGGCATTCGAGCTATGGGCAGTCAGCCACCATGCTATAAGGAAGCCCAAATTATCTTGTGTGAAGAGGCCATTTGGAGGGACTCATGTGGAGAGACCCATATGAAAAGGAAGTGAGACCTCCAGCCCTCAGGCAGTGTCATTCTGCAGGCACCCGAATGAATCTGCCTTCAGATCCTCTCTGCCTTCAGCCTTCAGATCTTCCAGCTAAAGCTTGGGCATCACGAACAAACACAAACTGTAGTACCCTGTCTGAATTCCTAATTCACAGAATCTGTGAGCATTTTTTTAAAAAGATTATTTCATGCAACTAACTTTTGGGGTAATTGTGTTTCTTAGAAACCAAAATGAAACAAGTGGTTTTAAAGAAGGTGACAGAAGGCAGATTCATGATATATTTTGGAGTTAGAATCTAAAAGATTTGCTGGGAAAAGGGATGTAGAGAGTGAAGAAGAGAGTATAAAGGATGACTTTTAGATTTTTGGCTTCAGTGATATAGTGGATAGTAGCTCCATTTACTGGGATCAAGAAGACAAGAGGCTGCAGAGGACAGATTTGTAGGGGGCAAAGCTAATCTTTCTTGCTAGATTTTAAGCTTTTTGAGAGTAAGGAAGAGTTTATGTCCTCCATAGCACAAAACACAGAGCCTTTTGAGTAGTAAGTACAATAAATATCTCCTAAATTGAACTGTGAAGAAACTACTGCCCATGACTGCCCCAGTGAGATCATTCCTTCCGAAAGCATTTATCTACAATATATATAGATATAAATGAAAATCCACTTTTAACATTTGCATAAAGGGAACTGACATATTACATCAATTAATCACACTTGGCAAGGGAAGGATACATAAATTAACTTTCTGTCTTTTAGACATTGGCTTGTATACTGCAAAGTCATATAAGGAACGGGAAAATGTATAGTTAATTTGGCTCTTGGAGACAAGTATATATTGAAACTAGTCATATCAGTCACAAAATGAGGAATTATCATTCCACATTGTTACGTAAACAAAACTCCATTTTTTTTTTTTTTTTTTTTTTTTTTTTTTTGCTTATGGATAATTCTAGTTTGTGTTGCATTGACCTTGGCCTTTTATTTGCAGCACGGTTGCTTAGATGTATATTGGCTATAGCTTCTTTATAAAGTGCCAAATTGAATGTATTTGCTCCAGAGTTTTTGGGAAATTTCCTGATAGATCCAGGACTTCAAATATTCACAGTGTCAGAGTTACCATAGCTGCAGTGGCAGAAGGGCCTCTCTGCAGGGAACTCTTCAGAATAACACCTAAGTGGCTGCTAAGTCCTTCCCAGTTCCCTTAGTTACTGCAGCCTCCAAGGGGAAAAGCCATTTTATCTGCATTCTTGGTGTTTGACACACTGCTTTATGCAAACTTGCCCACTTTGTAAATACCTTCACAGAGTCTGGTTTGCCTTTTCTTCCTGGCATCTCAGTTAAGAATTTATTTCTCTTAAAATATTTGCCAATTTCATTTATATTCATAGGGCAAATATGAACTCTTGAGACCTCTCCTCTGGCCACATTATTGGCCTCTGTTTCTGGTGGGGTGAGGAATGCTGTGCTCTGGATGCAATAGCGCATGCCTGAGTGAGGAGAGGCAAATGATTTGCAAATATACCTCTGGGCTTTGCCACTGGGTACAGAGACACTCTCTAAACTATCCCAGAGAAAAGGCTCAGCTCTTCGATGACAAAGATGCTTATGACAAAGATGTCCCTCTTTTGGTGTTTGTTGTTGTTGGCAAGGGAAGTTAATGCAATCAACTCATTTGGCTTGGCTTTTAAAAAGTGATGGTCCTATGTAAGACATTAATGTTTATCCCTTATTAAATGCTGATTCTAATTAAACAAATTCTCTGCCTTGAACGAGAACACTGATTTTCTGTCTAAGATTTTCGTCAATAAAATCATGGTGATTAGTGAGGTTGAAGTTAGTTATTAAGTCTTAATATGTAGTTGTAACTTAACTGCCATTATTTTTCAAATAATGTTCAATGACCCATCAGGTTTCTTGAGGTCTTTGGAGTTTTTACCGTCCATAATCTTCTATCGTGTTCTCAGGATTATGAGGTACTCCAGGGAGCAAGTGCTGGTGGCCAAGTAGGTTTTTATTTTCAACAATGAGAGGAGTTTTCATAAAGGATTGAGCAATCCTCCACCTCTTGGCCTTTGGGGCATTCCTTGGCCAGTGAGTGTAGCACACACAGTGTCTTTTTTCTTTCTTTTCTTACTTTCTTCATGGTGGAAACCTGGTAAAAACTTGAGTGAAGGGAGAAATGAAACCTGTAGCAGCCACATGAGGTACTTGGCTGTCTTGGTGTTACTCCCAACCCCTTTTATTCATCAATGCCACCTTTCAGCTTCTGTAGCATAGCAGCTGGGGGATTCATATAATAAGGACATTGATTTCTTTTTTTTCCTTTTGAAATAGGGTCTTGCTCTGTCACTCAGGCTGGAGTGCAGTGCTGTGATCCTGGCTTACTGCAGCCTTGACCTCCTGGGGCTCAAGTGATCTTCCTACCTTGGCACTCCAAGTAGCTGGGACTATAAGCACATGCCACCATGTCCTGCTAATTTAAAAAAAAAAAAAATTGCAGAGATAACGTCTTCTGTTTTCCAGGATGAAGACATTGATTTTAAACATCTATTTCAAATTTCAAAAACAAATTTTTTCATTGTAGACATTTGAAATGATACCAAAGTATACACAGATTTAATGTATATATAGATTTTCCCCATCACAACACCTCTACTCTTCCTGCTCCTGCTTGGGCTGGTTACTTTCATCAGTTTGATATGTATCTTTCCAGTGGTCCAGTGGAGCATTTAAAATATACACACCCATCTTCATGCACATGTGCACATGTACCATATAGACTCATATATGGCTGCGCTGTTATTATCTTGGGGGGTCAAAATTGGATTGTGTAATACAGATGTCCAGCTAGCTTTTAACCCAGTAATATATCATGGACATACTGCGTGTTAGTAATGTTCCATACTAGGCTATACCAAAAGATATTTAAAGAGAACTAGGTTTTTTCTTAAACAAACTAATTAGCATCCAAAATTATTATTCCCATGCACTAACTCCACTGGAATGTGAATCATTTGCATTCTCAATGTGCAACCTTTCTAAAAATATACTTTTTTTTGGAATAGATTCACTCTTTCTCATTTGTTTTTAGAGCCAGCTTAGAGAATCCATCTTTTTGCTTTGGGATCTCAGAGCAAATGGGGCATGTGTTTTTGGTTTTACGTATATAGTAGTTAAAAAAAGAGAGCCCATTGTGGAAAGTGGAATTCTATTGTAGCCCTCAAGATTCCCACCCTTAGTACACACACCTGCGTAATCCTCTCACCGGGAGTGTGATTTGTGATTATGATGGAATTTCAATCTAGGGATTAGATTATATTATGTGGGAAAGATGTAATTAAGGTCCCTAATCAGTTAACTTTGAATTAATCAAAAGGGAGATTATCTCCCTTTGATAATCTTTCTTCATGGTGGAAACCTGGTAAAAACTTGAGTGAAGGGAGAAATGAAACCTGTAGCAGCCACATAAGGTACTTGGCTGTCTTGATGTTACTCCCAACCCCTTTTATTCATCAATGCCACCTTTCAGCTTCTGTAGCATAGCAGCTGGGGGATTCATATAATAAGGACATTGATTTCTTTTTTTTCCTTTTGAAATAGGGTCTTGCTCTGTCACTCAGGCTGGAGTGCAGTGGTGCGATCCTGGCTTACTGCAGCCTTGACCTCCTGGGGCTCAAGTGATCTTCCTACCTTGGTGGGACCTCAGTCATATGCCCTGAAGGAACTGAATTGAGCCAACAGCCGGTGAGCTTGGAAGAGGACCTGGAGCTGAGATTGTTTTGTAGTCCTGGCCAGCATCTTGATTTCAGCTTGGTGAGATGCAGAGAAGATTCGGCTAACTCATGTAAGCTTTGACCCACAAGAATTTTGAGATAATAAAGTCGTATTATTTTAAGTTGCCAAGTGTAGTGGGTTGAATTGTGGCTGCCAAAAATATGTCTGCTTGACCCTCAGAATCTGATCTTATTCAGAAATAGGATCTTTGCATGTAATTAAGGTAAGGATATCAAGATGAGATGATCCTGAATGAGTGTGGGCAGAGAAGGTGATAACAGAACAGACAGAAAGAAGAAGGCTTTGTGAAGGAGGAGCCAGGGAATGGAGCTGTGCAGCCCCAAGCCAAGGAGCAGCAATGGCTGCTGGCAGTCACCAGAAACTGAAGACAATCATTGAATGGTTTCTCCTGCAGAATCTCCAAAGGGAACCAACTCTACTGACAACTTGGTTTGGAATTTCTGCCTTCTGGAACTATGAGAAGATGAATTTCTATTGTTTTAAGCTTTTGTGGTAATTTAAGTTTGTGGCAATTTGTCATACATAAATAGAAAAGTAATACTCAATATTAAAATGCCAGATTTTGTTCCCTCTTTATCAAGATCACATATGCATCTCACATGGCAGTAACTGGCTAGGGAGGCAACCCTTGCTGTTGCCTTGGGTATGAGTGCTCTGGTTCTTTCCATGGGCCACAACACTCTTGTAATGTCAAGCACACTTATACCTGGTCTGCTTCTTTATCTTCCTGGCCCTTATAGGCATTTGCAGTTTGACCTTTGCTTTACAGCTTCACATCTTTTAAACCTCAAACAATAGAATGCATTTATTAGCACTTGATTTCTTCTCAGGATTGAAAACACTCCCCAGCAGCATTGAAGATACTCAGAAGAGAACACTGTAGATGATAAAGAGAATTCCAAGGTAGTTGCAAAACTGTGTTGTACAGAGCAACCTTTTCAGAGCAGCTACAGCCAAGCCCACCCTACACTGTCCGTGAGATGAGGTGGCTCTTTGCACTATAGACTTATTTATTTTTCAGTACAGAATGTTAATAATTTTCTAAAATTTACATTACTGTTTCCTGCCCTTAAGCTATCATACCAGAACAGAATATAGAGTAATCCTAATTTTAGTGGAAACTGAACTTGTCAAAGACAAGCTGATCTTTCAAAGATATCTTCTGGGTGAAGCCACTTTGAGTTAGTTCATAGTTCCTATTCTGGAGTCTGCTGAGTCTAGTTTCTCCCTTTCATACCTGGGTCGGTGACAAGATGCAAAATACCCCCTCTGTTTCTGCAGAATGGGCTTCCCCTTTGTGAAAATGATTCCTGGCTGCAGCATATGCTGAGCCTCAGGGTCTCTATTTCTTCCTGCCTCCAGCAGTAGAGCGCAACTTACACCTGTCACTCACTCAAAAGGGCAAAAACTCACCCATGGTTTCAATATTGTTTTTCTGCCAATAGTGAGCATCATTTACTAAAACAGTTAAAGAGAAATGTCAAACAGCATTTTCAATGCTGAAAAGTGTTTTCAAGTCCTCTTAAGGGCAAACTAACTAGTATAGTGGAGAACCACCATTTTTGAGGAGTTCACAAAGTTCTGAGAGAAAATGATGGTATTTAATAATTATGATAGGGAATAGAATTCTTTTTAGTTTGAATTTTAAAGTGAGTGGAGAATAAAAGCTGAGCCACTGTCACTTAGGGACGTATGAGTATCAAAAAGTTGTGTTTTGATGGTAGCTGTGATTGAATTTCAATAAGAATTCCAAGTTCAGTTTCACTGCTTCAAACACTCTTACTGTTTGCTACTAATCCAGCATTGGAGGGTGGGCAAGCCTATGTCTGGCAAACAAGACATTGCTGTTTTTTCGCAAGTCCCCTGCAGCTTGTTGTAAGTAGGTTTCTCTCATGATCAACAGTACCCGTTCAGTAACTATTGAGCGTTCTCTGGGTGCCTAGATTTGTGTGAAGGCATTTTATTTGAAAGATTGATTTTGTCACTTACTTCATTTTTCTTAAGGAAAAGGAATCTCTGCTATTATTCTTCACAAAATACAAATAATTATACTTAATTTACCGTCTTCTCAATTTGAGCTGGAAAAGGAATAGAAATATATATATATATATTACACTAGCTCCCAAATAATCCATCCCTAAATATGTCATCTTAAATTTATTATACTTCTGAGCTGATTGGCTCTTCTGTTAGGGCCATTGAATAAAATGGTCTTTGTCCTTGTGTCTGTCTTTTAAAAGTTTCAGATTTCATCTCCACTTTGAACTTGCAACTTTTTTTTTTTTTTTTTTTTGAGACAGAGTCTCACTGTCGCCCAGGCTGGAGTGCAGTGGCGAGATCTCGGCTCACTGCAGGCTCCGCCCCCCGGGGTTCACGCCATTCTCCTGCCTCAGCCTCCCGAGTAGCTGGGACTACAGGCGCCGGCCACCACGCCCGGCTAATTTTTTGTATTTTTAGTAGAGATGGGGTTTCACTGTGTTAGCCAGGATGGTCTCGATCTCCCGACCTCGTGATCCACCCGCCTCGGGCTCCCAAAGTGCTGGGATTACAGGCGTGAGCCACCGCGCCCGACCAACTTGCAGCTTTCTGAATGGGATTACCGACAAAGGAAAGGGTCAGGCCCGAGAGCAACAGAGTGCAAACAGGTGAGGATGTTGGAGACAGAGATTTAAATGGAAATGAAAGTAATAAATTTGTCAAATACATTTGACACATATATTAGACAAAGACATCCAGTTTTAAAGCTTTTCAGAGGACTTCTGTGTAACGCACATGGTACATCGGTTTGTTGACAAAGAAAACAGGAAGTAAAATATTTGTGAGGTTTGTTAGGAGAGTGGCTAAGGTAACTGGCTTCTCACCTCAAGACAACAGCAAAATTCAACCGTGTTGTGATGCAGAAGAGTTGGGTATTATTTTCTTTCCCTTTTTCACTTATTTTAGAAATTTTATTCATTCTGTCAATTGAGAAAGGGAGATGTAAAATATTCAACTTGGGAAATCTTAGAAGAATGTTTTAAATTTTTTACTTTAAAATTTTACAGGTTTGGCTGTGGACTAAAGACAAATTTAAACAGTCTCCTGTTCTAACCCTTTCTGTGTTCAAATTTTCTGCATTATCTTGACTCTTTGGAATTTTATTTATTCATCATTCAAAAGTAAAAACAAACGATGCAGTGAACAAGGAATCATTTTCTTTTGTGGATGTTTCATTTTTGGCTTCTTAGAACAGTACTGGGGCCAATACTAATTAGTTGTCATTGTTTGTTTTCGTTCTCCACCAAGGTGGGTGGATAGAAGACCAGCTTTCATGTTGCTGTTTTTATTTATTATTTTACTTTTTCTTAGGTTGAAAAACCCTGTCTTTTCTGTTTTACTCGTTGTGACAAAAATGTGCTTAATTAAACATAAGATTTTACAGATGCTTCAACAAATGTTTTTTGGTACAAAAGCACCTATCTTCCTGAAAGAAGGGAAGCTTTTTCTTCCAACTTTCTTTCTTCATTTAAATAAAATAAAAACAACTGATGATGTTTCTTCCATCCACATGTGTTAGTAGCAGGAGGCACGCATGTATGCTACAACACAAATTTAAATTAGATTTATTTAGGAGTCTCATGAACACAAAGAAAAATTAATCCAATGGGATATTATACAAAATAATATTCCATTATACATATATAATAGCTATTTATATTAATAGAAAAATACTTATATTGAAGATAGTGGAGAAACACTTAAATTCTTTTGACAGTAGTGTATAACGTCAAGTCATCTGATGACATTAAACATTGGTGGAAGAAAATGTTGAAAATAATTTTATTTAATGAAGATCTATGTTTTACACCTTGCTGGCAGCATTTTCTTTTAATATTGAAGTTTTAAAAGAAGAGTTTTACATGCCACTCCAATGAGTAAACACCCTTTAACTTATGCCCAGAGCTTTCACGTCCATGGTCCTTCATGATTCTGTCTGCCTCCCTCTCCAGTCAAATCTCCCTCTATCACACCACGTGTGTCCTGTACTCCAGATGTCATGCAGATTGCCATCCATTTATTACCCTCTCCCCCTCCTCTCCTCCACTTCTTTCTCTTCTTCTTGTGTTACTGGATTCAAATTTTCTATACCTGTCATATCCTTTCCTGCTTGAAGATGCTTCTTATTAAATGTAGTCTTACAATTTTATGATTTACAAATAGCAAAAAGCAAATGACTTTTTAATTCATTTATGTTACATATACATGGTGGTAATAATTACAACTGGAAAATTTGGGTATTGAGTTCTGATGGGAGGGATTGACAGGCTACCCTAGAGTTTGTGAGCAGCTCATAATGAGGACACTGTTAAGCTAGATTGGAAATTCCAATGTGAGATATGGGCCCAACATTCTATCAGTGAAACCCATTCCAACGTGTATAGTAAACCACTCTTGCAGCAGAATTAGGTTTATGTAGGTTTATTTGTAAGTAAATACCTGACAATGACCATTTCAACTGATGACACAGGTAAAATGCCCAGACACAATGTCGCAACGTCATCTCAAAAAGAAAACATGAGAAAAGCCACGTGTCTCCTTTATAGTCTATATAAATGGTACTCAAAACCAACCAACCAATGAACCAGAAATGTATCTATGTATCATGTGGGTTCCCTACCTTGGCCTGGCAAGATGATTATTGAAGACTGGTGAAGGCTGTGCACATGAGAAGCAGGACATTATCTCCTCGCTTTTATAGGGGGCATAGTAAACACCTTCCAGCTTTCAAATTGTATTGTAATGTTTCAGGCCACTCTACTTTCAAAGCACATTCCCTTCTATCCAGAGTGTCCCTTTCCATTTCTTCTTCTCAAATTCTGCTTATCTTTCAAGTGGCAAGTCTAGCATCATCTCCCACAGGAAGCATTCTCTGGACTCTCCACAATCATTGGTGTGACTTCTCATCTTAGGCAGCAAGCTGCATGAACATTTGTCATAGGATTACTGACTGCTACAATTTTGATTTACTGTATCTCTTTTGGACCACGAGCTATTCTGGGGAGAAGACCTTTCTTTTTTCCAGCTTTGTATCTATTATACCTAGCAGAGAGCCTTTTATAGAGAGGTATTAATATGAATTGGTTGAATGAACGAAACTGCTAATGCAATGGACTTATTTAATTACAGACACTAGTTGGCCAAAGAAGCTAATCAATATAATGAGATGGAGTTCATGGCATTTTATCTTAAAATAACTCTGATCTCAGAAGTCCATTTAAATTACACATTTCAAATTAAAATCGTGGAATTAATTTCTCCCCTTTTCATTTACAAATTCTATACTGAATAACCATATCATTGAGTAGAATTAAGAGAAATATTAGTTCCCATGTTTTTGACTTAATGAACTTATTTTTTGTAGTCAGTTCTGATATTATAACCTCCTATTCTGGCCAATTATTTATTTATTATTATTATTTTGAGATGAAGTCTCGCTCCGTTGCCCAGGCTAGAGTGCAGTGGCGCAATCTCAGCTCACTGTAACTTCCGCCTCCTGGGTTCAAGCTATTCTCCTGTCTCAGCCTCCTGAGTAGCTGGGACTACAGGTGCATGCCACCACACCCGGCTAATTTTTGTATTTTTAGTAGAGATGTGGTTTCACCATATTGGTCAGGCTGGTCTCAAACTCCTGACCTCAGGTGATCCACCCGCCTATATTTATGGATAAATCGCTATGTCCCAAACCCCCCCGTTGAAGCCCTGAAGATACATAGCAGTTAACAAAACAACATCCCTGCTCGCATAGAACTTACATTCTAAGGGGGAAGACACATAATGAACCAAACATGTACATGTATGGACAGACAGAGACTCTCCTTTTAAGGAAAGGTGTTTTATGGACTTTGGGTTTTATTGGAAACTATTAAGAAGCAGCTATCATTTAGCAGAAGCAGCTACTAAAATACTGAAACATCTAATTCAGACCACAGACTCCTGTTTGCTCCTCTTGGGGATGCTAAACTACAGAAGTTGGGAGAGTCATCATGACCAGAAAGACTGAGCCTTCTTTTTCTATGAGAAAACAAACATGGATGTTTTGAATTCTTTACTATAAAATAGACTGAGTGTGGTTCTGAATATGGTCACAAAATTGTTTGGCTCTGTGAATCCACGGCACTATAAAATTAAGCTTTCTGGTAAAAGAAGTGTTTCTTTAACCTTAAAAATGGTGGGGGCTGTATTTTTTTCTGCCATCATAGCCCCTTTTATCCTCACCCCTTTCTTTGGTGCTCTTGGCAATAAGCCCTTTTACTACACTGGTTTTCCAGCAGGTAGTATCTATTATTTTTAGCTTAGTTAATGGCTTACTTACAAATCAGCGAGTCTAAATTATAAAAAATGAGGAATGACTCACATTCATTAAAATGAATTCTGATACATTTGGCTAGTCGCATGAAACAGGGGTACATAATGAGGCGACCGGAGGACACAGAATTCATTAATCCATGAGGTGGCAGTGATGCCAAGCAGAGACAGGCAGACATTTCTCTTAGGTCTCATGTGGGCAAAGTAATTATTTCTTTAAAAGATCTGCAGTTTGTGAACATTTGTTACCCTTGGAGGAATCTCCCTACCGAACTTAGTAAGAGAAAATTCTTAAAGGAATTAATCCAGACGCAGGAGATATTATGGTTTATAGTATCCATTTTATTCTCTGGTTTCTGTTAGATGTCACTTAACCCCTGCTGATTCAGCAGTTCTTTCCATTTATTTGGATTTCAGCAGGAGAGCTGCCTGGGCATCACTGGGCAAGGGCTGAGGACAGTAGTGAGATAGCTTGGGACTTGCTTCTGTCCACAGATTTGGATTGTCAGATATTCTTGCTCATTTACTTCATGAAATGGAAACAACAACAACCAACTTTCTCTTTCTCTCCTCTCTTTCTCTCACTCTCTCTCTTCCCACATCTGTTTTGCAAAGGGGTGTGTGTTATTTGGAAAAGTTATCTCAACAGAACCCATGTTATTATTCATCAGGCCATTTCCCCAAAATACCTTCTCTGCACAATCCAATCTCAAAACAAAATAAAATTAGCCGATTAAATCAGACTATTGATTTAACTGAATATTTTCAGACTGAATTGGCTTATCTTCTAAATAAATTAATGGCCAAAATAGTTGATCTGGTTACATGTGTAAGGAAAATCATAGATAGGGACCAGATGTAATTACCTTTTCAAAAGGACCATGTTTTCGAAGAATATGGAATTACTGAGGTGGCTGGGACACCGAGAAATGAGGTGTATTAGTCCAATTTCATACTGCTGACGAAGACATACCTGAGCTTGGACAATTTACGAAAGATAGAGGTTTAATTGGACTTACAGTTCCACATGGTTGGGGAAACCTCACAATCATGGTGGAAGGCAAGGAGGAGTAAGTCACATCTTACGTGGATGGCAGCAGGCAAAGAGAGAGATTGGGCAGGGAAACTCCCCCTTATGATACCATCAGATCTCATTAGACTTATTCACTATCATGAGAACAACACTGGAAAGACCTGCCCCCCTGATTCAATTACCTCCCACCGGGTCCCTTCCACAACACATGGGAATTCAAGATGAGATTTGGGTGGGGACACAGCCAAACCATATCATTAAGAGATTGTCTTATTATATTCAGAATTTCAGCAATGTTTTGGCTTCCAGTGGAAGTATCGAAATAATTCAAACAATCCCTGATTCAAGACAAACTTTATCCATCCTCTGAAGCACAAGCTCCTGAAATTCAAAATATAAAGAACAATATATATGAAGAAACTATATCTCTATCTCTATCGTCTATCTGTCTATCTATTATCTATCTATCATCATCATCTATCTATCATCTATCTATCATCTGTCTATCTATCTATATCTCTTCATAAGAAATTCCAACAAGTGGTTTCTATCCACTATTTTTCTGGACCATCCAAATTCATATATGTGTGATAGCTGACATTGAATACTGACTGATTTAAATAATTCATTAAAGAAAAAACCTTCTTAGGCAGTATAACCTCTAATCCACATATTGTTTCATTTATGTGCAAAAATGAGGGAGTCAAAACATTCATTAGAATTTTCATTTAAGGAGCCAATAGCACAAATAGACATAAGGGTATATATTAATTAACATTTATCTGTGTTTGGAAAGTCTTTAAGTGCTGGAGACTTTGTACTTAATCTACACAAAAAATGCAATTGTCAAAAATTAGTGGCTTGTTTTCACCGCATAACTGTGTCTAGAGGATCTTTCGTGTTTAAGTAGACTAGCTTCAAAGGGAAGCAAAAGCTTAATTACTTCCCAGCCTCAATAAACTACCTCTTACCTCCTTCACTTTCAACTCCCTTCCATCTAACCTGTGGATACAGGATTGAGGTGGCCTTTTATTTTTCTTTTATTGAATGTACCATAGATTCAAATCTGCAACTATTCAAGAATGTGAAATCCTAAAAATGATATCTTTTCACACATTTGCAAATCACTTCCATGTTTTCAACTAAATGAAATTCTACTGAGTGGTTTACTGCATGCAAAACTTTGCAAGAAAGAGAGAACCTGAGTATTGTAAAGTCACAGGTCTGGTAAATCAAGGAGTTACAACCATGGACCCCCTTCCTTCCTGATATCTTCCTTTTCTTCCTTTCTCCTTGCCAACTTCTCAAGAGTCGCTGAGGAAATATAAATGAACGGATTTCGATTTGGATTGAACTTCCTTCTTATAGCCAGCCCATTTGGGGCAAGTCATTGTTCTATACTAACCGAGAAGTTAAGCACATCAGAGATATCTCAAAGGATAATGGCTTAGATAATGGCAAGCCACAAACAAAAATAGTGGCAGCATCCAGGGTGGCTCAGTGGGGAAGTTAGGCTCCCTCTTGACCGCTATAATTCCCTCTTCACTGACCATTTTTATTCCTCATATCATGTAAAGTACTATCTCTAGAAGCTCCAGACTCCCCCTCCCAATCAACTTTCCCCTGCACAGAAATATTGGACCTGACATTGGACCTAGAAAGTTCCCATCTCTAATATTATGAATGAAAACAATGGGGACAAATTAGAGTTTTGTTTGAACTGAATGAATAAGGCATTTGATAATGTGTCAGCCATGCTTGAGGATGCAGCAAGGGATCTCATCTCTACCATTAAAATATGCATTGTATATCTGAGAAATGTTTCTCCTCAGTGGGCTATGTCAACACATAAATGTGCTTTTAAATCTACATGCAAAAATAATCATGATGTGGATTGATAAGAATTCTGAAGAAGACTGAGGCTACATATTAATGTGGGAAACTCTGCCCACCGTCAAAGATTTTCACTAGAAACTCAAAGCTCAAACTCCGTATTATTTTTTTCTGAAATCATACAAATGCTTTATCCAATAATCAAGCAAGAAAACAAAGGGATTCAATCAGAATTCAGTGGGACACTAAGAAAGTAGTAGTCAGAATTTGACACTTCATGTAAATCAAGTTCAAAACCAAACAGAAAAAAAGGTTCTTTCTAAGTATCACTGTATGTTTAAATATAAATCCTCACTCACATGGATATGTAACTGTGATTTTTTTTCTTCCTTACTGCATCAACTCTGTTAAGCTGGAACCATATTTTCCTGAATTCTTTTGCTTGTGTAAATTCAGTTTAGGGTTGGCCACAGGAGAAATTTGTGTGAGATTTGGAAGTAGACTTTATGCCCTATTTGTCTGTGTGGGCTCCAGGCACCTCTGGAGATCACATGTTCTCCCTGATCTGCTGGCTCGCCAGATTGTCATTGGGAAGCAGCAGGGTTTGCAGCTCCTCCAGCTCTTGCCTGGTTGATCTCCTCCTGCAGCTCTTCAATTTCTGGACCAGGCGCTTGAAAGACTCCTGGCAAAGGGTACCAGCTTCTTCAGTGGGTAACCCGCATTGTCAAAGTCCTTGCCTAGAAAACCTGCATTGGTCTCCCCTGTGATAATTGCCTGTCTGGGGACTGTGGATCCTCTTCAGAGCCTGCCTCCACCACGTCTTATTGCTTCTAGGCCTGTAATTAAAATCCTGTCTTGGCAAGGATCCAGGGGTACCTGTAAAGGCAAACAAATAAAATATTTGCCTATAACAACAAACAAACAAAATTATTATCCAATTTGTATCACCATACCTGGAAACATGTTTCCAGGTATGGTGATACAAATTGGATAATAATGAGAATGGATCCTAAGGGTGTTAGATAAGGATCAAAGACCATATTAGTCTGAATTTGCTGATATGGATGCACTTAAAAGAGATTGTAGATTCAATGTGTTAGCAGCTGGGAATGGCTCTAATAGTCATCTTGGTTAGATGAGTGAATTCCTTGGTACTCTGGAGATGGTGGCACCCATCCAAGGTTGGAATACTGAAGAGGACCTGCTCATTCACCTCCCTACTATGTCTGGAGGACATTCTCTCACTCAGGCTTTGCAGCATACATTTGTGAGGGAGCTCCAGGTTGGGTATTCCTAGTAGTCCAGAAATATCAGTGGATACTACTGCAACTTGACTCTAAATTCAGTGGGGATGATGTGATCCTGCAGTGACAGGGACCAAGTTGTGGCACTTAATGGCTGGAGACAGAGTAGTTTGGCCCACAGAGATCTTTGAGTTGGCCAATAGAGTGTCACTAGAACAGAAATAGGTTGGCAGACTTTAAAAATATTTGATATATACATGGTAACAATTTTTTCTGATGGGTGGAAGTCTAACTTTAATCATTATAATGATCATGCCTTTCAGCCATTTCCAGAATTGAGCTGATTTATAGACCCAGAGCCCCTGAATGAAGGGGAGGCCAGGACATGCATGAGGAAGCATCATGCCGTACAGCCAAAAATTTACACTGTAAATATTCTTCCCCAGCTTTGCCCTGAAGGGACACGTGGCCATTTCTCAGAAGAATTGTTGGTCCCTGGCTCTGATCTTAATTTTTGGAGACATAGAATATCACTGTGGTCCACGACTCAGAGTAAAGACCAAAGGATGTTAGGTGAACACTTTCCTCTCACAGGCCTGCTTTCCTCTTACAGTGGGTCCAGGGGGCCCCCAAACCTACACTGGGGTGATTTCCTCACTTATAAATACATAGATAGAATAATAGACTCAACTATTGGCAGAATCCTGACATTGATTCCATAACCTATGCAGTCAGGGCTATTATGATAGAACAGACCAAGACCAAGCGAAAGTCACTGGCAGTGACTCTACCTACCCAAATTGTAGACCAAAAGCAAATGGCTTTCTGGAAAAACTGCAAAAATTATTGCCAATATCAAAGGCTTGAAAAATACAGGGTTGGGGATCTCTACTTAACGTGCCTATTTGGCCAGTGCAGAGGACCAATATTGCAGTATGTAGTGAGTGACTACAACCTTAAAAAGGTAGTGACTACAATTCCAGCTGCTATTTCAGATGTATTTTCTTTCTGGAGAAAAATCGGTGCCAGGTATGCATACAGCTAATGTTCTGACAAATACTTTTTCTTCTATGCCACTTAGCAAAGATCTCAGGAACAGTTTGCTTTCAGTTGAAAGGGCTACAATATATCTTCACTGTCCTACCTCAAGGCTATACTAACTCTTCAGCCCTATGTCATAATGTGGTCCACAGGGAGCTTAATTGCCTCACAATTCCAAAGAACATCATGGTAGGCCATCACCTTGTTGATGTCATGCTGATTGAACTTATGAGCAGAAGTAGAAGCTACTCTGGATAATGAAATAAGACAGAAGCATGTAAGTAGTGGGAAATAGATCCCATAAAAATTAGGATCTGCCATCCCTAGAAACGTCTAGAGAAACAGTGGACTAAAGATTTTGGGATATCTCTTCCAAAGTTAAAAAAAGCAGTTGCTGTGTCTTACATTTCCTACCACTAAAAAAAGGGACATACCTAGAGGGGGATTTTGGAGACATCATATGCCTCATTTGGGTGTGCTTCTTACATTCATTTATCAAATAACTTCGAAAGGATGCCAGCTTTCTGTGTAGATCCTAGCACAAGAGACGTCTCTGCAACAGGTCCAGGCTGATGTGTAAGCTGCTGTACCACTTGGGCCCTAGGACCTAGCAGATCTCATGGTGCTTGAAGTGTCCATGGGCAATGGGATGATGTTAAGAGCCCATAGCATGCACTTATAGGCAAATAACTGTGGAAACTCTTATCATTTCGCAATAAGGCTATATCATCTTCTGCAGATATCAATTATTGTTTTAAGAAATAGTTTCTGGTCTGTTACTGGGAACTAGTAAAGATTAAATGCTAGACCATTAGTCATCAATTTTCTGTGCCACCTGAGGTACCCAACATGAACTAGGTGTTGTCTTACCAAACCATGAAGTTGGGTATGCACAGCAACATTCGCTCATCAAATGGAAATGGTTAATATAAGATCCAACCTGTACAGGTCATGAAGGCACAGGTAAGTTTTGTAAGCAAGTTGTACAAAAGCTCATCGTTCATACACCTTTTACATGTCCTTGTCTTTCTCAACTGCAGGTGTGGCCTCTTTGAGAGTTCCCTTTGATCATTGTTGAACAAGAAAATATTTGGGTCTGGTTTACCAAAGGACCTACAAGATTTTCTGGCACCACCATTCCCCGGAGGGGTCAGCCAGCTACGTGTTGGCAGGATGATGGCACTGGACTATTTCCATCGTGGAAAGGGCAGCATTTTGTCCTCACTGGAACAGACACTTGGTTAGAATATGAATATGCTTTCACTGTACGTATTTGTTCTGCTAAAACCACCAACTGTATATGCCTTATTCACTGTTACGATATTCCACGTAGCATTACTTCTGACCAAGGAACTCATCTCACAGCTAATGAAGTGTGGATAAGGAAGGGACTTTTGAAGATTTTGTTATGTTCCCAACTGGGGGACATCATCTTATAGGGCTGGGGTAGTGTCCTATGGATGTAGTACATATCCCAAATCAGCAACCGAAGTATAGTGCTGTTTCTCCCATAACATGATCAAGGAATGGGAATGAGATCAGCTGCTCTTAGTTTACCCTTCATGATCCAGTAACAGAATTTTTGCTTCTAGTTCTGGCAACTTTGGGCTCTGCTGCTTCAGGGCATTTTACTTTTCCAGAAGAATAATGCTTCCACCAGGAAACACAGTAACACTCCTGTTAAATTGGAAGTCGAGACTGCTCACTGAAAACTGTGATGCCAGTAAATCAACATGCAAATAAGTGGCTACTGGATTGGCTGAAGTGTTTGATGCTGACTATCAAGGGGTAAACTGGGTTTCCAGCATACAGTGGGCATGGAAGTAGGCGCTTTCTGGAATACCCTGGTCACCTTGGGTACTGCTTATTAGTCCCTTATCCTGTGGTAAAAGTTAATATAAAACCGTGGTAGCCCAATAAAGACAGGACTTCTCATGGCTGACACTTTAGGAATGGAG
Source organism: Nomascus leucogenys (assembly GCF_006542625.1). Taxonomy (NCBI): domain Eukaryota; kingdom Metazoa; phylum Chordata; class Mammalia; order Primates; family Hylobatidae; genus Nomascus; species Nomascus leucogenys. Next base: position 69,661,135 of record NC_044387.1, read on the forward strand.
TTTTAATCACTCCACCAGGCATGGGATCACAGCAAGGTGAGGTGATTGCTGAGGTCAAGGGAAATATGAGATGGGCAGTGCAAGAAGGAAGTCATCAATACAAGCTATGACCATATGGCCAATAGCAGAAATAAGGACTTAATAGTTATGAGTATTTCTTTCTTAATTTTATATACAGGCATGCTTCACTTAACGAGAGGGATATAGTCTAAAAATTGTGTCATTAGGCAATTTTGTCATCATACTTACATCTTGGAGTGTACTTACACAAACCTAGATGGTATAGCCTACTACACACCTAGGCTGTATGGCAGAGCCCATTGCTCCTAGGCTGTAAACCTGCACAGCATGTTACCATACTGAGCACTGTAGGCAATTGAAGCACAATGGTGAGAATTTGTGCATCTAAGCTTATCTAAACATAGAAAAGGGACAGTAAAAATTACAGTATAAAAGATGAAGAATGGTACGTGTGCAAAGGGCACTCACCATGAATGGAGCTTGCGGGACTGGAAGTTGCTCTTGGTGAGTCAGTGAGTGAGCCGTGGGTGAATGTGAAGGCCTAGGACATGACTGTACAGTACTGTAGACTCTATAAACATGGTACACTTAGGCTACAATAGATTTACTTTAAAAAAATTCTTTCTTCAATAAGAAATTAGCTTACTGTAGCTTATTTTTAGTTTATGAGCTTTTAAATTTTTTAACTTTTTTACTCTTTTGTAATAACAATTACCATAAAACAAACACATTGGATAGCTGTACAAAAATATCTTCTTTTTAATTTGTATTTAAAAGCTTTTATCTCTTTAATTTTTATTTTACCTTTTAAATGTTTTCTTAAAAATGAAGACACAGATACACACATTAATTGAGGCCTGCACAAAATCAGGATCATCAAGACATCACTGGCAATAGGAATTTTTCGGCTTCATTATATTCTCATGGGACCATCATTGTAGACTGAAACATCGTTATAAGGTGCATGAGTGTATATGTGTGTATGTGTAAAAATTACTTAGTCCCCCTTCTATTTTTCTATAATCCAATATAAAGCATGTTAATAGTGCTTAATGTCATAGTTCAATATTTAAGTTACAGAATATCAGAGGGAGAGTGTGACTATAGGTCTGTTTCATAGAGAAAGTGTCTTTTTGGTTGTACAAATTGTAGTTGCATCATGTTCTAACATGTTTACCTGAAGATAAATATGCTTAAAAGAAGTTTGTAAGGGTACCAAGTTGACAAGGAGTGGGCTCTCATATTTTCTTCTTTTGCTCAGTGTCAAATTAACTGAGCTAGAAATACATTTCTGAGAATGCCCTTCCTTCTATGGCTCCTGATTAAAATTGGCCACAAGAGAAATTTGCACAAGTTTTGGAAGGTAAAAGTAAAGCAGCAGCCATTACACCTTGAAGGATGATGTAGGGTTCCAGGCATCCCTGAAGTTCATGCACATCGTCATTGATCTGCTGAGCCAGTCCTGTGCCAAGCTGAGCTAGCAGCTGAGCTTGTAGCCAGTAACTGGGCTTGTAGCTGTCTCAGCTCACATTGGATCTCATCCTTCAGCTCTTCCATGTCCTGTACTAGGCACGTTTGCAGGTCTGTGGGAAAGGGCACCAGCTTCTTCTGTGGGTCACCCATCCATGTCATCAAGGTTTGAGGTGGTGAGACAGGCGTGGGTTCCACTTTTTCCTTGCAGATTCCAGTTGGTCCTTGCTATATGCTAGTTCATGTCCAGCACTTTTTCTTGACTGGCAGCCCTGATGACCTACAACAGCGTCAAAACCATAAACCGATGTAGCATCAACAGCTTTCCATAGACTATTTCAAACAGTCTCAAAAATTATGCGTCATCTAGCTCCTGTAACAAATCTGTACTTACATATCACTCATAATGGTTCTTCTTTCTGAGTTCTAAGTGATATAGTAACTGAGGACATAATGATCTCTTTTTAGGAAAAATTACAGTGTATACAACCATTATTAAGAGTCATTTTTAATTTATAATAATTGTTGCTTTAAGCAAGGTCTCCTAAGTTTACGTGTTCCTCATGACCTCAGCAGGAGATAATTTTTGTTTTTGTTTCAAATGCTTACAGTTTCCCTTAAGGATCTTTCTTTAGTGTTTTAATAGAATCATCATTCCAGGATACTGTAGTATCTTCCTTATAGTTTAAATGGAGCAAAAAATAAACAAATGAGGTTTTAATTAACGAATGTGCTAGTAGATGTTCTATATTTACACACACTAGTTTCAATTCTATCTCGAGTGTGAGTTTGTGTGTGTAAACAACGTAAAGAGAGAGAAAATAATCTCTGTAATAAAAAAACAGAGAATGGGGGGAAAACCAGAAATTTCTTTCCTTACAATATTTAAGGATAGGCTTTCAAGATTTTAGCTGTATCCAAATACTTATTCTTAAAATAATCCTGCTATCTTGGGCATAACCTTCAAATTTGAAGATTCTAAAAGGTTCATAGGTGGAATAAATTCTCTTTTCAAAAGAGACCCACCTTCGATGAAGAGGGCTGCTTACCCATATATAATTGAACATAGGTTTCTCCCCTAACGATGACCAGATACTCAGAAATCGGGCTACTTTTTTTTTAAACAGTCAGCTGGGATCATAGGGAGTTAATAATTGCCATCACCAGCTCCACTGAATCAGAGGTTAGAACCAATTAGAGAGTAAGTAAATGGAGAGTTAAAATGTCAGCTTTTTCTTTTTTTAACTGATGAAGGCAGGCTGGATAAGGTGGAGTTTTTAAAAAGCGTGTGGGAGGATAAGTGTCAAGATGAACTTGCTAATATTTTACCTATAAAATGGACAGACTCGCCCACACAGTCACAAATAGCTGGGGATAACAGCAGGCTCTGCTAAGGTAACTGCATAACAGTCCATATCTTCCCAGAAAAAGAATCATTTTTTGCTTGCTGCTTTGCTATGCAATTAGGAACTCATTGTGTACAATCAAACTCTCTTCTCATCCTTACCAAGCAACTCCTTTGGTGATGTGACCCAGACCCTCACGTCTGAGAGGGCTGAGCTCCTGGTCACCATTATCTTCCTGTCATTCCAGTGATTGATGTTATTTTATGTGACATTGTCTTATTCTGTGTTTATACGGCACTTCTCTAACTTGGTTGTAAATTGTTTATAAGTTCGTGTTTCATGCTTGCGTTCTGAATCATTGCGCTTACCATACAGAATGCCAGGCACATAATAGTTGCTCAAATTAAAAAATATATCAAATACATAAATGATTGCTAGGTGCATGTTGTAGGTCATGCAGGTCAGCAGGTCATCTTTCCAGGGAAGTAGACTCTGAAATAGAGATTAATGTGCAGAAAATAGGAACTACTTGTAGGATCAAGCTCTGTGGCAGAAGAAAACAAGATGGGGCAGAGGGAGGAGCTGGGCTATGTTGAAATTTCAGCAAAGCTCTTCATTAAACCCATATAGGGCTCTACAGCTGGGACGGCCCTTCAACGTTATTCCTGGCTTGAGAGAGTCAGCTGAGCTTTATACCACAGTGTTGACCATTCATACCATTCATTGGCTACAGGCTTCTCCCAGGGAGGAGTGTGGCCTTGGCAAGGTACCTCCCCAGGTGAGTGTAATTCCTGTGAGGCTGGCAGCTGGGATCTGTCATCCCACAGCACTCCCAGAAGCATAAGGATTATGTCCCTTAGTACTAAAGGGAGATCAAAGTGGTGCATCAGAGCACCCACTACGGACCACCCCTTATGATGTCCCAATCCATATCTTTGTGTAGACTCTGACAGCAGCAAATTCTGGTGGACCTCTTGTCCTAGTAGAAATTTAGAGGAAGGCAAGTGGGACAAACAACAGCCTCTCAACACCTGAGCTGAACTTGTAGCCACAACTGTCACTCATCAGCTTTTCCCTCTACTATCCATTCTGCATGCTGCTCATTCTCAGCTAGCACATCTTCCATTCTCGGGTGGCTTTGAAACAGACCCTCAGGCCTTAGGAATCTGAGCCCATAACCATCATGCCCTTCTTAGGCCATGGCGTATCATTTGTTCATGAGTGAGAATAAGTAGAGACATCAAAATGAATCACCTGGGTGCCAACCCTATTCCACTATGCCCCCACTGTGTAACAGGATTTCTACTTTCTCCTGATGGTTACGGCCAATTACTCTTTCCAGAAATGATGACTTGTCTTCTTGGCTGTGGTCTGTTGGCATGGAGGGCCGTAAGTGTGTGGGCAGTGGCTGTAACTTAAGGTTCAACGGGACTTCTGCTGTGTGCCTAGGTGGATGTGTTCTTTGAGAACCAGGACCTCTATCCCCACAGTATCTAGAGTTGGGGGAGGGGCAGCTCAGATCCACATAGTGGGTCACTTGGAGGGATGTTAAGTGGGGTCTCTCACACTTCCATCTCATGAATCTTTTCTCACACCATGCATCTCCTATTTGATTGTATCTGCTGGGAAATAAGGTCATAAATACAGCTTGGACCTGCTGCAGAACCCTTTCCAGCTGTGTCCTATTCAAAGCTGTCAGACTTTCCTTACATCTGATATCTAGGCTGGAGAACTATGCCCAGGTGTGGAATATGCGCCCTCTTAACACCTGAAGACATCTACCAGCTGTTGTGCATTCTTCTTTGTGGTAGGGCACATGAGATGCAATAATTTGAATTTGTCTTTTACTTTAGAAGGCATATCCTGGCATGACCGAGACCACTGGACTTTTAAAAAGTTTACTGCTGCGTTAGACCCCTAACTCTTCCTAAGAAGGGGTTCCTCTTTCTGTAGTTTCTATGTATTATTAAAGCCTCCAAAGCACTTGCAAACTTCTTGTGTTACTGGTTTAATTAGTATAAAATCATCAATATAGTTGATCAAAGTGATCTTTGTCTGATAACATGACAGAAGTCAAGATAGATATCATAGTCTTGGGCAAGACTATTCACTCTTGATCCTTCTGAGTGAACATGAATTGATTCTGATTCCCCTTTGTCATGCTCAGGGTCAGGTTCCATCCCCAGCTGAGGGCTGAGGGGAGTGGGTGGATGTGGGACAGGGAGCTGGAAGAACATTCGAGAGACAGCAGGTAGATGAGACATGGCTTTATTCAGCAGCCTCTTCACAGGATCAGTGTTACATTTCTACACTATACAAACAATAGTGGCTGAGAGCCAGGTGGGGAGCTTCTCTATGTTATGTCTACATGGCTATGATTATATAAGACATGGGACTGTGTGCCTGTGCCACAAACCTGCTGAGTCATCCAGGCTGTTTACCACAGCCTATGCCTGCTGCCCTATGCCTGCTTGGCTGCAGCACAACCATGTTCCTTACACCCTTTCTGATCAAAATGGAGAGTGATAAATTTATAAGATTTGAAGTTACATGCATTAGCAAAGCTATGCTAATCTGCCCTAGCAGGGATAGTGCATCTAGCACAGAATCTTGGGGCTAATGTTTGGGTAAGGTTGTAGTGGTCTAGTATCCTCTTTTAGGAAACATTTCACTTTTGTAGGGAGCAGACTGATAAATTTGTTGGAGATATATTAAGGGCTATATCTTCTGCATCTTTTAGGTGGTTAAGAATGACACTAATCTCTGACCATTCACCAGGAATGTGGTCTTGTTTTTGACTATTTTGACTGAGGCTTCTTGTTTTCCACTTGATTTTCTATAGAATGTTATCTCTTACCGCATAGTCCAATCAACGAAGGTTGGGAGTAGGGTGGGCAAACTACCACTTAAATCCAATCAATCACATACTACTAATGAAATGGTTGATAGTGGTTCTGTGAACCTATTGGATTTTTGTAAGCTGGATCTAAGCCAGGATTATAATTTATTACCTGAGTTCTACCCACTCTGAGTGCCCCTACTCTAACAGGGAGGCCCCGATGTTCGGATGATGAAGTATCAATGTCTAATGTGTACAATTGTTCTCAAAATTCTCTTTCCACAGTTTATAATTACCTAAGTAAATGACATCTAAGCTGCATCTAATCAAGAAATGAATCAGGGTAATTGTTACCATAGGCATTTGCCATAGTATTGCAGATCTGTTCCCTCTGGAAAACTCACCTCTCTTTAAGTCAGTGGGTTCTGAGTTGGAAAACTGGGGCAAATGTGGAAACTGGACAGGGCTTGTGACTTTTTATTGTAGTAGTGGCCCTCATCCTCTTGATTATCCTTTCCTGAACTATTTTGTTTGTAGATTTTACAACATCATTGCAGGTTATACATTTATTTTGCCCCTGAGAATACCATGTTCTATTAATCATCTTTATAGCTTTCTGTGGATCAAGTCCCTGAATGCTACTGTGCCTTTGCCACTGCGTTTGATAATTGGGCCCATCTTGCCTCCTATGGTTAAATGATGGCCACTTTGGATAGATGGGAGGAAGGAGCCTATCATCCACATTGCCATCATTGAATCCAGTTCCAAAACAGCATCTCCTACTATCAGCCTTAATTTACAGGAGAATGCCTCTCCTGAACTTCTCAGTGATGTGGGTACCCATCTCACTCACTTTGGTAATTGCCGTGCCCTCCAGGCCTTCCCATAGGATGTATTCATCTGGTGTATTTCCTAGACTTACACAGTATATATGTTCTTGCATGCCAAATTTCCTAACCCTTTTGCTCCCTACTTTTACTGCCTGCCATGATATTTCTGGCATTTCAAGTTCATTTCATTTGGGTCACTGCTTTCTCCAAGTTTCACAAGCTATCCCAGCAGAACATTTATACTTTGTCCAAGATTCTTGCCAGGGTATCACATCCTATATCCTTGGAGAGGGCTTTAATAGTAAATGCTCTCTTGTCCTTTTTTACATTCTATCCCACCTCTCCTTAATCAAATACCTTTAGAATCCAGGCACATAGTACTCCCCAGTTTCCTTCTGGTGCATATTGACTCCATGTGTGTATATTCGCTTTCCTTCCTTGGCAAGCCCAACACTTCTCTAGTTGTCTTATGCTGTACCTTAACCCTATATGTTGGCCTGGAGCCAAGGGGAGTACATAGTGGCAGATCCTGAGGGGGGTGCCTCTTGTCTTGTAGTAAAGGGGCCTCTGCATTGTCTGCAAGTGATGAGAAAAGTATGAAGTCTTTATAGGGAGGGGTGAGCTACTTGTGCAGGCTTAGAGGGCTTAATGGAATTAGGAGATTTGAGATATTTTAGTTCATCACCCCAAATGTCCCCATCCCATGTTTCTAGGTCCCATTCTTTCCCATTAGGCCTCTACCCTCAGCATAGAGGACCTGACTAGGTTGAGAATTTACCAACGTTGGAACCTGCTTGGTCCTCAGCTTTCTTTATCTTTGCTCCAGAAAATGAAAGCCTTTATATGCTGCCTTGGAGGCCCTCTGGTGTTCACACTTAGCTTGTGATTGATGAGTAATCACCTTTAGCCTTTGTCATCTTTCACCAGAACATTAATTGTCCCCAGCAGTTGCCATTCAATTCTATTATCTTCATCGTTACTATTTCCCCATTTCTTTTCTGAAAGACTTGACACATTGCACCTGCACCTGCCTGTGCACTTTCCTCCACAGCTGTACCATTCCAGTTCACCTTTAGTGAAAGGTTTAACAATTGCCATGTTACTTTACACCAATGGCTATTCCTAATCCAGTTATTAGGTTTTCATTGCCAGCCAGCTGATGAGTGATCTAGCTCCAAAATCCCATCTCACCATCTGTGCCTTTCCTTAACTGAGGGCAATTCCTGTGCTTTTTCCTTCCTAGGATGATTGAAAACTTTCCTTATTGTGGACACAGTGATAAGAATTTTTTTATTCTTGATAATTCCCTGTTAAACATCTGTCTGTCAGGGTATATGCTATGCATTAGGCACAAGGTGAACCAAATGGAGAGTGAACAGGTTTTCCCTCCTCAAGGAGCTTGCCCGTTGACTCTCCTTCCTTCTGTTGTAATTCGATGATTGAGAACAAGTGAAAGATTTGTACTTTTTGTATGTCTAAGATGAACATCATGCAGTATTGAATCTTGTTTCTGAAACCTGAGATTAATTTAAATATGAGATACTCTCCTATCATCCAGTTACATGGAGTTATGCAAACATGAAATATATAATAGCAAGATGGCTGGAGCCTGATTTATTTCTTGATTAGATGAAGCTTAGATGCAGGAAAGAAAAGGTTTTGTATTCAGATCCCCTGAGTTCAAGTTTTGCTTTTACTAATTACTGGTCAGGCAAGTCACTTGATACTTCTAAATTATTCTTCTGTAATCAGATTATCTGTGTTGCACAGAGGTATGTCAACATGAAAAAGCACATTTTCAAATGTTTTTTTCAGTGTGGTCCAAGGATCCCTTGGGAAGGAGTTCACTTTCGCATTATTTATAAAGACAAATTTGTTTTATATATATTAATTAAAGTAACTTATAACAACAGATTGAATGTAGAAGAATTGAACTGTCTTCCATTCAATTACTCATGAAAGAGTTCTGCAGAAGGGTGAAATAGTACCGTTATTTTGTTTATTTTGGAAAGTATAGATTTTTAAAAATAAAACTGTGTTGTTTATGTTAACATATAGTGGGTTTATTGTTATTTTAGGTGAACTAATAAATATGCATTTTAAATATTTATCATTTCTAATTTCCGAGATGGCCAGTATTGATTGATATGAACCATGTAAACAAAGATTCTTTTGGGATCCTAATATTTGCTAAGAGTGTAAAGGGGACCTGAGACCAAATAGCAAACACTCTAATTTTGCCAGAAGTCTAAGATGACCAATTCTCTGTCTTTCAGTATGCTATTAAAACACACACAAAAAGATAAATGCAAATGCTTAACCACAACTTAGATGAGAAATAAAGGATATGACCCTTCAAATACTGGATATTAGAAATTCTTAATATCCAAAGCTTGGATAAAATCTCTCAGACAGATATGTTGAACAGTGCAGGAAAGTTGATCATTGATTTCTAGCCAAGCACTCCTACTGGAAACCCCAATTTCCCAGGCAAGGACATGAAACTGAGGAAGAGAAATCACCACCTACTTGCCTGGGAGGAACTTTACAAGGTAACCTACTGTTACCTCTCCTTTGTTACTATTAGAAGAAATACGTAGCAATTAAAGGCAGAATTACAGAATAATAGAATCTTTACATGAAGGGATTGTAAGTCAAGCAATTGGAATGGAAGAACCAGGGGCATAATCAATTCTGGAAATTAGTTTCTCATTTTCTGATTTGGGCAATTAAATCACTATACTCATGCTTGATCATCAAAGAATAAACTCTACAACTCCTGATTATGCAATGACGTGGCAGATGGTGTAGGAGACCTCCTCCCCTGTCCAACAGATCCATTCTAAATAACAGACTGCCAATATTAGGGCTGGAGAACATTAACTAGTTCTTAGCCCATTATATGAGAAGATTCTGCAAGAATCAGGAGGTCAACGTGGGGAACCCTGAATAACCCTTAGTAATCCATACCAGACTATGCTTCTTATAAATAAAGAAAAGAACATGTGAAGTCTATGAAAAGTCTCCACATGTTTCAAGATGAAAACAGATTTACTATGTAAGATACAAAGGATATTTTTAACTTTAAAAGGAGTGCATGTTAGAAATCTTTGTCCTCTTGATAACATTTATGGAAATCTGTATGCTACGAAACAAAAGAAAAAGGATGGCATGGTAAGACCACAACTAAAATGACAAAAAAATTGAATGGCCTAAGGAAAAATTGTAAAAACGTAAGTATAATCACAAAATTAAGGCCATGTTCAGAATAAGACAGAAATGACACTGCAGAAAAATAAATTTTTGTTGTAAAAGGAGTAAAAGAAAAGCTTTCCCAAAATAGAGACAGAGAATAGGAACAAAAGGACAAAATGGGAGAGAAGATGGTAGATCTAAAGGTCAGAAGTGAAGCACCAGCATACAGATCACTGGTAAACATTACTATACAAACAATCCTAAAAGCAAGTTTACAGGAAATTTCCTGAGACAAAAGATTCCACAAATAGAATGATACCATGTGTATAAGAAAAAAACTGATAATAATCAATACCTAGATGGATCCTGATGGCATTTTTAAATTAAAACAAATCACTGACAAAATTTTAAACAAAGTAGTTTGATTAAATAGTTTCAGGAACAAGTAAGAAATAAAAGCTGTATGTACAGAATATTTAGGGAAAAATGACAATGTTGTATATATATACACAAAGGGGATGTAGACAGAACATTTATGAATCGAATTTTTTAATCAATCAAGAAAAGTACAAGAACTACTCTTACCACAAACACAAAATTTATACATTCATCAGATAAATGTAACGGAAACAAGAGTGGAAGAGTAAAATATTGGAAAATATCTTCATGACCATAGAGGCCAAGAAGGATTTCTTTTACAAACCTAAAATAGTTTTATAAAGAAATAATTGACAACTCTGATCACATTCATATTAAAATTTTATATACATCACAAAGCACCATTTTTAAAAAAGCAAAAGACAAAACACAGGCTTAGAAAAGTTTTTTTTTGCAACAAATATAACCAACATAACAGAAGGAAGTTCCAGAAATATGAAGACTCTTAAAATCAGTAACAAAAGACAAACAACCCAACAGAAAATAGGCAAAAAGATATAAAAAGGCAATTCGAGAAAGTAAGAGCATTATTTTTAAGTTAGGATGGTAGATGAGTATACATTATTTTATTCTCCATGTTTTGACACATCTTAAAAATTCGTAAGACCAATATGTGCATACATAATTAAAATACAGTTATAAATTAATGAATTAGAAACCAAAAATGATGAGAATAGATCAACTAATCCAAGATTTTGGTCTTTTGGAAGACATCAAACTATGAATAAAAATGATAGAAAATATAAATATAGGATATTATGTATGACAAAAACGTATCATAATAGATATTTTGAAATTCTAAAAGAATATAATGTGACAAATTTTAATAAGTATGAATATTTCAATGAAATAGACAATGTTTTAGGAAAATAAGCCTAACTGAAATGCAAGTGAGTTCTCTTGTCCTACAGAGATGTAGATACTCTGGTGGAACTCCCTTGTCTAAATCCTATGACAGCTCAAAGCCTTTTCAAATACTTCTGAACATTTCTGGATAACTCAACTTCTCTGTTCACATCTGTCCTTGGATCCCCTGCTGATTGTCTTCTTTACCATGTTGACTCAGATGTAAAATTTATCCCCCCTTCAGTTTCTACCAAAAAATTGAAATCACATTTGCAGGGTATTCTGAAGTGTAGAAGATTTTGCTGAAATTGGATGATCAAGTTGAATATCTTTAAACAAAATAATAGGCATAAATGCCAACTGACAACCACATCACTGGGGAAATTTCTTAGCTGTTTTCTTAACGTAGCTTTGGTTTCTCAATGATATGGTTTGGCTGTGTCCCCACCTAAATCTCATCTTGAATTGTAATCCCCATCATCTCCACATGTTGTGAGAGGGACCAGGTGGAGGTAATTGAATCATGGGGGCAGTTTCCCCCATGCTGTTCTCGTATTAATGAGTGAGTCTCGTGAGATCTGATGGCTTTATAAGCATCTGGCATTTCCCATGCTCAAGCTTATTATCGCCCCTGCCACTCTGTGAAGAGGTGCCTTCCACCATGATTGTAAATTTCCTGATGCCTCTCCAGCCATGAGGAACTGTGAGTCAATTTAACCTCTTTTCTTTATAAGTTGCTCAGTCTCTGGTATTTCTTCATAGCAGCATTATAAAGGGCTAATACACTCAACATCTCATTAAAAAAACTTATTTTTGGTTCAGGGGTGCATGTGAAGGTTTGTTACATATGTAAACTTGTGTCACAGGGGTTTGTTGTATATATCATTTCATCAGCCAGGTATTAAGCCCAGTACTCAGTAGTTATCTTTTCTGCTACTCTCTCTCCTCCCATCCTCCACCCTCAAGTAGACCCCAGTGTCTGTTGTTTTCTTCTTTATGTTCATAAGTTATTATCATTTAGCTCCCACTTGTAAGTGAGAACATGTGATATTTGGTTTTCTGTTCCTGTATTAGTTTGCTAAGGATAATGGCCTCCACCTCCATCCATATTCCTCAAAAGACGTGATCTAATTGTTTTATGGTTTTATAGTATTCCATGGTGTATATGTACCACACTTTCTGTATCCAACCTGTCACTGATGGGCATTTAGGCTGATTTCATGTGATATGGTTTGACTGTGTTCCCACCCAAATCTCATCCTGAATTGTAGCTCTCATAATTCCCACTTGTCATGGAAGTGACCTGGTGGGAGTTCCTTGAATCATGGGGGTGGGTGTTTCCATGCTGTTCTCATGATAGTGAGTAAGTCTCATGAGATCTGATGGTTTTAAAAAGGGCAGTTCCCCTGCACTTCTCTTTGTTGCTGCCATGCAAGGAACATGTTTGCTTCCCCTTCCACCATGATTGTAAGTTTCCTGAGGCCTCCCCAGCCCTGCGGAACTGTGAGTCAATTAAACCTCTTTCTTTTATAAATTACCCAGTCTTGGTATGTCACTATTAGCAGCATGAGAATGGACTAATACACCATGTCTTTGCTATTGTGAATTCCTATCCATGTGTCTTTATGGTACAATGATTTATATTTCTCTGGGTATATACCCAGGAATGGGATTGCTGGGTCAAATGGGAATTCTGTTTTTAGTTCTTGGAGGAATCACCATACTGCTTTCCACAATGGTTGAACTAATTTATACTCGCACCAACAATGTATAGTTGTTCTCTTTTCTCTGCAACCTGGCCAGCATTTGTTATTTTTTGACTTTTAATAGTAGCCATTCTGACTAGTGTGAGATGGTATCTCATTGTGGTTTTGATTTGCATTTCTGTAATGATCAGTGATATTGAGCATTTTTTCATGTCCTTGTCTCAACATCTCTTTAACTTCTCTCTCTTACCTCTTCCTTCTCTATGCTCTGGCTTTTTTCTTTCTGCACTGCATAGGACAATAATACTTTCATTTTATTATGCATATATCTAAAATCTTGGCTTCTGCTAACACCCATATCTTCCAGATCTCATCTTCTATACCAGTGGCTCATCAAGGTAATTTTCCAATAGACAGTAGATTCTCTCTAAAAGGAACTCAAATGACAGCTGCTAAGATACTATATTTTTCTCTTCCCCAATTATGATTACCAAAATATACTCAAGAAGTGTAAATCAGTATATATAGCAAAATCTCAAATGTGAAATGTGCTATTCTCTTTCTCTCTCTCTCTCTCTGTCACACACACACGCACACACACACACACATACACGGCAGAGGGAAGAATATAATCAGGTATTTACAAAGATATAGCTGACTGTAGCAAAAGCTGGTGATTTTTTTCAATATTATTTTGGTAATTAGAAAAGTGACATTAAAATGAATAAAAGTGAAATAATAAAAATTAGAGGCCTAGTATTCCTTAAATTAAGTATAATATTCATGCATTTTGCCAGTGCTGTTTCTATCACATGTCTAAAACAAATTTTGATAGCCATCATTCTGCCTCCAGGCAAAGCTGCACTGACCTTGTATCATGGGACTTAGACAGAAGTGGAATGCCCTATTCATAAGGTCTATTCCTTATCCTAGTTCTCTGGAAATCTTTAGAGCACATTTCCCTGTGTTGTTCATTCCCAGTGCTGCTGTGCTGTATTTCCTAGAATCTAAACTTTTACTGCAGTTGTATTTCTGATCTTTGAGAAGTCACCTTATTTTGTATTGATTCTCCAAGATGTCTTGCCATGCTCCTGCCTGAAGTCAATTGCCTGCAGAAACTAGCTTATATGCATAGATACGCATTTAATGGAGATTAAGCACAGAGATTTTAGACTCACATAGAGACCTAGAATTTATTTCTTATCATAGTCTCAGGATTTGCTATATATTCCTCTTCTTCTATTAACCCTCTTTTCTAATAATTACTACAAATAACATTTTCTCATAGAACCATTCCCTGAAACTCTGGGCTAGCACAGTGTCCACTGCTACATATTTTCATAGCAGTCTTTACTTAAGCTTTTGTAAAAACGAATCCCATATACTTTAAGCTCCACGAGAGCAGTGTCATGCTTTCCTATACTAGTATATTTCTGGAATGTAAGACGTGCTTAGTGAATAAGTAAAGAAATAGATGAATGGGTGGATGGATGATTGGCCATCATATGGCCATAGAATTTTCTTGCCAGCTGTTGACCCTACTCACTATTTCTTGCAGCAAAAAGTCAGTTCAGCCAGTGTTCGCACCAAAATAAACTCTGTCTCTTATGGGCAAGGTCTAAAGGACATTTAAATTATCTCCAATAAAACCAAGGTAGCAACTTAGTAGGAATCCAATACTAATATTAAGAGAATTTCAACCAAAGACATTTCTTCCCTCTCTTCCATTCTGGATTGCTTTTTTCAGGTACCTATATGAGTCTTTCCCCTGCAATTACCCCCTGTGAGGGTTAATACTGAGTGTCAACTTGATTGGATAAAAGGATGCAAAGTATTGATCCTGGGTGTGTTTGTGAGGGCGTTGCCAAAGGAGATTAACATTTGAGTCAGTGGGCTGGGGAAGACAGGCCCACCCTTAATCTGGTGGATACAATCTAATCAGCTGCCAGAGAATATAAAGCAGGCAGAAAAACATGAAAAAGCAAGACTGGCCTAGCCTCCCAGTCTACATCTTTCTCCCACGCTTCCTGCCCTCAAACGTTGGACTCCAAGTTCTTCAGTTTTGAGACTTGGACTGGCTCTCCTTGCTTCTCAAGCTTGCAGACAGCCTATTGTGGGACCCTGTGATCATGTAAGTTAATACTTAGTAAACTCCAATATATATGTGTGTGTGTGTATATATATATATATATATTCTCCTATTAGTTCTGTCTGTCTAGGGAACAAAAGACAAACAGTCTTTTGCTAGTACAGCTTTTGGTACCAGGAGTGGTTCTAGGGGAACAGAATATTAAGGATGGAGTTCTTTTGTTGGTTTTGGGGTTTCTGGGGTTGGCTGCTTAATATGGTTAGACCCAAAGATGCTAAGGACCCTCCTTCTAATAGTATGGAGAACACTGATAGTCCTTGGTGTGAACTGTTTAGAGAGTTATGCAAAATAAATGCATTTGACACTCCTGATTCACTGCTCATGAGAGACAAGGAGTTTAGTGACTCTATACATAATATCTTTGACCATATGTGGAGAACCAAGGAACATAATGAAGCTGGTTGGTTGCTTCTAAGTTCAGTGGATAAAGTGATGAAAGAAAACTATGAACTCAGAGATTCTGTCTCCTGGCTTCAGAATCAGATAATGAGCCTCAAATATGTTAACATTGCCCTGAGTGAGAGTCTTATCTCCTGTAAAGAAAGAGCTGAAATTGTGAAAAAACAGACACAAGTGGCTGACCTGCAATGAAAGGTGCATGCACAGCCTTGCCAGGTGTCTACTGTTAAAGTAAGGGAATTGATTAGAAAAGAATGGGACCCTGCAACTTGGAATGGGGATGTGTGGGAGGACCCTGCTGAAGTTGAGGACACTGAGTTTGTAAACTCTGATGAAGCTTTTTTGCCAGAAGGAACAGCTTCCCCATCCCCAGTAGTTGCAACATCCCCTCCCCGACCCATGCTGCCATCAGCCTTTCCACCTTCATCTGAGGAGATAAACCCCGCACTGCCTGAGGCAACAGTGACAGCCTCCCCTGAGGCAGTTGCCTGGCAAAATAATGTTGATTCTTCTCAGGAGCCATCCCCAACACCCCTGTTTGCTTCTAGACCTATAACTAGACTAAAGTCCTGGTGGGCCCTAGAGGTGAGGTTGAAACTGTGACCCATGAGGAGATGTAGTACACTTGAAAAGAACTGCTTGAGTTCTCTAATTTATATAAACAGCAATCTGGAGAACAGGCATGGGAATGGGTATTAAGGGTATGTGATAATGGTGGAAGAAACACAGAGTTGGATTAGGCTGAATTTATTGATTTGGGCCCATTAAGTAGGGATTCATTCTGCATTTAATATTGTAGCATTGGGAGTTAAAAAAGGTTCTAATAGTTTATTTGCTTGGTTAGCTGAAATATGGATTAAAAGATGGCCTGCTGTGAGTGAGCTGGAAATGCCTAATCTCCTTTGGCTTAATGTAGAGGAAGGGATCAAAAGGATTAGGGAGATTGGGATGGTGGAATGGGTTAGTCACTTTAAACCTACTCATCTCAGCTGGGAGGGTCCAGAAGATATACTCTTGACCAATGCCTTACAAAGTAGATTTGTGAGGGCAACACCTGCATCTTTTTATCTATCTTACAAAATAGATTTGTGAGGGCAGCACCTGTAATTGCTCTTCTTTGTAAGTCAGATCTAACAGTGGGAACCACAGTCACTCAACTAAAAAATTTAAGTACAATGGGAATAATTGTATCCCAAGGTGGCAGGGGCCAAGTGGCAGCACTCAACTGTCAAAAACAAGGTGGGCATAGCTACTGGAATGGACAGCAGAGACAAAGCAGCAATCAGAATAGTCTGACATGTGTAGAGCTCTGGCACTGGCTAATTCATCACAGTGTTCCTAGAAGTAAAATTGATAGGAAGCCAACTGCATTGCCACTTAATTTATATAAGGAGAAAACTTCTAGGTTGAATGGACAAAAGATTAATTTGAATTATAAAAACAGAGAATCTAAAAGAACAAAGCTGGAGGCATCACGCTACCTGACTTCAAACTATACTACAAGGCTACAGTAACCAAAACAGCATGGTACTGGTACCAAAACAGAGATATAGACCAATGGAACAGAACAGAGCCCTCAGAAATAATGCCACATATCTACAACTATCTGATCTTTGACAAACCTGACAAAAACAAGCAATGGGGAAAGGATTCCCTATTTAATAAATGGTGCTGGGAAAACTGGCTAACCATATCCCTTCCTTACACCTTATACAAAAATTAATTCAAGATGGATGAAAGACTTAAATGTTAGACCTAAAACCATGAAAACCCTAGAAGAAAACCTAGGCAATACCTTTTAGGACATAGGCATGGGCAAGGACTTCATGCCTGAAACACCAAAAGCAATGGCAACAAAAGCCAAAATTGACAAATGGGATCTAATTAAACTAAAGAGCTTCTGCACAGCAAAAGAAACTACCATCAGAGTGAACAGGCAACCTACAGAATGGGAGAAAATTTTTGCAACCTACTCATCTGACAAAGGGATAGTATCCAGCATCTACAATGAACTCAAACAAATTTACAAGAAAAAAACAAACAACCCCATCAAAAAGTGGGAGAAGGATATGAACAGACACTTCTCAAAAGAAGACATTTATGCAGCCAAAAAACACATGAAAAAATGCTGATCATCACTGGCCATCAGCAAAATGCAAATCAAAACCACAATGAGATACCATCTCACACCAGTTAGAATGGTGATCATTAAAAAGTCAGGAAACAACAGGTGTTGGAGAGGATGTGGAGAAATAGGAACACTTTTACACTGTTGGTAGGACTGTAAACTAGCCCAACCATTTTGGAAGTCAGCATGGCGATTCCTCAGGGATCTAGAAGTAGAAATACCATTTGACCCAGCCATCTCATTACTGGGTATATGCCCAAAGGATTATAAATCATGCTGCTATAAAGACACGTGCACCGTATGTTTATTGCGGCACTAGTCACAATAGCAAAGACTTGGAACCAACCCAAATGTCCAACAATGATAAACTGGATTAAGAAAATGTGGCACATATACACCATGGAATACTATGCAGCCATAAAAAATGATGAGTTCATGTCTTTTGTAGGGCCATAGATGAAGCTGGAGACCATCATTCTCAGCAAACGATCACAAGGACAAAAAACCAAACACCACATGTTCTCACTCATAGGTGGGAATTGAACAGTGAGAACACATGGACACAGGAAGGGGAACATCACACACCAGGGACTGTTGTGGGGTGGGGTGAGAGTGGAGGATAGCATTAGGAGATATACCTAATGCTAAATGATGAGTTAATGGGTGCAGCACATCAACATGGCACATGTATATGTATGTAACAAACCTGCACGTTGTGCACATGTATCCTAAAACTTAAAGGATAATAAAAAGAAAAAACAGAGAATCACGGCCCCTCAATCAATTTCGAGATTTGAGCCAGTTTATAAACCCAGAACCCCTTGAATGAAGGGGAGGCTGGGTCCTCTTGAGGAAGGACTCCACTACTTCAATGTCAGTTTATGCAGTGAATCTTTCTCCCATTCCTCCCCAAGGAGACCTCTGGCCTTTTACCAGGGTAACTGTGCAATGGGGAAAGGGAAAGAATCAGACATTTAGGGGACTACTGGACACTAGCTCTGAGCTGATGTTGATTCCAGGGACCCCACACTGTCATTGTGGTCCTCCAGTTAAAGTAGGTGTTTATGGAGGTCAGGTAATTGATGGAGTTTTAGCTCAGGTCCAACTTCCACTGGATCCATTTGGTCCCTGGACTCATCCTGTGGTCATTTCCCCAGTGCCAGAATGCATAATTAGCACAGACATTCTTAGCAGCTGGCCAGAACCCCCACATTGGCTCCCTGACTAGTAGGGTGAGGGCTGTCATGGTGGGAAAGGCCAAATGGAAGCCATTAGAGCTGTCTCTACCTAGAAAAATAGTAAATCAAAACAATATCACATCCCTGGAGGAATTGCAGAGATTAGTGCCACCATCAAGGACTTGAAAGACACATGGGTGATGATTTCCACCATATCCCTGTTCACCTCTCCCATTCGGCTTGTGCGGAAGACAGATGGATCTTGGAGAATGACAGTGGATTATCATAAGCTTAACCAAGTGTGACTCCAATTACAGATGCTGTACCAGATGTGGTTTCATTGCCTGAACAAATTAACACATCTCCTGGTACCTGGTATGCAGCCTTTGACTTGGCAAATTCCATTTTCTCCATTCCTATCCATAAGGCCCACCAGAAGCAATTCGCCTTCAGCTGGCAAGGCCAGCAATATACCTTTACTGTCCTACCTCAGGGGTATGTCAGCTCTCTGGCTTTGTGTCACAATCTTATTCTGAGACACTGTGATCGCTTTTTGCTTCCGCAAGGTATCTCACTGGTTGATTACATTGATGACATTATGCTGATTGGATCCAGTGAGCAAGAAGTAGCAAACACCCTGGACTTATTGGTGAGACATTTGCATGCCAGAGGATGGGAAATAAATCCAACTAAAATGCAGGGACCTTTTACCTCAGTAAAATTTCTAGGGGTTCAGTGGTGTGGGTCTTGTTGAGGTATTCCTCCTAAGGTGAAGGATAAGTTGCTGCATTTGGGCCCTCTTACAGCCAAGAAAGAGACACAAAGCCTAGTGGGCCTATTTGGATTTTGGAGGCAACATAATCCTCATTTGAGTGTGTTACTCTGGCCCATGTATCGAGTGACCCAAATGGCTGCCAGTTTTGAGTGGGGCCATAAACAGGAAAAGGCCCTGTAACAGGCCCAGGCTGCTGTGCTAGCTGCTCTGCCACTTGGGCCATACGATCCAGCAGATCCAATGGTGCTTGAGGTGTCAGTAGCAGATAGGGATGCTGTTTGGAGCCTTTGGCAGGCCCCCATAGGTGAATCACAGCAGAGACCTCTAGGACTTTGGAGCAAGGCCTGGCCATATTCTGAAGATAACTACTCTCCTTTTGAGAGACAGCTCTTGGCCTGTTACTGGGCTTTGGTGGAAATTGAATGTTTGAGTGTGAGTCATCAAGTCACTATGTGACCTGAACTGCCTCTTATGAACTGGGTGCTTTCTGATTCACCTAACCATAAAGTGGGTTGTGCACAGCAGTATTCCATCATCAAATGAAAGTGGTATATATGTGATCAGGCTCGAGCAGGTCATGAAGGCATACGTTACATGAGGATGTAGCTCAAATGCCCATGCTCTCCACTCCTGCCACCCTGCCTTCTCTTCCCCAGCCTGCACTGATGGCTATTGGGGGCTTCCTTATGATCAGCTGCCAGAGGAAGAGAAGGCTAGGGCCTGATTCGCAGATGGTTCCGCACAATATGCGGGCACCACCCGAAAGTGGACAGCTGCGGCACTATACCCCCTTTCTAGGACATCCCTGAAGGACAGCAGTGAAGGGAAATCTTCCCAATGGGCAGAACTTTGAGCAATGCACCTGGTTGTGCACTTTGCATGGAAGGAGAAATGGCCAGATGTGCAATTATACACTGATTCATGGGCTGTAGCCAATGGTTTGGCTGGATGGTCAGGAACTTCGAAGAAGCATGATTGGAAAATTGGTGACAAAGAAATTTGAGGAAGGGGTATGTGGATGGACCTCTCTGAGTGGTCAAAAACTGAAGATATTTGTATCCCATGTGAGTGCTCACCAACGGGTGACCTCAGCAGAGGAGGATTTTAATAATCAAGTAGATAGGATGACTCGTTCTATGGACACTACTCAGCCTTTTTCCATAGACACCCCTGTCATCGCCCAATAGGCCCATGAACAAAGTGGCTGTGGTGGCAGGGATGGAGGTTATGCAAGGGGTTAGCAACATGGACTTCCACTCACTAAGGCTGACCTGCCTATGGCCACTGCTGAGTGCCCAGTTTGCCGGCAGCAGACACCAACACTGAGTCCTCGATATGGCACCACTCCTCAGGATGATCAGCCAGCTACCTGGAGGCAGGTTGATTATATTGGACCTCTTCCATCATGGAAAGGGCAGAGGATTGTCATCACTGGAATATACACTTACTCAAGATATGTGTGTGCATATCCTGCATGCAATGCCTCTGCTAAGAGTACCATCCATGGACTCACGGCATGCCTATCCAACATCATGGTATTCCACACAGCATTGCTTCTCATCAAGGCACTCACCTCACAGCTAAAGAAGTGTGGCAGTGGGCTCGTGCTCATGAAATTCACTGGTCTTACCATGTTCCCCACCATCCTGAAGCAGCTGAATTGATAGAATGGTGGAATGGCCTTTTGAAGTCACAATTATAATGCCAACTAGGTAACAATACTTTTCAGGGCTGGGGCAAAGTTCTCCAGAAGCCCGTGTATGCTCTGAATCAGCATCCAACATATGATACTGTTTCTCCCATAGCAGGATTCACTGGTCCAGGAATCAAGGGGTGGAAGTGGAAGTGGTACCATTCACCATCACCCTTAGTGATCCACTAGCAAAATTTTTACTTCCTGTTCTGCTGGCCTAGTGATCTTAGTTCCAGAGGGAGGAACAATGCCACCAGGAGACACTGGAAATTAAGATTGCCACCTGGACACTTTGGGCTCCTCCTACCTTTAAGTCAACAGGCTAAGAAGGGAGTTACAGTGTTGGCTGGGGTTGTTGACCTGGACTATCAAAATGAAATCAGTCTACTACTTCATAATGGAGGTAAGGAAGAGTATGCATGGAATACAGGATATCCATTAGGGTGTCTCTTAGTATTACCATACCTTGTGATTAAGGTCAATAGGAAACTACAACAGCCCAATCCAGTCAGGACTACAAATGATCCAGACCCCTCAGGAATGAAGATTTGGGTCACTCCACCAGGAAAAACACCATGACCTGTTGAGGTGCTTGCTAGGAATACAGAATGGATAGTAGAATAAGGTAGTCATCAAAACCAGCGACGACCACATGACCAGCTGCAGAAATGAGGACTGTAATTGTCATGAGTATTTCCTCCTTCTTTTGTTAAAAACATGTTTGTGCATGTATACACTTGTACTAAGAAAGTATCTTCATTTTATTTCTTTTTCCTTTACCAAGTGACATAAGATTTATTGACTTCATATTCGCATTTAAGTATTGTTAACTTTATATAATAGTATTTGGGTTGGGAGATGATACATTTCTGGTTGTACAAAGGATATTTGTATTATGTTAGCTAAATTATGACCTTATTATTGTCTTTATTTGAAGACTATGTATGATCTCAGGAGATGTATATGGGTTCAAGTTGACAAGGGGTGGACTTGTGATGGTTAATACTGAGCATCAACTTGACTGGATTGAAGGATGCAAAGTACTGATCCTGGGTGTGTCTGCAAGGGTATTGCCAAAGGAGATTAACATTTGAGTCAGTGGGCTGGGGAAGGCAGACCCACCCTTAATCTGGTGGGCACAATCTAATCAGCTGCCAGCGAATATAAAGCAGGCAGAAAAACGTGAAAAGGTGAGGCTGGCCTAGCCTCCCAGCCTACATCTTTCTCCCATGCTGGATGCTTCCTGCCCTCAAACATCAGATTCCAGGTTCTTCAGTTTTGAGACTTGAACTGGCTCTCCTTGATCCTCCAAGCTTGCAGGAGGCCTATTGTTGGACTTTGAGATCATGTAAGCTAATACTTAATAACTCTACTTTATATATATATATATATATCCTATTAGCTCATATATATATATATATATATATATATATCCTATTAGTTTATATATGTATATCCTATATATATATATCCTATTAGTTCTGCCCCTCTAGGGAACCCTGACTAATACACCCCCAAATGACTTCACATTAGATTCCTATGTCTCACAGTGACTGCAAATCCCTGTCTACTTTACGTTGGTCACTGCATTCTTGTGTGGTTCCTTTCCAGACCATTACATAGCACCATTCCTCAGATGAACACTTTCCTTGGAATGCCCCTCTCTGAATATGCCAATTGTCATGTTTTCTCACCAAATCCATCAGTTTGGTTCTCCATGTATCTATGATCACTCAACCCCTCACGCTATTAACTAAAACATCATACCCTTGATGTGGGAAGGCTATTCTTCCTACCTTGGAATTCTTGGTACTCATGGGCATTCTTTCTTCTGAGCATCTTTATTCTATTTAAACCAGCTCTTAATCATAGGGTCATTTCTTTTTTAAAAATGCGCCTTGAATATTCTCCTCCTACTTCACTTCTCCTTCCCTTGGTCTGCCAATATCCAGACCTTCCCAAGGCCATCCTGCATAATATTCATTTCATGGCTAATTTGCCCAAATCAATCCTTTCATCAGGATATTCTTCTTTTGAAAACTTCCAAAAGGTTATTTAAAACCTTGAGCATAAAAATTTCCATAATTAACCAGGTGTTCTATAATGGAGCTATAGCATCTATGTGAAACCCATTTCCCTCTAATCCTTAATTAATTCTGCCTTCCTGTATTTGCTTCGGCTTTCCAGAATGACCCTCTATTGTTCTGTTTTCTGACCCAAATCCTATTAATTTTGCCCAGATCAAGTTCCATACACTCTGTGAAGCCTTCCTTTTAGTCCACTACAGTTTTTATTTCTGTAAACTCTTGTCATATTTTATAGTTAATACCAAGTAATTAATCTAATTGTTTCATCTGTGTTAGGTCTACTTCCCAAATTTGACTGTATCATTTCTCATGGAGAAAGATGTATTAGACTTTCTCTATTCCCTATTGTATACACCGCAGTCCCACAGACTTAGCAAAAGCTAATAAACTTAGCATTGACTGCAAAATAAAGATGCTTTCCTTGCCCTGGTTGAGTTGTTGAAGGTGGATATTATCATAAAAGAAAGGACTTAGGAAGGTATCAGGGAAACAGTACAAAGTAAATAAATGAGACATATTTGAAGGCTAAAGAGTTTTGAAAGCTATTTTCAAGCCTGAGCCAATGTTACCATGACCGAGCTTGTCAACAACCACAAGCAAACTAGCTACCCACCTGCTGTGGTGAGGAAGCATTTGGAGCTCAATGAGAGTGAGGTAGAAAGTCAGATAACACTTCAACATGAAAACACCTTTATATTTATTAATACCTATTTGAGAATCCTTAGCCATTTTCTGGGCTGCCTTTCATATCGTACCTGTGAGGACAAAAGAGGGTAGGAATTATAAACACTTTGACACGGGAAGACAGACACAGAGAGAAATCCCTTGCCAAACATCCAACAGTGAAAAAACTGGGAATAGAAACCAGGTCCCATGCCTCACCATCTGGTGTGTTCTATCAGCTAGACCACACTGTCTCTCTAAATTGCCAACCTGGATTAATAATTGTACATATGACATAATTCTAGTTTTCCTTTCTGTGCTGTTGAAGATGGGACATCTCTTCCGGTGAGCATGATGGAAACTTTTCTGTGTATATATCCAAATATATAATTAACAATGTTTTTTCCTTATACACAAGCAGAATAAAGACAACCAAATTCATTTCAGTTTGTTTCAATGCTAGAAGAAAATTAAGAAATTCATTGACATTAGATAGGGAGCTATTAAATCACAAATAATTTAAGGAAATGTATTTTGAGAATTAGCCAATCTAAATTATATTGGCTTCTACACACTGATGTCTTTCTTTTGTCGTCTGAGCTGCTTTATTCCAAAAGCAGAATTCTGTGCACACAAAACTTCTATAGCTTCCTGTTTGTACCAAACCATGATTACAGAAATAAGAATTCTGGGTCTTTCCATCGGCTCTTTCAGCCTGCGTGTGCCTATCTTTGAGCATGTAAAGACCAACATATGTTGTTCACAATAGGTTGGAAACTGCAGGACTTTCCTTCAGACTGAGAAGAAAATTGTCTATTTAATTCAGGGAAAATGAAGGTTTAAGATCAGGTAAAATATATTATTTTATTTAACTACCAAGCCAGGAATCCATCTGGGATTATGAAAGAGAGGCAACACTTGATACGCTAGTATTTCAGCCTCTACTCTTTCAAATACCTGTGTGTGTTGAAGACCAGCTGTTACACTAAATATTGCCCTACAGCTACATTAGCTGTACTTATGCAAAGTATTTTTGATGGTAGCAATTGTAACCATGTTTATAAAAGTAAAGTGCGGCTGACAATTGGACATATTGATGAGTGACAGAGAGGCTGGGTTAATTCTTTAAAATCAATTCTCATTAATATTATAGTCTTTTCTTTACACATTTATGTAGTATTTGAATTATCCACCACGATAAAGAGAAGAACTGTAGACCACAAATTCTTCACTTGATAAGAACGAAGGGTTGAAGCGGTGTGGGAAGATTGAGAAGGGATTTCCTAAATCACGAATCACTCAAGGAACATCTAAGGCCAGCAAGTGCCTTAGATGGAAGGTGGGGAATGCAGGGGAGACCACTTCCTGGCAGGGACTAGGGACACCCCACAGAGCTGATCCCTAGAAGGTAGCAGGTTGCAGCCTATCTTGTTTACTGCTGCCTTGGTTCCTAAACATGCTTTGCATCACCCACCAATTCTTCTTTTTTAAAGGAAAAGATAAAGTTTTTATACTTCACTAGCGAATTTGAGCTAGACAGAAGACATAAAACACCAGGGAGAACAATTTCAGCCCCTGAATTAATTCACTGAAATGTAAAATGGGGATATAGGGTTGGCAGAGATCCAAATAGAAAAGAAATCTGAAAAGATAAAATGTGTGTGTGTGTGTATATATATATATATTTGTGCACATCTAATCTCACTTAAGAATGTGAAGCTATATAAGTGAGGCTATAGAAAGAGAAAGGGGAGAGAAGGACACGTATGGTTGGTAGGAAAGATAACTATGCAAACTTTAAGTCCTAGATATTTAGGATTAAGGATTGAGGAGTGGGGGAAGTAAGTTATAAAATAAAAAGATGAACATGATAAAATATATGTAAAATCTTAGTGAATATACTGAACAGGAAGAGAAATACTGCATTTGTGACAGAAGATAATAGTGTTCCAGAGAATAGAGCATATTATTCAAGGGCTGTATATTTAGGCCATTGATAAAAGTCATCATCGAGGGTCTTTAAAATAAAGCAGAGAAGTATCTTGCTGGATCATTGAAAATGCTGATAGTTATAAACGGATTTTCTTAAGTCATTGCTGCTTTGAGCCAAAACAAGACAGGTAACAGAAGAAGGGGAGGGAAAATACTGGAAAAGGACTCTGGAGGAAACCCTCATAATTTCACTTCCACTCTGGCTCTACCCTCTAAAACCAACAGAGCCTGTCCATTGACAGTGAATAAAGGCCCGAAAGCTTAAGCTGGCCCTCTGCCTCCTTCCCCGAGGTCTGCTCTGCCTTCCTTGCCGCACTTCTCTTCCCTGTTTCTCAACTCCCTGCTCTTCGGCCAGCTTGACCTACTCACTGCCCTTCTCTGGGAAGCAGCCTCCACTCCCACTCCCTCACCTTGTCTCAGGCCTTCCTCCTCAGTGGGAGGAAGTTCTCCTGCCTTGCCCTTAAGCTCTGCTTACCTTCAGGTATCTAACATTACTACAGAGTAGGAATCCTACAACTCGCATCCTCCATACATGACCCAAAGGCTAAATAGCCAACTGGTCTGTGACTGTCATGCCATAAAAATGCTTTATCAAATTTGAAAAACAAATGAGAAGCTTGGGTTTTAGTTATATTCTCAGGAACGTGGAAATTGCACTCTTTGTGGCTAGTTTACACTCGTTAGCAAGCTACGCATTTCCACTGGATTATTCAAACCCTTTTAGTGATTGGCCGGTATTATTTTTTTTCTTTATGACAATAAAGAACATGTAATGTGCAGATATCTAGTTCCAAGATGCAAACTCTTCAACTGCTTTTATGTTTAAAACTTTTTCCCCATATCCTGAGATCAAGTCAATATTTAGTAGCATTTTCTTCCAATTTTTATAGATTTTTTTTTTGAACACTGAATACTGGCAATCCAGCTCAGAGCATATCTATTATCCAAGCACCTATGCATCTTTGTATCTATGCATGTATGTATGTATATTTATCTATCTACCCATCTACCTACCTATCCATTTAAATTATTGGCTCTTATAACAGGGTAAGTCCTCTTGTTTCAATATTTAATTCTTCTTTTTCATTATTTCAGATAGTTCCTCACTGTTCATTTTTTCAGATGTATTTTTCAGTAAGCTTTCCAAAGTTAGAAAATAAATTCCATTGGGATTTGTTTGGGGACTGCATTTTGAAGATACAAATTGATTCGGGAAGAATTGTATCATTACAATATTTAATCTTCCCAATAGGATAATCTAAGTTTCATGTCTGTGAAATGTGAAGACAATTTCCTTTCTGATATTATTATTTTTGGAAAAGTGGCTGAGACTGAATCTTATATATTCTAGTATTGCTCATCTGGCTTACGGATGAACAGCATCTTTAGCTTCTCCTTCATCTCTCAGCTGCTTGCTCTTGATGGAACTTGCTTTTGAGCACCTTCATTGAGGCGAACAGGAACCCAATGGGGAACCAGCTTAATAGTTCAGAGACAGGCTTAGTCATGACACATCAGGATATGAAGAGAACTTCCCTGTGACTGGCTGGGGTTCTGCCTGGCTGAGAGGTCACTAATCATGCCTATCCTCTCCTGCAGATTTTCCTACCCTTTTGTGAAGGCCTCTTCTCCATCTCCTCCACTCTGCCAGGTACCTTAGCCTCAGTGTATGTTTGAGTTGAATTAAGAAACTGAAAGGAAGCTTGTCTCTGGGACTTCATGGTTGGCTTTTCCACTGTTAATGAAAATACCACACTAGGGAAAGGGAATCAAAAATAAACTTAAGGTATAGTTTTTGGGGAAAGTATATTCTTTTAATAACTTTTTAAGTAGCTTGTTGCTACTTCTTGTTATCTCCGTCAAAACTAACTGATTCACCTCTTTTTTTTTCTTGGCTAGGAATTAATTTCTTTTTAAATAAAAACACTCTCAACCAGGCACTTTTTCCTCACTATGAACACTGAATACTTTTTTCTTTTGGATGAAAATAATTTCACTTCAAGGAGACAGATGGGAAGACACAATCTCAACTATGAGCATCTTGCAGGCCTGGTGGTTAAAGAGGTTGATAGGTCTGTGGGTTTCATTTTATCCTCCCACAGTCTCACCAATTGTTAGCAGTGCATGTGATGCCACCAGGCCCTGGTGTCAGCCCATGATGGCTATGGGAAAGACACAGCTTTTAAAATGCAAGTCTGAGTTTCAGAGATCCAGCAGATGCATGAGCAGGGGCAGTGGGTTACATAGTTCCTGCCTGTAATGCCTGGCTCTTGCATTCTCTGCAATCTCCCCTTATGCTAGTTAACCCCAAATTCTCCTTGAAAAAAAGCTTGGGAATTTTATTGTAAGCAGTGTTATTGATATGAGTACTTTCCCTCCAATAGTTGCACTTAAAATATCCATTTAAGCATGATCCGTATGTCTGTTTTAAATGTCTATGCCTGTAGTATTTACAATAGGAAATTGACAATAATATTTTTATACAGCTTCAAAATATTCTATATTTCAAAATGAAAAGCAAGTTAATATGAAAACCCTCCAGTTTTAACCTATGGTGTCAAGACAGCAGGAGAAAGGAGACAGAGTGAGATGTTGAGATGTTTTCTTAGGGGACTCTCAAAGTCAAAGTCAGGTCACCTGAGTGCCAGGTCTGCTCAGCACAGACCAATGGCAGGCATGTGTTCAGTAAATGGAGACAGCACAGTCCAGAGGCAAGCTCTTTGGAGCAGTCTTCAATTATGTGTCGTTTATTGTTTAACCAAACTGCTTGCTATTCCAAAAGTGTTGGCCCTGTCTCTTTAGCTGCCTGGTGTTCAATTGCATTTTCACCACCTTCCTCAGCCACTGCATGTTTTAGATCTATTTTTTATGTCAGGATAGCTTTTTCTCTTTGCTATTGCTTCAGAAAAATGCTGTGGGAAAAAAAAATGCTTCCTAAGATTTTATTTTTCCCTCTTATTTATTTATTTTTTATTTTTGTTTGGCCGCTGGGTAACTCCTGTATACTCCTTTCAGATGCAGCATGAGATTAGATTTTTTAGAAATTACACTGCCTGTCATGTCTGTATTAGAGCAATCTGTCATCTTCACGTTGGAAACCCTGGATGCTGTCTCCAGCCACTGTTTCTTTAGGACCTACATATAGTATTTTGGAATGTATAGTAATAGGGGTTTCATGAACAACGTCAATAGCCTGTTATTCTTCATATGCTGTTCTAAATTATAGATATTACCAGACATCCCAGTGTGGCATTAGGAGATGATTCTATGGTTAACACAGGAGAACATTCACAGAAATACCAGGCAAAAGCAAATGAAAAGACTAAAATATATTGCTTCTATTAGTTTTAAAAGCTGACTTGGATAGCAGCAGCAACTTGGTCATAGGTAGCAATACATTAGGCTCTATCCAATATTTCTTCTTTCCATTTTATAAATAACTAAGTAAATATATGGCACACTTATCCTCCACCTCTCCTTCCCTCTCCAAGTTGGTCAGTGCTTAGCTTGGCAACTACCAAAATAAAGGTCTGTAATTCTTTCAGACATTTGCTAAAGGTGGGAGCCCAGTGGTAGCTTTAGAATAATATCTATTATTAAAGCACATCCATTTTGTAAAGAGGATCCATGCCAGGAAGCACTCCAAAGGACCCACTCACATTTTATCTTAAGGAGGTTGGTATTTAAAATGTCAAAATGAAATAGTTCACATAGCTGAAGGAAAGCAGTGAAAAGGCAGGCAAATGAAGCAGTGTAACTTGAACTTCCAGAGTAGCTAACCCAAGGGTCTTACTTGCACACAGAACCTGTGTGCTCTTCACGAAGCAAGTTTTTCTGCAGTGATACGGATTTTGGAATAAGTGATTATGGCTGGGATCCTGTACACATCAAGTTGCAAAACACAAGCTTTTTCTTTCCATTCATTCATATTTCTTGCAGACAAGTTATTTATAGCTGCAAAGAGTGGGACTCCATCATTAAATATGGATGCATGTTGTAGTCATTTGTGTGTTTCTGAGCACACAACTAGCATTTATTCCATGTTAA
Source organism: Nomascus leucogenys (assembly GCF_006542625.1). NCBI lineage: Eukaryota > Metazoa > Chordata > Mammalia > Primates > Hylobatidae > Nomascus > Nomascus leucogenys. Next base: position 69,690,937 of record NC_044387.1, read on the forward strand.
ATACACTAAACGCTTAGCCAGATCACAGTGAAGGTTATAAGCATCTTACTCACGTGTCCATATATTTTTAAATCCAGAAATGTTATTTAAAATGAGCATATGTATTTAAAATTCTCTCATTACATGATTGGTTATAAATTCACAGACAACTGCATATAAAAGGTTTTCTAAAATACTATGTGGTAATGACATGAATCTATGGAAACAAATGAATACAGTCACATTGTCTTTAAAATCTGACGTTGTAAACAGTATGAGGAAAACATGAAAGTGTGGTACAAACCACACATGCTCTGGCAATCTAGAAAAATATTTTCCTCTTCACAAAGTCTATTTCTCTTACTCTTAATTCACAATTTAATCTTTTCTTTTTGTTATATATTGGATGTGAATTTTCAACGGTTTGAAATATTTGAGCATTTCTGTCCCTCGCACCACAGAGATGTAAGCATACAAATTTCTCATTGTAATAAAACCTATTTGAAAGCTGCATTTTCTGTATACCATTTTTTCATATTGGTAGCACAATAATTACAAAGTCAGGACTGTATCTTTTATTTCTTATATTTTGGTGCAGTTTTAGAAACTATGAATTTCAGATATTTTACTTTCATTGTGAAATTCGAAAATTAACAATATCATTTGACATTTATGTCATATTCCAACTGTAACTTGAGCAGTTGTGTGCGTAGACGTTCACAGAAGTATAATTTTTTTCAGATTTGCATAGCTAATGTATCGATTACACCATTTTCCACATCATGGAAGTAGTCAATCTTTTTTTATATCCATCCATCTCATCAACCTTAATTGGTATTTACTTGGTGCTTACTGTATTGCATATATGGTACTGTGGTAAATGCATGTGAAGATTTAACTTTAGGTGAACAATTTGGTTCAGTAATATTGTGCTCTCACACACACAAATACACATCAATGTAAAGGAATCTATATGTGATTGAAACTAAATGTCTGTGCAAGCAGTGTGGGTCTGGCCTATTTGTCCAGCAGTCTCTGGATGTGCCGGAGCTTCTGCATTCATGAGTGAATATGCAGCAATGATATTTGGCGAGCACAGACGCATTTCTACCAGCTGCACGGCACTTTGGCATCTACCCAACAGCACAAGAAGGATATAGAGATCATTTGGCTGCTTTATTTATTTTCAGAGGTCATGTGTCAGTTGCATATATGTTTTATTAAATTAAAAAAATGTATTAACTACTACCTCCCCAACTCCAAAGCATCAAATAATTTTTTCTTATTTTAAAGCAAAAATAATTTGGATATTATTCATAATTGATAATTTCACAATGTTAATATTAACTATCAAACCATTATTGATGTTTCACAGAAGGTATGCTACTTCTGCATAGAAATTTCACCGAATATTTTTATTTATTCTCTCAAATACTCCATCTGTTTGCATGAACGACATTCCTATCAAATCACTAGAGTTGTTTCCAGAATTTGGGAGGCAGAGTATCACAACGTGTAGAAGAACAACGAAGAGACTGAAAAATAATTACCACATTGAAAAACTTCTCTCGCGCTGTCCCCATCCCTGTTTATATACAACAATGAATAAAAACCCAAGACATGTTTACATAAGTATGGTTATTAGCTACCTAGCTGTTAAACGGGCAAAATTTCTTTGAGACTTCAGTTAACAGTTGTCATTTGGTTGATAATTTGCATTCCTGATTCATAAGCCCAGCCCAGTCTTTAAATCTTCACATTTTGAGGGCACGTATGTGAGGAGGTGGCATATTTAACCTCTTAGTTCAAGTTAAATGTAGTGGTGAATGTGAAATCAGAAAAAAAAAAAAAAACTCACATCAGTAAACATGGAGCCTTAGTTAGAATCAGGGAAGAGAGGGATACTAGCGGGGGCTGAGGCATGATGTGCAAAAATGAGAAAGTAAGTTATGTACAGACTGTTTGACTATAATATTAAGGTCCTATTGCTTTTTAAATTAATGTTCCATAGTACAGCTATGTTACAGCCAAAAATGTATACATAACACACCTCCCTGGGGCTTAAGAATGCTTGTGATTTACTTTCTTAAGAAGGAGGAAATTCCAGTTTTACTCGTTTATAGGTGTGCTGCATTTTTGTTCTCTTCAAGTAAGCCAAGAAGTACAGATAAACTAATGTAAAAAATGGCCTCCTTCTACAGACTGAAAATAATTTTTGTATTGGAAATTTTAAACCTTATTTTATGATTCTTCCATTAAATCAAGGCAATGAAAAATTGCTAAAATTAGCATATGATCTCAATGGAGTAAATTAACCATTGCTTTAAGGTTAAAATAGTGAGTGAAGGATTGTACTTGAAACCACAAAACAATACATTTGTGTACCAAAGGATTGCTTCTGCAGGAGAAGCCACAACAGCAAGCCTCAGGAATTGGTTCAACCTCAGCAAATAGTGTCAGTTGGTATTATGACCATGAAGGAGACAATATGATACAGCAAAAGGCATTTCTACCACCTCTAAAACTTCTGTTATACAAGTCACTGTTTATCTGTTCTGAATTCGTTGGGAATAAGAGGAGGTGGAACAGGCATTACGCTTTTTGCTTATTGGCCCATTTGTTGTACCATTCCTGAGTTACAGATTTCGGATCTATAAACCCATTGGAAGTCTTTCCCCAGCAATACAGATGTCAAAGGAACCACTTACAGTAGGAGAGTTAAACAGTGGCTTGCATAAAATCCTGGTGGTCCACCTGTCTTTCTATGTTACCTGGGAAAAAGATTCAGTGAAAGTCTGCAAACCCTCACAGCCCACATGGCCCAATCACACCAGGCTTGAGGAACCCTGGTCTCAGGCCCTCCTACACCTCAGATGCCATCCCTGCCACCTGACTTCACAGAGCTTTGCTAAGCCAACTCCAAGTTGTTAGTAAAACACAGTAATGATGGCCCATTCCTGTGTTGTTATTTAAATTCGTTCGGCAGAGAGGAAATATAAGAATGGTTTCTTGGAGGTCAAGCTATTTCTGTCTATGGAGAAGTAGTATGCTCAGAGCCAGAATAAGGAATAGGTTGGCAGAGCTAGCACCAGGGGCACTAAAATGTCTGTGAGGCCAGTCTAGCTGACTAAAAATGCTGGGAGCTGTAGCAAATTGCATTTTCCAGAGCTCCTCTCAGGGAGGAATTGCAGATGATTGGAAGACATAATATGATAAGCTGTTCCCTTACCCTTCTAGCCCCAGCTAAGCAGGGTGCCTGAAACAAAGTAGGTGCTAAATAATATTCATTGACCAGAAATGATGGGAAGTGTGACCTCCAGAGGCATGTTCAAGTAGGAAATGATCACTTGATGGTCTCTAAAATGCTTTCAAAGGAACATTTATTTTCTTCTAAAATGCCCTCTAGAGAATGTTTGTTCCTTGAGTGGGGAAGGTACCCTGAATTGCTCTGCAGTTTGAAGGAGAGTCTGATATCTGAACCAACACTTCTCTGCTTTTGCTTCTCTCAGTGCTCAGCCTGTCTGCTCATATATGTTCCATGTTCAAAGACTATCAGTTGGAAGCAGTGCGAAATTATTAGCATGCCCTGTGTGCCCACATGTCTCAGTTTGGCCCTGAAAGGGATGCTATAGCTTTGGACTTGCTTGAAGATATATATTTTTTGGATTTCTAGCCCCAGTTCTGTTAATTCATTCATCTTGGTGTCCAGACAAGAAGAACTGTTAAGATTCATGACTCAATGCCTTGTCAGTGAAGAACCCCTGCCCCCATCATCCCCCAAAATGCTGGAGAGGGTATAACTGCCTGCACTGTTTCCAGTGAAATAATCAATGGGAATTGTTTATGTAAAGCAGCTTGGAGAAAATGTTTCACTGAATTTTATTAGAAATAAATTTGAAATTAAAAATATCTGAGAATGAATTTATTTCTGGACATAAGACCTTTTTAACTTCAAAAGAGTAAAATCATTGAAAAGTGTACATATTTAGATACACTACAGATATTTGAACAATTGCATTTAAACGCTTTTAAAATAATTGGTACCTTATAAAACATACAATTTATTACAACAAATCATGTTACACACAAGGAAACTGAGAGATCACTCAGTGGTGATCTACATAACCCTGTTTCCTCCATCCTTATTGAAAACATTTGGCCACCAAGACTTTATATGAAGTGCAGACTATAGTAACTTTCTCTACAATAATTCAGAGACAGGATTTTTTTCAGCTTTATTGAAGTATTATTGACAAATAAAAATTGTATATATGTCTAGTGTACAACATGCTTTATACATTGTGAAATGATTACCGCAGCTATGCTAATTAACATACTTACCATCTCACATAGTTATATCTATTTTGTGTGTGTGTGTGTGTGTGTGTGTGGTGAGAGCTACTCTCTTAGCAAATTTCAAGTATACAACCCAGTGATATCATCTGTAGTCACCATGCTGTACATTAGATCTCTAGAACTTATTTATCCTGTATAAGTGAAACTTTGTGCATTTTGACCAACATCTCCCCATTTTCCCCACGCTCCAGCCCCTAGACAGCCACTAATCTACTCTCTGCTTCTACCAGCTTGACTTCTTTAGATTCCACTGTTAGAATGACTGCCATCAAAAAGACAAGACACGTGCTGGTGATGATGTGGAGAAAAGTTAAGATCATGCGGTATTTGTCCTTCTGTGCTAGACTTATTTCACTTTGCATGGTGTTTTTTTTTTTTTTTTTTGAGATGGAGTTTCACTCTGTCACCCAGGTTGGCATGCAGTGGCATGACCTCAGGTCACTGCAACCTCTGCCTCCTGGGTTCAAGCGATTCTCCTGCCTCAGCCTCCTGAGTAGGTGGGACTATAGGTGCGCACCACCACACCCGGCTAATTTTTTTTTTTTTCTTTTTCGGGAGAACGGGGTCTCGCTATATTGCCCAGGCAGGTCTCGAACTCCTGGGCTCAAGCTATCCTCCCGCCTCTTGCCTCCCTGAGAGCTGGGATTACAGGTGTGAGCCACTGCAAATTTTGTATTTTTAGTAGAGACAGGGTTTCACCATGTTGGCCAGGATGGTTACAATCTCCTGACCTCATGATCCACCCACCTTGGCCTCCCAAAGTGCTGGGATTACAGGCGTGAGCCACTGTGCCCGGCCTCCTCTTTTTTAAGGTTGAATAATATTCCATTGTAAATGTATATGAGACATTTTCTTTATCCATTTATTTGTCATTGAACATTTAGGTTGATTCCCTATCTTTGCCACTGTGAATAGTACTGCAATGAGCATGAGAGTGCAGATATCTCTTTGAGATATTGATATCATTTCCTTTGGCTATATACCCAAGAATGGAATTGCTGAATCACATGGTAGTGCTATTTTTAATTTTTTGGATGAAACTCTATACTGTTTTCCATAATGGCTATAGCAATTTTCACTCTCACCAACAATGCACAAGGGTTTTCTTTTCTCCATATCCTCACCAACACTTGCTATCTTGTCTTTTTGATAGCAGTCATTCTAACAGTTGAGAAGTGATATCCCATTGTGAATTTAATTTGCATTTCCCTGATCATTAGAGAAACTTCTCTGATTTTTGCAATAATGCTCAACAAAAATGTTGAGCATTTTTTCATATACCTGTTGGTCATTTGTATGTCTTCTTTTGAGAAATGTCTGTTCAGCTCCTTTGCCCACTTTTTAACTGGGTTGTTTTCTTGCTATTGAGTTTTGTGAGTTCCTTATGGACTTTAGGTATTAATCCCTTATCAGTTTGTAAATATTTTCTCCCATTCCATAGATTGCCTTTTCACTCTGTTAATTATTTCCTTTGCTATGTATAAGCTTTTTAGTTTGATGAAATCTGATTTGTATATTTTTTTGCTTTTGTTGCCTGTGCCTTTAGGGTCATATCCAAAAAACAATTTGCCCACACACCAATGTTAAGATGTTTTTTCTATGTTATCTTCTAGTAGTTTTATAGTTTCAGATTTTACATTTAAGTCTCTAGTCATTTTGACTTGGTTTTTGTAGATAGTGCAATGTGAGGATCTAATTTTACTCTTCTATACATGGATATCCAGTTTTCCCAACACCATTTATTGAAGAGACTGTCCTTTCCCCATTGTGTGTTCTTGACAACTTTGTCTAAGAACAATTGGCTGTAAAATGTGTCGATTTATTTCTGGGCTCTTTATTTTGTTTCATTGTTCTGTATGCCTGCTTTTAATGGCAGTACCATGCTGTCATTGTCACTATAATTCTGTCGTATATTTTGAAATTAGGTAATGTGATATCTTCAGCTTTATTCTTTTCGCTTGAAGATTGCTTTGCTATTTGGGGCCTTTTGGGGTTCCATGTGAATTTCAGAATTTTTTTTTCGACTTCTGCGAAAAATATCATTGAAATTCGGATAGAAATTGCTTTGAATCTGTAGATTGCTTTGAGTAGTATGGACATTTTCACAATATTAATTTTTTCAACCCATGGACATGGGACATCTTTTCATTTCTTTTATCTTACAGAGATAAGATTTTAAAAAGAGATAAAAATAAACAAACAAAAACCCCTCATAAACTTCATGCTTTAAAGAACATGGTTTTGTGGTTTGAAATGCTTTACATAATGAGATTCCTGAATGAAGTATGATCTATTGTACAATCAGAAATCATGATATATGTTAACAATATCCCCAAAGACTGAAATATAGCATAGCTATAATATTTTCTCTTTTTTGAGACAGGGTCTTGCTTTTTCACCCAGGCTGGAGTACAGTGGCACAATCATGGCTCATTGCAGCCTCAACCGCCCAGGCTCAGGTGATCCTCCTACCTCAGCCTCCCAAGCAGCTGGAAGTATAGGCATACATCACCACACCCAGCTAATTTTTTTATTTTATTAGAGATGGGGTTTCACCATGTTGCCTATTGGTATAATACCTATAAAAATGTCTTGGTGGTGAAATTCAGCCTATAGTACTTCTTACTTAATTGCCAGAATTTCTGAACATTTATAAAAGGGGATTTGTTAAATCCTTCATTGAAATTCTAGAGTGTTTAATTTCCCTGACTTTTGTTTCTGGATTACCACTCTTTAAAACCTCTGACAAATCACAAAGAAGAATGGGAAACAAAAAAGGCCTATTGCTGGAAGAAGTGAAACTAGATAAAGATCAATTTTAAAACAGCCAAATAAATAAGCAGACAGACAAAACCCTGAATATATTTCTTTAGTTACATACCATGTTTGCAAATTGGGAATACTGATACATTTTTGTTAACTTTTGATGTTATTCTCTGGAGTATTCAAATTGCAAAGATACAATTTTTAGTCTGAAAAGAGACTTAAAGAGACATGATTTGAATGTTGAATGCATAAAAATAGTTTCTGTTGATGTATTATTAAACTGAGAACAATAAAAAATTTAAGAGGAATCTGTCATTTTCTGTTTTCCCTTTGAGATTCAAGGGAGATACTTATTGCATTATCATTTTGGATCAAAACGTGTTGCAATAAATAAGCTTACTGATATTTAGCAATGCAGGGAGATGATATCCAATCTTTTCTCCTGCCATTCTACTCTTAACCCCATAAGTAAGGTTAGTTTCAGGTAAATGCTTCTGCCAGAAAACTGTCTGATTGTAGTCTCTGAATTTACCCCTCAGGTACTGAGTTGTTTGTAGTTATCAATAGCAAATTAAAAAACTGGGTCATTATCAGCTCTTAGAGAGGTGAAAGCAGGTGGGACTGAGATAACGGCTCCACATTTAGTCTTTTTTGTTTGTTTGCTTTGTTACAGGTACCTGTGTGCCTCTTCTTTGCAGAAGTAGTTTCTTGTTCCATGGCTCCTAATGGCCATTTCCCTGGCACTGAATATTCCAGGGCTCTATTCTGCCCACTCTTGAATTTCACCTAGTTGTTGTCCGTGAGAATTTGCAAATATCTGATTATAGACATTATATGTGTATGTGGATTCATAATTTTAATATTAGAAAACAAAATAACAAAAAGATAAAAATCACATCCACAACTTACAGTAATCACTGTTAACATTTTGGAACATATATTTTCAATACATTTTCTATGCATAGATGTAAATGTCAGGCATTAGATAGCCTAACTTGGTCAAAAAATATGTGTCTATTTTTTCTTCATTTTTAATGTTCTCATAATATTTCATCCTACAAATCTACCACATTTTTAACCAATGTATAGTTTTGACACTTAGATTGTTTTAAATTTCATGTTATAATAAATAGTTTTGCTTTATTGAGTAGTACACCTATAATATTTTCCTAAGGATGATAGAGGGTTTTTCTAAGGATAAACCCTATAAAGTAGAATTTTAAAAATGGAACCTGGAATGGTTGATCTTGTTATTTCCATGCTTCGGATCTGTGCTACTCAGGGTATGCTAACTACTATAAAATATAAAAGATAACCTGAAACTCACAGAGCTTTAATACCACAAAGATGTATTTTTTGCTCATGCAGAGTCTCATGAGGAGGTTCCTGGTCAGTGGCTCTCATTGGTGGCTCTCTTCCAAGCAGTAAACTCAGAATCCTGACTCGTTTCACTGTATGTTTCCATCATCAAGGGGTCAATGGGGACTGTCCTAATATAACTCAGGATGTTTTATGGCTGTGCCTGAAACAGAGAACATCACTTCAGCTCACACCAAGTTGCCCATGACTTATAATCATAACTCTGTCTATTATCTATCTATCTATCATCTATCTATCTATCTATCTATCTATCGTCTATCTAATCTATGTGTCATGACTCAATGTATCTATCTGCTGTGTTTGTGAGTGTGTGTGTTTGTGTATGTTTGGAGTGGTAATGATAGCAAATAAAGTGGTTTTTTTTTTTTTTTTTTTTTGTCCAGGAGGAAAATGAAATGTTTTGGTGAACACATGTAATTGTTTCTGTCCCAGGAACATTTTTCTTAAATAGTATACTCATGTAACCTGAGGGAGTATCAATTCATGCCTTTTGTCCTGGTATGAATGCTCGTAACACCTCTCTCACTCTCAAAATATCTTGGTTGAGGACAAGGCAGAGCAAGATGGCTGAATAGAACCCTCCAGCAATTGTAGCCACCTCTCCCCAAAAGGAACACCAAGTTGAACAACTATCCACACAAGAAAGCACATTCATAAAAAACAAAATCAGGTGAGCAATCACGATACCTGACTTGAATATCATATCAAGGAAAGGGGCACTGAAGAAGGTAGGAAAGACAGTCTTGTATCACCGACATCACCACTTTTGCATCACTGGCAGCAGCCACGTGGTGTGGAGAGAATCTGTGTGCTTCAGAGGAGAGCGCAGTGATTATGAGACTTTGCATTGAATTTAGTGCTGCCTTGTTACAGCAGAAAGCAATACAGGGCAGAATTTGGCTGGTGCCCACAAAGGGAATATTTAGAGCGACCCTAGCCAGAGGGGAATAACCCATCCCAGCAATTAGAACGTGAGTTCTGGCTAGCCCCACCACCACAGGCTAAAGCTGCTGGGGTCCTAAATAAACTTGAAAGGCAGTCTAGGCAACAAGGACTGCAATTTCTGGGCAAATCCTGGTGCTACGCTGGGTTTGGAGCCAATGGACTTGGGGTGCACACAACCTAGTGGGACACCAGCTGGGGTGGCCAAGGGAGTGCTTGTTTCACCCCTCCCTCAACCCCAGACAATTCAGCTTGCAGCTCTGAGAGGGACTACTTCTTTCCACTGAGGAGAAGAGAGGAGAGGAAAGGAGAAGGGAGGGGAGGGGAGGGGAGAGGAGCGAAGGAAAGATAACTTTGTCTTGCAGCTTGGATACCAGCTCAGCCACAGTAGGATGGGGCATAAGACAGAGTCTTGAGACTCCCATTTCAGGCCATATCTCTGAGATGATATTTCTAGACACACCCTGGCCCAGAAGGGAACCTGCTGCCTTGAGTGGGAGGACCCAGTCCTGGAAGAAGTCGTTCCCTGCTTACCAAAGAGCCCTTGGGCCTGGAATAAACATCAGCAGTTGCCAAGCAGTACTCCCTGTGAGCCCTGGATGCGACCCAGTGCAGTGCAGGCTTCAGGTGTGACCCATCACACTCCCAGCTGTGGTGGCCATGGGGCGGGGCACAGGTGGGGGGTGGGGGGCAGATTTCTTCTGCCTGAGGAAAACATAGGGAAGCATAAAGGAGATTTCATCTTGTAGCTTGGGTACCAGCTCAGCCACAGTGAGGCAGAGCACAAAGTGAGCTCCTGAGGCCTCCAATTCCAGCCTTTGGCTCCTGATCAGCATTTTTGGACCCACCTTAGGCCAGAGGGAATCTATTACCCTGAAAGGAGATACTTGGTTCCGGCAGCATTCATCACAAGCTGACTGAAGAGCCCTCAAGCCTTGAGTGAACATTGGCAGTAGCCAGGCAGTGCTCACCACCGGTCTGGGGTGGTGCTGGCCACAGGGAAAGAGGTTTCTTCTGCCTGAGAAAAGACGAGAGGAGAGTGGGAAGTACTTTGTCCTGATGTTTGGATGCCAGCTCAGCCAGAGTAGAATAGAGCACCAGGTAGATCCCTAAGGTTTATGATATGGTTGGGCTCCATGTCCCCACCCAAATCTCATCTTGAATTGTAATCCCCGCATGTCGAGGGAGGGACCTGGTGAGCGGTGACTGGATCATGGGGGCAGTTCCCCCCATGCCATTCTCATGACAGTGAGTGAGTTCTCATAAGAGCTGATGATTTTAAAGTGTGGCACTTCCTCACGCACTCTCTTCCTCCTGCCAGCATGTAAGATGTGCCTTCCTTCCTCTTGTTTCCTGAGGCCTCTCCAGCTATGCAGAACTGTGAGTCAATTAAACCTTGCTTGTTTATACATTACCCAGTCTCAGGTGGGTAGCAGTGTGAAAATGGAATAATACAGTTCCCAACTCCAGGTCCTGGCTCCCATATAGCATTTCTGGACCCACCCTGGGCTAGAGGGGAGCTCACTGTCCTGAAGGTAAGGATACAAGCCTGTTAGGATTTACCACCTGCTGATTGTAGAGCCCCTGGGCCTTGAGGGAACATTGGTGGTTACCAAGCAGTGGTTGCTGTAGGCCTTAGGCAAGAGCCAGTGACATGTTGGCTTCAGGTCTGATCCAGTGCAGTCCCAGTGGTGGCTGCTACATGGTTGCTTGTGCCATCTCTTCTCCAGCTCCTGGCAGCTCAGCAGGGAGGGGGACTCCATTAGTTTGGGAGAAACTAAGGGGAGAGAATGAGAGTGTCTGCATGGGAATCTGGAGAATTATCTTGGATCTTACCCAAGACAACCAAGGCTGTATCTGTGTGAGTCTGCAAAGGTCACAGTATTTCTGGGCTTGGGCTGCCTCCTAATGTGGATATGGCTGCAGTGACCAAAGACTTAAATCACAACTCAATTCCCTTTGAACACTTCAAAAGCCTTCCCAGAAAGGATGGGTACAAACTGTGAAGACTATAATAAATACCTAACTCTTCAATACTCATACTATGATGAACATACATAAGCATCACGACCTTCCAGGAAAACATGACCTCACCAAATGAAATAAATAAGTCACCAGTGACCCATCCCAGAGTGACAGAAATATGTGACCTTTCAGACAGAGAATTCAAAATAGCTGTTTTGAGAAATCTCAGTGAAGTTCAAGATAACATGGAGAAGGAATTCAGAATCTAAAAGATAAATTTGACAGTGAAATAATTAAAAACAATCAAACAGAATTTCTGGAGCAGAGAAATTTCAACTGACATACTGAAGAATGCATCAGAATTTCTTAATAGCAGAACTGAAGCAGAAGACAGAATTAGTGAGCTTGAAGACAGGCTTTAAAAAACGCAGAAGATACAGAAAACAAGAAAAAAAGACTGACGTTCACCTGCAAGATCTAGAAAATAGCCTCAAAAGTGTTATTGACCTTAAAGAGGAGGTAGAGAGAGAGATCAGGGTAAAAAGTTTATCAAAAGGAAAATAACAGAATTTTCCAAACTGAGAGAAAAGTATCAATATTCAAGTACGAGAACATTATAGAACAAATAGATTTACCCCAAATAAGACTACCTCGAGACATTTAATAAACAAACTCCCAAAAGTCAAAGATATAGAAAGGATTCTGAAAAGCAGCAAGAGAAAAGAAACAACATACAAAGGATATCCAATACGTCTGGAAGCAGACTTCTCAGTGGAAACATTACAGGCCAGGAGAGAGTAGCATAACATATTTAAAGTACTGTAGGGAAATATTTTAATCATTGAATAATGTGTCCAGTGAATATATCCTTTAAACATGAACAACAAATAAAGACTTCCCCAGACAAAAGCTGAGGGATTTCATCAACACCAGATCTACCCTACAAGAAATGCTAAAGGGAGTTCTTCAATCTGAAAGAAAAGGCTATTGATGAGCAATAAGAAATCATCTGAAGGTACAAAACTCACTGGTAATAGTAAGTACACAGACCAACACTGAATATTATAACACTGTAATTATGTATAAATGACTCATGTCTTGAGCAGAAAGACTAAAAGATGAACCTATCAAAAATAATAACTACAATAACTTTTTAAAACATAGTATAATAAGACATAAATAGAAACAAAAAGTTAAAAAATGAGGAGGGGGTATGAAGTTAAAGTATAGTTTTTATTAGTTTTCTCTTTGCTTTTGTAATCAGTGTTGCCATTGGCTTAAAATAATGGGTTATAAGATGTTATTTGCAAGCCTTATGGCAACATTAAATTAAGAAACCTACAAGAGATATACAAAAAATAAAAAAGCAAGAAATTAGAACATACCACCAGAGAAAATAACCTTCACAAAATGGAAAACAGGAAGAAAGGAAAGGAGGGAGAGAGGGAGGGATGGAGGGAGGGAGGGAGAGGAAGGAAGGTAGATAAAACAATCAGAAAACAAATAACAAAATGGCAGTAGCAAGTCCTTATTAATAATAACATTTAATGTAAATGAACTAAACTCTTCAATCAAAAAACAATGAGTGGCTGAATGGATAAAAAAAACAAGACCCAGTGACATGTTGTCTGCAAGAAACACATCTTGCCTATAAAGACACACATAGACTGAAAATAAAGGGATGGGAGAAGATATTCTATTCAAATGGAAGCCAAAAAAGAGCAGGAGTGGCTATATTTATATCAGACAAAAAGATTTCAAGAAAAATACCATAAAAAGAGGCAAAGGAAGTCATTATACAAAGATAAAGGGGTCAAATTCAAGAAGAGTATCACAATTGTAAATATATATGTACCCATTACGGGAGCACCCAGATATACAAAGCAAATATTATTAAAACTAAAGAAAGAGATAAGAAATCAATACAATTTGGTGACTTTAAGGCCCAGCTTTCAGCACTGGACAGATCTCCCAGACAGGAAATCAAAAAAGAAACATTGGACTTAATCTGTTCCACAGATCAAAGGGACCTAATAAATACTTGCAGAACATTTCACCCAATGACTGTAGAACACACATTCTTCTCCTCAGCACATGGATCATTCTCAAGGATAGACCACATGTTAGGCCACAAAACAGATCTTAAAGATTTCAAAAAATTGAAATCATATCAAGTATTTTTTCTGACCACAAGGGAATAAAACTAAAAATTATTAATATGAGGAACTTAGAAAACTATACAAACAAATGGAAATTACACAATATGCTTCTGAATGACTAGTGGGTAAATGAAAAAGTTAAAAAGAAAATTTAAAAGTGTCTTGAAACAAATGAAAATGAAAGCACAATGTATCAAAACCTATGGGATGCAGAGAAAGCAGTACTAGGAGGAAAGTTTATAACAATAAGCACCTACATCAAAAAAGTAGAAAAATGTCAAATAAACAACTTAATGGTGCATCTCAAAGAACTAGAAAGGCAAGAGCAAACCAAACCCAAAATTAGAAGAAAAGAAATAATAAAGATAAGATCAGAAATATATGACATTGAAATAAAAAACAACACACAAGGTAATAAAACAAAAGGTTTTTTTTTAAAAAAAAATAAACAAAATTGACAAACCTTTAGCAACACTAAGGAAAAAAAAGACCCAGATAAATAAAATCAGAGATGAAAAAGCTGACATTAGATCTGATACCACAGAAATTCACAGAATTATTAGTGGACTACTTAATAACTATATACCAATAATTGGGAAACCTAGAAGAAATGGATAAATTCCTACACACACACAACCTATCACAATTAAACCATGAAGTAATCCGAACCCTGAATAGACCAATAGGAAGTAATGAGATCAAAGCTGTAACGAAGTCTCCCAGTATAGAAAGCCCAGCACCCAATGACCTCACTGCTGAATTTTACCAAACATTTAAAGAAGAACTAATACCAATCCTGTTCAAACTACTCTGAAAAATAGAAGAGGGAATACTTCCAAACTCATTCTATGAGGCCAGTAATATATTGATACCAAAACCAAACAAAGAAACATTAAAAAAAGAAAACAACAAGCAAAGTTGTTGACACATATTGATGCAGAAATCCTCAACCAAAAACTAGCAAACTGAATTCAACAACACATTAAAAATATCATTTATTATGATCAAGTGGGATTTATCCCAGGGATGCAAGAATAGTTCAATATATGCAAATAAATAAATGGATACATCATATCAACAGAATGAACAAAATCCATATAATTATTTCAAAGCATTTGATAGTTTTCAACATCCCTTCATGATAAAAAAAACCCAAAAACTGAGTATAGAAGAAACATACTTCCAGCATAATAAAAGCTGTATATGACAGACCCACAGCTAGTATCATACTAAACAGGGAAAAATTAAAAGCCTTTCTTGTGAGATCTGGAACATGACAAGGATGACAACTTTCACCACCGTTATTCAACATAGTACTGAAGTCCTAGCTAGAGCAATCAAACAACAGAAAGAAATAAAGGGCATCCAAATTAGAATGGAAGAAATCAAATTATTGTTGTTTGCAGATAATATGATCTTATACTAGTAAAAACCTAAATACCACCAGAAAACTATTAGAAATGATAAACAAATTCAATAAAGTTGCAGGATACAAAATCAACATACAAGAATCAGTAGCATTTCTATATGTCAACGTGAACAATCTGGAATAGAAATAAAAAAGTAATCCCATTCACGATAGCCACACATGAAATTAAATACCTAGGAATTAACCAAAGAAGTGAAATATCTCTGTAATGAAAACTGTAAAACATTGATGAGAAAAATTGAAGAGAACATCTTAAAAAGGAAAGAGATTTCATGTTCATGAATTGGAAGAATCAATATTGTTAAAATGTTTGTACCACCCAAAGCAATCTACAGATTCAATGCAATCCCTATAAAATACCAATGAGATTCTTCACAGAAATAGAAAAAACAATCTTAAAATTTATGTGGAAATACAAAAGACTCAGAATAGACAAAGCTATCCTAAGCCAAAAGAACAAAACTGGAGGAATCATATTACCTGACTTCAAATTATATTACAGAGCTATACTAACCAAAACAGCATGATACTGGCATAAAAACAGACACATAGACCAATGGAACAGAATAGAGATCCCAGAAACAAATCCCATACATCTACAGTGAATTCATTTTTGACAAAGGTGCCAAGAACATATTTTGCAGAAAGAAAGAACAGTCTCTTCAATAAATTGTGCTTGGAAAAGCAGATATCCATATGCAGAAGAATTAAACTAGACCCCTATCTCTCACCACACACAAAATTCAAATCTGAATGGATTAAAGACTTAAATCTAAGACTTGAAACTCTGAAATTACTAAAAGGAAACATTGGTGAAACTCTTCAGTACATTGATCTGGGCAAAGATTTCTTGAATAATACCCCACAAGCACAGGAAACCAAAGCAAAAATGAACAAATGGGGTCATATCAAGTTAAAGAGCTTCCGCAATGAACAAAGTGAAGAAAACCCACAGAATGGGAGAAAATATTTGCAAACTATACATCTAAAAGGGGATTAATAACCCGAACATATAAGAAGCTCAAACAACTCAATTAGAAAAAAAGTAGTAATTTTATTTAAAAACGGGGAAAATATCTGAATAGACATTTTTCAAAAGAAGGTATACAAATGGCAAACAGCTATATAAAAAGGTGCTCTACATCACTGATCCTCAGAGAAATGCAAACCAAACCACAGTGAGATATCATCTCACCCTAGTTAAAGTGGTTTTCATCCAAAGGATAGTCAATAACAAATGGTGGTGCAGATGTGGAGAAAAGGGAACTCTTGTACACTGTTGATTGGAATGTACAATCAGTATGGAGAATAGTATGGAAGCTCCTCAGAAAACTAAAAATAGAACTACCATATGACCTACCAATTTCACTGCTAGGTATATACCCAGAAGAAAGGAAATCAATAACTGAAGATATATCTGCACTCCCATGTTTACTGAAGCACTATTTACAATAGCAGAAGATTTGGAAGCAACCTAAGTGTCCATCAACAGACGAATGGATAAAAAAAATGTGGTACATATAAATAAGGAAATACTATTAATCCCTAAAAAAGAACAAGATCCTGTAATTTGCCACAACATGGATAAACTGGAGGTTATTATGTTAAGTGAAATAAGTCAGGAACAGAAAGTCAGACTTCACATTTTCTCACTAATTTGTTGGAGCTAAAAATTAAAACAATTGAACTAATGGAGCTAGAGAGTAGAATCATGGTTACCAGAGTCTGGGAAGGTGTGGGTGGGGTAGAGGAGAGTGAGGATGGAATGAGTACAAACAAATAGAAAGAATGAATAAGATCTAGTATTTGATATCACAACAGGGTGATTAGAGTCAACAAAAATTTATTGTACATTTAAAAATAACTAGCAGAGTATTCTTGGATTAACACAAAGAAATGATAAATGCTTGAGGTGATGGATACTCCACTTACCCTGATGTGATTTTTACACATCATATGCCTGTATCAAAGTATGTCGTGCACCCTTTAAATATATACACTTACTATGCACCCATAAACATTTCAAAATATTAAATTAGAAAAAGACAAAAATGTGTCTTGGTTTATATGTAAATTATATGATCATCCTAGCTGTGACTCTCTACTACCCAGATTCTAAAGTGTCCTGAATCCCTGTTCTCCAGTGTCCTGCATCCCACACCCTCTTCTGGCATCTGCATTGCCTATCCTATGCTGGCCAGATGGGTATCTCTGAATTTGGAACTCTAGAACAGTTTCCAGGGCAGAGGGACCAGTGCTGATGCTTATGATCGTTTCCTGAGAATAGAAGCTGCAAGAAGGTAGATTTTAGTTAAATATAAAAAAGACTAAAAAAAAGTAAAAATGAAAATAAATTTTAAAGATTAAAAAAATTAAAAAAGACATTTCTACAATTAACATCATTCAAAAAACTGAAATGTGATACCTTGTAAGGTAGTGAGTTTCCTATTCTGGGGGCAGTTCAAATGGAGATGCAATTAGCATTTACAAGAGATATTATAGAATGGATTCTTTAATTTATTGGAAGATTGGAATAGATACATTCTAAAATTCTCTTAGAATTTTAGATTTGAAATGACATGGCCCACTTGGAACAGGGCCAACTGGGTCTTTTTTAGGGGATCATTCATTGCTCTCAAATGCAGTCACTTAAGATAGCTGTGATATGAACTGAATCTTTAGATGAAGGGCTCAACCATATTTTCTAAAATAGTTTAATAGTAGCGATATTTTCAATGTTTCCAAAAGTGGAATTTCCTTTCTTTGCCTTAGGGAATTGCCACTATAGAATCTAATACTGTGTCTTTTCAACTGAACTGATAAAAACATGACTCTTCTTAAAGTCATTATTTTTAAGTACACTATTTTCTCTACAATTCTGGTCATGTTTGCTGCAAGTAAAAGAAAGAAACTGTGATTAATTACACTCACATGATGTAATGGATGGTTGCTAGCTTTGTTCTCTTTCCCTTTTGCATCCCTAGGGGCTTGCTTTGCCTCTAATGCCACATAAATTATTTCTTTTTCACTGTAAAAGAGAGAGAGACAGTGATATGGTTAGGCTGTGTCCCCACCCAAATCTCATCTTGAATGGTAGCTCCCACACGTGTGTTGTGGGAGGGACCTGGTGGGAGATAATTGAATCATGGGGGTGGTTTCCCCCATACTGTTCTGATACTCAATAAGTCTCAGGAGATCTGATGATTTTATAAGGGGTTTCCCCTTTCACTTGGCTCTCATTCTCTCTTGCCTGCCGCTGTGTAGGATGTCCCTTTGCTCATTGTCTTCCACTATGATTGTGAGGCCTCCCCAGCCAAGTGGAACTGTGAGTCCATTAAACCTCTTTTTCTTTGTAAATTACCCAGTCTCATGTATGTCTTTATTAGCAGCAAGAAAACAGACTAATACAGAGAGAGTGTGAGAGCAGGAGAAAGGGAGAGGGATAAATATTGAGAGGGAATAAAGACAAAGGAAAGAGAAAGATACGAAGTAGTCAGAGACAAAGTGATAGAATTGCTTTACTTTCAAATTAGGCCTTGGTAGAATTGCCTGGTGATGGAATAGTTAAAAATATGCTATAAAACACATTGATTTTCACATAAGTTAAAGAAGAATAGTATAATTTCAGAAAACGAAACCATCATTATGGACAATGAGAGCGAATAGAGAATACAGTCAAGTTTCTGCTTTGACTTTGCTCTGTATAAAAAAAAATTTTAAATATCATATTCACACTTACAAATTTGAAAATACGTAGTCTGATATATTTAAAGTGGCTGACTTCCTTTTTTAATTTTGTGGCCACTACAGTTTCTTTCCCTCTTTGAGGCACAAACCAAACCAAGGTCCCCTGGCTCTAGCTTCTGGTTGAGTTCCTGTTTGCATTTTGGAGTGTGGAGGCTGGCTTTGTGGTGGCCACCAGCCTGCCTTATCTATTCTCTTCTACCCTCTTCCTCATTCTTCTCCCTTTTTCAATTTTTGACAGCCCAGTCATAATTACAACAAACCTGAATATTTTTCCTAAATTGTTTTTCCTTTCAGAATTTACTTCTAAGAGAAGCCATGCCATTTGTTATACAGATTCAGAATTTGGTTTTATTTCATAATTAAAACTAAAAGCCTTATCTTTGAACAAAATGGATTAATTTAAGGATTTCTAGGAGTCAATTCGGATAAGGACAACATCAGAGGGCTCAATGAATCTGATGAATGTGTCATAACCTTTTGGAGACATGAGAAAGAGAAAAACGAAAGTCTCTTTTAGAACAATCGCCAAAACAGCAAAAAAATCTACCTCATGTGGCTCTTCTGAGCGTGAAAATAAAAATACTAGCAAAATTTTGCCCCCTAAACAGTTGCAAATTGATCTCATACTATTGTGTCTTACTTATTTTTAAGTGATATTAACAATTGTTGGCTTTATTGGTCAAGAACAAAAGTAGAGTGTTGTCACTTCTCAAAGAGTCAGCCTCTAAGTGTCTCATGTCAACTTCATTCTTACAGGTGTTAGCCGTTTTTCATTATTACTTATTTATTCCTCTTTTTTGACTCTCTTTATTCTCTTTTTTTCTGTCACTCACTTCTTCGTTTCCATAGTTTTAAATATCATCTAAAAGTTTTTGACTGTCAATTTGTATCTGCATTCTTCATTTTAGTAAAGATGTTACTCTGCTGTCTTCTCATTTGCTTTGTTTCTGATATGAAATCTGGTGTCATTGTTAAATTCGTTCTTTAGTAGCTACTCTATATATTTTCTATGGCTGTGTTTAGATTTTTCTTTATAACTGGTTTTAACCAATTTGATTATAATGTATCTAGGTATAGTTTTCTTCATGTTTCTTGTATTGAGTTTATTGAATTCTTAGGTATATAGGTTTTCATGCAATTTGGAAACATGACTTTTCCTAATATTCTTTCTGTTCTACTCTTTTTAAGAGACTTCAAATAAAGGCAAATTGGACCACTTGAAGTCATTCCACAGCTCACTAATCCTTTCATTATTTCTTACTTCTTTTCTTCTTTTGCATAGTTTCTATTGCTATGGCTGCAAGTTCACTAATGTTTTCTTCCATAATGTCTAATCTGCTATTAATCCCATGCAGCACTATTTTTTTTTAATTCTCATATTGTTATTTTCACCTCAACAAGTTTGTTTTTACCTCCAATTTTCTCTCTCTCTATTTAACCTTTTGAACATATGGAATACAGTTTTAAAAAAACGGTTTTAACATCCTTGTCTTTTAATTCTAACATCTGTATATGTCTGAATTTAGACAGATAAGATTGATTATATTGATTTCTTTTTCTCCTAATTATGGATGGGTCATTGTAAATTTTAACTTGTTGAGGGCTGGACACATTTTTGTTCCCTGCAAGTGTTCTTGAGCTTAGTTCTGGGATATAGTCAGTTACCTAGTTCTTGCAAACAGTTTGATCCTTTCAAATCTTGCTTTAAAGATTTGCTAAATGAGACAAAACAAGTGCTCAGTCCAGGGTTTATTAATCCCCACTACCGAGGGAAGGCCTTTTGTGTACTCTACCCATTGCCTATAAGCAATGAAGTTTTTATTCCGGCTGGTTGGGACAGGCACTATTTCTGGTCCTGCAGGAATTCCAAATATTCTTCAAGTGGTCCTTTCTCCAGCCTTGGATAATTTCCTCACATACATGAATGGATCTATACTTTGCTAAATACTTGAGGAGAACGCTATGTGGATCTCTGGAATTCTCTTTCTGTGTACTCTCTCCTCTTTGCTACTCTGTCCTGTGAACTCCGCCTCCTTGGCCTCCCAGCACTCTCCACTCCATCTCCTCAACTCAGAGTCTTCCAGGCTTTACTTGGGTTCCTCTTTCCTGTTTCAGAGCATGTAAACTCTCTCAAGGAAGTAACCCAGGGCAATTGTACACCTCATCCCATTGGTTTCTTTCCTCAGTTTCACTGTCCTTTGTTTGCCTGGTGTCAAGTGTCTTAACAACTGTCATTTCATATATTTTTTTCAATTTGTTCATTGTTTGAGGTTAGAGGATAAGTCCAGCCCCTATTGCTCCATGGTGACTGGAGGCAGGCCAGTCTCCAATTTTGGCCTTTTTCTTCAACAGCAACTACCCACTCAACATTAAAACTTGACTGTCTAACATTCTACATTATTGTGCACACAATTGAATTCTTTTTTATCTACAAAAGCTGCTTTTAAATTCTCCTCTGTGCTCTGGTCATTCAAGCCAAAATTTATAATCATCCTCTTTTATTTCTCTTTTATGCCCCATAGCCTATCCATAATCAAATACCATGAACTCCACCTTCCAGATACATTCCAAATCCAACCTCTTTGTACCTTAACTGATACTACTTCATTCCAAGACAACATCAGATTACTGCAATAGCTCAGTGTCAGTCCAGGATCTGGCAGGGTTAAAAGATAGTACACACAAACTGATGAATTAGGGAGAGAAGCTAAGGAGATTATTTGAAAAGGTGAAGGTAGGGTTAGGGAAACCAATAAAGAAATGTTCTATCAACAGGAAGCGATTTTCACCCAAAACCCTGAAGGGACAAAGGGAGTGAGCAGATACCAAAACTCAGGGAAATTAGGGGCTGACAGCGGCTGTGGCCTTGGTAGGGAGATGCAGCCAACCCTCAGCCACCTAGCAGGGAAGGAGCAGGGAGGCTTACTGCACCAGCTGCATTCTCTTCTCAGTCTTCTGCTGGCGGCTCCCATGAGCTAAAGTCAAGGAAACTCGGACATAGCACAGAAAGATCAGATTCTAGGGACCCAGAGTGGAGACAGGTACAGAGAGGGTCTGGAGGAGCAAATAGAAGTTCCTGAGCCCAGGCCCCCAAGTGGCCTCCTTATTCTATGCAAGTCTCCTACAGGCTGTTTATAGCAGCCACAGGAACCCTTTGAAGATATAAATCTATTTACATCATTCTAGTGCTTAAAACGCTGAAATGGCTTTCCTTGACACTTGGAATAAAATTTAAAATCCTTGCTCTAAAGTTCTTCCATGATCTCATCCTTGGCTACTTTTCCAGTGCAATCTCTAATTACTCTTCCCATCTCTTATTCTGCTTAAGCTACAATGGCCTTCCTGCTGTTCCTCAATACTCCAAATTCTTGCCTGTTTTGCACTTGCTGTTCTCTCTAGTGGAAAGCTCTTTCCCATCCCCTCATTTTATTTGAGTTTTTGAGAGGGCTTCTCAGATTGACCCATCTAAAATAGTAGGTTTTATTATTCTACAGCTCCTCATCCTTTTTTATTTTATATTTCTTCACTTATGACAACCTATTTATTATCCCCCTTCCTCCATTAGAATATAAGCTCCATGAAAATAAGGGCTTTGTCTCTATAGTGACTGCTGTGTCCCTGTAGTTACAACAGAGATTGTCACATTAAAAATATGCAAACATTAATTGAATAAGAAAAGGAATATCAGGTAATTATCTTCTTTTCCTAATCCAAAGAAACTGTCTTAAAGTCCCTCCTAATTGTTGCATCTTATTGTGTAACACTGTCATTTCATTTCATTTCCGTAGGCTTTCAGAGATTGTGTATTAGTTTGCTGGGGCTGTTATAATAAAGTGGCCCTGTCTGAGTGGCTTAAACAACAGAAACTATTTTCCCACAATTCTGGAGGCTGGAAGCCTGAGATGAAGGAATCATAAGGGTTGGTTCCCTCTGAAGACTGTAAGAAAAAATATGTCCCCTGCCTTTGCCCCAGCTTCTGGTGGTTTGCTGGAAATCTTTGGTATCTCTTGGCTCTGTCCTTATCTTCAGATGGCACTCTCCTGGCGTGCATGTCTGTCTCCAAATTTCTCCTCTTAACAGGAACACTAGTCATAGCTGATTAGGGGCCCACCTGATCCAATGTGACCTCATCTTGACTTAACTATTGATATCCTCAATGACTCATTTCCAAATAAAGTCATATTCCGAGGTACTGGGGGTTAGGACCTCAGCATATGAATATTGGAAAAACGCAATTCAACTCATAACAATTAGTGAGCTTGTCATATGAATCAAATAAATGACAATATGTAAGCATAAATAATTAAAATAATATTTTTAATGTTTTAATAATTTATTTTGAAGTAATTTCATATTTTCTGAAAAGTTGCAACAGAACAAAAAACTCCCGTATCCCTTCCAGTCTTACTCTTCTGTAAACATTTTGTTGTATTCATCACATTTTCTCTCTCTCTTTGTTTCTCCTTCCTTTTCTCCTCCCTCCTTCCTCCCCTCTGGTATACTACTCCTTTGCTGAACTATTCAAGAGCAAGTTGCAGTCTTACTACCCCATTTGCCCTTAAAAACAGCAGTATGTAAATCTCCAAAACAAGGTGTTGAGAGTTGGCAGACACCTACATAACCACACTGCAACCACCCAAATCAGTAAATCAATATTAATGCAACAATAACATCTAGTCAATGAAGCATATTAAATTTTTTCCCAAGTACCTCAACAAGGTCTCTTTTTCCTTTCTGGCTCAAGATTCAGTTCAGAATCACATATTGCCTTTAGTTGTCATGTGTATTTTTTCTCTTTTAATGTGCAACTGTTTCTTCATCTTTCCTTGTCTTTTAGGATCTTGACAGTTTGTTTCTGTGGGCTGTCCTTCAATCTGTCTGCCGGATTCTTCTTTGTGTCCAGTCTCAAGCTGTGCATTCCTGTAGGAATACCACAGAAATAATGCTGAGCTCATCTCAGTGAATCCATATCAGGGGCCACATGGAGTTGATCTGTCCTACAGCCGATGATGTTAACTTTGATCACATCCAAGTGGATGTTTGTCAGATTTCTTCACCTTAAAGTCCCCATGTTTCCTTTTGTAACTGAAAAGTATTTTGAAGAGAAATACTCCGAGACTATCAACATCCTGATCCTCATCAAACCTCTAGCTTCCAGCCTAAGCATCTGTTGGAAGACTACCTCCTGGATCAACAACCACTGATGTGGTATACTCTGTTTCCATTATTTCTTCCACCCTTACTATTTGGTATACTAATTTAAGGAAAATTCATGTAAATTTCTTTATTCATTTATTTTGTAAGGCCAGAATATTCCTTGAGATTTCTACCTTATTCAAAGGGCTGCAATCTGTTTCTATAATTATTTATTTTGATGCTCAGATTTTCCAAAATTTGTCAGTGACAGGCTCTTGCTGGGTCCCTGTGTCCTTCTGACATGTCCCTTTCATTCTTTGAGCACTTCCTTACATTTTGCCACAAAAAGGATGTTATAGGTGTGTCTTGTACTTTCCTTGTCCTAGCCCTGAATCAGCCATTTTTCTGAGGCCTCCTTGTTTGTTTTAGTGGAAGAAGGTTTCTAGGAGTCATGATCTGGGCCCTCACTATGCTCATTGCTTCTGAGGTTGCTCAGAGGCCCTCTCAGAAACAGAACTATAAAATAAATATCTAGGAATATACATAATTATACATGTCACACACACACATGTGTGCACATACATTTTTATGTCCACTCCTACCTTTCCCAGATTTGCAAATCCCTTCTCCAATAGTGAGAAACTCTTCTCTCATCACCCTCCATGCCTCCTCCTCTGCTCAGGGCCCATGTGTGACCCTCCCTTCAGGCCAGCAACTTTGCCCTGAGTCTGCTGCTGTCTCCTCAGCTCCTGGCCTGACACATGTCCTGGGCTGCTGCTACCCCAGCTTCCAGTCATGGAGGTATGGAAAGGGAATAGAAAGACAAAAAAAGAGGAAGAGCAACAAATAGCATTAGATCTCTGGAAGTGCTGAATAACTCTTGTCTTCACATTCATTTTCCAGCCTTCCCCTTGCTCTGTCTGTGTTTGACACTTTGTGTATCTTCGCTTAACAGGCAGCGAATCAAAACTCACTTCAGTGTGCTGACCAGTAAGTATGTAATGTATTCATCTGCATGGTACAGGTGGGGAGTGGACAAAACACACTTGTTCTCACACTGTTTACCATTGAGTAGGGAAGATAATACACGTGCCTGAATCTGTTTTGTCAAACAAGTTGGACTTGTTAGAGTATAATATGAGTGTCATATAAAAGCAGCCTTGTTCCTGTCTCCTTTGCCCTGCTTGATTCTGTGTTAAGGACTCTCTCGTGTAACATGTTTGCACATTCTGAGAACATCTCTCAGTCACTGCCCCTGACTGCATATGCCATGAGTTAAGCCACGCAGGTCCTCCCACTGGCAATCTCCATTATCATCTTACAACTTCTAGGCTTTTATGTTCCATTTCATTTTAGGCGTCTTTTGCCTCTCAAGTCATTCTTGAGTGGGATTCTTTTTAAAACAAACTCAGTTTTGATGGACCCAAGACCTTTCACAAAGCCCGCTTCTGGTGTTGGGAAGACACCCACCTTTGCCCTGCCGTCTGTGCTTGTGATGTACTCATTCTCAACTTGGCTCTGTTAAGTCTGTGCTCAGGAAGAAGCAGCTTCCATCACACCTCCAGGCCGAGCTTCTTTAGGGCTTACTACATGCCAGTTGTGATGTCACTTAAACTCCAGGGGCCTGTATCAAGCTCACGTGGCTCTCTGAGGCCCCTCTAGCTTAATTACAGATGAGATCAAGGCAACTTCCTTTGTCCTCTCAGCACACTAATACTAAGGGGTGCATTTGGGGTAATAGTGACACTTTTTCTTAATCTGGATGATGTTTCCTTAGTATGTCCGTTTTGGGATAATCCATTGAGCTGCATATTCATGATGTGTGCAGCTTTCACTATGTGGGCTCTACTTCATTAAAGAGCAATTATTACAAATGTATTCAGAAGATAAGTTGAATAATTTACATTTTGAATTGGTATAGATTCCCCTCCTACTTTTTAATTATAGCTCAATAAGGGCACCTCATCAAATTCAACATTCCATCCAAATTTGGACTGAATGTCCACTTACCCTTCTAGTACCTCCAGTTTCATTTCTGGCATGGCTAGCTCCATTAGTCAAGGTTCTTTGGCTATCAAGGGACAGAAACCCAATTTGAAACAGCACAAAGTGGAATATATTGATGCATGTAAATAAATTACTGCAGAGAGAAGGGTAAGGCAAGCTTCAGAGACTGGAATGCTTCAGAGCATTTTGTGTCAGTTTCTTTCTCATTTCTATGACAACATCATTCTTTCAGACCAACCTGTTCCACAAAGCTCTAGTCATGACTGTTAGCAGTAGCAACGCTCTACTTCCCTTATTTGCCCCTTTCTCAATTTGAAAAGTCCTGGAGAAGGCTTCTGATCAGTTTGGGTCCCATGCCCACCACTTCTGAGGAGTGGAGGAGTAGGGAAGAGGAAAGAGCAGAGACACTTATGGTTGGAATGGGAGGGGTAATAGTCCCTCAAAACAAAGGGTTGTAATGTCCAAAATAAATGGGAGAAATCCTAGAACAAAGCACAATTTACATGAGTTCACTGATTGTCCTAGCCTTCAACAGCTCCAATAGGGTATACAGTAGTTGTTGGGAATGGGCTGTGAGGAATGAGCATTCTTTTTTCTCTTGTTTTGTTTTGTTTTTTTGAGATGGAGTCTCACTCTGTCGCCCAGGCTGGAGTGCAGTGGCACAATCTTGGCTCACTGCAACCTCCGCCTCCCAGGTTCAAGCAATTCTCCTGCCTCAGCCTCCCAAGTAGCTGGGACTACAGGCACATGCTGCCACACCTGGCTAATTTTTTAGTATTTTTTAGTAGAGACAGGGTTTCACCATGTTGCCCAGGCTGGTCTCGAACTCCCGAGCTCAGGCAATCCGCCTGCCTCGGCCTCCCAAAATACGGGATTATAGGTGTGGGAATGAGCATTCTTAATCCTGGAGGATCTTGGGAGCTGTGTGCAAAACTGATTATAACACACTCAGCAAGTGTTTATTGCTGATGATGGTGATCAACATAATAGGATGATGAACATATTCAAGGAGTTTACATTTTCTGAAAGAGAAAATAAAATATACGAAACACATGAATGGAGTATAAAATACATTTTCCCCTGAGCTTTTCAGGAAATTTTTTACCCTTGCTAGATGGAAAATATTTACATAATATCAATAAGCATCCATCGACTGCCCAGGAGTTTGGGGGCAGCGTTCCTTTCCAATTTCTCATTGGACTGTATTTCATTTTCAAGTTCAGCTCTTTATTGAATACCTATGATATGCAAGATGCTTATGATAGATTATTTTTAATCCTCACAACAGTTTTGCAAGTTAAGTACTATTATGCACATTTTATGGATGAGTAAACTCTATTTGTTATCTATTGCTGTGTTACAAATTACCACAAAACTTAGTGGCTTAAAGCAAAAAACATTTATTACCTCATAGTCAAGACAAGACAAGACAAGAGATAATGCAATGCTGGCCTGGTCTGGAAGTGGCAAACTCAAGATATATTTTGCAGGTAGTATGAGCAAGACTTTTTGAGAAACATTAGAAATGGGATGGGTAGGAAAAAGAAAGAGAGAAAATATAATTCGTAAGTCTGCCTTTAACAACTAGGTGCCGTTTACTAAAATGGAGAAGAATGAGATAAAAAATAGGTTGGGTGGAGAGAAGGAGAGTTTTATTTTGGACTTATTAAGTTTGAAGCATCTGTGAGACACCAAATGGAGACATCGAGGATGAAATAGGCCTTACAGTTGTGGAGTTCAGAAGAGAGACCTCTTCTAGACATCACCCTAGGTGAAATAGTAAAGTAATTAGTGGCTAAGGCTTGAGTCCTCAATCTCAATGCAATTTGATAGTGAGCTAATCTAGATACGGGCAGAAGACTAGCAAGAGACAGGAGAAAGGACAGGCTGGAAAGTTTCCTCCCAATGTCTAGTTCAGAGCTGGCTCAATTTCTTGTCTTAGACTTTATTAGTATCATCATCATTATTATTTGTGGAGGATGGTGCAGGAGGAATGCATCTCTGAGCTGGTGAGAAATTAACAGAATGCATCCAGAGAGAAGAGCACCGGGATTCCAAGAACTGTCCATCTGAGGGCTTCAGAGAGCATCAGGACAAGGTTTACCTTGAAATACAGTGATGGAAGTTATTCCCAAGAAGAACAACTATGAGGCCTTGCAGCATAGGAGAAGGAATTTATAGAGAGAGCAAAGGAAAGAAAGACTGCCTTTTCCCCTAACTCCATGCTATTGATATTTGAGCATCTTTCTTCACATAGTGAAAGCCTCCAGCCACTGATACTGTCCCTAGCGAAAAAGCATCCTTTATTCTGAGCAATTCAGGGCAGCATTCATCCTTCTTGTGACTGGAGAGAACAGGGAGACAGGCCTTGCATTTCCCTTTCCTTGAGGTCCTTTGAGTCTGTGGGCTGGCTGAGAATATCCAGCTTGTTCTGGTCAGAGAGGAGCAGTCCACCCTCGTCTGACCACAAGCCCCCAGGGAAGGGAGGAAGGAGCAGGCATTTATGACACAGGTCCCTGAGGGCCATCTCCCAATGACCACCTGTGTTCTAGAAAACATTTCATTGTCTATCAGCCTAGATCCTGGCTGTGAACTTCTCTAATTCACTCTCCCGGCTTGAAGTTCATGCAGTTACAATTGCTAAATGCCCTGTCTTAACTACAGTAGCACTCATACTATGACAAAATGAAGACTGCTAAGGCATTTGAGGCTTGGTTGCTTTTAGATTTTAATCAGCTCTAGCTGTCCTTCCTCAGTGGCACTTGAGCTTAGATTTTTTAAAAAGACACAGTAGATAATGTGGTTTTTATGTACTACAAAGGAGTAAAATTGTATGAAACTACAAATGCAGTTTCAAGCTTACCCCCTTCCATTTGTTTAAAATGAAGGAGAGGGGGATGTTAATTGAACCCTGTTGATGCTGATTATATCTTCACACTTACTAAGTTTTTTCTTTTGCAAAGAAATGACTTTCTAAAATTGAAGTACAGCTTCAGTTAAACTAGTAGACTGTGAATTATATTTATAAGCATGGTCAGTGAGGTCAGCATGTTCATCTCACTAAGAATCCAAGAACTAGAGATCCTACAAACATGGCCAGCATGTATCAAAAACTGCTCTGGTTATTAGTTGATAGTGATAAAACCTCTCCAGGCAGGGCTTTTTTTTTTGTCACTATCTTGCGTCTTACTCATTCTTTTACCCTGATGAATGTTGTAATTGTATCATTTCATCATCTCTTGACATTTTGCATCTTTTTCCGTTCCCGGCCAGTGCACTAATCAAATTCAGCCTTGAAATTGCCCTGCTGTTGGCATAGAACTCCCACAAACTAGTTGCTTGTATTTTAATTTAGTTTTGAAGTGACTATAGGTGTCTATTTTACTGGTAAAACTATTCAAAAATAATACCAGCTGTTTTTGTCTTGCTAATTCTTTTCTTCAAAGTTTAGTGTGTGTCTTTAAGTTCCCTGAGAGGCCCCTTTGGTTACAGCACTTTTCTCCTAAGAAAGGCAAGATTTAGGCCATCATCATGGTTCAGATTTAAAAAATCTCAATCTGGTCGTGTACTTTGATTTACTTCTTCCGTCTGGACTCACACTCTGTTCTCACCAGATACCCTGAACAGTCTTTCAAATTCATCAACAGCTTTTCCCATTGAGTGGTTCTTTATATAGCCTTTTATGGGACCAGAGCTGTCAATGTTTCTCTGGAATATTTGCTTTGCAAAGATTTTTTTCAAAGATTACCTGCTGGATATCCTTGAAGTGGTTTACTGATGAGGGACAGTAATGGCAGCAGATTGTCCAATCCCCATGGTGTCCTCCATAATCAAAGTTGGCAGTGCAAATACGGGGCCTGTCTGTTTTTCCACTTGTGAGAAACCTTTTACAGACAGGCTGTAAACAGCTTGGGTGGTATTGGCATGACACTGTCTAACTTTTCTGCCTACTCTTTTTAGATTTTCTGCTCGTTACTTTGCTCACGTGTAGTCGTGTGTCTAAATATGTTACCCAAGGCCTTGGAAGATGGTTTTTATTCAACTTTTATGTTGTGAGTTTCAAAAATTTAGGTAAAATTTGCATGCAGAGAAATATACACATCTTCGACGTATAATTCGATGAACTTTGACAAATTAAACACCTTAGTCAAGACATAAAACAATTTCATTACCCCAGATAGTTTCCACTATTTTTATCCAATAACTCCCCACTCTTCATAAGCTACTCCTGTTTTGATTTTTATCTTCATATTCTTGAACTTTACATAAGTCTAATCAAACAGCATGTAATCTTTTATGTTTGGCTTCCTTTGGTCATGACAATTTTGAGATTCACTGATATTATTTGGTATATTAGTGGTTTATTCTTTTCTTATTGTTGAGAAGCATTCCTTTGTGTGGATATGCCGTAATTTGTTGATCCATTGTCCTATGATGGACTTTGGGTTGTTTCCAGTTTGGGGCTATTACAAACAAAGTTATTTCAAGTTTTCTTGTGGAAGACTCTTTCCGATTTTTGTTTTAAATTCTATTGGGTAAATAAATAAGAGTGTAATTGTTGGGTCGCACGGTAAGTATATATTTAACTTTTATAATAAACTGCCAAAGAGTTTTCCAAAGAAATTATAGCATTTATTATTCCTGCCAGCAATGTCTGAGCAGT
This sequence comes from Nomascus leucogenys, assembly GCF_006542625.1. Classification (NCBI taxonomy): domain Eukaryota; kingdom Metazoa; phylum Chordata; class Mammalia; order Primates; family Hylobatidae; genus Nomascus; species Nomascus leucogenys. The sequence goes on from NC_044387.1 coordinate 69,721,466, forward strand.
CCAGTTTATCCATATTCTCACTAACATTCTGTATCATCTGTCTCACATTTTACCATTTGGAGCAGGTGTGCAGAATGTGATTCTAGTAGATTTTCATTTGCATTTCCCTAATGATGCTGAGAAAATTTTTGTGTACTTTTTCACCAGTTGTATATTTTCTTTTGCAAAGTGTCTAAGTCTTTTGCCCATTTTTATTCTGTTTTTCTTTTTCATTTCTATTTGTAGGAATTCTTTGAATATTCTAGATATAAGTACTTTCTCAGACCTATATATGTATTCCCAGTCTGTGGCTTGCCTATTTACTTTCTTAATGGTGCCTTTTGATGAGCTAACGTTTTACATTTTAATGAAGCTTAATTTATCATTTTTTCTTTTATGCTATTGCTTTTCTTCATAATGCCTAGGAAAAATTTGCCTACTCCCATGTTATGAAGATATTTGTTTGCCTTTATTTATTTATTTATTGATTTTGAGATGGAGTCTTGCTCTGTCACCCAGGCTGGAGTGCAGTGGTGTGATCTTGGCTCACTGCAACCTCTGCCTCCTGGGTTCAAGCGATTCTCCTGCCTCAGCCTCCTGAGTAGCTGGGATTACAAGCACGGACCACCATGCCCGGCTAATTTTTGTATTTTTAGTAGAGATGGGGTTTCACCATGTTGGTCAGGCTGGTCTCAAACTGCTGACCTTGTGATCTGCCTGCCTCGGCCTCCCAGAGTACTGGGATTACAGTTGTGAGCCACCGTGGCTGGCTGCCTATAACTTCGTTTTCAGAAGGTTTATAGATTTAGATTTTATTTTTAAATAAATATAACAAAAACAATAAACAAAAACAAAGCAAAAACAAAATTTTAAAATCCCTTAAATTATGTGAACCCACTGAATTCCTTTAAAATTTTTGATTATTATAGATACATAAAAATTGTACATGTCTATGGGGCACATGTGATATTTTGATACAAGCATACAATGTGCAATGATCAAATCAGGGTAATTGGGATATCCATCACCTCAAGCATTTGTCATTTCTTTGTGTTAGGGATGGTTAATGGGTACAAATTACAGTTAGATAGAAGGAATAAGATCTAATGTTCAGTAGCACAATAGGGCAACTATAGTTAATTATTTATTGTATATTTTAAAATAATGAAAAGACTGGAATTAGAATGTTCTTGAGATCCCTCTTGAATTAATTATTGGTCATGGTGAAAGGTATGATTTTGGTTTTCCATATGCTTTATTCATTTTAAAACACCATTTATTCAAAAAAAAACCTTATATCCTCATTGGCACCTTTATTGAGGTAGAATTTACTGTAAATCCGTGGGTCTATTTTTGAAGTCTCTTTTCAGTTCCACTGATAAATTAGCCTTCCTGTACATCAATACTATACTGTCTTGGTTATTATTGCTTTAGAATATGTCTTGAAATAAGGCAGTATTAATCCCTTAACTTTGCTCTTTTTCTAATTTGTCTTGGCTATTCTAGGATCTTTGAATTTCTATACACATATTAGAATTGGCTTTCAACTCTCTTTAATTTAAAAAAAAAAGGCTGCTAGGATTTTAATTTTAAAAATAAAACATGGGTATTGGATTTTGTCTAATATTTTTCTGCATCTGTCTGAGATGATAATATTTTTCCCTCCATTTTGTAAATGCAGCATATTACACTGATTGTTTCAAAGGTTAAACCAACCTTGCATTTTTAGGATTAACCTCACTTATGATTTATTATTCTCTTTATATATTGCTGGAATCAATCAATTTGCTGATAATTAGTTTACCAATATTTCTAAGAGATTTTAACCTGCAATTTTCTTTACTGATAATGTTTCTGTCAGGTTTTGGTATCACAGGTATGCTGGCCTCATTTAAACTAGTTGGAAAATAATCTTTGTTCTAATTTTTGAAAAAATGTGTATCAGAATGGTATTGTTTCTTGCCTGAGGATTTGATAAAACTCACTAATGAAAACATTTATACTGGTGTGTGTGTGTGCATAAAGGCATTTGATTAGAAATCTAATTTCTTTAGTAGTTACAAAACATCTAATTTTCAATATCCTGTATTTTAAATTCTAGTTTATTTACAAGTGTGGGGTGAATTTCCAGATAGTTGGGGCTTTATAGAGATGTTAATGTTATTGATATGCAATTGAATTCTACCCTATCAGACACCATACTGTATGATTTTAATACGTTTAGTTTATTGAGACTAGTTTTATGGCCTAGCATATGGCCTATGGAGTATCTTGGTGAATATTTCATGTGCACTTAAAAATAATGTTCTTTCTTTTATTTTGGGATAGGGTGTTTCCTGAATGCTAATAAAGTCAAGGCGGTTCACAGTGTTGTTCAAATCTTCTGTAGCCTTGCTGATTTGTATCTACTTGTTCTATCAATTATCGAGAAAAGAGTATTACAATTCCTAACAATGTGTGTTTATTTCTCCCTTTAGTTTCATCAGTTTTTGGTTTTGTATTTAGTGTATGCACATTTATAATATTATGTCTTCCTGAGGAGGCAACTCTTCTCATTTTGAAATGTCTCTCTTTATTTCTTGTAACATACTTTGTCTTGATGTCTGTTATTAACACACCCACATCACCTTCCTTATTCTTGCTGTTTGAGTTGTATACCTTTTTTGAACTGCATTTTGTTATGCGGTGGCATAACAGATTCAATGTCTTAAACAACAGAAATTTATTTTGTTCAAAGTTCTGGAGGCTGAAAGTCCTAGATCAAGACCTAGCAGAGTTCATTTTTTGGTGAGGGGGTCTTTTTCTCTGCAGATGGCCTCTTTTTTGCTGTATGCTTACGTGGTAGGGGGAGATAGATCTCTGATGTCTTTTTCCCTTTATAAAGATACCAGTTCTATTGAATCAGAGCTCTATCCTTATTACCTCATTTAACCTTAGTTACCTCCTTAAACACTCTCTTTCCAATATAGTCACATGACAGGGGATGGGTTAAGGCTTCAACATATGAATTTTCTGGGGCACACAATTCAGTCCATTGCACCAACCTTTTACTTTCAACTTATTTATATCTTTATATGTAAAGCATGTAGTTAGCATGTAACATTTGATTAAGTCTTGATTTTTATGCAGTCTGACAGACTTTGCTTTTTGAGTGTTTAGTCCAACTACATCAATAAAATTATTGATATGGCTAGACTTATTTCTACCATGTTTCTACCTACTTTCTAATTTTCTAATCTATTTTCTTTTCTATTTTGTTCTATTCCTGAGATTTAGTTTATGTACATAAAAGATTTTTTAGTGGTCTATTTTGATTCCTCTTTTGGCTTTCTAAAGATAAGACTTTGTATTTTTTTAGTGATTGCTCTGGAAATTACAATATACATTCTTTTTTTTCATGTGTTTATTGATTATTTGTATATCTTCTTTTTTATTATACTTTAAGTTTTAGGGTACATGTGCACGACGTGCAGGTTTGTTACATATGTGTACATTTGCCACGTTGGTGTGCTGCACCCATTAACTCATCATTTAACATTAGGTATATCTCCTAATGCTATCCCTCCCCATCCCCTCACCCCACAACAGGCCCTGATGTGTGATGTTCCCCTTCCTGTGTCCATGTGTTCTCATTGTTCAATTCCCACCTGTGAGTGAGAACATGTGGTGTTTGGTTTTTTGTCCTTGCGATAGTTTGCTGAGAATGATGGTCTCCAGCTTCATCCATGTCCCTACAAAGGACATGAACTCATCATTTTTTATGGCTGCATAGTATTCCATGGTGTATATGTGCCACATTTTCTTAATCCAGTCTATCATTGATGGACATTTGGATTGGTTCCAAGTCTTTGCTATTGTGAATAGTGCCACAATAAACATATGTGTGCATGTGTCTTTATAGCAGCATGATTTATAATCCTTTGGGTACATACCCAGTAATGGGATGGCTGGGTCAAATGGTATTTCTAGTTCTAGATCCCTGAGGAATCGCCACACTGACTTCCACAATGGTTGAACTAGTTTACAGTCCCACCAACAGTGTAAAACTGTTCCTATTTCTCCACATCCTCTCCAGCACCTGTTATTTCTTGACTTTTTACTGGTCACCGTTTTAACTTGTATGAGATGGTATCTCATTGTGGTTTTGATTTGCATTTCTCTGATGGCAAGTGATGATGAGCATTTTTTCATGTGTCTTTTGGCTGCATAAATGTCTTCTTTTGAGAAGTGTCTGTTCATATCCTTCACCCACTTTTTGATGGGGTTGTTTGTTTTTTCTTGTAAATTTGTTTGAGTTCATTGTAGATTCTGGATATTAGCCCTTTGTCAGATGAGTAGATTGCAAAAATTTTCTCCCATTCTGTAGGTTACCTGTTCACTCTGATGGTAGTTTCTTTTGCTGTGCAGAAGCTCTTTAGTTTAATTAGATCCCATTTGTCAATTTTGGCTTTTGTTGCCATTGCTTTTGGTGTTTTAGACATGAAGTCCTTGCCCATGCCTGTGTCCTGAATGGTATTGCCTAGGTTTTCTTCTAGGGTTTTTAAGGTTTTAGGTCTAACATTTAAGTCTTTACTCCATCTTGAATTAATTTTTGTATAAGGTGTAAGGAAGGGATCCAGTTTCAGCTTTCTACATATGGCTAGCCAGCGCCATTTATTAAACAGGGAATCCTTTCCCCATTTCTTGTTTTTGTCAGGTTTGTCAAAGATCAGATATTGTAGATATGCAGTATTATTTCTGAGGGCTCTGTTCTGTTCCATTGGTCTATATCTCTGTTTCGGTACCAGTACCATGCTGTTTTGGTTACTGTAGCCTTGTAGTATAGTTTGAAGTCAGGTAGCGTGATGCCTCCAGCTTTATTCTTTTGTCTGAGGATTGACTTGGCAATGTGGGCTCTATTTTGGTTCCATATGAACTCTAAAGTAGTTTTTTCCAATTCTGTGAAGAAAGTCATTGGTAGCTTGATTGGGATGGCATTGAATCTATAAATTACCTTGGGCAGTATGGCCATTTTCATGATATTGATTCTTCCTATCCATGAGCATGGAGTGTTCTTCCATTTGTTTGTATCCTCTTTTATTTCGTTGAGCAGTGGTTTGTAATTCTCCTTGAAGAAGTCCTTCTCATCCCTTGTAAGTTGGGTTCCTAGGTATTTTATTCTCTTTGAAGCAATTGTGAATGGGAGTTCACTCATGATTTGGCTCTCTGTTTTTCTGTTACTGGTGTATAGGAATGCTTGTGATTTTTGCACATTGATTTTGTATCCTGAGACTTTGCTGAAGTTGCTTATCAGCTTAAGGAGATTTTGGGCTGAAATGATGGGGTTTTCTAGATATACAATCATGTCATCTGCAAACAGGGACAATTTGACTTCCTCTTTTCCTAATCGAATACCCTTTACTTCCTTCTCCTGCCTGATTGCCCTGGCCAGAACTTCCAATACTATGTTGAATAGGAGTGGTGAGAGAGGGCATCCCTGTCTTGTGCCACTTTTCAAAGGGAATGCTTCCAGTTTTTGTCCATTCAGTGTGATATTGGCTATGGGTTTGTCATAGATAGCTCTTATTATTTGGAGATACGTCCCATCAATACCTAATTTATTGAGAGTTTTTAGCATGAAGGGTTGTTGAATTTTGTCAAAGGCCTTTTCTGCATCTATTGAGATAACCATGTGGTTTTTGTCTTTGGTTCTGTTTACATGTTGGATTACGTTTATTGATTTTCATATGTTGAACCAGGCTTGCATCCCAGGGATGAAGCCCACTTGATCATGGTAGATAAGCTTTTTGATGTGCTGCTGGATTCGGTTTGCCAGTATTTTATTGAGGATTTCTGCATCAATGTTCATCAGGGATATTGGTTTAAAAACTCTCTTTTTTTGTTGTGTCTCTGCCAGGCTTTGGTATCAGGATGATGCTGGCCTCATAAAATGAGTTAGGGAGGATTCCCTCTTTTTCTATTGATTGGAATAGTTTCAGAAGGAATGGTACCAGTTCCTCCTTGTACCTCTGGTAGAATTCGGCTGTGAATCCTTCTGGTCCTGGACTTTTTTTGGTTGGTAAGCTATTAATTATTGCCTCAATTTCACAGCCTGTTATTCGTCTATTGAGAGATTCAAATTCTTCCTGGTTTAGTCTTGGGAGGGTGTATGTGTCGAGGAATTTATCCATTTCTTCTAGATTTTCTAGTTTATTTGCGTAGAGGTGTTTATGGTATTCTCTGATGGTAGTTTGTATTTCTGAGGGATCAGTGGTGACATCCCCTTTATCATTTTTCATTGCGTCTATTTGATTCTTCTCTCTTTTCTTTTTTATTAGTCTTTCTAGTGGTCTATCAATTTTGATCTTTTCAAAAAACCAGCTCCTGGATTCATTGATTTATTGAAGGGTTTATTGTGTCTCTGTTTCCTTCAGTTCTGCTCTGATCTTAGTTATTTCTTGCCTTCTGCTAGCTTTTGAATGTGTTTGCTTTTGCTTCTCTAGTTCTTTTAATTGTGATGTTAGGGTGTCAATTTTAGATCTTTCCTGCTTTCTCTTTGGGCATTTAGTGCTATAAATTTCCCTCTACACACTGCTTTAAATGTGTCCCAGAGATTCTGGTATGTTGTGTCTTTGTTCTCATTGGTTTCAAGGAACATCTTTATTTCTGCCTTCATTTCGTTATGTACCCAGTAGTCATTCAGGAGCAGGTTGTTCAGTTTCCATGGAGTTGTGTGGTTTTGAGTGAGTTTCTTAATCCTGAGTTCTAGTTTGATAGCACTGCAGTCTGAGAGACAGTTTGTTATAATTTCTGTTCTTTTCCATTTGCTGAGGAATGCTTTACTTCCAACTATGTGGTCAATTTTGGAATAGGTGTGTGTGGTGCTGAAAAGAATGTATATTCTGTTGATTTGGGGTGGAGAGTTCTGTAGATGTCTATTAGGTCCACTTGGTGCAGAGCTGAGTTCAATTTCTGAATATCCTTGTTAACTTTCTGTCTCGTTGATCTGTCTAATGTTGACAGTGGGGTGTTAAAGTCTCCCATTATTATTGTGTGGGAGTCTAAGTCTCATTGTAGGTCACTAAGGACTTGCTTTATGAATCTGGGTGCTCCTGTATTGGGTGCATATATATTTAGGATAGTTAGCTCTTCTTGTTGAATTGATCCCTTTACCATTATGTAATAGCCTTCTTTGTCTCTTTTGATCTTTGTTGGTTTAAAGTCTATTTTATCAGAGACTAGGATTGCAGTCCCTGCCTTTTTTTTGTTTTCCATTTGCTTGGTATATCTTCCTCCATCCCTTTATTTTGAGCGTATGTGTGTCTCTGCCTGTGAGATGGGGTTCCTGAATACAGCACAGTGATGAGTCTTGACTCTTTATCCAATTTGCCAGTCTGTGTCTTTTAATTGGAGCATTTAGCCCATTTACATTTAAGGATAATATTGTTATGTATAAATTTGATCCTGTCATTTTGTTGTTAGCTGGCTATTTTGCTCATTAGTTGATGCAGTTTCTTCCTAGCCTCGATGGTCTTTACAATTTGGCATGTTTTTGCAGTGGCTGGTCCCAGTTTTTCCTTTCCATGTTTAGTGCTTCCTTCAGGAGCTCTTGTAAGGCAGGCCTGGTGGTGACAAAATCTCTCAGCATTTGCTTGTCTGTAAAGGATTTTATTTCTCCTTCACTTATGAAGCTTAGTTTGGCTGGATATGAAATTCTGGGTTGAAACTTCTTTTTTTTAAGATTGTTGAATATTGGCTCCCACTCTCTTCTGGCTTGTAGAGTTTCTGCTGAGACATCAGCTGTTAGTCTGAGGGGCTTCCCTTTGTGGGTAACCAGACCTTTCTCTCTGATTGCGCTTAACATTTTTTCCTTCATTTCAACTTTGGTGAATCTGACAATTATGGGTCTTGGAGTTGCTCTTCTCGAGGAGTATCTTTGTGGCATTGTCTGTATTTCCTGAATTTGAATGTTGTCCTGCCTTGCTAGATTGAGGAAGTTCTCCTGGATAATATATCCTGCAGAGTGTTTTCCAACTTTCTTCCATTCTCCCTGTCACTTTCAGGTACACCAATCAGACGTAGATTTGGTCTTTTCACATAGTCCCATATTTCTTGGAGGCTTTGTTCATTTCTTTTTATTCTTTTTTCTCTAAACTTCTCTTCTTGCTTCATTTCATTCATTTAATCTTCCATCATCGATACCCTTTCTTCCAGTTGATCAAATCGGCTACTGAGGCTTGTGCATTCGTTATGTAGTTCTCATGCCATGGTTTTCAGCTCCATCAGGTCCTTTAAGGACTTCTCTGCATTGGTTATTCTAGTTTGCCATTCATCTAATTTTCTTTCAAGGTTTTTAACTTCTTTGCCATGGGTTTGAACTTCCTCCTTTAGCTCAGAGTAGTTTGATCTTCTGAAGCCTTCTTCTCTCAACTCGTCAAAGTCATTCTCTGTCCAGCTTTGCCCCGTTGCTGGTGAGGAGGTGCATTCCTTTGGAGGAGGAGAGGTGCTCTGATTTTTAGAGTTCCAGTTTTTCTGCTCTGTTTTTTCCCCATCTTTGTGGTTTTATCTACCTTTGGTCTTTGATGATGGTGACATACAGATGGGGTTTTGCTATGGATGTCCTTTCTGTTTGTTAGTTTTCCTTCTAACAGTCAGGACCTTCAGCTGCAGGTCTGTTGGAGTTTGCTGGAGGTCCACTCCAGACCCTGTTTGCCTGGGTATCAGCAGTGGAGGCTGCAGAACAGTGGATATTGGTGAACAGCAAATGTTGCTGCCTGATCGCTCCTCTGGAAGTTTTGTCTCAGAGGAGTACCCAGCTGTGTGATGTGTCAGTCCACCCCTACTGGGGGGTGCCACCCAGTTAGGCTACTTGGGGGTCAGGGACCCACTTGAAGAGGCAGTCTGTCTGTTCTCAGATCCCCAGCTGTGTGCTGGGAGAACCACTACTCTCTTCACATCTATCAGACAGGGACATTTAAGTCTGCAGAGATTTCTGCTGCCTTTTGTTTGGCTATGCCCTGCCCCCAGAGGTGGAGTCTACAGAGGCAGGCCAGCCTCCTTGAGCTGTGGTGGGCTCCACCCAGTTCGAGCTTCCTGGCCACTTTGTTTATCTACTCAAGCCTCGGCAATGGCGGGCGCCCCTTCCCCAGCCTCACTGCTGCCTTGCAGTTTGATCTCAGACTGCTGTGCTAGCAATGAGTGAGGCTCCGTGGGCATAGGACCCTCTGAGCCAGGCACAGGATATAATCTCCTGGTGTGCCATTTGCTAAGACCATTGGAAAAATGCAGTATTAGGGTGGGAGTGACCTGATTTTCCAGGTGCCATCTGTCACCCCTTTCTTCAACTAGGAATGGGAATTCCCTGACCCTTTGCACTTCCTGGGTGAGGCGATGCCTCACCCTGCTTCAGCTCATGCTTGGTGCCCTGCACAAACTGTTCTGAACCCTCTATTCGACACTCCCCAGTGAGATGAACCTGGTACCTCAGTTGGAAATGCAGAAATCACCTGTCTTCTGCATCACTCATGCTGGGAGTTGTAGACTGGAGCTGTTCCTATTCGGCCATCTTGGCTCCACCCCCGACAATATACATTCTTATCACAGTTTTCCTATAGTTAGCATTGTGATTTTAATATTCATATAAAATGTAAGACTCTCTCAACAATATAATTTCATTTACTTTTTTCCATCCTTCATGCTCCTGTTGTTACATATGTAACTACAATATTTAGTATAATCTCTATAATGAAATATTGTTATTATTACATTTTTTGCTCTAAAAAAGAAGGTCATCAAACTTCCCTTAAGTGCCAGGCAGTAAATATTTTAGGCTTTGATGTCCATATATGTCCTGCATGCATATTATTATTTTTTGTTGTTGTTTTTGATTCATTCTTATATTTTGCTTTTGTAATCTTTAAAAAATTAAAAAAATTCTTAGTATCAGGCCATACAGATACAAGCCAAGAGCTGGATTTGGCCCATGGCCTATAGTGTGTTTGCCACTATTCCAAAAAGCCAGTTGTCTTTTAAAGAAATTATTGTAAGAAAAAAATAGTTTTTTATGTCTGACCACATATTTACCATATTTAGTTTTCTTTGTTTCTTCCTGCAGATGCGAATTTAGTCTGGTATAGTTTCCCTGCAGCATGAATAACTTCTTTTAACATTTATTATAGTGTAATCTCATGAATTCTCTCTGATTTTAGTTACATAAAAATGTTTTTTTAATTTTATCTCATAAATTCATGAGGCTATATTAATTTTATTATCTAAGAGTTATGATTTTAATATATTCTTATTAAAGGATGTATTGCTGGATATGTAATTTAGGGTTGGCAGTTTTTTGTTTTCTTTCTTTCTGTCTTAAAGGTACTTTTTTATTGTCTACTGTCATATTTATTTTCTGATAAGAAATCAGAAATAATTATTTACCTTTAAACAAGGTATCTTTTCCCACTTGTGGCATGCAGAATACTAAAATTCTTCCTTGCCCCTGAAATTTGCCATATTTATTCTCAGGACTGTGAATATGATGAGATATCATGCCCTGACTTTGTTACATTACAGGGCAAAAGATATTAGTAATATTGATGAAGGTTACTAATCAGTTGACTTTAAGTTAATCAATCTGGGGATTATCTGGGTAAGCCAAATGTAAACATATGGAAGAGGAAATCAGAGAGATTCAGTGTGAGAAGGAGTTGATGTACCATTTCTGGTATTGACTATGGAAGGGACCACATGAAAAGAAATAGTGGTAATTTCTAGGATCAGAGAGCAGTCTCTGAATGACAGGCCAAAAGGAAACAAGAATCTCAGACATGCAAGCACAAGGGACTGGATTCTGCCAAAAACCTGAATAAACTTGGAACAGAATTATTCCCTAAGAACTTCCAGATAAAATCTCAGTTCTGCCAACACCTTGATTTTGACCTCTTAAGACCTTCAGTAGTGAGCCCAGCTGAGCCCACCCAGACTTCCAACCTAAAAAACTGTGAGATAATAAATGATATTGCTTTTAGGTTCCCATGTTTGTTGTAATTTGTTACGTAGCAATAGAAAACTAATATAGTCTATCAACACATTTCTCTTTATAATTGGCTTTGAAGAATTGGACTATGATGGCTCAAATGTGGTTTTCTTTTTGAGACTTCACTAAACATTTTGAATCTGTAGCTTTTTATTTTGTTAAAATTTGTGAAACTGTCAGCCATTTTTTTTAACCATTTTTTTTTCCACCAGACTCCTCCTCTTCTCTTTGTAGGACTCCAGTTGTATGTATACTAGACTGCTTGATGCTTCACAGATACATAAGGCTTTTTTCTTTGTTCAGGCTTTTTCCTTTGTACTTTTCAGATTTTAATATTTTTATTAGTCTCTTTAAATTTACTAATCATCTCTTCTGCTATCTCTAATCTATTGTTAATCCCATTCAATAATTTTTTTTTATTTCAGATATTGTATTTTGTAGTTATAGAATTTCCTTTTGGCTTTTTAACATTCTTTTACATTTATCTGTGGAGATGCCTTATTTGTTCACTCATTGTGTCCATATTTTTCTTTAAATCCTTGGACAAGTTTGTTAAAGATTTTTTTCTGCAAATTTTAACTTCTGAGCCATCTTGTAGCCTGTTTGCATTGGCTTTTTTGTTGATTATGCATCTCAATTTTCTCCTTTTTAAGTTACATAATCATTTAAAAAATGTGTATTGTTTATTGTGAAAGATGCAGATTCTGGATTATTCTGTCTTCTTGAAGAACATTCCATTTTATTCTGGAAGACAGTTAAATTATTGTTAGATTCTTTAGAGCTTCTCAGGCTAGGCTTATTGTTTGTTAAGATGGGATTCTTTAGGTTTTATCCTTAATTCTTAGTCCTAGAGTATGGCCCTTACTCAAAGGTGTGGTTTTTACTTGTAAGCATGGCTTTTCTGGGATATAAACTGAATGAAGAAAGATCTCAGTATAGTTTACCATGGTTTGGCTGGAGCACCAGTATCTCTAGATTTGCATTACCTGTGCTAACTGTTCTACCCATTATAGCTCTGCTATCCCTGTTCGGCTCTCAGTCTCACAGAAGCTACTTTCTATGAGGCCTCAGGTTGTCTAGGCTTGTGTATGCACAGCCAAGCCTTTGGCCAAAGCCCATAGAGATGCCTCACAGGGATTTGGGCCACCCTTTGCATAGCTCCCTACATTCTGGTACCCTGCCCCACACTATGGCACTTCAGTATGTCTGAACTCTGATCATTGCTCCACCTTTCTTTCTTTATACTACCCCTCCAGAAATTACTCTCAGGCAAAAATGCCAGAAAATATGGAGCTCAGTTCATGTGCTTTCCTCCTCTAAAGCATTACAGTCTTGGGCTGCCAATTTCATATAGTTTTTCTAGTGATATAGTTATTTTTGGTGGGGAGGCAAGTCTGGTATCAGTTACCACATCATGATTACAAGCAGAAATTCTAATATTTGTTTCAATGGGATTTTAACCTTCTCAGAACATTGCATTATTTTCCCTATAAAATAAGGAGTATCCAAGATATAGGTCATGGAGTTACATAGATATTAAACAGCATCTATAAATAAATATGTATACCAAGAGTTATTGAGTGACCAAATAAATAAAATTTCTCACTCATTTGTCAGGTTTCTTCAGTATGAAGCTACTCTTTCCCCCTCCTTACCATTCTGTACTTTGGAAAGAAATCAGTATATGCAGCCCACACTTAAGGAGTGTGGAATTATGCTTTACCTTCTTGGGGGTGGTTTATCTACATAAATTATTCAGTCATTCTGCATGGGAAATTTGTCTCTTCTCCTACATTTAATTATATATTAAATCATTTATTAATATGAGTGTAGATTCATAGATATTTAAGTTTGGATTATGATATAATATATTTTATTTTATTGCTCAATTTGCTTCATCTTTGGCCATTAGCAGTTCTTCCAGTTGGCTTCTCTGTTCCATCTGTGTGTGTGTGTGTGTGTGTGTGATGTTTTTAGTACTTTCTTACTTTCTGACACTAAAAGATGCTATGCTCCAGGCTCAACTTGCTCCAGCTTTGGCCACTGGAGCTATTTCAGTTGGCTCCTGTCTCCCAGCATTGAATGTGTGTGTGTGTGTGATGAGTTCTTACTTTCTGACTTCTGACTTCTTACTACAATATGCTCTAGGATCATCTTATATATTCCCTTCTGTGGTACTACAATCAGCTATTTCTCAAAGAAGATCTTTTTATTGGAGAATGGTATTAGAAACCAAAATCTGGGCTCTAAGTGTGCTCATTGCTACTGTATTCTTTGTAGACCATCTCACCTGACCGAAAAAGAAAATGTATGTGTGTATACTAACACATGTATAAACACACATCTATAAATACTTCTATATGCAACCATATGTGTGTATATTAAAAGAAAAATAATTTCATATTGATATCTTCAACTCTAATTTATTACCACATGGATCATTCACCCTCTTCCCCTTGCCTATCTGTAAATTTTTCCCCCAACAGTAAGATACCTGGTTCCCACTACCTGCCATTTACATAATTGTTCAATTTCATTGTACATGTATAGCAGTAGTAGAATGGTTAACCCATACTTCCAAGCCAAACAACTTTTTAAACTGGAATATTGTGCTTACATACAGTTTTTCTTGTCTTCAGTTTTATACATTCCTCTTATTTCCAAAGTTATTTTGATCAGCACTTTCCCACCTATTTCCTCCAGAGTGGTTGTTTCATACATTTGTAATAAAGTTAGATGTTCTGCCACATTCTCAGATCACTCCACCTCTTAAATTATTTTTCAGTTACATACATTAATTCACTATTTGTGTGGTGAAATTCTATAGTACTTGCCTTATGCCCAGTACTCACCATTATAGCATCATGATAGTTTCACAGCCCTGCAAAATCCCCTGTGCTTCACCTATTCAACCCTCCTTCTCTCTCCCTAAATACCTGGTAACCACTGATCTTTCTATTGCCTCTATAATTTTGCCCTTCCCAGGACGTCATATAAATAGAATCATATAATATGGAGCCTCTCACTTAGCAACATGTATTTAAAATTCTACATGTCTTATTATATCACCCATTTTTAATGTATGTAGGTATGATAGACCATTGAAACCCAAATTTAGTTTAAAATGTGCCTGAATTTGTTGTGGGTTTAAAAAATATTTGTAATCAATGAATACTAAAAGTATAACTACCATGATGTAGTGATCAATAATTTTTTTAAATGTTTACTTTAAAATAAGGCCTTTATATTTGAAAAGGCTGAAGAACATGGCTAGACTACATCAGCAGCTGTTGTTTCTTTCCCTAGTTAGTTAAGGCCTAATTTATTAACTAGATTTCTGAGGAATTTTCAAATTTAAGATGCAAGCAATCAACTGTAGCAATTATGATAATATGGGTTTTATGATATTATTTCCTGGTTTTTGTAGATTATTCATTTTTGAATTTTCCACTGGCCCAATACAGTGGAAGTCATATGGCTCTGGATCTAACAGTTCCCAGTTGTGTGGTCTTTAAAGAAGGCAATTATTCATTCTTAGCCTCAGTTTTCTCACTAAATAATAACAAAACAAATCTTATCAGAGCACATAAAAGGTAATGGGAGGGAGTCAGAATAAACTAACAACTGACACACAAAGAACAAATGTAGATGAAGAGGTAAATGTCAGCAACAGGTGGGTTTGAGAAAGCATGAAACAAGGGTGGCAGGAACTCAGAGGATTGGAGCAAATGCAGCTTGTGATTCTCCAACAATCGCTTATATTAGGTTGGTGCAAAAGTGATTGCGGTTTTGCTATTTGGTTGGCAAAAACCAAAATTACTTTTGTACCAAACTAATAGTTTGAAGTTCAGTTTTAACTTGATGTTGCTTAAGTATGAAATCCTTTAAAACATTCTTATCTCTATATTGGTGCTCACTACTCAGGAGTTAGTTGATGTTTTTTGTTTGAGAAACACATGATGTAAACAAAGGGACATTGGGCGTGTACTCATTTCTTGATTGTGTCCTTGCCTTCCCATATAATTCTTCTGTGGTTTATTCAGTTTCTTTCATGCCATTAATGTTCAATTTTTTCATCAGTGAATTGGGGATAATATCTATTTCATAGGGTATCATAAAGTTAAGAGAGAACTGGGGAAAAGACTTTTGTGAACTCTAAAGAATCTAGCATTTTTATCTACCTGCTTCCCCTCTAGGTAAAGGGGAAGTGGAATGGTTTGAAGAAATAGTATTTGAAAAGGGAGAGTGATAAATACATACAGGCAAATATTCAGATAAGTGTAACAGATTAAATTATTGAGATATGTGCCTGTGGGTGGGTATGTGTGGATTGTGGGTGATATCTGTAACGAGAATTTATACAATTAGAAAAATCTAGATCATTGATTTAATTTTTACTGTTCAAAATTTTGGCACTACCCATAGTAGAAGTCAGAGAGATAATTTAGTATCATTCATCAAATTAAAGATGACTATTAATTTATCTCTCAGCCCATCATTTATT
The DNA here is from genome assembly GCF_006542625.1 of Nomascus leucogenys. NCBI lineage: Eukaryota > Metazoa > Chordata > Mammalia > Primates > Hylobatidae > Nomascus > Nomascus leucogenys. Next base: position 69,736,960 of record NC_044387.1, read on the forward strand.
AAAGTATAACAACTACCACTTATTTTAACCTTTTTGCCATACATTTCATATTGAAATTCTTTGATATTTCTATAAGACTTCCCAGTTTTATAAATTCCTCCAATCATTTGGAATCTTAAATTATCCTGTCTCATAGTCTATTAGAAAGAAGATGTGTTCATTGATAATGGTATATGCAGTTGGAATTTAAAATGATTGTAAACAGCTGAAATGCATTTTATTCTGGAAGAAGTTATAGAACTAGTCAGTCCAACACTGTTGATCAGTTTTGATTAAAATAGAAAATGGGGTGAGAAATTAAGCTGTTCTAAATTGTCTTTTTGAAGGATAATAAAATGTTTTGAACAATTATGTCTCAGCAGGTTATCCTGGTAAAGAATAAAAATACAGGACTTTGAGATAAAGAGATGAGTGCTTCCCTTGTATCTCAGCAAGAAAGGCCCCTGCTGTAGGCCTCCATATTTTGCAAGCTCCAACTCTAAACTTACTCTCTCTGTCTATCTATGGTTAGTTGTTTTCAGGGCTAATGGTGTGTGTCCATCCAGAGGAAGCACCCATCTCACTCACCACTACCACTAGACCATTCTCTGGGTAATGGGTATCTTGAAATCACTTAAGAAATACACTTAAGAGTCATGAATCAGCTTATTGACCTGGGAAGACCTCTTTCCTGGACCTAGGAGCCCAAAGGGTGGCCAAGAGAGTGAGGGAAGTAGAGAGATGGGACTCAGACATGCCTAGACTGCTAGCTGCATTGTCTATGAGTATGTCTGTGAGGCCTAGAGTGGCATGAGTTGGAGTCAGGGGTGGTTAAATATGGTAGGCTGCAGAGCGGAGGCTGGGTACCAGGGGCTGGCTCTCTGCATGCACTTTAAGGAGTCTGAAGACTTACTTCAAACCTAGCGTTCCACATCATAATAATGTACATTTGTCAAAGTAGGAGTTGTGAAAATAAGAAAATCAAAATCTAAGCTGTTGGAACTCTAAAATATTTTGAGCCCTAAGGGACTGTATGGAACCCAAGTCATGTAAGCAGGCAGCTATAACCTAGACAGCTGTAATCTCTGTTTCTCTGATTACAGATTAGCTTTTTTCCTTACCTACATTGTTGTATAAAATGTCATGACTAAAGGGTGCCAGTCATAAATGACTGAAGGACATAAAATGTTGTAGATGATTAAAGGGTCCCCTTCCTTCTTAAATGTTGATCTTCATTAAAGATTAACTTCTCTCTTTCCTCTCTCACATCAAGCTTTCATGACTATCACATTGTTTCGGATGAAATGTTAAATCACTCCTTTAAATTAGAAAGAAAATTAAAATAAGCTGTACAGAACAGAAAACAAACTGTAGCTAATTAAATTGTTGTAAGTCAAAAACTAGTCTTGTATAGAAAATGTTACAATCCTTCTAAATTTCTTTGTGTTCTGCCTATATAAGCAAGGTCTTAACTTTTTTTTTTTTTTTTGGAGACAGAGTCTTGCTCTGTTGCCCAAGCTGGAGTGCAGTGGTTCAATCTCAGCTCACTGTGACCTTCGCCTCCTGGGTTCAGGCGATTCTCCTGCCTCAGCCTCCTGAGTAGCTGGGACTACAGGCATGCGCCACCACACCCAGCTATTTTTTTTTTTTTTTTTTTGTATTTTTAGTAGAGATGGAGTTTCACCATGTTGGTCAGGCTGGTTTCAAACTCCTGACCTCAAATGATCTGTCCGCCTTGGCCTCCCAAAGTTCTGGGATTACAGGTGTAAGCCACCGTGCCCAGCTGGTCTTAATTTTTAAATTTGGAGTACTAACTCCATTTCTCTGCAGTTCATCTTTCCTGGATGGCCATTCCCATCTTTTTGCCTGAATAAATGTTTTAAAACTGGATTCTGACTCTTTCAATTATTTCTGGTTGAAGAAAATGGTGACTCAGATGGAATCCAAAGTGGGCCCTTTCCTTTGACTCCTGTTGCTTCGTTAATTAGCACCTGGTACCTGCAGAACTGTTTCTGTCCAACTGTCTTTCACCAGAGTTTATGGGAGCTCTTGGTGGAGCCCTGCTCTGTTTTTTAATGTCCCTGGCTTAGGTGAGTTCCAGACTTTATTCAAGCAACCTGATTCTATGCTCAACAGGGCTGGAATTGAAGCTCTGCTGCTTTAAGAAAGGAATTTTGTTTGTTATTTCTCTGGAGATGCTGCTGTTAGCAGGTTTGTGGTTTCAGTTTTCTTTGAGGTTAAGATTTTGTTCACCTTACTTGCTAAAATTTGCAACATTTTCTTTCTTTCAAAACCTGGTTAAAGACTAAGCTGTTTCTCTTTAGTAGGAGGGAATAAATGTCTCAGGCTTAAGCAAGAATGAGAGTTTCAAACTGGCCAGGTTTTGAAGCTTGGTTCAAATTGGCATATTTAAATTCTTATTTTGAGTGACTGAAAATCTATTAAAAAAAAAAAAACCGTTATGAGAATGTGATAAGTGCCGAAGATGAAAGGACAGTGATTCTCCTGGCCAGAAAGCACCTTAGGTGACTAAGGCCTTGTGAGAGTGTCAGAGTTTATAGCTCCTGACAAGCATTGGTCCCCTAGGGAATCCCCAAAGAAGGACATATAGGAAGATACCCCACAAAAAGGGCTAATTTCCCAGTTCTTTGAGTGCCCACAATTCCTGGGTTTCACAACAATATGTAGGAGGGGAGAACCAACCCAAGGGTGACACTTCGGAGAGCTATTCCCATACGTAGTATATTTAATCCAAAATATCTTTCCCTTTCAGCTTTTTGGTCACTTAAAAAGAGGATATAAATTATAGGCAATCAGCCATCTAAAACCAAGTCTTCCTTAAGGAGAGATCTGCCTTTACAAACTCCAGCTAGATTCATATGCAATACTTATGATGTTACCTCTTGTAATTATTTTTTTAAATAGTATCATATAACGTGTGATGAACCTAAATTACAATAGCCAAGTTGAGGTACCTTTGAAATACCTAAACTATTAATAACTTATTTGCATGCTTAGTTAGAAAAAGCTGGTTCTAAGATAAAACAAAATAATTGTGAGAGTTATTTCCAATGGTATTTGGAGGCATCCAAAGAAGGTTCTAATAAAGTTACTTCTTTGTGGAGGAAAAATGAAAGATTGTTTAAAACAATTTCTGTATTTTAAAAGCTTCTGGAAGTTTCTCCTCCTCCCTTAGAAGCTTCTCCTCCCCATCCTCAGTTCCCCTTTCTTTTTACTCTTTACCACCTGAATTACTTTACCCTCATCTGCCTTCCCTTCCTCCTCCCCGGCCTCTGCTGTTCTGGCTCAGTTTTCATGAACAGCCAATGCCTGGTAGTGGGGCAAGGAGGGACCTGCCTTACTTTATCAACCATGGTCAAAGGTAGAATTTGAAGGCATAGTTAAGGAATTTCCTGACATTCATTGGGACTCTATTGGCTTTGCTAAACAATTTGAACTAAATATTCAAGCTTATGGCCTTGGCTATTTGAATTTATATCAACTAGTTCACATGTTACTTTTAGAAAGTAAGACTAAAGATTGGATAGATAAGGCCCCCTGGAGACATCTCCTAGAGGGCTTCCATAAATGTTCAGAAGAATACTACAGGAGTGCTCGTGAAACTGCAAAGGTTTTGCTTACAGCCCTACCTTTAGTCTTCCAAAAGGTAGTTGACTGGCATAAAATACAGCAATGTTGACAAAATCCAGATGAGTTGGTAATGTCATATTTTGAAAGCTTTGAAAAGATGTTTACACAATATTCAGGCTTATCTGAGGCAAGTTATGCTAATCGTCAGAATGATTAACTCCTCAATTCTAGCTTTATAAATGAGCTAGATGAAGAATTAGCACTAATAATAAAGAGAAAATGAACTAATTGAGCCATTTCCCTCATTCTGGGGACGCATTGCTGAACTCACATCATACTCAACATTTCTTAGTTAGTAGATTGATTTCACATAAGGTCCTGCTTCTTTTAGCTCTTCACATCATTACCTCTAGGTGTAACCATCTAACCCCTGCAACTGTGTTGCCTTAATTTTTAGATGAGATGATGCATGACTCCATAACCCTAACTGATCAACTTCTTTCTTTCAGGTCAGACCTATGAGAGACCCTCCCCCACCTTACCAATACTGATATTGTTAGGTTTACAGATGGATCTTACTTAAAGGATATATCTAGAGTCTACAGAGCTGGATACACTATAGTGTCTTTAACTGAAGAGACAGAAAGTACCTATATTCTGAAAGCCACCTCAACTCAATAAACAGAATTAATAACATTAATAACATTAATTTGCCTATCAATTGGCAAAAGGAATATCCACTAATATTTATACAGACAGTAGATATGCTTTTGAAATAGCCCATTATTTTTGGAATATTATGGAAACAAAGAGGGTTATTAACCTCTTCAGGACAATCCATAAAAAATAGACCTCTTATTTCACAACTACTGAAAGCCAAATTGCCAAAATCACTGGCTGTTACTCAAATTCCAGGTCATTCCAAATCAGATACTCCAGAAAGCAGAGGAAAATAGCCAGCTGAAAAGATAATAAAGAGAATTGCTCCAAACACATCTAAACAGGAAAACCAACCTATAGTAACTTTTAAAAAAGCACCCAAAGTTGATGTAAAATTAATTTAATACAGTGCCCCAAAGTCAGGACAATAAGTTTGAAAAACAAAAGGGGAAAATACTCCCCAGAAGGTGAGGTATTAAATGGGCAAAATGACTTGCCCATACTTCCTGCTGAATTACAGTTATCATTTTTAACTTCTGTGCATGATCTAACACACTGGAGTCTTAACAAAATGGTTGCTTGAAGAAAACGATATTATTGGAAACCTTTTTTGACTACAGCTTGTAAGGCATATAATTGCTGTCATATTTGCCAAAGTATAATCGAAGAAAACCATTACGTGATTCCCAAGGACACTTTTCTTTACCTGAGGCTCCCTTCGAAATATGGCAACTAGATTTTATTTAGCTGCCACTGTCATAAGGCTACAAATATGTCCTGGTAACGATTTGCATATTTTCTCATTTGGGTAGAGGTATTTCCATACAGAAAAGCAATAGCATTAGCAGTAAGGAAAATACTTTTAGAAAAAATTATTCCGAACCTGAGGATTTCCTCTGGAACTTCATAGTGACAGAGACATTGACTTTACTGGAAAAATCATTCAAACAATATGTAGAATCTGGCCTATTTCCCAACATTTTCATTGTGCTTATTAACCCTAGTCATCTGGATTAGTAGAATATACAAACAAGATAATTAAAACTCAACTACCAAAATTAACTGAGGTTTTTAAAATTTGGTGGCCCAAAGGCTCCTTTATTGGTTTTGCTAAACCTAAGATCCACTCTTCAATAAACACTAGTTATCTCCATTTGAAGCTATAAGAGGTAGACTTGGGCCGGGCGCGGTGGCTCACGCCTGTAATCCCAGCACTTTGGGAGGCCGAGGCGGGCGGATCACAAGGTCAGGAGATCGAGACCATCCTGGCTAACACGGTGAAACCCCGTCTCTACTAAAAATACAAAAAATTAGCCGGGCAAGGTAGCGGGCGCCTGTAGTCCCAGCTACTCGGGAGGCTGAGGCAGGAGAATGGCGTGAACCCCGGGGGGCGGAGCCTGCAGTGAGCCGAGATCGCGCCACTGCACTCCAGCCTGGGTGAAAGAGCAAGACTCCTTCTCAAAAAAAAAAATAAAAAATAAAAAATAAAGAGGTAGACTTAGGGAAATATCTCCTGGAAATTGTGCCTCCTTATTAGTAAAAGGAGATATATTCACCTATTCTAATGGTTTTATGAAACAATTAACTAAAAAATATGAATTGGTAAAAGAATCTTTTCACAGTAAGCTCGCAGAGACAAAAATCTCAAGAACCATGGGCTTCAACCTGGAAGAAATGTCTATTGGAAATGACATTTCTTCAAGGACTCTCTCCAACCAAGATAAAATGGGCCTTACCAGGTATTCTTTACTAATCCTTGTGCTACTAATCTAGAAGGCATAGACTCCTTGATTCACATCCCTCATCATAAGAAAGTTGAACCTACTGGGCTGGGCACGGTGGCTCACGCCTGTAATCCCAGCACTTTGGGAGGCCAAGGTGGGCAGATCATGAGGTCAGGAGATCGAGACCATCCTGGCCAACATAGTGAAACCTCATCTTTACTAAAAATACAAAAACTTAGTCGGATGTAGTGGCACACGCCTGTAGTCCCAGCTACTGGGGAGGCTGAGGCAGGAGAATCGCTTGAACCCAGGAGGCGGAGGTTGCAGTGAGCTGAGATCGCACCACTGCACTCCAGCCTGGGCGAGAGAGTGAGATTTCGCCTCAAAAAAAAAAAAAAAGTTGAACCTACTAAATAGACTGTTTTGCCAGATGATCTTCAAGTTAAGATAAGTGACCCTGGGACTAGATAAAGACATCAGAGGTGATTAGAAAGCTGACATCAGTGTCAACTTTCCCAAGGCCCTGGATTGGACCTGTATTTAAAAGAATGCTTAATGGTATCAATTGATAATAGATGGGAAAGGGTCTCTTTTACAAGCTCCCACTAAACTTCTTTCTTTTCATCCTAGTTGTTATGTCTTGGTACTACCATCACTAGCTGTTTTCCATAAAGCAAACCTTTTTTGTAGTGGGTTCAAGACTATACTAGTAGATTACAAAAGGATGCTTGTTGGGTCTGCAGCCTCATGCCCCTGTCCAGTAGTTCTGGCCTTCTATGGTAGGTATCTCCTTCCAAGGACAAGATTGGATAGAATATAAGAAATACATTTGTGTTTCTCAAAAACAGTCATTGGTGCTTAACACTAGTATGGCTTAAGATAATGTAAATAATACAGAATAAAGTGCATGGGAAGAGTTTCTCAGTAGAAGATATTAGTTTGTTAGTTTTAACACTGATGCTTCCCCAGTTGAGAAATAAGATAACTTAATGTCAAGATGGAATAACACAAATTTGGGATGTTTTTATCTGGTTTACCCTCTTCTTTGGTCAGCATCAGTCAACTAACCTCTTTATGTTGGTAAAAAAGAAATCATACCAAAGATACCTGGTCCAACTGCACCAGAGATATAGATCCCCGAAACATGGTGTATCCACACCATTATATTACAAAGTACTGATTGACATGCCACTGAAAGGACACAATGAGTATTTACTGATTAGCTCCAAGTAGAACATCTTGGCTGTGTGGCACTAACCTATGGCCAAGATTACTCTCAGATGGTTAAGAGGATGTTCCTTGGGTTATGCTTGGGCACAAAGTTGACATACGCTGTAAAAACTTGCAAATTTTCCTCATTTACAATCTTGTTGGGTTCATTCTGTGTTCCATTGGTATGATTTTTTAGCTTCCATTTTTGTACCACAACTGGATTTTGATTATGTCATTTGTCATGTAGAGGTCTTAACCAATTATACACAAAACCCTAAATGATGGGCATGTGGGTATTTCATTATTAAACAAGAAAGTTATTCTTATGAGAAAGGCTATATTACAGTACTGTATGGCTTTAGACATAGTCACTGCAGCCCAAGAGGGAACTTGCCTTATCATAAAAACTGAACTTTATGTCTATATCCCAGATAAATCAAATAATACCACTAAATTAATGACTGGTATGAAAACGCAAATAACCAACCTTTCATATCTAAAATCTTCTCTAAACACTCCCTAGGTCGCTAAATTGGATCCTAAGGAAATTGGTGGCAAAAGCTGTTACTTATTCTAGGAATTATAATTGCATGTTGTGTTTTGGCCTGTTTGTGTCAACACTGTTGTTACAGCATTTGTTTACAATGGAACCAATGCATGACTGAAAAGACTAAAATAATGGTTTCCCAAAGAATTGCATTCATTGAAGATATAGCTGTTTAGCCTGACTCAGGCCACAGAGTTACTTCCTTCATGTTGCTTTAAATTCAGCCTAAAGTCCATCAGCTTCATATCTTGTCCAGTCATCTCTTGCCGTGGGACATGATATCCTAGCAATGAGGCTTCCTAGTAATGTGAGACTAAAATTCCTGAACATAAAAAAAGTCAAACCATTGAATTCATCTACAACAGTCTCTTCAAAAGATCTTGATGAATGGGAAAAATTGTGAAAATAAGTAATTCGAATATCTAAACTGTTGGAACTTTAAAATATTTTGAGCCTTAAGGGAATGTGATTATGGGACCTGGGTCATGTAAACTGGCAGCTGTAACCTAGACAGTGACAGTCTTTATTTTTCTGATTACAGATTAGCCTTCTTCCTTACCTACATTATTGTGTAAATGTCATAAATGACTGAAGGGTACCAGGGAAGACCACTTCCCTCTTAAATGTCAATCTTCATTATAGATTAGCTACTCTTTCCTCTCTCACACAAAGACTTCATGACTATCACATTGTTTAGGATGGAATGTTAAATACACTCTTAAATTAGAAACAAAAATAAAACAAGCTGTAAAAAAAAGAGAGAAAATAAACTAGACAGAAAAGAAAACAAACTTTAATTATAGTGTTAGTCATCAACCAGCCTCGTATAAACTATGTTATATCCTTCTAAGTGTCTTTGTTTTCTGCCTATAGTAGTAATAACTTAACTTTATTATTATTATTATTATTATTATACTTTAAGTTTTAGGGTACATGTGCACAACGTGCAGGTTTGTTACATATGTATACATGTGCCATGTTGGTGTGCTGCACCCATTAACTCATCATTTAGCATTAGGTATATCTCCTAATGCTATCCCTCCCCCTCCCCCCACCCCACAACAGTCCCCGGAGTGTGATGTTCCCCTTCCTGTGTCCAGGTGTTCTCATTGTTCAATTCCCACCTATGAGCGAGAACATGTGGTGTTTGGTTTTTTGTCCTTGCGATAGTTTGCTGAGAATGATAGTTTCCAGCTTCATCCATGTCCCTAAAAAGGACATGAACTCACCATTTTTATGGCTGCATAGTATTCCATGGTGTATATGTGCTACATTTTCGTAATCCAGTCTATCATTGTTGGACATTTGGGTTGGTTCCAAGTCTTTGCTATTGTGAATAGTGCTGCAGTAAACATATATGTGCATGTGTCTTTATAGCAGCATGATTTATAATCCTTTGGGTACATACCCAGTAATGGGATGGCTGGGTCAAATGGTATTTCTAGTTCTAGATCCCTGAGGAATTACCACACTGACTTCCACAATGGTTGAACTAGTTTACAGTCCCACCAACAGTCAACAGTGTAAAAGTGTTCCTATTCCTCCACATCCTCTCCAGCACCTGTTGTTTCCTGATTTTTTAATGATCGCCATTCTAACTGGTGTGAGATCGTTATCTCATTGTGGTTTTGATTTGCATTTCTGTGATGGCCAGTGACGATGAGTAGAACTTAACTTTTTAACTTTGGAGCACTGACCCCATTTCTGTGGAGTCCATGCTTCCCAAATCACTATTCCCAGCTTTTTGCTTGAATTAAATTCTTTAAAACTAGATTTTGATCCTTTCAATGATTTCAGGTTGACAAAGTACAGAACATATTTTATTTAACAGTTTGTTAGTTTGATTGATAACTTTTAAGTATTTAGACATATGGTATGTGAGTTTCCATATGTACTCTTGCCTTGAGTCTAGAATATATTAGGGATAACCTGGAAGTGACCTAAGCTTTAGTTCTGGCCCTTCCACCAACCAGCCCATAAACTTGAAAAAATGACTTGAAATCCTCAGGTTCTACTTTTTATGTTTGTAGAAGAAAGTGGCTGATGTAGTTTCAATGCTATTTCTGTCACTTTGAGCACATTGCCTAAAATTCCCAATCTATGAAATTTAAGGCGTAGATTAGGTGACTATTTGATAGGCTGTTTTAGTTCTATTCTATGGAGACTTATTTTTTTATTAGACTAGTCGCAGACGCTTCATGAGAAGAAGGAAACATATTATTAGAGTAATGGCTAAGGTTAATAAAAGTTAACCTGCTTTGAATTGAGTTCTTTCTTTCCTGCAGTACCCTCTTTGCAGGTTCATAGTCATCTGATAGCTCAGTTTTGTTCTAACTTAAGTTAAAATTATGACTGAAAAATGTGGTTGAAGGTTAAAAATCAATTAAATGGTAATTACAGTTATTTGTTTTAAAAGTTCAGGTAATATTTTATACCATGAATCTGTTGGATGACAGTTGATATGGATTAATCAGCAACCTGCTTTCTCTTTGATCATGACTCAAATCTGCTCTGGACAGGAGTGACAATAAGGAAATAATTATGAGCCATTCCCTTGGAGTGGTGCACTTGGAGCCGTTTGGATAAAAAACCTCTCTCAGTGCATAGTGGAGCTCTGGTTGTTGTTATGCAGGAAAATCAGATTAATTGTCCTAGTTCATTTCTGAGAGCACAGAGGGCAGCTCCTGGTCAGTCACATCAATTCTTCTTTGCCCTTTGTTATACGTCGATTGCCCATGAGGCAAAGGTTGATATGTTACCTTTTGTTTTACAAGGCATGGGGATAGCCAGTGATGTTCACTGGGCTATGATTTGCTCTGGAAACTGTTCTTCTCAACACAGTAGATAGAGAGCCTAAAGAAAAACTCACTCACTGGGCAGCACTGTTTTCTCAGACTGCGTGTTTTTCAGCTATTGATAGCAACTTCAAATTTTCTCTATACCGTTTATTTCACCTTTAAAGCAAGGATTTACTTCTACTTCACGGAAAAATTGTGACGCATAGCATGATTAACAGCAACATTTTCCTCAGTAATACCATTTACATAAAAGCTATCAGATGAGACTGCTTGTCTCTAATGAAGAGGTTGCCCTCCCCCTCCCATTTTGGACCTCAAAACCAGATAGAAAACATCATTCAAAAAATTAGACATTTGATTAATAAATATTGGTGACTAGAATGTCACAGTAAATAAATTCTATGTGACTTCTTTGTAATATCTATAATTCTGATTTAAAAGAAGGGAAAGCAATTACAATGATATATGTTACTCAAGGTCAATCCTTAAAATACTACTTTATCACAACTCCAGAACAGAAGCAAAGAATTATAACTTTAATTGTACCAGTAGAGAAAATGCCCACACATCCATATTTAAAAACTAATGAGAACGTTGTTCACCTCATTGCTTGGCCAGAGGTTTAGTGGGGGGTGGGAAGTAGACTTGAATTAAATACAGTGTTCATTTGAAGGTAAATTGAGAGATTTTTCAGCCTACTCAAGTTTAATTAAAAATAAATGTGGAAAATTGTTTTAAAAGATTGTACACAGTGATTATCTCAAATTGCCATGGGAAATACAGAAATGCCTCATTAAAAAACACATTTAGACATTTTTTAAGTATATAAACTCCATCATTTATATTCTAGTTTAGAAAAACCTCCTCATTTCTAAAAAAAAAATACAAGCCAAAATATGTCATCATCATTTTTATGTATCCCAGAATATTATGTATATGTGTTAAGATGATTTTGGTGCACAACATCACAAAAATCATTTTAAAGGGAAACTGCAATGCTTTTGCAAAAATAAAACAAGATCACAGAACAAATAAAGGATTACTGAATTATCTATAGAAGTGAAACCAGCAATAAAATGCAGTCAAACCTGGGAAACCTCCAAAAATTAGGCTCAGTAAGAGGCATGATGCTGCTCAACTCTGTAATTTCTTGGCATCAGGCAGAGGTTATATTCCATCTTAGAGTCCTAAATTGTGTTTATATGATACTTAGATAACTTGATTTTTTTTAACTTCAATGATTTTTGATGGAAAAATATAAATTTTGCTGATATTTCTGTCATTCAGTTGAATAATAGTTTTGTGTTGTACAACCATATCACAAAATGACACAAATTCAGGCTTTTCTTAAAAGTCATAAATGCCTAGTCACCTTCTGCTTTTTCCTTTCTGATCCTGAAGAGACACGAGCACCTCCTGTTTGTTGCTGATGGTTAAAGATGTAAGCAAGGGGTTATGGAGTGAGCATCATGTGGAAAAGATAAAAAAATTCTATCAATATTTTAAGACCTGGAGTAATTTGGTCAACATTTTCAAAAATGTAAACATATTTTGTGGGTTTAAAAAGAAAAGATATCAATATTATTAATGTTGTTAATATATTTAGAACCAAGCATGAGTAATCATCAGTGCAGAGAAAATACAAGTACCACACAACCAAATTATTATTAATAATTATATTGCTTCTTTTTAGTTGTGTTTTTGGTGATGGTTACATTTTATGAGCCAGACATTTTACCTATGACATATTTCCTTCTTGCAATTCTCAAAATTGTCACAGTATATGATATAATATGCATACACATGTGCTATGATTTTAATGTTTGCCCTCTCCAAAACTCACATTGAAATTAAGTGCCATTCTGATGGTATTAAAAGGTGGGACGTTTAAGAGGTGATTGGACAAAGACAGCTTTACTCTTATGGGTGGTTTAATGCTTTTAAAAAGAGGCTTTCGAGGCACGATGGCTCAGACCTGTAATCCCAGCACTTTGGGAGGTCGAGGCAGGGGGATCACCTGAGGTGGGGAGTTCGAGACCAATCTGACCAACATGGAGAAACCCCATCTCTACTAAAAATACAAAAAATTAGCTGAGTGTGGTGGCACATGTCTGTAATCCCAGCTACTCAGGAGGCTGAGGCAGGAGAATCTCTTGTACCCAGGAGGAGAAGGTTGCAGTGAGCTGAGATCACGCCACTGAACAACCTGGGCAACAAAAGTGAAACTCAGTCTCCAGAAAAAAAAAAAAAAAAAAAAAAAAAGGAGGCTTTCAGGAGTGGGTTCTCTCTTTTTGCCATTCCACTCTTGCCCTGTGAGGAGCAGCGTTTCTGTCCTCTGGAAGATGCAGCATTCAAAGTGCCATGTTGGAAGTGGACATTGGATCCTCACCAGGCACCAAATCCGTCACTGCCTTGATCTTGGACTTCCTGGCCTCCAGAACAGTGAGAAATCAATTTCCGTTCTTTACAAATTTCCTAGTCTCAAGTACTCTATTATAGCAGCACAAAACAGATTAAAGCATGAAACCAAGAAGTATTAATCACCAAAAAGAGACTTTCTTCTTGGGTAGAACTATGTGTAGACAATTTGATCACTAGCATGGCATTTACAAGCAATTATTATCTTTTGTATCACTATGTGTTAAGGTTTAGTGCAACTCCAAAGCAGTAGAAAATTTTGGAAACTAGCAAAATATATTATTTCATTTATCATCCTGGGAATTCTATGGTAGGGGTTATATTGGTCCTGGAGTATTATTTGTGTAGCTAACTTAGACTCCTCAGGCAAGTTGTCTGCTCCGTGAAGTTTACCTGAGGCAAATTTTGCTTTCAAGTATTTATAGACAGTTAGCACCTGCCAGTCCTAGTTAACTACTTGGCTAACATCTTATAGTGCTTCAGTGAACTCAAGACTTTCTGAAGGCTAAAGCCTAAAAGGTAAAATTGAAATTGAAGTATCTCCTTATGTTATCTATGGTGGAGAATGTTTTAGCACAGTAAGATTTGCTGTGATTGGGGTGTTGCTTTGAGCTAAAGTGACAAATGCTGGGCCCAGTATATCATATTTGGAGGCAGAGCTGGAGGATGGACAAAAGAGAAGTGACTGGGAATCATCAGGAATGCATTCCCTTCTCCAAGCATGTGGCTGTCTCCTTCAACCAAATCATCTACCAAATATGCGTTCGCTAAAAAGAATAAAAGGAAAAGGAAATATTTTTTTAAATATCTAAAAGGCATAAAAAAAACTAGCCAAGGAAGATCTGAATAAATACCCACTTATCAGGAGTTCTTAACTGGGGAATATCCAAACCATCAGACAGCAAGGGCCTCTTTGCACATCCCAGCTCTTCCTGAATCAATGATTCATGGTACACTATGGGCTGACTTTGGCAAACATTAAAAATAAAATCTGACAATACCAGGTGCTGATGAGGATGTGAATCAACAGATTTCTCATACACTATTGGCAGGATTGTAAACAGGTAGAACCACATTGGATAGTAGTATACAAAAGAAAATATAATGAAAGCATTTTACATGTCTTAGTATGTATAAGTTAATATTAAAGTGAACTTGAAGATGGATTTGAGCAAGAATTGTGAGATAATCATGTGTGTGGGAGATGAGCAGAAAGTCTTTAAGGGAGTGAAATCTTCATCTTTTATATGATGAAGAAAAATTACAGACATTCTCTGAAAATTGAAAAATAAAAATAAGAGTATATAAGCATGTTATTCAGAAATACGAAGGAAAATAGAAAAGCTGAATGTGGCTTTTTCCAGAAACTAGGGATGAAGCTTTGGAAGATTTGGGGGCAGGGAACTGATGTTTTTTAACTCTAAGACTTGCAGGGTTGTTTGACTTTCGGAGTTATGTGCATGTGTAATTTTGATAATAGTAAAAATAATGATTTTAAGGGAAGCAAAGTTGTGAATTAATATGATTGAATTCTAAAGCCTTCCACTAGAACATTGGTTCTCCAGTAAAAAGGATCATGATGTTTTCTAAGTTTCAATTAGAAAGATTAAAGAAACATAAAAGTAAATAAGCAGCTAAAGAAATAATATGGAGTGAAACCAGGAGGCCAATCTACGAAATCTTCAGTAACAAAATGGCTGCATCACTTAGCAGTTCATTTGGCTCAGGATTTGCTCTCAGGATCCTGGTGAAAGGGATCAGGGGCCTTTTCCCCTTTGTCAGGAAGCAGAGAGAACTGTCACACTGTGTGCCCTTCTCAAGAGTTCAGAATAGTGAAGCAGACATTTGGGCGCATTTTGTGGGTAGAAATACCCTTCTTCAGCGCATGTGTGATGGAACAAAATCCCAAGGAAAGCTCGAAGATTCTTTTAACAGAATTGGCAGCCATGAACAAACACAGCAAATATGGAGCACTTCATTTTATAGAGTAATGGTTAGTCACTTCTCAGAAGTTTCTGATGAAACCTTGATGAGTGGCTATTGCATTCTCTGGCTGACAAATATGGAGACAGAAAAAAAGTACATGGGAAGAAGAACACTTTTTACCCATTGGGTGCTGCATATATCCATGCTTTAGGACTAAGCACAATCAAAGACTCCCAAAGGAATACAAAATGGAAAGCTGGAGAACCTCCAGAATCTGAGAAAAGGATAGAGGAGTCACAGGAGAGAAGAGAAGGGGAAGAGGAGAGCAGATGGAAGGAGATAATGATTCAGACCTGCAACAGGTCTCTTGAGGTCCTTGAGAAAGTTTCGGGAAGTATCTAAAAATAATGTGCAGATCTTTTTGGATAATATCAGACACTACCTGAGGGAGCTAGGAGGCAGCAGAAATGGGATTTGTGTGATGTTGCTTCCAGAGGCTGCTACCTTAGGAAGAATTGACTAATATCTATGAATGATTCTTTGTGAAACACACACATCACCTTGCGTTTGGAATGTTAGAGAAGGCAACTCATTCTTCCATGCCAGGCTTGGGCTTTAAATAAGACAATTCTGCTTTGTTCCGCAATAAAATAAACCTCTAATGACTTTGAGATGACAAAATAATATGTGACAATGCTTCGCTGAATGAATGGCAACATGGGAAAAAGAGAAAACAAATGACTCCTAACACTTTTGCCTCCCAGCAGGTCCTTATTCCTCCCACCTCTTCTCCTCCTTCTAGCATTAGAGCTGTTTCTAGAAAAGGCAACATTAACCCCTGCTTTGAAACCCTTGATTTTACAACTAAATGGAAACTCCATAGCAATGCATTGCTGACTCATTCCCCCTTCCCAGCATTGTATCAATTTCCCCCACAGCTGGCATTCTAGATGTTCTTAACTTGGCATCATGGGATCAGCCCACTTTCCATGTAAGATATCATTTGTACTTTTGTTTCAAAGCCAAGTTCAATATCACCTCTTTTCTGGTGCTTTTCTTTACTTCTGAGGACAGGCAGAGTTCATTAGTTTTGGTGCAATGTCCCTGTAGATGACTTAATACCATTACATGTATATAATTGCATTGTGATTATCTATTTATGCATATATTTCTCCCACTAATTTGAGTTCCTCAAAGATAGAAAACATATTTGATTTATTAATTTTTTGGTCCCCAGTATATTCCACAGTCCCTGACGGCAGCAAGATGCCTCATATAAGTTTGCTGAAGTTATTAACAAATGTATGAGAAATGGAGATTTTTCACATCAAAGGATAAGAAGGATGCTACAAGGTATTCTAAGTGCTTGACTGTAAATCATAGTCAATCTGGAAAAAGTTCTCATTTTGTTCTGCTGCTTTTAGTCCCAATTCTCTGGATATTTGTCTTTGTGTCTGTCCCAGTCATTCTTGTGGCTGAATGTCCTTTGTTTCTATTACAACCATATTGTGTTTGATGGGTAACAGGCAAACATTTCCAACTGTGCTTTTCAGAGAGGGATAAGGAAGCCCAGTCCTGAAGAACAGAACAAAATAAGGGAGAGTGGGAGAAGATAGAATTAAACCAAATACAAAGAAAATTGCCATTGTGAGCATTTTATATTAACCTTTTAAAATGATGGATTATCCATTCTGAGCACAAATATATCAATCAGGGGAAATTATAGAGGCAAGGGATATGACAGCAGCTGTGTGGTTTGCGTAATGATTCTGGACTCCCAACATTTCTCAGCTTGGTAGTACAGAGGATGAGGACTGGGAATTATGTGAGGTTGTGAGAAGAATACAAATGTCTCACATACCAAGGAAAAAGAAAGAACCTAAAGATGAAGTCTTCAAAAAGTTGCTGGTTAAATGGCTTCTTCAGGATTATTGAAAGAGTTATTTATGCTACATCATGACATTTCAATATCTGAGGCATTCCAAATTTGGGACTTTATTATCCCATTATTCAAAAAATACATAAATAAGCTATTCTTTGTTCTTAGACAAAGAATATATACACATATGTTATATATGTACATATGTATATATATATACATTTATTGAATACACCTGCTAATATTTAAGGTGTGACAAACCACTGCAACTGAACACCAAAAAGAACTGAGAATTGACTATTATTAAATGTTTAGAAAACCTTCTGTCTACAATTATATACGCTCATTTCCATCTAGCACAATGCTTGGTGTGTATCTGGTTTTCCACAAATGTTGAAATTAATCTGTGGTATTTAGACAGAGGAGTAAGCATAAAAAATCAGCTCTTGAATTCATATCTGCTGTTTTGAGACCTCCAAATTTGTTTTTCCACCTTTTTAAAAAACAAACTTAGAATATGTTTGGTAATAAAATCTGCAATTAAAAAATAATGCAGAACTTGCAGTTAAGTCCCAGGCTGATGACAAGGGCAGGCCGCAGGTGAGACCATCAAAGGAGCTGGAAGGCAGTGTGATCACACCCATGAGGCAGTACTTGATATTTTGGTTAATCTTCAAGTGTAATAGCAGGAAAATTTCAAAGAACAGAGAGATAAATAAAGCAAGAATTGTTTTCCTCCCTTAATAGTTAACTATTGGTAATATGCACACAATATATAGTTGCATTCTGATCTAAGTGATTATTAGTCATTCATACCATGGGCAATTTCTGAGCACCTTTTAGCCAGGACTTGCTGCTCTAGATGCATGGAATACATCAGCAAATAAAACAAATATCTAGGACTTTCTGCTCTAGATGCATGGAATACATCAGCAAATAAAACAAATATCTATGCCTTCAAAGAGCTTACAATGTCATGGAAGATATAATTTCTAGAGAGTCAGATCTTTGCAATACCCAGAATATTGAAAAATTCTCTTTTAAAAAAATCACATTGTATTCCCCTCTTCTCAATTACCAGTCCACCTACTTTTTTTGAAGTTAAAAGCTCAAAAATGCCAGAGACCACGTGAAATGTACATTTATCATTAAGTTAAAATATATATATTTTAATTTTAAACATGACATTAACCTCTCCCATCAAAGGGTGCAATCTTCTTCTAAAGCTGTATTTATGTCAGATCCCAATCACTCTTTAAGGTGGGAGAACAACTGTAATAATTTACTCATATTTTTGTATTGAGAAAATAGCCTGTTCAGGAAGAATTTTCTTTAATCTTATTGGTCACAGAGGAGCATTCAGGACAAAATTCAGCTATATTGTTTACTTCTTGTCAGAGAAAAAAAAAACAAAAAAAAAAAAATTCATGAATGCTAAACTATATTTGCTGGAATGTGGTATTAAACTTTGATTGATTAAGGAGAAATAAAAAAACATTTAATATTTTTTTTTTTTTTTTTTTTTTTTTTTTTATTTAATTTTTTTAAGGTACCATAATTTATACACATACAATATGAGAAAATAAAGGACTGTCCATTTATCATTTTCGTGATACTCAAAAGGCTAGATATTTGGCTGAGACATGTGGCTTATCATACAAAAGTTTCTTCTATTAATGTATTTTTTTTTTTTTTTTTTTTTTTTTTTTTTTTTTTTTTTTTTTTTTTTTTTTTTTTTTTTATAATTAGTGAGGATAATATTATGAGACAAACCACAGCTTTAAATATTTGACTTTTTTAAAACACTCATCACTGAAAACCTTTTAAGGTCAGGAAATCTAGGATTATTTTCATGGGTCTTTCTCCATAAAATTTTAGCACTCAAGAGTTTGTGCAGACAGAGTATATATAAGTTTCAGAATAGACCCTTATTGTAGAGTTTTGAAAATATTAGCAATAACTACTATTGATTAAAAGCTGATTAGATAGCACGAGTGAGCTTGGAACTATGTGCCAGTTACTTCATTTAATACTCCCCACGACTTTATGAGGTGGATTTTTTTTTTTTTTTTTTTTGAGACAGAGTCCCACTCTGTTGCCCAGGCTGGAGTGCAGTGGTACGATCTCGACTCACTGCAAGCTCCACCTCCTGGGCTCATGCCATTCACCTGCCTCAGCCTCCCAAGTAGCTGGGACTACAGGTGCCTGCCACTACGCCCGGCTGATTTTTTGTACTTTTAGTAGAGCCGGGGTTTTACCCTGTTAGCCAAGATGGTCTCAATCTCCTGACCTCGTGATCCGGCCTGCCTCGGCCTCCCAAAGCGCTGGGATTACAGAGGTGGATCTTGATAGATACATTTTATGAATTAGGGATTCAAGACTCAGAGATTATGTGAGTACCAAGACATGATTCAAACCTCGGTCTAACTCCAAATTTCATGCATTTGCCACCAAAAAGCTGATTGTCAAGCCAAGAGCGTACATAAATTTTTAAGGGACTTGAA
This sequence comes from Nomascus leucogenys, assembly GCF_006542625.1. Lineage (NCBI taxonomy): Eukaryota > Metazoa > Chordata > Mammalia > Primates > Hylobatidae > Nomascus > Nomascus leucogenys. The sequence goes on from NC_044387.1 coordinate 69,756,198, forward strand.
GACTTACTAGGGTTTCAAGTATTTTCAATATATTTTGTATGTGTGTGTATGTATGTATGTGTGTGAACATATATATATATATCTCCTGTGTTAACATGTATATTTGTGTAAACAAATATGTGTATATATATCCTGTGTTAACAAATACATATATATGTATATATATCCTGTGTTAACACAGGAAAGCAAATATAACATACATTCAGTATATTCTGTGTAAAAGACTATATTCTGGCCACCAGACCATAAATAAGAGTATAAAAATATAAATTCATATGAATGCTTAATAAAGTATTTTGTGAAATAAATTCATTTCAGATCAAAGAAAGGTAAAATGCTCTAAGGTTGAACCCATTTGTTGGGCCCAGTGGCTCACACCTGTAATTCCAGCACTTTGGGAGGCCCAGGCAGGCAGATCACTTGAGGCCAGGAGTTCGAGACCACCCTGGCCAACATGGTGAAACCCCATCTCTACTAAAAATACAAAAAAAATTAGCCAGGTGTGGTGGTGAGTGCCTGTAATTCCAGTTACTGGGGAGGCTGAGGCATGAGAATCACTTGAACCCAGGAGGTGGAGGTTGCAGTGAGCCAAGATGGTGCCATTGCACTCCAGCCTGGGCAATAGAGTGAGACTCTGTCTCAAAAAATTACAGCAACGACAAAAAAAGAACCCAAAGTTGAACCCATTAACATATTATACCTTTAAAACTAATATTATTTGGCTTTATAGTGTGCATACAATAAATGGAACGTAGAGGGTTTGGCAAAAAAGATACGAACAGGCATGCATTTCTGGGCTACATGATTTTGTGCTTGATGGTTTAGGTTTCTACTGTATATTTCCTTTAAAGAAAATCTTATTTTCTAACATAAAACCTCAGCAGGCCTGCACTTAGCTAACAAGGGGAAAACTCTGTCCCAGTTTTCCATAATACATTCACGAAGGGATTTGAAACAACCAACAGTTACTGCAGAGAAAAATGAAAGAATGTTGTTTGCTGGCATTTTTTAAAATAAACACAAAAGTTCAAGCACTATAGCTATTAAGCTCTTTGTAGGCAACATAAACACTGGCTTATTTCTGACCCCCTATAATCCTTAAATCAAGCCCAGCCTTCACTTTCTGTTGTAATTTTTCCTGCAGTACCCCAGACACCAGGAGCTCATGAGTCAGGATCACCAGCCTTGAGTCTCAGCTAGATTCCTACAGTAGCAATACTGGGGCTAAGGCTTCATTTTCTCTCTCTTGGTTGAGAGATATTATATAATATCTACCTTCTTTTCTACTCTGCTTAGTCTACAGAGAGGTCCTTTTCTTTGGGGGAAAAAGTGTCATTTCTTCTTAGGTTCTTTTTTTCTCAGAAAAGGAAAGAGCATGTCAGGGGAGGATGTGGTTGACATATTTGTCTTCCGTGTGAACAAGGGGAAGGAAATACTTTTCAAGTCATAGTTTTATTTATCCAAGGTCTCCTGGGATATTATAACAGAGCACGTGATCATTGTGCTCAAAGGAACCTCGAGGGAGCCATCTACTCCCTGCCTCTCAACAGGCTACTTATAAACCACTGCACAGAAAGATGCAAATGGAGCTGTATAATGGTTCTGGGGATGAAGTTTTCACTTCTCTTGGTCCTCCTCAGTCAAGGTATTTGCCTTGTTTTGCCTGAAATCCTTCCTGCCATCATCAAATAACTTAAAAAAAAAATCTGCTCTCAATAGAGAGACAAAAACAACCAACCACTATCATCTGAGTAATATCCTCTCTGGTTATTTTTAAATACTATAATAGCACAATGAACCTGAGGCACCAGGAAGAGGCAATTTCCTAAATGGATATGGAAGCCTTGAAGAGGATGATGTATTGGCGAATGTTACTCTACTAGGTCCATTTACACAGTTACAACAGGCCCCATAATCATGAGTGACCAGTGCAAACTCACAGCTGAACACAAGGCCAGAGAGGCTTTACTCCCACCTAACGTCCTGAGCCAACAATGAAGGCACACAACAGATGCTCAGTACTAACAAAGGCTATCAACCCCAGTGATACTGAGGCTCATTTATAGAGAGATAGATATTGGTAGGGCGGGTGGGAAGGAAGGCAAAGCTAACCTGAAACATCTATGAGCAAACATCATGAGGCACGGGTTATTTTTTATGTTTTGAGTTTTACTTATGGGTGCTTAATACCTATTAAATAAGTAATGAGAATTAATACTTACCTACACCACAGTGGTGATTTGCACCTTAATAGAGTGATGTTTGTAGAGCTCTGTAGATGAAAGCTGAAGTGCATAGTACGTGCAAAGCACTTTTTTCGAAATATAATTTTAATTAGTTAAAATTTAAGATTTAGTTTTTCTTGATAAGAATAATTTTAGGAGGAGTGTGGGCAAAGCACTTAATCTTTAATCTGGACCTTAATTTTTCCATATGTAATGCAAGAAGGTTGAAATAGATGATCTCTAAGGTCCCTTTTAGCTCTAACATTCTGTGATTCTAATTAACTGTACAGATGGAGACTGATAGAATTTTGGATCTGGAAGAGATTCTGGAGTGGATTATATAAAATTGTTCTTCTGACAATCACGGAGGCATTTAAAAAATGATTTCATTTATTGAATGCTTATTATGTGCCAGGCATGATAAAAACCACCTTCAAATATTCTCTCATATGCATCTCTGTAAAGTTCTGTGAGGTAGGCACAGGAAACTGAGGCTCAGGAAAACTAAGTTCCATAAGAACAGACAGAAAATGACAGAACAGAAGCTCAAACCCAGTTCTCTCTGACTCCAAAATCTATGCTCTGTACCGTGATTAAGCTGTCTTTGGCATGGCTTCTCCATAATCTCTGTGCCTGGGGAAACTCTAAACTTGCCCTAACACACCACCTAGTCACCTCAGGCCTTTCCTGCTTTCCCTCAGCTCAGAGCCAGGATTCTTTTCATTTCAGATAACCTACTCTCTTATAAGTGAGAAAGGAGAGCCTTATTTTTTCTTAGTGTTTATGCACCAATATCTGTGCAGGCAGAATAAGACAAGTGACTAGTTGTAACATGATAGATTTTTCTTTGGAGCTTTAGCTGGGTTAACATGGTATTCCAAATTCCTGCGTCCTTGCAGCAGCCCAGTAGCTTTACACAAGCCACTGAGGTGTAGGGCATTCTCCTTCACTGTGGACTGACTAGCAAGGATCTCTCCAACAGGCACTTGCCTCTCTTTCTCTCCTCCTCCCTTTGTTCCTTTGCCCACTATGCAAGCAATTAGTACAATTGAATCCTTAATAAGCCAATTTAGTCCAGCCCACATAGCTATTTTGCTACTAATAAATCAATTAATTCAGCTCACATTGAGGGGACTGTCATGTTTACAATATCACAGTCAGCATCTATATATTTGTGCAAGAAATAAGATGGTAAGGAGTATTTTTAGAATACAATTTCATTTTTCTCTTTGTGGTGGAGGGGCTGTGTGTTGTGCTGCTGCTGCTGCTGCTAGGACTTCCTTGTCTTAACCAGAGGCTTGAGAAAATGACTTAGCAGACATTTATGAGACATGCTTCATGGAGTTGGAGTGAACATGCAAAAATGTCCATAGAGCTTTGTTTATATTGGGTGCCAGAGATTTGAACAAGGACGGAACAACCCTTTTGTGGTAGCAGCTCTCAGTGCTTTCTCCACAATCCTATAGGGCTAGGTGGATCCCATTAAAGGTCCTAATAGCTAAAACTTATCTTCAAATTACCTTTAGTTGGTAGGAATTATGACTACATACTCAGTCTTTTGATTTCTCCAACCATGTTAGCAAGGTGAAGTTTCATCTTACTAAGTTAAGATTTGAAACCTTGGTGCAAAATATTCCCTTAGCAATACCCTATAATGAAGAAGGTTTAGGAGTCACACATACAGAGTGGATTTAAAGAGTTTCCTCGATAAGTAGCACTAATGGATCAATAATGGGGTGTGGTTTCTCACACAGCCCATTGGTCAAATACCTAGAGTGAAAGGCTGATGGCAATACATTTCTCTGCATTTTCTAGATAATTAGACTGAGTACAGGGAGCCCAGAGACTCCCATCTTAAGGAAAATAATGTTAAACCTTAGTGTATTCTGGGGAGAGTATCAAAATGGTAGATGAAGCCAGGTGCAGTGGCTCATGCCTATAATCCCAGTGCTTTGGTAGGCCAAGGTGGAAGGGTTGCTTGAGGCCATGAGTTTGAGATGATCTGGTCAACAAAGTGAGACCCCCTTCTCTGCAAGCTTTTAAAAAAAATTTAGCCAGGAGGCCGGGCACTGTGGCTCACGCCTTTAATCCCAGCACTTTGGGAAGCCAAGGCAGGTGGACCACGAAGTCAAGAGATTGAGACCATCCTGGCCAACATGGTGAAACCCCATCTCTACTAAAAAATACAAAAATTAGCTGGGCGTGGTGGTGTGCACCTGTAGTCCTAGCTACTCTGGAGGCTGAGGCAGGAGAATGGCTTGAACCTAGGAGGCAGAGGTTGCAGTGAGCCGAGTTCGTGCCACTGCACTCCAGCCTGGTGACAAAACAACACTCTGTCTCAAGTAAAAAAAAAAAAAAAAAAAAAAAAAAAAAATTAGCCAGGCATGATGGCATGCTCCTGTAGTCTCCTAGCTACTCAGAAGCCTGAGGCTGGAGGACAGCATGAGCCCAGGACTTCAAGGTTACAGGGAGCTATGATCCTGCTACTGACACTCCAGCCTGGGAAACAGAGTCAGACCCTGTCTTAGGAAAAAAAAAAAGTGAGTAGATTAGAAATTCTACCAAATGAGTAGTAGTGGAAGGATAGTGACTTATTTGTTTAGAAAGAGGAAGGTTTGGGGCAGAGAGTCCTTGCCCTGGGAAAGGTGAAGCAATATTGAATGACTTCAAGTATTTCAGCCCTTTCATGTGGAAGAGGGATCAAACTCATTCATTGTGACCCTAGAGATAAAACTAGGGTCAATGAGTGTAAACAAGAGAGAGCCAGATTATAGTGAAGTATAATGATATGCTTTCTAATAGCTCCAGCTGTGCAGACAGAGGAGACGCTAAGTTCTCCATCTCTAGAGACGAGTAAGCAGAGACCGAGTGTCCAGGCTGCAGGAATATTATAGGGTTAGGTTTGGTGGGAAGGGGTGGGAAACTACTCATAATTAGTTTCTTTCTATGAAAGAAGGGTCATGATTCTATAGTTTATCTCCTCACTAGAAATATAAGCCATAGTTGTTTGAATTCCCTGAAAAACAGCTTGAGCTTAATAAAAAAGAATGAGAAATCCAAGGGCTGCCACAGTGGCAAGCCCAGGCTTTGATTGCTGCTGCAGGAACCTGCCCTCCATGCTGATCTCTGCACTGTGGCTGTCAATTTCCCCTCACTTGGCGAAAGTCTAAAAACCAGGGCCTGGTATAGCATGGCATGGTACCAAATACTGGACTACTCTTTGTCTCTTGAAGAGTCGTTTTCCCAGATACTGCTCAGAAAATTTGCATTCAGGCTGCCAAACTGGGTAAGGCAATAGCCTTGGGTAAGTTTGGGTCACTTGTTAGAAAAGACATTCATGTGGGAGTACCATGGAATAGCTGTTTTTTCATAACCTCTTCAACTAATTCAAAAGTTAGAGTAAGCCTCTATTACTAGGTAGAACAAAGCACGTGGTACAAATTTATAAAAGACACACCCAACATTACACATCCAGAATGAGAAGGTTTTTCCCTTTGGAGAATTCTAATGATTTTATTTTGCCTTCCTTTAGTTTTGAACCACTATCCTTGGCTAAAAGGTGAATTAAATTGTCCCAGTCTTCAGCTCTTTGTTCATGCAAATAAATGAAATCTCTTTGTGAATTCTATTGTTAACATAAAAACCTAATTTTGAATTCTTAATTACATTTAACATCTTACCACAGATAACATCACAACTATTAATTAGTCGTATTCCTTTTATATTTCAATTGAAATAAAGATAAAAAATTGCAGATTACAAAAAGGAATTTGTAATCTTGGAAATGTTAAGAAGGTTTTCCCTGGAAGCTAAGTTTAAAAAAGATCTGTGGCGTTTTGCATCATAAGTAGAATAACATGATTGCAACCTAAATCCTATCTCTTTTTTTTCAGATTGAGAAAATTTTTGCCTCTTTGAAATAGGTTGTATTATTTACCTATGCCAAGTTATGCTGCAGTAATGAATGACTCCAAAACACCTGTCACTTAAAACAACAAATGTTTATTGCTTACCCCCATTACCCATTCCCTGTGGGGTGGCCCATCTGGAAGTTCTCTGCTCCGGCTCCTACTTATTCAGTGATGCAGGTGGATTGAGGAATGGCAATGTGGGACTGCAGAACTCATGGCAAAGCATTGTCACTTCCATTCATATTCCATTGACCAAACCGAGTCATTGGTGTGAGGTCAGTCAGTGGGGTAGGAAGGTAGAGGGCTAGAAGCATCAAAGGGAGACTTAAAATGTGCCAAAAGTCATTGTGATCAAATACATCCTGGAAACATTTTGCTTTATCTGCTTTGGTCTTTCTCAACTACTTGACTGATTTGATCAATCACATGTTTTGCCAAGCCACCAATATTTCATCATTTGTTACTGTGTCCTCAGCCTTTGGTAGCCTCAGATTATTGGCCTGTAAAATGACAGTTTAATAAGCTTTCACTCTGAATAACTAGGGAATGTGGTACTGTGCAAGGTTTTCTCTTTTCCCTAAAGTACAAAAACTCAGTACTGCACAAAGCCCCTACATGTATTTTTCCTATTAATACTTCATAGTAAATGGATATTAATTCAGGTTACTATAAATTATAGTGGAGCATCTAAACCACCATGGAATTACACCTTGTAGCCATGTGAATACCTGGAGGGTTGCTGGAGAGTAATGTGATTATCACAAGCAACATCAGAGGAAAAATGTAATTTGTTGCCTACTATAAAATGCTATCCCATTTTTCTAAGAACCTTGGCAGGTTGAAAGAAGTTCTTTTAAAGTTAGTTTATTCGATTAAAAAAAAAATCTCACCATTTCCCCCTTTCCTTCCTCACCCTTAAGACCTTTAACAAGCAGGTGTAAAACTCAGCAAGTAAGCTTGTTGAGGACTTTCTTGAAGAGAAAGCTTTTAGAATTAGCTAGGATAGCTATATTCTGGATAGCATTTATAAGATTCCTGTCCAAGAATTTGGATTGCTTACTTTGAAGTAATTTAGTTTGAAATTTAAATTAAGATAGAAGAGATAGATAAATGAAAAGAGAGCAGAAGGGAGGGAGGGTGAAGGAAGAAAAAGAGAAGGAAAGGGAGAGCGGGATCGAGAGAGTGAGACCATGTGATCAGAGAGCTATAAGATTGTCTTTCCTGGTAACATAGATTTATCAAAGCACGGAAGATTATAGGAGTGCCAGGTGCTGTATGAAACGGATTATTTTCTTCCATTAGAAAGTAACACCAGTTGACAGATTATACTTAAGTAAAAAATTAAGTAGTTCTTACTTAATTTCTCACGATAATCCCTGAAGTGGGAATGGTCTGTTCTCTTCTTTGGCCATCCCACTAACCTGAAAACATTGGAATGGTATATAAGTAGTTACGTGGGTTGCTGAGGGCTCTAATGTTGGTGGTTGCTCGTTTGTTCTCTGGGTTCTCATTCTTTGCCTGAATGCCTAGAATAGAATGTTAGCTCCCTTTGAAACAATTTGTCCCTCAGGAGCCATAGCATTCATATAGTATCTCCTTTTTCAAATTTCAAGGCACCACTGTGCATTTTCTACCACCTAGCTGTTTGTGTATAATATTCACCCAAAAATGCTCTTTTGAATTAAAACCTAATAAAACAAAAATTAGGGAAATGGCTCAATATGAAAAAGCAAGCCAATTCATGGTCTCACCACTAAATTACAATTTCACAATTTTAAATGCAATTTGTGATTTCTTTCCATATCCAATCACTAAAATACCCTCAGGGATTAAGAGAACAGAGAAAATACATATAGCATATCATCATTACTGTCTTTTAGTTTCTTACATGAAAATTCAGGTGCCTCCTTGGAACTTCCCTATTGCTGAAACATTTCACATATTCAGCCTCCCAACTGTTAATAATTCTATTATCAGCTGCATGCCAGTAATTTAATTCAAGACACACACTGAAGGGAGAGTAGATGGAGCTTGCTGGCAGATTTGTACACAGAATGTTAGAGAAAGGGAAGAGTCAAGGATGGCTCCAAGGTTGCCTGACATATGGGTGAACAGTGGTATCTTTACTTAAATGGGGACATTGTGGAGAAGCTGGGTGTGAGGTAGAGGAATATCAATAATTCTTTTTTGGACATGTTAAGTTTGAGATGTTGAATGGACAATTGGACATGCAAGTCAGAAACTCAAAGAAGAGGCTGGGGTTAGAGTTCCACCAGAATAAAGATGTTACTCACTGGGATGAGACTGGATGGCTTTACATAGGGGAGGATATAGAATTGAAGAAAGGTCTTTGGACCAAAGGAATGAACAGTCAACAAAAGAGACAGGAAAGGAGCATTCTGGTAGATAGGGAAGAATGTCTTGAAAAAAGAAGGAGACAATGTAAATATGTCTTCCAAGAAGTTTTGTCAAGAGTGGACCAGTGAAATGGGAGAAGCCGGAAGGAAAACCTGGTGTTATGGGAGAGGCTGTTTTTTAAGATGAGAGATATTATATAATGTTTACATGATGATGAAATCATCCAATAGAGGAAGCTAAAAATAAAGGAGAAATCAGGATTGAACGTGGGAGCAAAGATTTTGCATATTTAAGAGGGGATGGAAATCCAATGTCAAGTGAAAGGATTGGTATTAATAGAAGAGACACTTCGTTCATTGTGATAGGAAGAAGACAGAGTATATGGTGAGAGATGCAGGAGGAACGGGGAAGATGAGAATGTAGACTTCTGGTTGCTTCTAGTTTCTAAGTAAACTATTAAACATGTTTTATCAGCTGAGACTAGACTGAAGATTGGGGAGTTGAGGAAAGAGCAAATGGTTGAAATAGTTGTGGGAGGTGAACTGACTTCCCACAAGAAGTCAGTTAAAATAAGACTTCTGGGACAGGCGCGGTAGCTCATGCCGGTAATCCCAGCACTTTGGGAGGCCAAGGTGGGTGGATCACTTGAGGTCAGGAGTTCGAGACCAGCCTGGCCAACATGGTGAAACCCTGTCTCTACTAAAAATACGAAAATCAGCCGGGCATGGTGGCACATGCCTGTAGTCCCAGATAGTTGGGAGGCTGAGGCAGGAGAATGGCTCGAACCCAGGAGGTGAAGATTGCAGTGAGCCCAGATCACACTGTTGCACTCCAGCCTGGGTGACAAAATGACTCTGTTTCAGAAAAAAAAAGGAAAAAGACTTCTGGACAGTATGGCCCACTTTAGATTGTGGTCATAAATTTAAAGTGAGACAAGTCAATATGGTTTTGGATTTGTTCTTGTAGCTGCTTTCTGCTGTGGGGATGTGTTTTTAACTGTGGTTGGTGTTTTGTTATGTGTAATGATAGATGCAAAGATTGGTAAAGTAGCTGAGGGGATTTTCAAAGGAATGATTATGGTGAAAAACCATGGAACTGAAGCTTGGGGAGAAGGGATAGAGGTCATGAATGGTATGGTCAACAAGCATTTCCAAAATTGATTCCATAATATTTCTCTCCAAACCTGATTCTTGTGTTTTGTTCTCTCCTCAGTGATGGATTACCCAGTCTTTCTCCTTTTTTTCCTTCCTTCCTTCCTTCCTTCTTTCCTTCCTTCCTTTCTTTCTTTTTTCTTTCTTTCCCTCCCTCCCTCCCTCCCTTCCTTCCTTCCTTCCTTCCTCTTTCTCTTTCTTCTTCTGTCTTCCTTCTTTTCTTTCTTTCTTTCTTTCTTTCTTTCTTTCTTTCCTTTTCTTTCTTTCTTTCTTTTTCTTTCTTTCTTTCTTTTTTCTTTCTCTCCCTCCCTCCCTTTCTTTCTTTCTTTCTTTCTTTTTCTTTCTTTCTTTTTTTCCTTCTTTCTTTCTTCTTTCTTCCTTTCTTTCTTCTTTCTTTCTTTCTTTCTTCTTTCTTCTTTCTTCTCCTTCTCCTCCTTCTTCTCCTTCTTCTCCTTCTCACTTGAACTTCCCATATTTATGTTCTTTGGTCTCTTATAAGGATTTTGCAAGAGGTTTCAAACAGATACTCTCCTCCAGCCTTTCACCTTACTGATTTGTGATCCACACTGTTACCAGAATGATTTTTAAGATCTAATCACACTACCCCTCTATTTAAAAACTTCAACTGTCTCCAAATATCCTGGAGAACAAAGTCCAAAACCATTAAATGACAAAATAATAATGAAGAGGCCCAGAACGCCAAACTCTGCTAAGCATAATTAATCCTCAAACATCCTGAGGAATAAATTACTAATTAGTTAATATTATTCTATAGAGACTCTATGTGGTAGATGAAGATATGAAAGAACAAAAATATTAAGTAACTTGAAAAAGATACTACTTGGAAGGACACAAGCCAGGGTTTGGACTCTGGTCTGTCTGATTCAGAGCTTGCTCTTATGACCATAAGGCAACATTGTCTGAGTATAAGGCTTGCTATGACCTCACACTTCCTTGCCATTCAAGGCTTCTCTCCTGTCACACCTTTCTCTTGTTCCCTTAGACTGAGCTTGTATAAAATCTTGTTTCAGAACTCCATGCCTGTACTTATGCATCCACCTGGGCTTGAAATGCTTTTCCTGCATATCCCTCCTTCTCTTCAACTCCGTATGCCACCCGCCTAACATCCATTCCTTGCTTGGACAACCGTCATGTATCATTTTCAAACTTACCTCTTTTTGCATGCCTCTGGGCAGAGTTAATCTTTTTTTCCAACTCCCATTCAATCTTCTATTATTATACCACATTGTTTTGTTACACCTCTTCATTTATCTGTTGATGTATCTATTACAGACTGAATTGTGTTCTCTCCCAAATTTATGTGTTGAAGTTCTGACCCCTAGTACCTCAGAATGTGACTGATACAGTTTGGATATTTGTCCCTGCCCAAATATCATGTTGAAATATAATCTCCAGTATTAGAGGTGGGGTCTGGTGGGAAGTGATTGGATCATGGGGCAAATTTCTTAGGAATGGCTTAGCACCATCCCCTTGGTGCTGTCTTCATGTTAGTGACTTCTAGCATGATCTGGCTGTTTAAAAGTCTGCTCTCTCTCTCTTATTCCTGCTCTGGCCATGTGAAAATCCTGTTCTTTCTTTGCCTTCTGCCATGATTAAAGATTCCCAAGGCCTCCCCAGAAGCCCAGCAGATGCCAGCACTGTGCTTCTTGTACAGCCTGCAGAACCTTGAGCCAATTAAACCTCTTTTCTTTATAAATTACACAGCCTCAGGTATTTATTTATAGCAATGCAAGAACTTCCTAATACAGAAAATTGATACTGAGGAGTGGGACATTTCAGTATAAAGATACCCAAAAATGGGGAAGCAGCTTTGGAACTGGGTAATAGGTGGAGGTTAGAAGAGTTTGGGTGGCCTGATGGAAGATGTGCAACTTCCTAGAGACTGATTAAATGGTTGTGACTAAAATGCTGATAGTGATATGGGCAGTGGAGTCTAGGCTAATGAAGTCTCAGATGGAAATGAGGAATTTACTGGGAACTAAACTACAGGTTACCTATGTTTGCAAAGGCATACGCCTTAGCAAAGAACTTGGCTACATTCTGTTCATGCCCCAGAGATCTGTGGAAGTTTGAACTTGAAAGTGATGACTTGGGGTATTTGGCAGAAGAAATTTCTAAGCAGCAAAGCATTCAGGATGTAATCTGACTGCTTCTAAAAACCTATGCACAGATGTAGAAGCAAAGAAATGACTTAAAGCTGGAAATCATATTTAAACAGGAAGCAGAGTGTAAAAGTTTGGAAAATTTGCAGTTTAGCCACATGGCAAGGAAAGAAGAAGCATTTTTAGAAGAAGAATTTATGCAGGCTGTGCAGGAACCATTTGCTAGAGAGATTTGGATAACCAAAAAAGAGCCAAGTGTGAATAGCCAAGACAATGGGAAAAAGGCCTCAAAGGCATTTCACGGACTTTTGCTGCCCTGCACAGTCTCAGGACACTGCTTCCAACATCCTGGTTGCTCCAGCTCTAGCCTCAGCTCAAAGAAGCCCAGTTACAGCTTGGTCCACAGCTCTAGAGGGTGCAAGCTGTAAGACTTGGTGGCTTCCATGTGGTGTTAAGCCTGAAAATGCACATACTGCAAGAGTTGAGGCTTGGCAGTCTCCACGTAGATTTCAGAAGACATATGAGAAAGCCTGGGTATCCAGGCAGAAGGCTGCTGCAGGGGCAGAGTTCCCACAGAGAACCTTTACTAGGGCAATCTTTTTAGATTACTAAGTCTCAGGTATTTCTTTAATAGCAATGCAACAGCCTAGTACAGTGACTGTATTTGAAGATAAAGATTTTAAAGAGATAATCAAAATAAAATGAGGTGTATAATCTAATCTAACTGGTATCCTTATAAGAAGAGGAAATGTGAACACACAAAGAGACATTGAGACATTAGAAAAGTGGTCCTATGCAGAGAAAAGACCATGTGACAACACAGCAAGAAGCTGGACATCTGCAAACCAAGGAGAGAGATCTCAGAAGAAACCTCCAGAACTATGAGAAAATAAGTTTCTCTTGTTTAAACAACTTAATATGTGCTATTTTGTTAAGAAAATCCTGGGAAAGTAATACAGCCTCTATCTTTAGTACTAGCCTTCAGGATAAGAACTAATCCTTTTTTTTTTTTTTTGAGAGGGAGTCTTGCTCTGTAGCCAGGCTGGAGTGCAGTGGCACAATTTCGGCTCACTGCAACCTCTGCCTCCTGGATTCAAGCGATTCTCCTGCTTCAGCCTCCTGAGTAGCTGAGACTACAGGCGCACGCCACCATGCCCAGCTAATTTATTGTATTTTAGTATAGATGGGGTTTCACCATGTTGGCCAGGATGGTCTCGATCTCCTGACCTCGTGATCCGCCTGCCTTGGCCTCCCAAAGTGCTGGGATTACAGGCATGAGCCACCTCGCCTGGCCTAGCATAAGAACTAGTCTTATTTTCCTCTTTAGACCTTAGGACTCTTATTCAGCAGCCCCCCTCCAACCTCCAAACAATTTTTTCATCTGACTAATGTTACAAATATCTAGGATTCTTTACCAGAAGAGTGAAAGAACAGGTGAGAATATATGTTTGCCCACAAGGATAAATTATGTTTCTGCCCAATGTGGATTGGACTACATTTAAAATTCCAAGGTCAAAAGTTAGTTACTTTGTATCATTTATTTATTTTCACCATCCAAATCTCTTTCTTCACATGTTTTTGGGGATAATTGTTGGGTGGTAAGAAATTTGGCAGTGCTTGTAGCAAATAAGTAGAACTCTGGTGACTTAATTGGCAAAAAATATAAACTGATGTCCAAACTTCTTGACTGAGGGCTTCAAAGTTATCACGTTTGAACATGCTCCTTTCAGAGTGACACTGACAAAGGCATCATTATACTTTCAATTTAGGTGTAATCGGAAGTTGAGCTCCTTCCTCAGGTTTCTGAGTGTGGCCAGGACTGGCGCTCTCTTTTCCCTCTTAAATTCCTCCTTTTCTTAACAAAAATAAATGTGTTTACATGGGCAGACACTTTCAAGTTTTCTCAGTTCTAGTTAAAACATTTCAATTTAATGTTGCCATACTTCAGCAAATAGCAACATAGCTAGGCAGGATGTGATGAATGAAGCCACCTAAATATTTTCTGTCAACTATCTTTACAGCATCATGTGCATTAAAGGGATCCCATGTCTTGCAAACAGAACTGTAATTTCAGTTGACTTACATTTTGTGGTTAAGAACATGACTTCTGACCAGCCTGAACGACATAGCGAGATCCTATCTCTACAAAAATTAAAAAAAAAAAAATTAGCCAGTGTGGGGTTGCATGCCTGTAGTCCCAGCTACTCGAGAGGCTGAGGCGGAAGGATTGCTTGAGCCTGGACATTCATGGCTGAAGTGAGCTGTGATTGCACCACGGCACCCCAGCCTGGGTAACAGAGTGAGACCCTGCCTCTAAAAAATAAAAATAACAAATAAATAAACAACAAATGAAAACAAAAGAAAATGACCTCTTACCAAATGATTATTTCAGCTTCTAGAATAGCCCCAATTCCTGGTTAGTGAGGAAAACAATAATGTCACTTTTGCACTTTGTGGGCTGACACATCTTACTAAACCCTGAGGACCTTTAACAGACTTGAATTGGATTTAAACCACTTTTATCATTACATGGTGAGAGGGTACCATTTGCCATAAATTTATTTTCCCTTAATTTTTTATCTAAAGTCACAAGACTTTGTTTCTTCACCAGGAAATTTCTGAGGGGGTTTGATAAGCATAGAATGACCTGAAATAGCTCAATAAACATACTTTTTGTAATGACTAAAGATGATTTTGACTCCCTGCCCCCCAAGAGATTGAGTTAGGGCTAGAAAGAAGAGTATATGCTGATGCAGGAAAACCTCTTCTGTCCCAATAAGCCATTAGTCTGCACTTCCAAGCCTTCCAAGGCACCCAAGCACTAACAAGCAATGACAACCTTAAGACCCTCTTGTCTCCCCATTTCTTTTCAGCAAATACTTCTACATGCTCTGCCTTTTATTTTCTGGTCTTCTATTAAAGAATTCTATACAAATATTTATACTGCAATGTTATTTCCAACTTTAAAAAATGTTTATTAGAGAGTCACAATTCCATATGCATCAGAGTCTAATTCCCCATATTCCCAATTCCACTGTAGACACTTCCTTTCTCCTGGATTTGTGGGCTTTACTTCTCTTGACTCCTTCTCCTCTGTTTCTTTCTGCCACCTCTTCCCTGTTCCCTATCCAGTGGGAGAGTAACAGGGATCCTACAAGAGAAGGACTTATAAGGCCAGGAGACAGAGCGAGTCCAGTGATAGAAAGTGCGTGGTATCATGGTTCCTCCATGTTTCCGTCTTCAAATAACCTCAAAGCTATTATTCTGATTTAGAATATATTATACTTAGAATTAGTTTTATTTCTGGAAACTATGCAAACCAGACATTCCATTTTTATGGCGATATTCTAGCCTTCTTTTTTATGTTTATACAGAATCTTGGTAAATTTCACCAAAGTGTCCCTACAGCCCCTTTATCTCTTAAAGGGCGCCAAAGAGAAGGAAAAAGAGATTTGATCTGTTACCTATTTGTTACCCAAGAGGCAGATCTAGGATCACAGTGAGAATATTATTGAAAATATTTGACTTAATTTGAATCCAGGGAGGGGAAGGCCCAAGGATAAGCTATGGACTGTCAATATATTTCACTTGTGACATACCATTTTTTTAACGTGTCCTTTTCTGAAAGTTCTCAGCTCCTCCTGAAATAAGCCAATTTTGTAAGAACAAGATGGGTTTCTCAGATTTTTGATAGTTTCAACTCTTCAGTGAAAACTGAGTAACAAATGAACAATTCCATCTTTTCAACTATTTGATAGGCAATGCAGGCCCCAAAATATTCAGAAAAGAAGAAGGGCACACCCAACAAAAGAAACACTCCTTCCCTGCTAAGATCAGAATTGGCTGGAGAGTGAAACCACAATGATTGCTGTTACAATGCCATATGGATTCAAGTCTGGTCTATATTATAAATGCTGAGGGAGTCTTAACCTCCTCCTAAGCCCCCCAGCCTTCTGTCCTTGACTGGAAGCCAGGGTTTTGCTATACATTTCAAAGCATCATCCAAGTATTCTCCTGCTCTCTTGCCTGTAAAGAACAGAGGCTGTCTTGGATAATGTGTCCATGAGAGAGTCCACCCTCACACACTGTACAGTCCAACAAAGATATGTCACTATGTATATCCACAGCTCTTACAAAACCACACAGTCATGCTGTATGCAACACTCTTCTGCAGGACAAAAGGTACTGGAACTTTCCATGTGGGAAGACACGGTCCTGCTGTTGTAGAGATGGCTCAGGGGGATAAGGGAGGTACCGGAGGTGAGGATATGAGACTATGAGAAAATACCTCCAAAGAGAGAGGCCAGAACTGAGATGTGTGACGCTTTGGCCCCATTTTATGCACAGCTGTGTTATAAATGTGATGAACTAGCATTTCTTGGATCATGTTCAGCCTGGGCCACAGGACAGCAAAGGTGGGAATAAAAACAATGTTACCTTAGGTCTGCTCTCCCCCAGGATGTGTATATCTAAGAGCTGAAAATTGTTGAGATCTGTCTTTACAGCTGCAAGGGCTCAGAATTGTATGAATATAATATGCATTTTGTAACTCCAAGTTCCCAGTTGTCCATAATTTAGGGGGAGAGGATCTCTCTGAGCCCGTATCTGTCTGTCTGTCTGTCTCTGTCTCTCACATCTATTTTAGGACTTGTTAGAGAAGAAAGTCCTTAAGCCAGTTTAAATGTCCTCTTGAGATCATGAGGGTAGGAGGGTGGTGGTGATTTTTGGTGGTGACTTTGTCATAGGCCATTCATCCGTTCACTCCAATAATCATCAAATAATTGGTCTTATATTTGGGTGAATCTCTGAGTAAACTGCAGTCAAACAGTTCTTGGATTGCAAGAGATTTTATGGGCATTCCTGCTCCACTGGAGAACTGTGTTTGAAATTAACAAAATATATAGGCATATTCTAAAATGTCTGCCTGCCCTGTATCACCAGTATTAATTCTCTCTCTGTATCTATATGCCTTCCTTGTTAGATCATAACTCTGTAGAAATTATTTTATTTTTCATCTCAGAAGACATGATTATATTATAGGAATGGAGGCCAAATTACTAGTGGGGAAACTAAGTACTACCAAAAAGGAGTTAACTTTTACAGCCTGGCCACAGGGCAGGGGTGGGAAATGCAGAGACAGACTAAGGTTTACACATCTCACTTGGCTGCCATCCTCCTGAGAAAAACAGTACATCCTCTATTGATTTCTATGTCTCAGTGAATCAGATGTAATTATAAATATGAGGGTGGGAAAGACACTAAGGAGAGTTAATTTTGAGAAGAAACAGACAACTAGTTCTGTCAGATGAAAGTCTTCCCATGTGAAGACTAAGCAGGCAGGAGTAGCAGCTGATGGGCAAACTTCCCTTATATTTTGTAGACTGCATACAAGCACATTCTCTAGGTAAAATTAGATTTAACGTTTACATCAGTTGGTGCCTGTTTGAGCTTTAATGTTGAGCCTAAGTGAAAAGGCTCACTCTAGGGATTATATAAAAATGTTCCAGTCAAGTATGATGAACTAACTTCCTCATGTTCAGACAAACAGTGAATTGGCTTAGAAATTACACTCTAGCCAGAAACCTATATCCTTAAATAAGCCTTTGGTCATACTGTTTACATTCATTAAAAAACCCCAGTATTATCGGGGACTAAACCTAATATACTAGATAAGATAAAAAGAAAGCACAGAAAATTTTTGGCAACCTCAGCTGAAGAAGCAAAGGTATGAATAACTTTCCAAATTCTTGAGATTGAAAGGACATCAGTTTCATCATTCTTGGGCCATTCCTTTAGAGAAGGGAATCTTGAAGAGGGCAAGACAAGTTGCTGGCCATAGAAGATCCTTAGAAGCTAAAGCTCTGAGAAAGCTGGCTCATAGAACATCAGTTTCACTCTGTCATAGAATCCCAGACTACGACGCCAGCTACTTTTCTTAAGTCATGTAGAAAACCACACCCAGTTGCATCTATATTCTAGAATAAGTAAATTAAAATTCTCCCTTCCAGCTAATAAAACTACAGTGGGGACTTAATCCTTTTAATGTTTATTACAGAATGCATAAAGTGAGAACAAAACCTTGTAGGAGACTGATATGGTCTCAAAATGAGGGCTTCTCCATTGTTTCAGAACTTAGAAGGGCTCATAATAAAGCTCGTGAAATGAAAGTGAAATTCTAATGGAAATTTTCTAGTAGCAATAAGATAAATTGAATGTGTTCTCTGTCCTTTTATTCTCTTTCTTTTGGGGATGAATCCATTTGACAAAGATGTGTGTGTGTGTGTGTGTTTACAGCAAACTTTTAAAAAATTCTAAAAATTTGGGGAATAAATAGAAGTAGTTAAGAAGCGGCAGGAAAACAATAGAGTGAACTGTGGGATAGAGTTTGTGCCAATGTAAAACATGTCAGCATATACATTTTTGTACGTGATAATTTGAAAAATAGTTTACAGTTCTTCAACCTAACAACTGAGACCCCACACACTGCAAAATAATCACACTACTAAAGCAAACAAACAAACAAACAAAAACTGCTACTGAAAAATAATCACCTTTTACAAAACAGTGGCACAATATTAACAGAAACTGAGGTCAATTTAAGCACACAATATTTTCGCAGCCCCTTCAAAACCAAGCAAACTTATCCCCTTTTTTAAATAGCAAAGTTGGAAGTGAACCTCATTTGAACTATTGCCCCCCACATCAACAATTCAATTTCCAAAAGCTACTGAGACATGAGTTCCTTTTTTTTTTTCCACTGCTTTCTCATCCTCCAAGTTGTCTTTTATTCTACAAGCACTGTGACTGTTAATTTTCTTTACTCTCTAGTTAAAAAAATTGGTTTTCTCAAATACTTTTACATAAAAAGAGCAGTGGAAACTCATGTCTTTTGAGCTTGGCTCATCTTAATTATTTTTAGTCCTACAGGGCTTCTTTGAGTCTATAAGAGTCAATAGATTTCCAAAATTTTTTTTTTTTCAAACTCCATCATCTGTTTTACTCCTTAGTTCCAGGCACTTTGAAAACTCTAACTTTGATACTAGTTGCTTTTTTTTTTTTGGCTGAACTTTTCTCCCATTATCATGCATTCCTATTTCATTTCCATCGTTCCTCTCATGGCCTAGTCTTTTTCTACTTCTCTCTTTCCGCTTTTATCTTTCTTTTTTGGTCTACACAGCTGGGATCCATTCTAAGCATTTCCAAAATCACTTTTACCCATAATTCTTTTCACAGATTGTTAGCCTGTTGGAGAGGTGAGAATAGCCTTTGAGGTATAATAAAGATTTCATAAACAGTAAGGAACAGTTTGTCAGTCTTTCTTGATGAGTGGGCTAATGACTCTTTTTAAGGCTGAATTAAATACTGCAATTGTTAATTAACTCTCTTGATAAGAAATAACTCAAAGCAAAGCATGACTAAATAAAGCCGCAGTATGCCCACTCTTGACAATACAGTATTCATCTCAAGGTTTTTGCCCTCGTTGTCAAACCGCTTATAAGAACTGAATTTATTAAAATTTTAAACTTTATAAAACAGTTTCCTTTCTCAGGATGTAGGACTTACTGGTGACTAAAGTGGAAAAATGCTAAGAAACTGAGGGAGGACATTTTCATATCAGGAGATTCTAATAGGGAGAATTATTTTTCTCTTAGTCTGTGACTCACACCAATGCTAAGCTTCTGTAAAAATGGGAAGTGTATTTCTTAGCCTTAATTTTGTGGCATGAGTTTATGAAATACATAATGCAGGAATACTAAAGGTGTCTAATTTTTTCTCTAATTCCAAGAGAAAGAAGAAAGCACAAGGGTACAACATCTAGATATGAAGTGGAGCCACCTAAAGTGGAAGGAGCTAGTGTCCTTAAAGAATATTTAACTGTTAGTCTCTCCCTACCCTGTGAGCTCACTGAGAGAAGGGCCTGTAATTTATCCAATTTTATGTTTGGCATACCTGGCATGAAGCCTAGGGCATTGTAAGTGTTTAGTACATATTTGTTGAATAAATGAGGATGACTGCAAATATTAGACATTTTAAATGAGCACAATCTGAAGTGGATATATTGGAAAGATATTTCTTTTTTGGATTATGAGCTTTATAAGGGCAAAAACTATGACTTATTTAAGTTATTTTCCAAAATACCAATTTTGACTTTGTATACTGTGGGTGTTTGGGACATACATTATTTAAAATTAATTGTCATAGAGGATTCATTCAATATCAACTTCCACCTTTTCCTGATGGATGCGTTGAAAGCCTCTGCTTGTGTGTTTCTCAGTAAGTTCCCTAAGGAAAATTGGGTTAGTGTCAGACCTACTAAGTCACATTTAAACAATCATAGAATCTTAAGACTCTTGTCACTGACAAGTGCTGCAGACTAGCAGAAGTAAAGTTAAGATGATACTCTGGCCTTCTAACTTGAGGACAGATCTTTATGATCCAAACCAACCCTGCATTAATGACTCAGAATCTGTTCTGGGTTTCTGAAGATTTCATAGCATGTATACATCTGAAGTTCACTATAAACCCACACATATTTTCCCGAGGGATTAACCTTCATTGAAAAGCAAAAACACTCTAAACTTTTTAATATAATTGAAGTCATTAAGGTTAATTTTTAACAATTATAGGATTTCCAGGAAGTCTTTTGAGATGTATTTTGCCAAGAGCAAACAAATTTAAACACCCAAAGACTCATTTTTTTAAGTTCAAAACTATAGACCCCATTAGGGTGGGTCAGCTTCTAAATTTGGCAAAACTCCATTTCCTAGTTCTCCAGGAATGAGTATCAATCACCCCAAACAAGCAGCCAGCTACTAATCAGCAACCACATAAATGAGTCTCATTGAAAGTACTTTAAGCTATTTCATGTGTCAAGTTAGAAAAAAGCTGGGGAAAAGCTTTTCCCCTTTTGATTAAGCATCACAAATGAGCATTTCATTTAAGCAAATGCTTTCTGCAACCTAATTTGGAGAATGCACAGGAGAGCAAAGATTTTACTGAGAATATGGGAGGAAACATGGAAAGAAGCATGAATATACTTATGGATGTGCTACCCTGGGATAAGTGAGTATCTATCACAACTAAAATGACAGTTAATCTTTACAAAAGGCATATACATATATATTTTAACCAAACATTAATCCTTAAAGAGGAAAAGAAAAACAAGCATCATTTAACAGGCTCAAGAAAACACCATTTAATCAAAAGTGGTGCTAAACCAAGCATTCCTACATAGGGACTCCCCCCATCCTCAAGAGATCTGTAGATAGAAAATCTAGGGGGTTTGCAGATTTAGATGGGAAAAAGGTACATTTTATTTTTACTAACCTATAACTTAAATTTAGACATTTCCTACCATTACGAATGCAGACAACCCAATACATTTGTATTAGTAGTATCAACGACTTTGTCTCCAATAGAAATAAGATATTTAAATAACACACTGTATTTATTACAGATACTTAGAAATTTTATTCTCATTCTTGTTTTAATATTGTGGTAGTCATTAGACCAACTGTTAGATTTTGCTTGTTATTTAATGTTTAAATAAGAAATATTACCATAAATGTTTTCTTAATTTTTTGACACCATTTCAATATACTGGTTTCCTTTATATTTTAAGCATTAAAAATGTTATTCCAAGCCAGTATTCTTTAGCTTCACCTGTATGCAAAAGGTAAGAATTTTAACTGTAAGAGTTTGAAAAAGAGTCATCAACATATTTTGTTCATATTTGGGATGAGTGTTTAATTCAACAGGCACTTTGGCGCATTCTCTACTCTCTTTATGAAATTATGCAATATAACGGGAGCTTAATGGCCATACGCTGATAAATAATAGTTCCTTGTAAGCTAACTTGCTGATGAACATTAGCTAGATATATTATCTAAGCAATATATACTTTGCATATTTTGGAATAGAGAATATTCTTATAGACTTTTACTCATTAGCTTTGTACTAGCTATTCCTCAAACTTGACAAATTTTTGCATTTATTGAGGCAATTTATTCAGCTAGTTCTTCAAAACACAGGATTTAGGGAAATGAGAATAAATCACTTCTTGATTTTATGGTAAATGAAAGAGGACTAATTACTTCATTTTTACGTATTTTTTACATTTTACTGCTATAGTCTGTATTCTTAAATAGTGACAACACTTTACGTATTGACATTAATATATTATGAATTCTATACTACTTTATTTATTCATCTATTCTGCCATTCTTTGAGGCCCATGGCATAAAGTTGTGTTAAGCATTGGTTCTTTGCTTATCCTATCATTTTGTGGAGTCCATTTCTTGTGGCCTTTTCAACATGCAATAAATTATGTCAGTGCTTTCAATGTCAGGAATTACTAAAAATATACTTTTAAAAACTATTACATTTTGGAATTTTTAGAAATAGAATAACAAAACACCTGGGACATTTTACATGGATTGATGAAGTGAGGTTTGCCTTAGTGGAAGAAGCAATCTCTGCATATGTGTGTATGTGTGTTTACTACATCTTCTTAATCTCATTCATCCCAAACCATTTTCAACACTTTGCTCCCCATTCCCCATCTTCCAACACCTTTCACTAAATATTTTGAGAGGCAGTGGTAAAAGGGAGATGAAAAATGAAGAAGCAAATAAAAAAGGGGTAGTAGAGCCATTTAAAATATATATATATTCATAAAGAAGAAAAGTACTCCCTAAAATTAAAGCACCATTTTCCATTAGTAGGCTACTTTTCCAGCACTGAAGGAAAAAAACTTCTTTCCTCCTTTCCTTTCTTCCTTTCCTTTTCCTTCACTTCTCCCCTCCTTCCTCCTTTCCTTCCTTCCTTCCTTTCCTTTTCCTCCTCCTCCTTATTCTTTGTTTTCATCTTCTTCTCCTTCTTTTCTTTCTTTCTTTCTTCTTTTTCCTTTCCTTTCTTCCTTTTTCTTTTCCTTTCCTTTTCCTTCCCTTCTCCCTTCCTTCTTTGCTTCCTTCCTTTCATTTTCCTCCTCCTCCTTATTCTTCATTTTCATCTTCTTCTTCTCCTTCTTTTCTTTCTTTCTCTTTCTTTTTTTCCCTTCCTTCTTTCCTTCCTTTCCTCTTCCTCCTCCTCGTCTTCCTTCTGTTCCTCATTATTCTTTGTTTTCATTTTTTCTTCTCTTTCTTTCTTTCCTTCTTTTTTTCTTTCTTTGTTTTTCTCTATTTCTTCCTCCCTTCCTTCCTTCCTTCCTTTCCTCTTCCTCCTCCTCTTCCTCCTCCTACTCTTTCTTCATCATTTTCTTCTTTCTTTCTTTCCTTTCTTTTCTCTATTTCTTCCTTCCTTCATTCATTTGTTCTTTTTGTTCTTTCTTTCTTTTTCTCTTTTTCCTTCCATTGTATTTCTTCTTTCTGTCTTTCATTATATTCCAGGCACTGTTTTAGGTGCTGGGGATGAAAAAAATTAATGAGAGAGAGAAAGAAACTTGTTCTCAAGTAGCCTACATTCTGGTTGCAAGGATAGCCAACACACAAAGTAATTTAAAATAAAGGATAAAGTTAAGCATAAAGTAGGAATACCAAGTGTGAAGGACTTTTAACATTACTGATGGTTCTTTTTTCAAAAAGCCACTTTTTTGAAGCATAATTGACAATGAATGCTGTACATTTTTAATATACACAACTTGATGAATTTGGAGATAAATATACACTTGTGAAACCATCACCATCAGTCAATGCAATAAACATGTCCATCACCTCCCAAAGTTTCCTCCTGCCCTCTTAATTAATTAATGTGTGTGTTTGCAAATAAGACCATCAGGGAGGCCAATATGTGGAAGAATCAGAAAGGTAATGGAGTGAAGGAAAAATCACATAAGATGTTAGGACTATGACTTTTACTGTGACACGAGGAATGACTGCACAGTTTTGAACAGAAGGGTGACACGATTTAACTTACATGTAAACATTACTGATGATTGTGATGAGAGTAGACTGTAGGGGGTGTGGTCAGTTGGAGGGAAGGGTGGAAGCACGGAGATCAGTTGGGGGCAATCTGTGAATGCCCATGAGAGGTGGTTGTGGCTTAGAACAAATGGTAGCAGTTGTGAATAGAAGTGGGTGAGTTGTTGATATAGTCTAAGGTAAGCCAATGGGACTTCCTGCCGATTTGGTTTAGGTTATAAGAAAAAGAAAGTATTTAAAGATTACTAAGAGGTTTGAGGCAGAACAACTCGAAAATTGAAGTTGCCATGAACTCAGGTGGGAAAGGATGTTTGGGGGTTGGTGTCTGGACATATTTAGCATATTCAGTTTGAGCTGCTTCTTACACATCCAAGTGAAGAATTCAAGTCAGGAGCTGGAGATAGGAATTTAAATTTTGGGGAAGGGTCATGCTGGTAATATGAATTTGGGAATCATCAGTATATAGATGATTGCTAAAGACCTGGGTCTGGGTGAGAGTAGGGGATGGATGTAAATAGGAAAGACCATAAAAGAGAATAGGCTCAAGTTCAAGGCCCCATAAGATATGGGGGAGATAAGGAAGGACTAGCAAGAACCCTGAGAAAATCCAGGAAGGTAGGAAAAATGCCCGGCGATGATTCCTCCTTTTGCTTTTCCATCCCCTGATATGGAGGGGCTGTACATGTTAGCAGTGACAGTCTCGTCCTGGAAAACACAGTGGGGATGATGTTGTTTAGTTCAAATGTGTTTAAAGATGCTGAGAAGTATACCATATGCAGTCCACTGATATTTTTCTTTGATTTGAATTAAGACTTCCTGGCTACAGAACACTAAAAATATATCATGCTGAAAAATGGACACATGGAACACTGTGTGTGTGCGTTTTTCACAGCTTTCTGTGACATTTTAACTCAGTGTGGAGGATATTGTTCTTCTTTTCGTTACACTTGGTATGGCTAATGCTGAATGAGTGGGGGTTACAGTCATACCATGTGACAGATTGCAGTGTCACAGGCACACTGCAGGGATGAACAGAAGGAAATGTGGCTATGAGAGATCAACTATTGATTCAGCTGCGCATAGCGTGGTAGAGTGGAAATGTAAATTAAGAAAGTTACTCATCAAAATAAAGCTTCCCTTCAGGTTGTTTCATTTTCACCATTACCTCAAAATATGCATATTTTCTCAGTTCAAGCTATCTCCACCACTATTGGAACAATCAGTCATATTTGCAAAAAATGCCCTTTTCCTGTTATTTTGTGGAAAACAGAATTCAACAAAGGTTAATTTTAGTTTGGGAAAAAAACAATTTTCTCCTGAAATCAAATAATGATAGCTGTGAGTGGAAAGGAAGTCTAAGGGAAAGAAATCAAGAGCATAGATTGCTTATGTAAAACTGGATTTAAACTTTGGAAGCCAGAGCCATTTGACTGGGGGAAAACACTCAACATCATTGTAAGATGATAGCCTAGATGTGGCCTTTGGTGGGGTTTGCCTTGCTTGTGCCTTGGGACGTATTGAGTTCTTTTCTCTGAGGAATAGCACCTTCCCCAAGACAGATCGAGGAAGGCAAAAAAAACAAACAAAAAAGGCAAACATCAAATGTCTCAGTTCTTCCAATATTATATATCACTAGTCCTTTTCACATTTTAAAATGTTATTTTTATTTATTTACTTTTTAATTTAGAGAAGAGGTCTCACTCTGTTTCCTGGGCTGGAGTATAGTGGCACCATCATTGTTCACTACAGCTCACGTGGGGTTCACATGATCCTCTTGCCTCAGCCTCCTGAGTAGCTGGGACTATAGACAGATAGTCTACAAATCACTGTGCCTGGCTTATTTAAATAAAAATGTAGAGATGGGTCTTGCTGTACTGTCCAACTTGGTCTTGAAGTCCTGGCTTCAGGCAATCCTCCTGCCTCAGCCTCCCAAAGTGCTGGGATTACGGGCATGAGCCATTGCACCTAGCCTTTTATGAGTAGTCTTAAGAAGAAAAAAAAAACATGTTTTGATAGAAGAAGTGCAAATTTTTCATTAATATGAGTTTATGGAGATTTTGTGAAGTTACTTGCTCTTGCTTTCTCTGGCCCCCACTCTGTACTTGGCAGCCTGCAGACACAAACCAAGGGAGCAAGTGACTTCACTTAGATGCAGAGGGAAGTGCCTCTCTCTCTATCATTCTCTCCCTCTTACTGTCTCTTTCTCTGTCTGTCTGTCCATGTGGCTGTTGCTGTGTCTCTCTGACTCTGTTCTTTCTTTCTCCCACAATCTGTTCTCATCTTTCCCCTGCAGTTATATTATCAACTTTAGAATTAACTGATTTTTTTTTCTAGATGAGATTTTGGGTAGAAATGTATGATACAAAACAAGTTATATTACTTGCTTCTCAGGTGGGGTAAAAATACATTTCTTAGGCCTCATTTCATATTCATTCAAGGGAAAAAAAATCCCATCTAACTGATTTCTGTTTTGTGCAGTAAACACTTGTTCTAGCGAGTGTGCACAGGATGATGTTTGAATTCTAAGGTTTAGCTATACCAATCTGTGAGATAAAGGATAATAACAAGAACCTCTAAACCTACATTTTCAAAATTCACTTAAATGAGTTTGCGACGAGCATTTTTCATCTTCTTCTTAGATATTGCTCTTGATAAATGTTAAATAAAATAAGAAAAATTGAGCTAGACTCCTTATAGCCTTCCCTCTTATGGAAATACCATGCCATAAAAGAAAGTCAAGAGTTTTTTAGCTTCACCTGCACTCTTTCAAGCAAAATCAAAGAATTAATAGCAAATTAAACAAACTAGCGGGGACATCAGACTAACTGCATGGAACCTCTTTTCCTTTTCTTTTTTTTTTTGTTTCCTTTTTGTTTTTTTAAAGTATTTATTTAATCCTTTGAACTCCATGATAAAATTAGGTCAATGACAGGTGATAGAGTTTAATGATGTGGTCAAAACATCCTAAGGAAATAAAAAGTCAAAAATAATTCAACTTGTGTTCAAGATTTATAGCTACTGACTTTGTGGCATTGAAGAAAAGCCCATTAAGCATTTGCTACATCTCTTTTTCTCCCTGGAGGAAAATAAAGTATTTATCTCTGTGTACCATGATTAGAGAATTGTCACCTTTCAAAAACAATGTCTTGTGTCCCCAGAGCAGGAACATAGCAAGAAAATCACAGAGCAGTTTCTTCTGAACTTCTTGGGAATCGTAATCATGCCTTTACTGAGGTATTTCTTGTAAATATGCAGAAGTGCACATTTATTGAATGCCAATAGGTGCCAGACGCTGAACTGTGCACTTGCCTTACTTTTAGCATTTCAACAATCTCATGATATGTTTTGTTACCATCATTTTCCAGATGAGCACAAGTTTTGGAAAATTTAAATGATTTCTTGGATGTTACAGTTTGATAAGCTGTAGAGCCAGGATTAGAACCCAGACCCATTCAACCACGATAAATTATTTAATGTCTAAAATTACTTATATAAATTGATGTGTGTGTGTGTGTGTGTGTGTGTGTGTGTGTGTGTGTGTATGTAGGCAACCAATGAACCAATGCAAGCCAATCAAGGGGGTGGAAGAGAGTATTGTTCTTTTGTCTTAGTGAATGGAAGTGATATTACACTTTCTGAGTTATGTCCTCAATGAAAAATGAGAAAAAAATCTTTTTCTTCTCTCCTTGTCCAAACCTATGGACTGGAATGCAGCTATGCTGTTGAGTAATCTTCTATTGTGCATAAAAGGGCAATCTTTAGGGATAGGAGAGGAACAAAATTAAAATATTTCAAGCTCTTAAAGCTTTTAAGCCATCTTCAGAGGCCTGGAATCTTATTCAAAATATTCCTGAAAATTTAGTTTGGATTTTCATTATATCAGACTAGAGCATATTCTACCTAATATAGAGTTGAAGACAGATCAAACATTATTTATCTAAACTAGAGTTAAAGGGCTAGAAAAATAATAGAGTAAAACTGAAAAAGTGGGAAAAATAATAAGTGTTAGTTATCTACAAATGTATTAATTAACAAAAGGTACTCATCTATAAATGAAAACTTAACAAATCTATAGCAATTAAAGATGTTTAATCATTAGACAAAAAAATCTACATACAAGAAAAGCAACAGGTCTATGGGTTTTAACTGTTGTGTTTTAGAAAGTTATCGAGAAAAGATAACACTTTTCTTATAACACTTCCCTAGGATTTAGAAAAAATGTTAAAGTTTCTCCACTAATTTTGTGAAACTAATAAGAGATTGCTAATGATGCTGCAAATATAATAGAACCAGGAAAGTTATTGGGCCTTATCATTTATGAAATAGATGCCAAAATAACACAAAGATAGTAAACTGATTCATACTGTGTGTGCATGTGTGTGTATGCAAGGTAAAACAATTTCATAACTAAAAATGGTTTATTCTGAGAGTAGTAAGAGGATATAAATTTAGAAAACACATTAATGTAATACACAAAATTGACAATATGAAAAACATTGTAACAATGAATTCAGCAGCCATTTAATAAAATCCAAAAATCAATATATGAAAGAAACAATGAACAAAAGTAGTAATAGAAAGTCAATTTCCTAACCTAATTATTACTAAAAAGCAAGCAAATACAGTGATGGCAAACCATTAGAAACATTTCCTGCCTTAGTTTTTCCCCACATATCTGACTTGAAGTGTAAGTTTAGTCAAATGAATACAAGTACAAGTTCTATGTTGCAGCTTCCAGGAGCCTTCCATAATACATACCTGGCCCATGATCTTGTTCTTTCTTCTTGTATTCTTCTTTCTCCTTGTTGCTGCTGATGTGGAGGATGCCATGAACCAAGGGATGCCAGGGTGGAAAAGGAATGAGTGTGTAACAACATATGGCACCATATCAGCCCCAAACTGATGGCTTCCACTCCTCTTGAAATGTAAGAGAGAAACTTCCACTTCGTTTAAGCTGCTGTTACCATGATTGCTTCTTCTCAACACTGTACTAGAAAGTGTTAGCAAATGTAATGAGAGAAGAAAAAGAAATGAGATAGAAACTATCAATAAATAAATTGGTTTTTAAGAATTATATGACTATATACCTACAAAATCACAGAGATTTAAATTACAAATCAACTAGCTACAATTCCACATCCATATAATTTTCAGAAATTAAAAGAGCTGGTAATACCAAGTGTTCATAAAGCAATGGATAAATACAACCCCTTTTATGTTGTTGGTGGAAGTATAAAATTTTTAAAAACTATTATAGGACAATGTGTAGTTAGAATTCTTTTGACTACAGGCAACAAGAACCTTATATAAAACTGACTTAATTACCATGGAAATCTACTGTCACCATTAAAATCAGGCTTATAATGAGCAGGGGCTCTACAAGTCTTCCAGAATCCAGTCCTTTCTAATTCTCATTCTGCCATTCTTAATACCTCAGCTTAGATCACAGACTGGCCTCCTTCTTGGTGTCAGCAACATGGGTCTTATCCAGACAGACAATATCCAGGAGAATATAAAATCCCTATCTTCCTGTGACACAGGAGTACGGAAACCATTTCCAGACCCATCTTTTGTGAGCATTGGTTACATGCCTATTCCCAAATCAACTACCTGCAAAGAGAATAGATTAGCATAATAATGGGAACAAGATTTTTAACAGGTAAAATTTAGAGACTAATTCATTAAAAGTAAAAGGATAAAATTATGTATTATAGAATTACCAAAAAATAATATATAATAATACCAATAGGAGCACTAGGTAACATTTACTGAGGTATTACTATATGCCAGGCACTTTCCTAAGCACTTGCCCAATGGGTATTCATTTTTCCATGCAAAGCCCAGTGGGGGTTAGACATTTAAAATGAGACAGCAATTTCACACCATTTCAAATGCATAAGACTGACAAAAATTAAAATGTCTAGTAACAACTAGTGTTGGTAAATATATGTGTATGAATACATACACACATACATATGACTATATGCACATATGAAATAACAGCCTCATATACTACTTATAAAAGTCTAATATTTCAGATGAAAAATATTCAAACATGAAGAAGTTAATTTACTTGCCCAAAGTCACAAAACTAGTGAATGGCAGAAACAGGATTTGACCCAGATAGTCTACAAGTAGTTAAAATAAATAACTAGATTCATATGTATCAATGCAGGAAATACGAAAAGTATAATCTTGAGTAGATTGTAGCCCTTCACCAGAAAAGGAAATGTATAAAAAGAGCATGTTTGTCAAGGGGGAGAGGATTGTTATAAGTTCATTTAGGGGTAGGTTTTATTAAGGATATAGAACATTGGGGGCAATGCCCCACATTCAAATATGCAACTATCCAGGAGGCAACCAGATATAAAGATTCTAAAAAAGGTGTTTGTATCTGGAGAGTTGAGTATTATTAATGCAGTGGTTGAAATTGAGCAAGGAGATTTAAAGTGAATGAGCAAGTAGATTTAAAGTGAATGAGCAAGTAGATTTAAAGTGAAAAGAGAGAAGTAGGAAAGAAACAGCATTGACATTCAGGGAGAAATAAGACAGAAAAAGGGCCTATGAAAGAATATGAGAGTGGTTACAGAAGAGACTGGTATCCCAGATGATAACTAAGGGGTGAGATTTACAAAGATTATGGCTAATAATGTCAAATGTTGCAGAGAGTAGTGAAAACACTTGGCAATTAGTGTATCAGTGAAGCCTTGCTGAAACCAGTTAGAAGCCTGCATCAGTGCCTTAAAAGTTCATAGGGTACGAGTAGGGGGATATATGAAATGCAGACTATTTTTCAGAGAGGCACGATTGGTGAATTAAAAATGAATATTAGAGCATTAGCTAGAGGGAATTAAGAGTTTTGTTGTTGCTGTTGTTTTGTTTTATTTTGTTTTGATTTTGAGAAGAAGTCTTGCTCTTGTTACTCAGGCTGGAGTGCAATGGCGCAATCTCAGTTCACTGCAACCTCCACCTCCCGGGATCAAGCGATTCTCCTGCCTCAAGTAGCTGGGATTACAGGTGCTTGACACCACGCCTGGCTAATTTTTTGTATTTTTAGTAGAGACGGGATTTCATTATGTTGGCCAGGCTGGTCTCGAACTCCTGACCTCAGGCGATCCGCCTGCTTCGAACTCCCAAAATGCTGGGATTACAGGCATGAGCCACTGCACCCGACCGGGAATGAAGAGATCTATAGGAAAAACATGGTAATATTTTCAGCTTGTGTGAAACGGTCAGTAGAGGAAGAGACTTAAAATACTGGGGTGATGGGAAAGAGTAGGACTTACAGGAACAACATCTGGGAGACGATGGGAAGCAGTAGATCAGGCACACAGGTGGAGAACTTAGCCTTGAACGTGGGAAGTAATGAGGAAGAGAACAAGGGATCTCCCAGATGAGAGGGGAGACAGATGGAACGCAGAAAGGAGAGCAATGAGTTTTATCCTGCTGTGTTTCCAATCAGATTTTCCCCGAAGGGATACTTGGCCAGGAAAACAGGAAACAGACAGGTGGTCTAAGGTCTGTAGGGTAAAGTTAATATATAGTTGCTTGATTATTCAGTCGAATTGTAGGACCAAAGAATAAAAAGGAGTAGATTAAAAGCAATTACTGCAAATTTATTAATCACATCAGTTGTCCAGACACAAGTCTGACCTAAATCTTTCCCTCCCTTAGTGAATGGATCTGGACTACTGCCTATATGGAGGCCATTCTAAACTCAGCACCAACAAACTAGACCAGAAAAGAGTGAAAGGAAAGTCTCCCACGATGTCAGTACCAAAAGCCAGCTAATGATCATCTACACAAACCCTCTTTCATAGAGGAGAAAAGCAAATCTCACTAGGGTACACAACAGCCCACTATCACTGAATTATGGATTGGTGATGACTATGCTTCCTTTTTATCCCTTTAGCACTTATGAACTTCCAACACATTCAATATTTTTCTTCTTTAATTCATTTATTACTTACCTCCTCCCATGAGAATGTGATCACCCTCAAAAGGATTTTTGTCTCTTTTACTTACTGTTGTTACCTCAGCCTTCACCGTATGTCTGGCATTTAGAATGCACTTGATCATTATTTGCTGAATGAATGAATTACATCTTCTCCAGTATACTTTTTACTTCCCTATTATACTTTCCATGCAGAGCTCTTGGAAGTGAAGTTGATAGTTGTAAAAACCACTTCCATGCAAATACATTTTTCATAAACTCTGCTGCCTTATTGGGTACATAAAACTCCAAGGTTGTACAGAATTCAAATCTAGGACTTTCTGCCTTCAGAGTCACATATTGGATGAATTCGACCCATTCAGTTAGTTTTCTCTGAAAAGAAAACTAAAGAAATTTTTGTGACAATACAAAACAATGACTTTTTTTTTAAAAAGTAGGAAAGATAAAAAAGAAGGAAAATGGAATCAGTATTATAGGAAAAACATAGTTGACACAGCAGTGAGCTTCCTGATGTATGTTTTCATATATCTACATTTATATCTTTATCAACACTGTTATGTCTATGTTATAACACCCAAGAGAAATATGGTGGTAAGAATTCACTGGGCCTGTTGCTAGGTGAGTGTTAAGAAAATTGCAACTTCGTATGACCCTTCATCTGCTGTAGGAGATTCTCTATTTTTTTCTTTTTGTGTGAAAAAAGATGAGGATGAAAGACTATGGAGTTGGTAGCTACAAAGAAGAGAGTTGGTAGTTCTTAGGTGTGTGAGAGAGGCTTTTCCTACTCTCTCTGAAGTGCAATCTATTTTTTTCAGGAGTCATTTCCAGGGAAGGGAAGGAACAACACACTGAACGAGGACATGTCCATCTCAGGGGAGCCAGGTACAACCACAGAAGCAGCTTACGTAACGAAGGTTCATTTGTGGAATTAGTTAAGGAATCAAGTTTTATATTTGTGAGCGAAGCAAGTGAGCATTTAAAGATTCACATTGCCTGGGACTTTCCAGTATCATTTTGCAACCCAGGTCCTTAATGGCAAATATATAGATTAGTAGTGTGTGTGAGAAATTTTATATATGTAATAGGATGCCAAAGAGGATATGTATTTCTAAAGTTGCTGTTATGATCCAAAACCAAGAATCAGTGTACCTCATGTTCTATGTTCAGGGACCCCATCATCTTCCTAGCAGGGATTAGGGGAAAGAACCTGTTTAGAAAATGTGTATCCACCAACTCCTTCCACTTGCCGGCATCATCCCGATCAAAGCAAGAGGAAGGCTGATTGGGGAGAGAAGCATTAAGATTTGGGGAGAGAGTTGAGTTTGGGTATGAAATGAAAGTACTGTTTCTCCCCTTTTAATGCAAAGTGGGAAACCTCTAAGAGAATCACATAAAGATTGACAGGGCCTGCAAGAGGAACCTGGCCGAATGTGTGCTGAGCAGTAGAACACAAAGCTTCTCTTTTGTGCCATCACTGATGCTGAGTACAGTCATAAAGAGTGGGTTCTGGAAGAGCACTGAGAGTCCAAAGTGTAGAACTTTATCCTTTTCAGTATTCTTCTTCCACCAGGAGGAAGAACTGTGTCTCTGAAGTTTGGGAAGTATATGTAGACATGGAGTCTGGCCTTGAGCTTTCTGTAGTAGAAAGGCCCATGTCAGCAGCCCTTAAAGGGACAGGGTAAGGTGTACTTGGGGGAAAGATGGTAGTAACCATACTCCTCCCAATTTTCCATGATACACCACAGTGTAAAAGAGGACCCCAAGCTGACTAAGATAATCTAGCCATAACTACTGTGGTGTACAGTATAACTGCAATGTCAATCAGCTTTAATTCAACACTGACATTTTTTTTTCTAAATACTCTTTTTGTCTTCTCTGATTTCCTCAGTCCACTACTAGCTTTCTGGTAACAAAAGTACTAATTGCACAGTTCATTGACTGAAATTGCTTAATAGTCAGTTTCAATTACAATGACTTTTCCAGTTATATTTCTACTATTCTGTTTTTATGCAAATTTGAGCAAAAATATGAGCTTTGGGAGGTGCGCCTCTCTCTGCTAATTGGAATGTCTTCTCTTAAAGTCTTTTGCAAGCTGTGTCACAAAAATTGAAATGAAAAATCTTCTCTAATATGCATATTACAATTTTATTGGTAGGAATTTTACAGATTGCCCAGGCAGATTCTCACTCATTATGTAGAACTCTTTCTGTCTATAGTTACTTATTCATTTGTTTAGTTATTAATTATTTTTTCTCTTATCATTCGATGTTTCCCTTGCTTAAAACAGGTGGGGTTTAGTGACTACCGCTGAGTTCATTTTCTCTCTGTTTCTGGCTTGCAGGAGTGCTCACGCACCTTGGAATGGTAGAGCTTCCAAGGATGCGGAGAATCACTTCCCTTTTTAGAGCCCTCATACCTTCACCTTCTCAACCTTTTCTCTGCTGCTTGGGCCACTTCTTCCTGGCTTGTCACTGCTTCTGCTTCTTCTCCTTCTTTTTCACTTGGTTCTGGGATTTTTATCAACATTCTGGAAAATGGGAGGGGCTGTTTATTGTGCCTCACTCAAGACATTTTTTTTTGGAGGGAAAATAATTGGCTTCTTATCTCCAGAAAAGAAACACGCAAGAAACTAACAACCCAAGAACCCTTAGCTCTGGGGCTTCCTACTCCCGGCCTTTAAGACTCATCTACTGTGAAGTGAAGGTATAAATGGTGCTTCAGAACCTCTTGCTCTTTAACTTTCAATAATCAGAATAGGCTCTGAAATGTCTTCAACTGCAAATAACAGTGAGATTATGAGTTATCATCTGGGCTCACAATAGACTTCTAAGAATGGGAAAATTTATCATTTGGGGAAAAAGTAAACTTATAATAAAAAATGCCTCATCTCATGCAGTACTTTCCACACAGACATAAATGTAATATTTATGTCTCAGGGAAATCAGGGCCACAAAGATGAAGTGAATAGAGAGTATTGTTGAGACTCAAAAATGCATTTTTTCCAACTTTAATTCTCCATCTTTCATGGCAGCTTTGGTTTTTATGCTTATGAGTCATAGTAAGAAAATTTTGAAACAAAGCTGACAAGATTTATGAAAATTTCATTCCATTATTTTTTGGAAGAAAGTGGGCATTTGTTTCTCTCATATGTCAGTGTCTCAACTGTGTTGAGCACCACAGCAAAAACGTTGATCTGGTTTACAGAGAGGTAAATAATCCTGTTACATTTGTCCTGGGTAACTTTAAAAAGCAACTATAATTCTGAATTTTAGAGTCAAACAGAACTGGCTGTAGCTCTCCTTCCTGGTGTAGACCTGAACCATTTACTTAAACTAATTAAGTTTCAGTTTCTCTCTCTGAAAAATCAAAATGGTATTCATGCCTGCCTCTTAGGGATACTATAAGAATTTCATGAGGAAATGAAACATAAAGCACTTAGCAGCATACCTGACACAGAGCAAATTCTCAGTAAATGTTAGATAATATTAGAATTGTTATTATTATGATTGTTGTGCATTTCCATTGCTTGTAACTAATGAATAGTGACATAACAAAGTGCTTTCCTCCATAAACAAGTGTAAACTTTAGTCGAGTTACTTAGGCTTTCTTATACCTCATATAATCTCCTTACATGTGAGGTTTCTTATGCATATGGTGAAGTATAACAGCTGCGTAACCTTCATAAGCTACTTTGGATCATCATTTTACTCTCCAAATGATAATATTTAATGACAGAGGTTCTGTGACTTTCTGGGTCTCCAATCACGAGTCTGAATTAGAACAGGCACTTCAGGGGGTGGAAGTCTGATCCTCTTCTCCCTTCATGACACAGCCTCACTCTCCATGGTCACCATTCATAATCAGAAATGATATCAGAAATATGTACTAAAATAGTACATAATGACAATAACTGATCATGATATACAGCCTTTCATGTAGAGGGCACAAAGATTTGACTTTAGTGATTTTCAAACACAAATGACTGCCATTCTATTCCTGTCCCTTCTATCTAATAATAAAGACCTTAATACATTTTAAATAATAATAAGACCCAGTTATTAGTGTTCTACTAATAAATTATTTGCATATATATTGTTTTCCTTATTCTTCAGGTAACGAAACTGAAAGTTAACTAAGTTAAAAAAAAATGTCTTGACCAAAATCAAAAATCTGTAAACAGCAGGTGGGACTGCCAGGTTTAACTCTTGCTCATCAGGCACAAAGGAAGCAGCCATAGCCAACATACATGCTCATACAACATATGGACCATTGCTAAGGAAGATTCTTCAGACAGCCATTGTAGGCAAATTATTCCCCCAAATGAACAATACCAAACTGTGGTATATATGGTGCTCCTTTCCTTTCCCCATGCATAATTCAGGTGGTGGTCGACACATAGGGGCTACACCTGTTACTCCACAGACTGCCTACAAATTCTACAGAATAAATAATAGAAGAGCTTGATGGATTCTTGTGAATTTACACACCATGCCAAAATTTCCAGCAACCTAGCTTCACCAGTTTCTGTGTTAGTTGACATGGGGCAGAATATTTACACTGTTGATTTCTATAAGACGTAATAAGAGCTGTGTAGCAATAAAAGGTCATTTAGGTCATCTATTGGGCTGAACTTACATTTTAACAATTGTGGGCGAGATGCATTCTTAACAATCTTGAAATAAACTCAGCTGTATTTGATATATGGGGAAGCCACAGTAGGTGGTATATATTGGAGTGGCTACAGGCATTTGCTGGGGGGTGTTTTATTTTGCACGTGCATGTAAAGCTCAGAGAAAATGCAGTTTGTATTCCAAAAATGACATTATACAGCTTTACAAGAATTTGGTCCTTAACGTGAACTAAGGCATCTTTTGTGCTTCATATTTAGTATTTAGATAAAGAAGTTAACTTTGAAAAATGTAATGTAGTTTGTTTGTTTGTTTGTTTGTTTTGAGACGGAGTCTCGCACTGTCACCCAGGCTAGAGTGCAGTGGCACTATCTCGGCTCACTGCGAGCTCCACCTCCTGGGTTCATACCATTTTCCTGCCTCAGCCTCCTGAGTAGCTGGGACTACAGGTGCCCACCACCATGCCCGGCTAAATTTTTGTATTTTGTTTAGTAGAGATGGGGTTTCACTGTGTTAGCCAAGATGGTCTCGATCTCCTGACCTCGTGATCCACCTGCCTCAGCCTCCCAAAGTGCTGGGATTACAGGCGTGAGGTAATGTAGTTATTCTTAATAACTGTTTTGCTAAAATAGTTGTGATCTATACAGGAAGCACTGTCTTTTCTAAATTGTATCAGGTATGTACTGTCTTCAGTTTACACTTTCAGAGCACAGTTTCAATGGCTCACACATGCACACACAATCCCCAGGGTTGATGGTTAAGAAATAAATACTAATGACTTGGCTCTTCTGCAGCAGAGCTTCTCTGCTAAACCTCTTGGGTCTAGTCCTTGGGTGTACCATACTTAGAATTCCTTCCCAGAGCAGTTCAATCTTCTTGGTATGGTGCTAGTTGGCATAGCTTCCTGGTGAATATGTCCCACAAATGACATGACTAAAATGAGACAGCCCAAATCCACAGTTATCAGCTGCTAATAATCCTGTGAAGGCAAGTCTTTGCTTAGAACCTTGGAAATTGTACTTGATACATCAAGACGACTTTATAGAACTGTAGTAATTTTTTTCTACTACAGTGAATAATACTCATGCAATATTCATATTTTGATTTTCGTTGTTGAATTTTAAGTGGTTGTATTTATTTACATCAGAAAAAATATCACATGATCTTTCTTATATTGATACACCATTGAAAGAGCTCCATCCCAAGTTATTCCTTTCCATGATTTTTTATCTCACCTCCTTTTTTGGTTTAATTTATGTTACTCACTCATCACAATTTGTAATTACTGTATTTCTTCATTTTATATCTGTTCCATAGGATACACAATATGTCTCTTTTATTCACCATTGGATCAAACATTGTAAATGACAATGTAAAGACCCTCAATAACTACTTGTTTAATGAATGAGTGAATAAAGAAATGAATGGATGAAATAAAAGATAGGTATTAACAACTTAAGCAATCACCACTTTAGCTCTGCAAATACTTTTTGAGAAGGTCAACAAGTGGCAGTCTCTCTAATATTTTAAAATACTTTTCTACAGACAACTGGGCTGAGAATGGTAGACTTTGGATGAAATCATTGGGGAAAGAGAGGAAAGGCGTGTGACTAAGTATAGGAATTATCTTTATTTCAATTTGCCCTAATAAGTTCAAATTTCATACTGAGGTGGGGACAGAATAGTCTTTATTTTAAGAAAGAAAAAAAAAAGCAGTTTTGTAATCTTTAGGCCAGTCTCTAGAACGACTATGGGCATTAGCAAAATCCTTGATGTGG
The DNA here is from genome assembly GCF_006542625.1 of Nomascus leucogenys. Taxonomy (NCBI): domain Eukaryota; kingdom Metazoa; phylum Chordata; class Mammalia; order Primates; family Hylobatidae; genus Nomascus; species Nomascus leucogenys. Next base: position 69,794,244 of record NC_044387.1, read on the forward strand.
ACGCTAGCCTTAAGGAGGTTCCTTTTGTGAGTCTTGTCCTCTCATAGCAAAGATTTGGAGATTCCAAGCAGGCCTCAGTAGTCTGTGCAAGTGCTAATGTATGAATCAAAAGGGTGCCTGCTGACTGTCACCTCCATGCTATTGACTTTAGAGTCAATATTCATAGAAAGCAAATGGAAAGAAAGGTACTGGACAAAGTAAGCTGTAATAACCTTCCTCAGGCCATTATCCAAAGTGAAAGGACTTAGAAACAAAGTCAAATACCACATGTTCTCATTTATAATTGGGAGCTAAACAATGGGAACATATGAGCATAGAGAGTGGAATAATAGACCGTGGAGACTCCAAAAGATAGTAGGGTGGCAGGGGACGGGGAGGTGTCGGGGTGGTGGTGGGTGGTGACGGCTGCAAAATCACCTGTTGGGTACAATGTTCACTATCTGGGTACACTAAAAGCCCAGAGTTTCCACTATGCTATATATGCATGTCAGATATCTGCACTTGTACCTCCTAAACATACAAAATAATTTTTTTTTTTTTGAGACGGAGTCTTGCTCTGTCACCCAGGCTAGAGTGCAGTGGCGCAATCTTGGCTCACTGCAAGCTTCGCCTCCCAGGTTCACGCCATTCTTCTGCCTCAGCCTCCCAAGTAGCTGGGACTACAGGCACCCACCACCACGCCCAACTAATTTTTTGTATTTTTTGTAGAGACGGGGTTTCACTGTGTTAGCCAGGATGGTCTCGATCTCCTGACCTGGTGATCCGCCCGCCTCGGCCTCCCAAAGTGCTGGGATTACAGGCGTGAGCCACCGCGCCCGGCAAAAATTTTTAAAAATTAAAAAAGTAATAATCATTATCTTCAGGGCAAATGTGAACTTGGTCACTGTGTTAAGTAAATGCTCATGTTAAATTTGAAACACTTTGCGAAAAGGTGTTTAGCTTTTTATTTTTGCTTTTTTATATTTTTGCAAACAATATTTAAACAGAGATAGGTATCCAATGATTTAAATTTACCAATATATTACAGTATTATTTATGCTAAAAAATTAGACACAAATTGATTTTACAAAAATCTGAAAATGGTTCAATGACTTATGATACATCCTTATGATAGAATGTTATGAATGTTATGAAGAGGGAAGCCCATGTTCCCCAGTCCCCATGTTCTCACTGTCACTTTCTATCACTTTCACACTTGGCCTTGTAAGAGAGCCTTTGCCCTCCTCACTACCTGTACTCCTCAAGGTCAGAGGAGTTACTAAACTCATTGGTACGAGTCTGATCTTCATTAACTCACATTTTTCAGTAGTGTGGAATTCCTTTACCTCACAAGTGGAGACACAGTTTCAGCCTTTCAGCCTCTATTTCATTCTCTCTCTTTTCCTTGGGTCACGCTCTTTGGAGAACTGAAAGAAAGTTAGTGAGATTCTTCCCTGGGTCTTTTCTGCATGTAAAAGCACACCTAGCTCAGGATCCACGGATTACCTGCTTGCTGTTCAGAATATACATCTTAAAAACCTGATAAGGCAATTTCTCTATATATAATTCTTCATTTTTCAAATTGTAGTTATTTGTGGATCTCTCTTTTCCAAGTAACTTAAGAAACTTTATTGACTTCCTCAAATGTCTAAATAGATATTAATTAAACTTGCATTAAATTTATAGAAGAACATAGGTAGCACCATCTGTATAATATAAACAACGTCTGTCTACAACCATGGGATGTCTTTCTATTTGTCTTTTATTAATGTTGTAGTTTCCTCCAAGAAGATCTTATGCTTTCTAAATAAAGTTAATACTTATGTACCTTATAATTTTTGCTGTGTTTGTACATGATTTTTATTAATTATTTTTCTAGTTGCTTATTGCCAGTGCTGTATAACTTTGTAGGTTAATTTTATATCTGGCAGTATTTCTAAATGTTTTTATTAGTTCTTAAATGTTCTTGATTTTGTTTCTTTTTCTATATAGTCATATACCATGTGTAAATAATCCATGGCTTGTCTGCAGCCTTAAAGAAAAGCAATATATAATTCATATTTTCTCCTACACTATCCTAGAAGTAAGGAACCTATGATGTTTTGTAAAAGCAACTCTATCTTCCAACAGTTTATCAGAAGTCCTATATTTTGGGGAAAATAAGGGTGATAATATATGTCACAGTCCACCTAACTCCTTGGTTTTGTTATTAATTGATTAAAAGTCAACAATCAAAAGGGAAAAAGAAGAGGAAAATTAACTTGGTAGTAGAGAGAGCAGGCACATATTTCATGCAGAAGGAATTTTTCAAATATAAACTTAATCTGCCCCCTCTTTTCTATCATATCCTGTTCCAAAGCATACAGAAAGTGAGCTGCCATAGAAGAATTTGAGGCATCTCTTCCTCTCCTGGAAAGAAAGGAGGAAAGAGGTTGAAAGCATGACTTTCTTTATTGAATGAGTGGATTTTGCCAAAGCACCCAGCCTGAAAGCAGAGAGACAGTGCCTCACCACAAGAGGTCTTTCAGGACATGCGCGTGGAATTTCTTTGTAGTGTGGCTAAGCAGCTGGGCCATTCTGGGAGGACTGGGGGAAAAGGGTAACACTGTGAGGTGAGCACAGTCCCATTCTGATCCCAAAGAGTACTATAATTCCTCTGTAACTATCCCTCCCCACCCTTCTACACCCCAGCCAGGAGGGTCTTATTTTCTACACACACGCACACACACACATTCTTCAGAATCCAGATAAGGCACTGTGAGCTTGATATTTGCCTTTCACAACCAATTACAAGTCAAGAAATTAAAACAAGATACAGCTTTGAACATTGGTCTGTCACTATTGGTATGGTTTTGCTTATTGTTTCTATAGAGACACTAGATTTCAACCATCTGCCTTGACCTTGAACTTTTTAAAGTTACATCTATTTTCACAATTTTTGGTATTCCAGCCTTAGCTCTGTTCTACTGTGGCTATGGGTTCTGGTCCCTGCTGGCTGTCTTCTTGGCTGATGTTGTGCTTGATTTGGCTCCATGGATTTCTGCTAGCTTCTTACTCATCCAGTGGTTGAGGTCAAGGTTGAAAGACTCTACATCCACATTTCTGCCATATTCTCTGACTACTCAATCTGCTTTCTAACTTCCACGAATCAACTGACCTCGACATTGAGTGTAAGCATGGAAGTAGGGGATAGTTTTCAAAATAGATTCATACTAAGTTAAAAAATTAACTATTCTATTATGTCTATTCTAAAATGAAGATGAGACTGCTTTGGAGAGAGGAAATTTAATTAACGCCCCTCTCCCTCCAGAAAGATTCTTATCTAATGCATCTTTTTAGGTGCAAAGAGAAAGACTCAACCATTAACTGAATATGAGCCTCAAGAATGCTACAGGTCAGTTTTGAAAGATTTTTCAAATGAAAAGAAATATAATAATCTCTGTAAGTAATTTTCATTTTCTAGTTCAAATCTAATGATTTTTTTTACTTTAGAGTTGTACCAGTAGAAAATTAAGTAAGAAGTAGAGTAGCATTGGTAATGGAGAAAAAAATTAGTATAATTTACTTTACCTAGAAAGAGAGTATTTCTAAGGATTACAAATCAATCCATTTCAGACTAATCACAAAGAAGAACCCCCAATATACTTCATGCTTAATTCTTTAGGATCTAAGTTTCAACTATGTAATAATCATATAGAAAGGTTATCTGATTAACAAGACAGAGAAAAAAAATTCCCATTCACTATCTTATTTCTTACCCACTGTCACAAATATTATGTGATAGCTGATTCTTGCCAGTATAATTCTACTTAATCATTTTTATGAGAATTAGGTTCCCAAACTTCATCAAACATCTGCTAAATATTGGAAAAATACAGGCTTCACAGTCACATTTAATTTAGTATCCTACAAAAAGATTACGTAAAAACTGTATTTATACATGCAAAGCAAAGGGAAGAAATGGGGACATATTTTCCTAGTAGTGTGTGGTGGCATCGGCTTTAACCTTGGGATACCTGGAATAAAATGCCTTGTGATGGGAAGAATCGAGAAATTAACTCCAATTACTCACTTTATTTAGAATACATAATACCTATTTCACTTAAAATTAAAGCACATATATATTTTTGGTCTTGCGCTTAAAAAACACAAAAGTAAAAGCTGAACATATTAGGAATTAAGAAACCTACTTATTATTTTTTAGAGGAGTTGTTGGAAATCACTTACAAATTTGGATCATGATCTAGGCTAACATTTCTACATCGAGATTACTGTTCTCTGTGATTCCAATTTATGATAACCTGACAGGTTAACTGTGGCTAAGAGATCTCTTTTGCTCAGTGGAATCTCGCTAACTGACTGCCTTTTGGAGGCAGAAAGCTGAATTTGTTAATATGAATAACACACTGGGAGGCTATGAACAGTCAAGACAGGGTAACGGGCCTCAATCTAATTTTTATCTTCTTGTCATCCTGGATAGATTCCCTAAGAGACAATAATGAAAAGTGCAGAGAAAATTTCCTACCAGATGAGAATGGTAAATTGTGTTTTGACAGCCAGCTTTGGACTTTGTCTCTCCTCTTCTAAGGAATCATACAAAGAATGTGTGAGCTGAGAAGTATGAGGCGACATTTTTCTGAAACTGATAATGAACACAGAGCCAAAACTGCAACCCAAGGTCACAGATGATGGAAAATACACCATAGGCATTTTCATTGCCTTTATGTTTTTAATGATGTCCTCATTGTCTCTTATTGGGTTGTTTTGTTTTCTTTTTACAGTTGCTTATGTTTCCTGCTCTTTGCCCTTTGCTCTAAGGCTGCCACTAGCACTTCCATAAAATATCTTAATGGCCCCCCACAGGGCCTTGGTAGTGAAGGGTCTGCTAATGTTTCCATGATGATCCTGGTCTTGAAGATCTTTATATCACAGTCGTCTTAATTTGCATTAGACCATGGGGAACATGTCACGTAGGTCAGTCTTGGAAGCACTGTTTTTGGTATGTGTGAAAAAATTTATAGCTTAAATTCCTCAGCAGTTATGTAGCGCTAGAGCACTGAATCTAGTTACAGTAGCATTTGCTGGAGTTTTAGCTGAGTAACTTTCCATAAAAGTTAATTGGAATTACCTGAATGGAGCCTCAGGCCATGCTTTGAAAATAGAGACTAACCTTGTAATTGCCTTGTTCTCCTTTCACCTTCTTCTCTTGTCTTAAATAGTAGTGCTGTAGCTGATTAGCTAGAATGTCATCTTATAGATGAAGGCAGAATGACATAATAATTAAAAATAAACTGTACCTTGGTTTAATAAAGGACTCCAATATAAATACAAGACAAAATAGTTGTTTTGAAATGTCAGGGTGACCTAGAGTGGTGATAATAGAAAGATGCAAATGCCCATGGCACGAGCCCCTTGGAACAGATACCATCCCAGCATGGTGGTCTCGCACTTGACTTGGACTCAAAGGAAATTAGACACTACTTGGAAAAATATTTGGAGTCCATTCTTTTCTTATAAAATACAATAGCTGTTTCAAAAGTTTTATTTAAATCCCAAATTAAAGAATCAAGAAAAGAATAGAGAATACAAGGAAAAGGACCAGTAGTACCCAAATTTATACATTGTTTGAATTTGAAAACATATTTTAGTATTTAATTATTCTTTGAATCATCACAACAATATTGCAATTCACTAATAAGATTCTTGTTTTCAAGCTAAATAAAGAAATGATCTTCTGGCAGCATGAACGTTGCATACAAAACTGGATTCAAATCCTGCCCTATCACTTTCTAGGTGAGGGTTTGGGGAGGTTACTAAATTTCTATGAACTTGCTAATAAACAATGTAGTGTCACCTTTACAGGACAGTTATGGGGGTAAATGAGATTTATGCATAGCCTCATGCAATCTTAGCACATAGAAGGCAGGTAGAATGTTCTATCCCCTTGTTTTTTTTTTCCTTTGAGAATATGAGGGCTCACTTACCATCTCATAGATGGTTAATAGCAGAGATTAAATCAAAAAATGAGTGTTCTGACTTTTGGCCTGAATTTGTTACCTTTCATACCTTGTTGCTTATAATCAAAGATAATTTGTTAAATATTCACACATAATTTTCCTTTAATTTACTCATTTTCTAATCAAATAAGAAAGTATGGTAGCTGAAGAATAATAATCTAGTACTAAGCATTATGGGGATAACAGAATAGGGAAATTTCTTTCCTTCCAAATGAATTTAAGAAAATTTAAGGAAATCAGAAAAATTACTACTGTCTGCCAAAAGTCATGGAAAATAATACGTAGCATCTGCCACAAAGTCCCACAGAAAACAAAAATCTAGGATGTGAAATGTGAAGTAAAGAGAGTCAAACTATGTAGATAATAACAAATTTGACCTTTCCTTCTTAATATCTAAGTCACTCTCTAGTGAGTTAGTTATTTGATCGTATTATCCATTTTATTCACAGAAATGCACCTCAGGATATGTTCTAAAGAAAGTACTTCAGAAAATCCTCAATTTGTAATATAGCCAGATGTCTTGGTTTGCCTGGGACAGTCTCTGTTTAGGTCTGTTATTCTTGTGTAATTTTTAGTAGTTCCACTTTTCACTCTCAAAGGTGTTCATATTTGTATGATAAATTACATGGTCATTCTATTAATTAAGGACACATGCTCCTGTCATGAGAATACACTGGGTTCTGTCATAATTCTTAACCCAATACCAGGCATCATAGTCGCTTTGCCTATTGAAGTTCATTACCCCTTGTCACAATCCAACTTCTAGGGATTGTGAAATATGAAGTGAAGCTGAGATTGAATATCAGGTCAGGAACAAAAGAATGCATGGTTTATAGAAGCAGAAGGAAGAGCGTCACTGTAGGCTACGTCCACTATATCAAAATTAAAGCATTAAAAAGCATTAACATCTTAAAAGAGTTTCCAGTAAGGAAAGCTAAATAGTGAAGAGCAGAGTATCTGAACAGAGCATTCAGATGATGGAAGTCAACCACAAGTAGGACCCAGTTACATGTACTCAGAGGCTCAGGTTTGAAGTACATATGTAATTGTTGATAAAATTGTCAACATTGTAAATAGCCACATCGCTTAGTCCTATGAACCATTTTGATTAAGGTTCTGGGAAACCTTCCTGTTAGATTGCGCCTGGGAAAATGTATCATGCATTTGGTTCAATGTAATCGGTTGTTTGTCTTAGTTTCTTGGAGTAAATAGATGAACTCCTGTACACTAGTTGCATTACTAGGTTGAACCATATAAAATTGTTGCTTTCCAACCATTTGGACTTAAAAAAGTGGAATTCCACCTGGTTTAACTTAATATAACATTTAAAAGATAGGATAAGGAAGAGAGGGAGCTTAATTCAGCAAAGTAAATGATCTTGAAGCATTACTGAGTGTGAGAGGAGTAGAAGACAGGGAGAAGTCACTCAACAAATGTTTACTGAGCACCTATTTCTACATGCCAAGGAAGTGTGCTGAGTGCTTGGGATCAAACGGGAACTAAAAGTACACACAGCCTCTTCTGTCTATCATGGCACAGTCTATTGGGAACATAAATTAAGAATTCACCCTCTAGATAATTTTCTTGTTTTTAAAGATGAATTCTGATGAAGCAGCTGCTCTTCCTCCTTTTCTCTTATATTTAATACTTTCTTCCTCTTTTCCTTTCCAGCTTTTATTCAATTCCAAAATATTTTTGTACTAATTTCCACTCACATTTCTTGCTCCATCTGAAAGCCTAAGCTCATATTGCTCTAATAAACCTATTTTTCTATGGCTTGTATTAGTTACCTGCTTTGAGATCTGTGCCTTCTTCTCCCCAAAGTACCTAAGTTCTTTGAGGACAGAATATGGGAACTCTTAAATGTAATTAATGTGTCCTTGTACTCATTGTATTCCTGGCCTTAAGTGTTGCTCAATAAATTCTCATTGATGCAAATGGTAACCAGTGCACATTGGTGATGGCATCTGGACTATTGTCTGAGCCTCAGCAAATCCAATAATATAGATAAATATAGATATAACAATTGCTATTCACCACTTAGAAATGAAATATAGTCACCACACATTGTATTTGAAATCAATTGAAATAATTTGCTTTTCTCATGTGTGTGGCCTTAGTTTCTTTACATGAATAAAATTATTTTTTATTGCTTAAAATGAAAATAAAACAACTATCAATTTGACTCTTTGTCTGTGCCACATTTTTATGCAATCATATGAGAAACACAAAATTTTACTAAATGGTATTAAACATAAGGAAACCTTTCCATAAAAAGCTGTAGCAACTTTAAGAAATGATTTTTCTCTTGCTTCTTTTCCTGACAAGAGACCTTGAATCCAGAACCTGAAGGTCACTCTTGGTTGTCCTAAGATGTCAGTGGAAATGAGGACAGCCAAGAAGCTGGACAGTCACCAAGAGATTTGCTAATGTACAATTCGTCTTGCTTCCTGCATTTTGCAATATTTTCATAACATTGTATCCACTTGAAGAACATAATAGATAATAACTAGCAATTTACCACTTAAAACAAATGAAAACTGACCTATATGTCTATATGGAGGAGGAGAGGGGAATTACACACAGACACACACACATACACACACACACACACACACACACGTTTCTTGTATTTAGTTTAGAGTTTGCCATAATACTGATAGATTCATTTATGCCTTTTTCTACCATAAATATATGGTACATATAATACATTATATATATAATATATGCATATTATATATGTTCAATGTACTTAGACAGCTTATTATTTAAACCAGTAATATTAACAAGCACGTATATTGTCCTCTAAATACAGTATTTCTAACAATGCTTTCAGAACATGCATTAAGTAATAATCTTTGAATATGTTAAATGTGCTTTATACAGAAATTCTCCAAAATAATTAGCGTGGGACTACTCCTAAGCCTAGGGAAACCAAAACCTAGATTTTAGAATTGAGGAGCAAAACACGTTTAACAAAGTAGGTTGCTTGCCCTTAGCAGAGTACTGTCTGTAGTTGCTATGATAGATGGGTGAGTTGTGCTAGAGGCTGAAGGCCAGCGTGTGCTGTCAGGGAAAGGCCATGATAACTCAGGGTTTTACTCTGCTTCTTGCTGCTATTTAGGTGAAAGGTATCAAAGTGATTCACAAAGTAATCATTTTGTTGCCTAAGAATAAGGAACTTAGCTCTAGTAATAAATTCTACTTTGGCATCTGGAGACCACTTTCTAAACAATTCTCTGTTTAGAGCACCAGACAGTGTGATTTTTAAAGGTGCTTCTCTGCTTCTCTGCTGTAAGATCGAGGTCAGAGGTGAATATGCATGTCTGCTCTGCTCTTTGTCTCCCAGCATCGGGCCAGTACTTGACCCATCATACATTATCGATAATTGTTTGTGAGCTTAATTTAACTCAATGTGGAAAACGAGTCCATCTTCATTTTCTTTATAACCTTAAATTAGAGCTTTCCATCTACTGAAGGAGGAAAGATCATAAATGAAGTGAAAGAAGAGCGAAGTGGGAGGAAATAAGATAATCAGATTTGCAATTATTTCAGTCTGAGCTAATAGTTGCTAAGTGTAATTATTAATGTTCCAGGCAATTTTCTAGGAAGGTAGGTACTCATCTAACCCATCTGACAGATGAAGAAATTGAGGCACAGAAAGTTTAAGTGATTTGCCTAAGGTCACAACACAAGTGCCAGGGCCAGGATTTGATCTAGGTAATATACAGAGCCTGCACCGTTAACTGAAAAGTTAGTTTCCTCCAGACTATTATGATATCAAGTTAGGTTATAAAAGCATCTAAGGGAAAGGAAAAAGTGTTTGAAGAAGGTTGACAAATTTTGCAAATTTATACAACACTGAAAAAAAGTAAAGTCTAAGACTTCACAATAGTAATTCTGGTTTCAACACTGGGATTAATAGTAAGTCTGCTTTACCTGCTGGGAGTTAATCAGGTATAAAAAATTCAGCATGATAGGTGAGCTCTATATGAGTTACCACTTGACATAAGCACATAAGTGTATGCATTCAACAAACACACATTGAGCAGCTACCGTGTTCAAGGCAATGTGCTAGTGATGTGGGCAGGAAGTACAAATTTTCAGACATGAAGGGCACCAAGAAGTATATGAATAGGTGCAGTGCCAAAGAGCAGCATAAATAGCATGATTTGGAGAGGGAGAGAATTGTTCTCCCTGTGGGAAGCTGGACATTTGGAGACTGTGGGACTGCTTGCAGCAAGCTGCTTGTAACAAGCAAGGAACATTCAAGAGAAATACCCAGTAGTATGGCTCAATTGGTGCATACAGTGCATGAAGCAGGTGAAGGATTTACAAGATGCCAGCCCTGTTGATGAAGACCTGGAATGCCAAGGCAAGGTAAGGAGAGGGTGTGCATGTAGGTGGGTGTGACCATCTTATCTTCTTATGCATTATTTTTCTATCTTCCAGCCTTCTATCAACCATTTTTTGGTCCAAATATAGTTGACTGTTACCTGTTGGTGTAAACACAAATACATCACAATTGTGATGGAAAGAACAAGGACTTTGACATGAGATAGACCTGGGTAGGAATCCAGGTTCCATCTCTCTCTAGCTCTGAGATCTCAAAAAAATTATTTGATATCTCTGGATCTTGATTTCTTTATCTGTAAAATTAGCGTAATATTATACTAACCTGAAGAATTATTGTGAAGACTAAACAAACTCAAACCATGGTGTCTTCCTTCATAATTATTACTGAATATTCATTATTTACCTAACAGTACAACTATCATCCTGTAATGAATGGAAAGCTACTAAAAATGTTTTAGGCAAGTGAGTAGGACAGTTGATAACTATATCTTGGTTTTGATTTCTATGTAGAGCAGAAAAGAGGCTTGATTTTTGACTTAAAGAATTCATCAATAGGTAGTGATGTATAATATTTAGTAATCTACTTCTATTGTTGTTGCTCAGATTTGTGGAACACAAGTCACTCTGCAATTACATTGCAAGTACCAAGAATTTAAGAGATTTGGTCTGATGCCTTCCCCTTGGGCATAGGCATAGTCAGGGACTGCCAGTCTTCTGTGTATACGAGTCACTGGGTTGTCTAGTTTTCTGTTACTCAACTACTGTCTTACAGTTCTCTCCTGCTTCTTATTAATAAATAATAAATATGCTAATAGAACCTATGAAAACTAGTAGGGGCAAAATACCCTTGGGCTACCTTGTGGGGATTCTGCTGTGCCTATTATGGTTAACTGTGTCACGCACACACGTACGTGGTCAGGGTAGATAGATGGCCACATCTGTCCTGATTATTACTAGTCTCCAGAATATCTAAAAAGATAAAAGAAAAGTAACTGCAGTCTCAACATGATGAGTCATTGAATGTTAGGGGTCAAGGAGAAAAAATCGGGGATGTGGGTGGTTGAGAAATGAGGACACGTGAATCTTACGGCAGAAGTACAATTTTCTAGGCTATTGATATAATATCCATATACTGAACACCTACTTTCCTATTTCTTCCTTATATTTTTACTTCTAAGCATAACCAAAGATTTACCTCAGTGTCTTTCTTTCAGAGCTCAAGCCTCCAGAGATTTTTAGGATATATATTCCTTTTTATTTTCTTATGGTTTTAAGTTTCTGGAATTTTTTCTTCAGAATTGAATGGAGAGAGCCACTTATCACTCCATGCTTTTAGCCTGTCCAAGTCCATCTAAGCACTCTTTGTGAATGCCCCTTCAACACCCCAACTATCCCTATGTCAGCAGATTTTATCCTCTTAATGCAGATGCCCTCTTTTGGGTCATTGATGTATAAAGCGAACAAAAATCTGTCTTAATACTTATCCCTGTAGCAGCCCATTAGTTAGTCCTGACCAGTTACAATTCTCAATTCCCTTCGATCTTAGTTATTCAAACTACCTTCCCCCTCATTCAAATATCTTGTTCCTTCACACTTTAATTGCTGACCTTGTAAATCAGTTTTTTTTTGTATTCTATTATATTAAGAAATGTCTTAAATTCTGGGGAAATTTTATGTTCGTTGCTCTTACTCCCTCTACGTAAATGCTTCACAACCCGTGTTCAAGAACATTTTATCAGTTTTATAATGCATAGCCTCTTTTAGTGAATTATCTCTCTCTTTTAATACACTCATTTTTATATATACTCTTTCCTCTTTAGTTTTCCTTTTAGAAAAAATGATAATTTTTGTATACTTTACTTGCTATGTTTTAGTATACATAGCTCTATCATTTAAAAGATTAGCATATATTTTAAATATTTTCAGTGTATATTGATTTCATATTTTAAATTGAAAATATATTTTATAGGTTAATGTTATTTACACGAATTGGCTGATAAGCCATGGAAGTTAAACTGCTTTCTGAGAATCAAAAGTCATGGACTATATGGATGTTTTTGTCAGTGAGCCATTTCTAAAGGTTTACCTATCATCTGTGTATTAGCCAGGGTTCTCCAGAGAAACACCATCAGTAGGATATACATAGATACACAAGAGAGGATTTATTATGGGACTTGGCTCACGTGATTATGGAAGCTGAGAAGTCCCACAATATGCCACCTGCAAACTGGAGAACCAGGAAAGTTGGTGTTTTAATTCAGTTTCAGCCCAAAGACCTAAAACCTGGTTGGGGTGGGTAGGGATGAAGCTTCATGTAAGACCTGGAGTCCAGAGGCCCAACAACCTGGGGTTCTGCTGTCTGTGTGCATAAGAGAATGCATGTGCTCCAAAAAAGGAGGCAAACTCACTCTTCCTCAGCCATTTTGTTCCATTGGAACCTATGAGAAATTGAATGATGCCCACTCACATTTGTGAGAGCAGGTCTTTTTTACTCAGATTTAAATGCTAATCTCTTCCAGAAAGACCCTCATACACACACCCAGCAATAACACTTTACCACGTCTCTGGGTATCCCTTAACCCAGTTAAGTTGACATAAAATTAACTATCACAATCTAATAACTGTAAATTGCCTGACTAAGAAACATTGGCTAAATTTTATTATTGATGAGCTTGAAGCATTCACTTATCTTTAAGAGATCATACTCTTCTTGGTGACTAAACCAAGCTTAGAAGACCCTGGTAAAAATTTTTGACTTGAAAACTCTTTTTCAGTCTGAATATAGTTGACTGCTACTTGTGGTGTTCCTGAATTACAGAGTCGACTGTTAAATGGTTTATTGACGTTCTGAGCACCAAGATAAAAAACTGATATCACAAAATTAATTTTTGACAATATTAATACTCACAGAAACTCTGTACAGATTGTTCATGTGTATTATTTAAGATATTACATCATCACCATCACCACGTAGATAACACAGATGACTTAAAGTTGGGCTTAATAATGTATTTATTCTGATTGTAAGGACATAGAAATTTCAATTTTAGGTCACATATAGCTAATATCCACCACAGAAAACATCATTAATGCGAGAAAGTGGAAAGTTTCCTCATCCTGATTGAATTTTTAAAAAATAACTACAATAAGACTGCCAAATAGCAACAGCTCTGGTCTGCAGCTCCCAATGAGATTGATGCAGAAGGTGGTGATTTCTGCATTTCCAACTGAGGTACCCGGTTCATCTCATTGGGACTGGTTGGACACTGGGTGCAGCCAAAGGAGGGAGAGGTGAAGCAAGGTGGGGCATTGCCCCACTGGGGATGTGCAAGGGGTCGTGGAACCCCCTCTCCTAGCCAAGGGAAGCCATTAGGGACTGTAACGTGCACTCTGGCCCAGATACTGCATTTTCCCCAAGGTCTTTGCAACCCACAGACCAGGAGATTCCTTCCAGTGCCTACACCGCCAGGGCCCTGGGTTTCCAGCACAAAACTGGGCGGCCCTTTGGGCAGACACTAAGCTAGCTGAAGGAGTTTTTTTTCATACCACAGTAGTGCCTAGAATGTCAGCAAGACAGAACTGTTCACTCCCCTGCAAAGGGGGCTGAAGCCAGGGAGCCAAGTAGTCTAGCTAGGCTGGTCCCATCTCCACGGAGCCCAGCAAGCTAAGATCTGCTGGCTTGAAATTCTCACTGCCAGCACAGCAGCAGTCTGAGCTCAACCTGGGACGCTCGAGCTTGGTGAGGGGAGGGGCATCCGCCATTGCTGAGGCTTGAGTGTTTCACCATCACGGTGTAAACAAAGCCACCAGGAAGTTTGAACTGGGTGGAGCCCACCCCAGCTGAGCAAGGCTGCTGCTGCCAGACTGTCTCCTCTCTGGCTAGGGCATCTCTGAATAAAAGGCAGCAGCCCCGGTCAGGGACTTAGATATATAACACCTACCTCCCTGGGACAGAGCACCTGGGGAAGGGGTGGTTGTGGGTGCAGCTTCAGCAGACTTAAACATCTCTACCTGGCAGCTCTGAAGAGAGCAGCAGATCTACCAGCACAGAATTCGAGCTCTGATAAGGGACAGACTGCCTCCTCAAGTGGGTCCCTGACCCCCATGTATCCTGACTAGGAGACATCCCAGTAGGGGCCGACAGACACCTCATACAGGAGAGCTCTGGCTGGCATCTGGCAACTGCCCCTCTGGGATGAATCTTCCAGAGGAAGGAACAGGCAGCCATCTTTGCTGGTCTGCAGCCTCTGCCAGTGACACCCAGGCAAACAGGGTCTGGAGTGGACCTCCAGCAAATCTCAGCAGACCTGCAGCAGAGAGGCCTGACTGTTAGAAGGAAAAGTAACAAACAGAAAGGAATAGTATCAACATCAACAAAAAGGACATCCACTCAGAGACCCTATCCGAAGGTCACTGACTTCAAAGAACAAAGGTAGATAAATCCACAAAGATGGGGAGAAACTAGCACAAAAAGGCTGAAAACTCCAAAAACCAGAATGCCTCTTCTCCTCCAAAGAATCACAACTCCTTGCCAGCAAGGGAACAAAACTGGATGGAGAATGAGTTTGATGAACTGACAGAAGTAGGCTTCAGAAGGTGGGTAATAACAAACTCCTCCGAGCTAAAGGGGCATGTCCTAACCCAATGCAAGGAAGCTAAGAACCTTGAAAAAAGGTTAGATGAATTGCTAACTAAAATAACCAGTTTAAAGAAGAACATAAATGACCTGATGGAGCTGAAAAACACAGCATGACAACTTCGTGAAGCATACACAAGTATCAATAGCCGAATTGATCAAATGGAAGAAAGGATATCAGAGACTGAAGATTAACTCAATGAAATAAAGTGCGAAAACAAGATTAGAGAAAAAAGAGTAAAAAGAAACAAGCAAAGCCTCCAAGAACTATGGGACTGGGTAAAAAGACCAAACCTACATTTGATTGGTGTACCTGAAAGTGACGGGGAGAATGGAACCAAGTTGGAAAACACTCTTCAGGATATTTTCCAGGAGAACTTCCCCAATGTAGCAAGGCAGGCCAACATTAAAATTCAGGAAATACAGAGAACACCACAAAGTTACTCCTCGAGAAGAGCAACCCCAAGACACATAATTGTCAGATTCACCAAGGTTGAAATGAAGGAAAAAATGTTAAGGGCAGCCAGAAAGAAAGGTCAGGCAACCCACAAAGGGAAGCTCATTAGATTAACAGCAGATCTCTTGGCAAAAACCCTACAAGCCAGAAGAGAGTGGGGGCCAATATTCAACATTCTTAAAGAAAATAATTTTCAACCTAGAATTTCATATCCAGCCAAACTAAGCTTCACAAGTGAAGAAATAAAATCCTTTACAGACAAGCAAATGCTGAGAGATTTTGTCACTACCAGGTCTACCCTACAAGAGCTCCTGAAGGAAGCACTAAACATGGAAAGGAAAAACGAGTACCAACCACTGCAAAAATATACCAAATTGTAAAGACAATCAACACTATGAAGAAACTGCATAAACTGATGGGTAAAATAACCAGCTAGCATCATAATGGCAGGATGAAATTCACACATAACAATATTAACCTTAAATGTAAAGGGCTAAATGCCCCAATTAAAAGACACAGACTGGCAAATTGAATAAAGAGTCCAGACCCATTGGTGTGCTGTATTCAGGAGACCCATCTCATATGCAAAGACACACATAGGCTCAAAAGAAAGGGATGGAGGAAGATCTACCAAGCACTGAAAAGCAAAAAAAAAAAAAAAAAAAAAAAAAAAAAAAAGCAGGGGCTGCAATCCTGGTCTCTGATAAAACAAGCTTTAAACCAACAAAGATCAAAAGAGACAAAGAAGGGCATTACATAATGGTAAAGGGATCAATGCAACAAGAAGTGGTAACTCTCCTAATTATATATGCACCCAATACAGGAACCCCCAGATTCATAAAGCAAGTTCTTAGAGACATACAAAGAGACTTAGATTCCCACACAATCATAGTGGGAGACTTTAACACCCCACTGTCAATATTAGATCAATGAGACAGAAAATTAACAAGGATATCCAGGACTTGACCAAGAAGACCTTACAGACAACTACAGAACTCTCCACCCCAAATCAGCAGAATATACATTCATCTCAGCACATCACACTTATTCTGAATTTGACCACATAGTTGGAAGTAAAACACTCCTCAGCAAATGCAAAATAACGGAAATCATAATAAACAGTCTCTTAGACCACAGTGCAATCAAATTAGAACTCAGGATTAAGAAACTCACTCAAAAGCACACAACTCCATGGAAACTGAACAACCTGCTCCTGAATGACTACTGCGTACATAATGAAATGAAGGCAGAAATAAAGAAGTTCTTTGAAACCAGTGAGAACAAAGACACAACATACCATAATCTCTGGAACCCATTTAAAGCAGTGTGTAGAGGGAAATTTATAGCACTAAATGCCCACAAAAGAAAGCAAGAAAGATCTAAAAGCGACCCTAACATCACAATTAAAAGAACTAAGGAAGCAAGAGCAAACAAATTCAAAAGCTAGCAGAAGACAAGAAATAACTATGATCAGAGCAGAACTGAAGGAGACAGAGACATGAAAAACCCTTCAAAAAATCAATGAATCCAGGAGCTGGTTTTTTGAAAAGATCAACAAAATAGATAGACCACTAACCAGACTAATAAAGAAGAAAAGACAGAAAAATCAAATAGATGCAATAAAAAATGATAAAGGAGTTATCACCACTGATCCCACCAAAATACAAACTACCATCAGAGAATACTATAAACACCTCTACACAAATAAAATAGAAAATCTAAAAGCAATGGATAAATTCCTGGACACATATACCCTCCTGAGACTAAACCAGGAAGAAGTTGAATCCCTGAATAGACCAATAACAAGTTCTGAAATTGAGGTAGCAATTAATAGCCTACTAACCAAAAAAAGTCCAGGACCAGACGGATTGACAACCAAATTCTACCAGAGGTACAAAGAGGAGCTAGTACCATTCCTTCTGAAACTATTCCAAACAATAGAAAAAGAGGGAATCCTCCTTAACTCATTTTATGAGACCAGCATCATCCTGATACCAAAACCTGGCAGAGACACAACAAAAAACGAAAATTTCAAGCAAATATCCCTGATGAACATTGATATGAAAATCCTCAATAAAATATCGGCAAACTGAATCCAGCAGCACATCAAAAACCTTATCCACCATGATCAAGTCGGCTTCATCCCTGGGATGCAAGGCTGGTTCAACATATGCAAATCAATGAACGTAATCCATTGCATAAACAGAACCAATGACAAAAACCACATGATCATCTCAATAGATGCAGAAAAGGCCTTTGAGAAAATTCAACAGCGCTTCATGCTAAAAACTCTCAACGAACTAGGCACTGATGGAGTGTATCTCAAAATAATAAGGGCTATTTATGACAAACCCGCAGCCAACATCACACTGAATGGGCAAAAACTGGAAGCATTCCCTTTGCTGGAATTCAATGCTGGAAGCATTGAAAACCGGCACAAGATAAGGATGCCCTCTCTTGCCACTCCTATTCAACGTAGTATTGGAAGTTCTGGCCAGGGCAATCAGGCAAGAGAAAGAAAGAAAGGGTATTCAAATAGGAAAAGAGGAAGCCAAATTATCTCTGTTTGCAAATGACATGATTGTATATTTAGAAAACCCCATCGCCTCAGCCCCAAATCTCCTAAGCTGATAAGCAACTTCAGGAAAGTCTCAGGACAGAAAATCAATGTGCAAAAATCACAAGCATTCCTATATACCAGTAACAGAGAAACAGAGAGCCAAATCATGAGTGAACCCTGATTCATAATTGCTACAAAGAGAACAAAATACCTAGGAATCCAACTTAAAAGAGATGTGAAGGATCTCTTCAAGGAGAGCTACAAACTACAGCTCAAGGAAATAAGAGAGGACACAAACAAATGGAAAAACATTCCATGCTTATGGATAGGAAGAACAAATATCATCAAAATGGCCACATTGCCCAGAGTAATTTATAGATTAAATGATATCCTGATCAAGCTACAATTGACTTTCTTCACAGAATTGAAAAAACTACTTTAAATTTCATTTGGAACCCCAAAAGAGCCCACATAACCAAGACCACCCTAAGCAGAAGGAAGAAAGCTGGAGGTATCACGCTACTTGACTTCAAACTATACTACAAGGATACAGTAACAAAAACAGCATGGTACTGGTACCAAAACAGATATATAGACAAATGGAACAGAAAAGAAGCTTCAGAAATAACGCTATACATCTACAACCATCTGATCTTTGACCAACCTGACAAAAACAAGCAATGGGGAAAGGATTCCTTATTTAATAAATGATGTTGGGAAAACGGGCTAGCCATATGCAGAAAGTTGAAACTGGATCCCTTCCTTACACGTTATACAAAAATTAACTTCAGATGGATTAAAGACTTAAATGTAAGACCTAAAACCATAAAAACCCTAGAAGAAAACCTAGGCAATACCATTCAGGACATTGGCATAGGCAAAGACTTCATGACTAAAACACCAAAAGCAATGGCAACAAATGCCAAAATAGACAAATGGGATCTGATTAAACTAAAAAGCTTCTGCACAGCAAAAGAAACTATCATTAGAGTGAACAGGCAACCTCCAGAATGGGAGAAAATTTTTGCAATTTATCCATCTGACAAAGGGCTAATATACAGAATCTACAAAGAACTTGAATAGATTTACAAGAAAAAAACAAACAACCCCATCAAAAAGTGGGCAAAGGATATGAATAGACAATTCTCAAAAGAAGACATTTATGGCATCCAACAAACATATGTAAAAAACTCATCATCACTGGTCATTAGAGAAATGTAAATCAAAACCACAATGAGATATCATCTCACAACAGTTAGCATGGCAATAATTAAAAAGCCAGGGAACAACAGATGCTGGAGAGGATGTGGAGAAATAGGAACACTTTTACACTGTTGGTGGGAGTGTAAATTAGTTCAACCATTGTGGAAGACAGTGTGGCGATTCCTCAAGGATCTAGAACTAGAAATACCATTTGACCCAGCCATCCCATTACTAGGTACATACCCAAAGGATTATAAATCATTCTACTATAAAGACATGCACATGTATGTTTATTGTGGCACTGTTCACAATAGCAAAGACTTGGAACCAACCCAAATGCCCATCAATGATAGACTGGATAAAGAAAATGTGGCACATATACACCATGGAATACTATGCAGCCATAAAAAAGGATGAGTTCATGTCCTTTACAGGGACGTGGTTGAAGCTGGAAATCATCATTCTCAGTAGACCAACACAGGAACAGAAAGCCAAACACCACATGTTCTCACTCATAAGTGGGAGTTGAACAATGAGAATACATGGACAGAGGGAGCGGAACATCACACACCAGGGCCTTCAGGGTGTGGGGGGCTAGGAGAGGGATAGCATTAGGAGAAATACTTAATGTAGATGACGAGTTGATAGTTGCAGCAAACCACCATGGCACGTATATACCTATGTAACAAACCTGCACATTCTGCACATGTACCCTAGAACTTAAAGTATAATAAAAAATAAATAAATAGAAAACTACAGTAAGTTAATATATTTTCAGTGTGT
The DNA here is from genome assembly GCF_006542625.1 of Nomascus leucogenys. Taxonomy (NCBI): domain Eukaryota; kingdom Metazoa; phylum Chordata; class Mammalia; order Primates; family Hylobatidae; genus Nomascus; species Nomascus leucogenys. Next base: position 69,814,235 of record NC_044387.1, read on the forward strand.
ACCTGTCATTTTATAACTTTAGAATTAGGCCTGCAGAAAGCATAAAACCTAGAGCTGCTAGGGATCATGTGCTTGGGAAATGGGCTTGAAGTCACTCACCTCACAGTAAATATTCAGCAACATGCCTACCTCATTACCAGTTACTTATACCTCACAGAAAGATAGAGAGGCTCACAGCCAGGTTTTCCAGCATGGGTGGAAGGGTGTAGGTATTTCAAAAAAGAAAAAAAGAGAGAACCGGGATGCACCTTGAAGGACTTGATGGTGTCCCCACCGTGATAAGGAAGTGTTATTAGCATGAAGACATATGCCTGGAAATTAGGGACTTTGATCAGGAGTGCTGCTGTGGTCCATGCACTGTAGGGGCAACTTCAGCTTTAATGCAGTTATGTTTCCGTATCTTTATCGACAGTAAAGTAAATTGTATTACGTTACCTATTTCCATTGGCTTCTTTCTGTCAATCACGTTGCCATCTATCTTGTGATGAAGCTACAGTTTTCTTCCTTTTAGGCAAACAAAGATAGGGAGGCATGGATGTTTTTGGCATCTTTACAAAACCAAAATCAGCAGCAGCCATTGATAATGGTTAGCCATTCTCCCTGCCATGTCTAGGAAGATATCCTAACCTAAAGCCTTCTACATGGTACACTTGTTCTTAAACCCTATCCCTGGTAAATCCTGGACATAAGTACCTGTAATGCATGGCAGAAAAGATTCTATTTTTACTTGACATTATGTAATCTTTTCCCCTTCAATGGTTACAAAAGTCTGTAACTGCTACCTAGAACATCAGATAATTCACTTTTACTCAGAATTAGCCATTCTTCCCCAGCCACATCTTATTATCACCCAGATCCTTCCCTCCCTTATTAGACATCATCCCTAGCATAGCAACTCTAGAATGATACAACAGTGGGTCATTAACAGGGGCTGATTCACCTTTTGTTATAAATTATAACTTATTATATATATTAGTATGTCTTTGATGCTAGAGAGTTCAATTTTTTATGTGTAATTTTTATGCTTTTATGTGCAAAAAGGTCCAGATTATAGTTCTTCCAAGTTTCCCATTTTGTTTGTATGTGGAACACTTGGGAATATCTATTAACTCCAATTAAATAGCTTCCTTTATTTTTTTCCTAATGTACTATAATCATACAATTTCTCCTGTTACTGATTTACAATGAGAATTTGAATATCAGAAAAAAGAATCCAATGTGTTCTACCTCACTAATAATAAAGAAATAAAAATTGAAATATATTTTTAAACTATCAAATTAACAAAAATTGAAAGCAAAATGTTAATATCTGGTGTTGGAAAGTGCATAGTAAAAGATATTCTCATTTGCTGAAGGTAGTAATTTAAGTTGGTGCAATTTTGTGAAGTGAATTCTAATGATGTTTATTAAGACTTTTCAAAATATTCATGCCATTAACTTTACCATAAATGCTTTAGGAATGCATTTTTTAAAATTATGAGAGATCTGTATAGAGACTTACATATAATTTCATTATAATGAAATTTTGCATTATTTTATATATTACATACATATGTCATACAAGTATAATGGTAACCCTTGCAGACAATCAAAATTTCTAAAGAATATGGGGATGATCCTCTAAATTAAGGTATATCTTTATGATGGAATATTATACACATACATCATTCAGATATATGCTGTGGCATAATGAGAAATACATATTTGATCTCTTCCCCTGTTCTGTGGCACACAGCTCCTAAAACCCTCAGAATCTCTGGAATGATGAGTATCCTTCTGAATGCTAATAAGATGACTGGTGGCTAGGGACTCCTGAACAGTCTCAGGATGTGATTAGAGAGCTGGAACTTTCAGCCCCACCTCTTAACCTTAGGAGAGAGGAGATGAGCTAGAGAATGATCAACAATGGGTCATGATTTGATTAACCATGCCTATGTAATGAAGCTCCTATAAAAAGAGGCAAACCCTAAAGGACAGATTCAGGGAGCCTCCAGCTTAGAGAACACGTAGAGGTGCGGGGAGGATGGCATATTCAGAGAGGCCAGGGAAGCTCCTCATCTCTTCTCTCATTGCTTTCTATAATAAGCCAGTAATCTAATAAGTGAATTGTTTTCCTGAGTTCTGGGAGGACATTCTGCTAAATGGTGAACCCCAACGAGAAGGTGTGGAAACTTCTGATTTTATAGCTGATTGCTCAGAAGCACTGGTAATGACTAAGACCTGCAAGTGGCATCTGAAGTGGGGGGCAGTATTGTGGAGCCTGAGTCCTTAACTGGTGGGATTTGATACTATCTCCAGGTAGATAGTGTTAGAAGTGAGTTAAATTATAGGACACCGGCCGGGCGTGGTGGCTCACACCTGTAATCCCAGCACTTTGGGAGGCTGATTCAGGTGGATTACCTGAGGTCAGGAGTTGGAGACCAGCCTGGCCAACATGGTGAAACCCCATCTCCACTAAAAATACAAAAAATTAGTTGGATGTGGCGGTGGGTGTCTGTAATCTCAGCTACTCAGGAGGCTGAGACAGGAGAATCGCTTCAACTCGGGAGGCAGAGGTTGCAGTGAGTGGAGATTGTGCCATTGCACTCCAGCCTGAGCGATAAGAGCAAGACTCTGTCTCAAAAAAACAAAAAAAATTATAGGACACCTAATTGGTGTCTGCAGAGAATTGGAGCATTGATCAGCATGAAAAAAATCCTCATACATTTTGGTGAGCAAAAGTGAAGGGTTAAGATTTGTCTTCATCTGTTTTTTTGTTGCATATGAAATAATACTTGAAATTGGATAATTTATTTAAAAAAAGAAATTTATTTCTTCAGTTATAGAGGTTGCGAAGTCCAAAGTCAAGGGGGCACATTTAGTGAGAGGCTTCTTGTTGGTAGGGACTCTCTGCAGAGTTCCAAGGCAGCGCAGGTCATCATATGGCCAGGGGGCTGAGTGTGCTAGGTCAGGTCTCCCTTCCTCTTCTTATAAAGTCAGAAGTCCCACTCCCATGAGAACCCATTAATCCAACAACCCATTATTAACCCATTCATGAAGGCAGAGCCCTCATGACTCAATCACCTTTTAAAGGCCCCACCTCTCAAAACTGCCACATTGGGGATTAAATTTCATGAGTTTTGGAAGGAACACATATTCAAACCATAGCACAAGTAGAGAGGGGGAAAGGTTGTTTTTCCTATACATATCCCTATAGCTATTTGTAGAGATGTATAAATAGAAATGATTAGATAGAAATATAAAATGCAAAAAAGTTATCAGTGACTATTAAAAAGTAATGGGATTATTAGTCATATTTATTTTTTATTTACACGTTCCTATATTTTCTTTGACGCTTTTACAAGGACTATCAATCATTTTATAACTCAGAAAAATGTCACAACAACCTAAAAAAAAAGACCATGTAAAATGATGAGGAAAAACCAAATATTAAGCAAAATGCTCTCCTTTTCCTTGTAATGTCAATTTGCAATGTTCCTTCATCTTCCTGTTTACTTGGTGTGGCTGAAAAGATGGAGAGTTTTTCTGCTCGGATTTCTTGGCCTCAGTAGTGAGTCCAGGACAGTTTTAGGGTTGTTCCCACCCTTAAAGCATTATTTGGGGAGCCCCATTGGAGTACAGTAGCCTAACCTTAGCCATGTGCTGGCCTCTCCCATTTATTGTGAGACAAAAAGGTACTGTGCCAATTATCTATGGCCTCATGAAGCAAATCCTGTTACCATCTTCTCCTCTCCCTCAAGACTACTGATTTTGTGCAGAGAAAACTGTTACTCTGTGTCTTACCTGGGAAATCGCTTGTTTGAAAATCCCCATTCGTCCTCTCTATAATACTTTATGTGTTGTACCCGAGTCTCCATCCTTATGAATAAACTCCCGGATATCTGTGTCATGCCTATTCAGGAGACCATTACACAAGTTTGCACAAAATATATGCTCTTGATATTTTGCTATTGTTCTAGTAAATGTTAAAGTTCTTTTGGTATGACAGATAGCAACCCCTTATCAATCTTATTCCAAAGATTTCCAATACCCATTTTCTTTTTATGTTAATTTTATTTTTATTTCATAGGCATTTTAAGCATATATTAATTTTTCAGTGTCCTTCTGTAATTTACTCTGTGGTGTCAAATACAACAAATAGACTTTCATCTATAGATTTTAAAAAATTCTGTATTATTTTCAGTTAGAAGTCGCTACCTTTTACATCCTGTAAGGGAGAAAGCCGTGATCTCTGGGATTTAATCTAGAAGGGGGAGATGTATATTTCTGGTGCTGAGATTTTTCATGACACTAACTAATGTGTAGCTTTCACTGGCAAGGCCTCTACAACTGGTGCTAGTGCTGGAATTGACTGGGAGGATGTGAACTTGAAAACAAGACTACTTGGAATAGAATGCTCTCCTGAGGGGTGGATGGTTTGCCTCAGAAATATGGTGGCTGACTGCAAACGACGAAGGACAGCCTATAAACAAAATCCTTCTAGGATTATCTTGGGACGAACCATGGATGCTGGGAACTAGAATATTTTATTTTTAGTTTTTATTTTCCACAATGTCACTTCATTATTTTAGCTTCCAGCCTCAGTCTTATCAAGGCAACTACAATCTGAGTAATAATAAAATGTCCAAATTCATGTTTTGGAGGTGAAGTTGGTGAAAGAATGCTAGACTGCTAGAATACTTTACTCTTAGAACACATGGAAGGAGGCCCTAACGTACTCAGAAATACTTGGACGAGAGATTAGTTTTCCTGGAGTCCAATAGGATAAGGCTTTGTTTATTGTTACTTAAATTAAAGGGGAAGGTAATTCTAGAATGAAAAGTATAAATTTAGTATAACCCCACTTGAGTTATATTTACTTTTTTTTTTGGTCAATTGCTATGCAGTTCTAGCTATACAGTTTTTAAAATGGACATCGCTTCTGCTTTGTTTTCATATTTTTCTTATAAAAATGTTATGCAGCTGAGTTGATTTCAGCATCTTCTTTTTTCCTCTAAGACCCTGATTTCTTTACATCAATACGACCCTGCTTTAAATTAGACTTCTTGATGTTTGTTTTGCTGCTTAGCTTACTGGGGCTGCTGCAATAAAGCCCCACAAACTTGGTGACTTAAGGTGACGGAAATGTATTCTCTCACAGTCCTGGAGGCTGGACATCTGGAATCAACACACAAACAAGGCCATGTTTTCTATGAAGGCTCCAAAGGCTGATCCTTTCCTGCCTCTTCCTAGCTGCTGGTGGCTGCCGGCAAGCCTTGGTGGTCATTGGCTTGGGATACCCTAACTCCAAGGTCTGCCTTCATCTTAGCATGGTGTTCTCCCTGTGTGTCTGTGTCTCTGTGCCCAAATTTCCCTCTTTCTAAAAGGATGTCAATCACATTGGATTAAGCACCTACTCTAATCCAGCATGACCTCATCTTTACTTAATTACATCTGCAATGGCCTTATTTGCAAAAGGGGTTGTATCATCTGTATCACTGATTCCAGATGAACATGAAATTTTCTGGTACAGCATTCAACCTAGTACAAGTATATTCTAATATATCTCCTCGTAATGTTGCCTTTTGTTTGTTTGTTTGTTACACAGACCTATGGAATCATAGAGCTTATGTGATATTGCCACTTGGATTTAAGAGTGAAAAAAAACAATACAACAACCTGTTTCTTTCACTAAGTAAGCAACCGTTTACTCATGAATATATGCTATGTGTCAGACACTGCTTTAGACACAGGGTGTGTCTGACTTCATCCAAATGAGGTGGCTGACCTCACAGGACTTCTATTCTAGTGTGGAACGTGAGAGAGTCAGACAATTAACTAGTAAACAATTAGATAACAACATTTCAAATATTCAGAAAAAAATCAATACAGGATAAAGGGAGAGAAATTCTTCATGAGTGAATTCACCAGGAGTGAGTAAAACTGGGGAAGTGACAGAAACCTGAAGGATGAGAAACAGCCCACCTTGTGGATTCTCAGGCAAAGACATTTGAGGGAGAAGTCATAGTCAGTGCTCAGACCTTCGGTTCTGACACATCCATGGCCTATTCAAAGGATTTCAAAAAGTTGAATTCAAAGGGGAAATGTAGGCCAGGAAGCCAGAGAGGGAGACAGGGATCAGGTTATGCAGAGTCTTACCATGCCAGGAATTCAGATTTTATTCTAATTATAAGAGGAAGTCACTGGAAGGTTATAAAAAAAGTATGATCTGACTTAAGCTTTCAAAAATATGATTCTGCGAGTAGTTCTCGCAATCATTCTCCATGATACTTGGAGAGTTACAGTCTCTCCATGTGCCAGGATAGTCTGAGCTATGTTGAAATAGCAAATATAAACTCTAAAATTTCAGTGGTGTAGCACAATATAGAATTTTTTCTTCTTCATGTAAAGTCTGGTATAGGCCAGGAGTCTCTTCCATTCCATAGCTGTGTGATTTAGAATGTGTAGTCCCCACGGATGCTGAGACTGGGAAAGAAAGACGATGGGGGACCGTGTAAGATATTTTTAAAGGCCAGACTTGGAAATGGCTTTCATGGCATTTACCCACATGTTGTGGACCTGAATTCAGTCACGGGGTACCAAAGGCCCAACAAAGGAGGCTAGGGAATTGTATTTCTTGTCTAAGAAGAGTAAGTAGATATTTCTACCGAACTGCTTGAGGCAAGATAATTCTGACTTGTTGCTTTTTGGAAGCATAAGAAGCTGGTGGATGCTTCTTTCCATTGCATTCTTTAGGAATGCTTAAGTGAGATCTTCAGGTCTTTCCAGGGTCTTGGCATCAACTCGCAACCAGGAGCCTCATTAATCTGCTACAGTTCCAGCCCCCCCACTGACCTCCTAATTTACCTAGACTCTTGCTACAATGATGATGCGTTCCTTGGCCTTTCTGAATTAGAGTTGCCTTACTACAACAAATTGAAATAGCCTGTGTCAAAGAAATTTCTCCAGAACTAGACTCTAGAATGCTATACAACCCACACAACTCAGAACCCAAAAGACAGGCACTTGGCATGGTTAGAATGAACTATAGGCAGCTGAATCTTTTCCTGAATTAAGAGAGAGGACTGTTGTAACGCAAATAACTGACAAGGGCCATTTCTCTGGCCCTTCTTTACAGTCAGCAAAATGGCACGTCTATCCAGATTTTTCTTTACACAGCTCCTTTTCCCTGTGAGAATGGGAAACTTCCTATTTCAGGTTCACAAAGGGAAAGTTACAATTATTTTGACGTATGAGGAACTTGCCTCCAGGCCAGTAAAAATACAAATACTGGTGATGCTGAGAGTATTGACTGATTATTATGATTTTTTTGGCTGGGCATTGTCATAAATTATTTAGGATATTTTTTCTTTTAATGCTTACCACAAACTTATGCAGTAAAAACCATTCAAAACTTGTTAAAAATGAGGAGTAGAAAGGCTAAGTCCTCTTCCTAGTCACACGGTGGCAAACAATGACCCAGCATTTAAACCCATGGGTTTCTGACTCCTAGTCTCATGTTGTTAATCACAAGAAAAGAATAAAACAGGTTGGGCACGGTGGCTCACGACTGTAATCCCAGAACTTTGGGAGGCCAAGGCGGGCAGATCATGAGGTCAGGAGATCGAGACCATCCTGGCTAACACAGTGAAACCCTGTCTCTACTAAAAATACAAAAAATTAGCTGGGTGTGGTGGCAGGCGCCTGTAGTCCCAGCTACTTGGGAGGCTGAGGCAGGAGAATCGCTTGAACCCGGGAGGGGGAGCTTGCAGTGAGCCGAGATTGCACCACTGCACTCCAGCCTGGGTGAAAGTGTGAGACTCTGTCTCAAAAAAAAAAAAAAAAAAAAAGGATAAAGGATAAAACAGATCCTCTGCCTATTTTGATTCCTCAATATTCAAATATTTATGTTAAAAATTTCATACCTCTTTGCTATTTTCCCTAATAGCTGGAGTTTCTAGAGTCTGTAGTGTAAGTCTTTTTATGACAAGAAAGTTGAACACATGTTAATTTCTTTCTCACCTTAGAGCTATTAGACAGAAATGTCCTGAAAAATTCTATGTGTGATAGAAATTTGAGCATGTGCTTCTTTAGGCCCAGCACACCTTCTCCGATATTAACTCCCCCGACTGCAACTGCCCATTCATTAGCCCTCCCAGGCCATGTTCGTCTTTGAATCTCTCATATTGCTTTATAAAAAGTATACTTTCAATAAATATTTGTTAAATTAGTAAATTCCTATTTCTTTAAGTGCTGGTATGGTTGAAAATATATAGGAAGAACATCAAGTAATAATGTCTTTTGAAAAGTCAACACGATGTGTGCTTTTGTTTACATTCAGAGTATTTTTTGTTTTTATTTCCTATTACATATATAATACATGATCATTGTAGAAAACTATAGAAAGCATTGTAGAAAGTATTGTTTTGTGTGTATATATATATATGTGCACATATAAAATGGGCTTATGCTGGCACGGTTTTTAACTTTTAAATTTATCATTTGTTTCTTATCAGCTATCGGTCACATAAAAAAGTTAAGAAAAACCTGCCTAAACAATATCTAATATTACATGACTAGTCTGTATGCTTTTCATAGTCTATTTTTACTGTGGTTTTCTAGACACATGTGAAAACATGTATCAGTCTCCCTATGAAATAGTTTAATGGGTTTTACTAATGTGCCAGTAAAATATTTTACTTGGTAAATCAAGTAAATCAACAAGGTAGCTCAAAAGTAAAACTCTTCCTTTCATGTGATGTGATCTACACTGTAGATTTATGCAAAAAAAAAAAACTACTGGTAAACAGCCAAACAAAACAAAGTCCCTTTATTATGAATGTAGGCAACACTAAGAAAAATAATTAAGCAGTCATTTAAAAACCCATAAACACAGCACACACACACACACACACAGACACACACACAGAGTTTCATTAACTTTAAACCACAAGAAATTAATTACAGATTCACTGCTAATGAACATATGGGATAAGTGCTGACACTCAACTGGTTTCAGTTCAGTGATCGCAGAAACAAAGCAATGCTCACAGACGGATGGTGGGGGGAAACGTTAGTGAGTGGGGGCCAGGAAGCAAGATTCCTTCATAACTATGGAAAACAGTTCCAAAATATTCAGACAGAGAGAAAAGGGCTCCAAAATCCATCCCATTCTGAGTATGAACAGACCTTCTCCATCACTGCCACCTGCTGTCTCTACCTCTAGAACAAGCTGCAATGTCTGAGGAAGGAGGAGGTTGAGCAGAGGGGAGAGAGTAGGCAGAGAGGCATTGGCAAAGAACCATGGCTCCAGAGCAAAGACAACCCCCCCACCACCCCCACCCCCAAAATAAAAAGGAAATAGAAAAAGAAAAGAAGAAACATCATGTCTAAAGAAAAGTGTCATAGACCTGAAACAGATAGCTATCTGTACAAAGGGTTCATGTGTTAAATCAGAGGGTAAGTCACTGAGCAATTGCAGATAAATTAAGATGTTGATCCTGTATGTCCTTTTCTATTTAAATACGCTGACAATTTAAAACACCCTCATTGAAGATGCAGATCATGAAGACACTCACCTTTTCATATGCTGAGCTACAATGTCAAACTCTAAAGAAATCATTGCAGCAGGATTAACATCACTTTCTCTTCAAAATTCTTACCTCACTGCAAACTGAAGACAGCTATGTTGGGCTTCATATTTATTAACAGGATGTAAAAGCAAGTAATACTACCTGGTGTCATAAAATAGTGAATGCTGCCTCCCATATTACTTAGGATAAAAAAATTCCTCTCCTGTTTCTATTCATGTCCAGAATAATCAGTTCATTATTCATCATCTGAGGTGTATGCGTTATTCATGATTAAGTATTTATCAGTTCATATTGGTGGTTATTCCTATTGAATCACTCTCCTATTCTTACTCATCTGTGTTTACATCCAGTGAAAATATGTCTTCATTTGTCTATGAACTGGAACAATTCTAAACACTTTGTGTCTACATATAGTATCTACCTTCTTAGTTGAAGCAACTTAAAAATAAATATTCTCTAGGCCATGCATGGTGGCTCACACCTGTAATCCCAGCACTTTGGGAGGCTGAGGCAGGTGGATCACTTGAGGTCAGGAGTTCGAGACCAGCCTGGCCAACATGGTGAAACTGCATCTCTACCAAAAAGATTAAAAAATTAGCCGGGCCTGGTGGTGGGCCCCTGTAATCCCAGGTATTTGCAAGGCTGAGACAGGAGAATCGCTTGCATTCTGGAGGAGGAGATTGCAGTGAGCCAAGATTGTGCCACTGTACTCCAGCCTGGGTGACAGAGCGAGACTTCACTTCAAAATAAATAAAATAAATAATAATAAAATAAAAATTTAAAAAATTCTCTAGATTTTTATTTTCTTTTGGAATTATGTCTTTTTTACAATCTCCTTAGTCCTAAAATCATTTTCCATCAGTTTACATGATTTCTATGCTGATAGAGATTTTCCAGTTTAACATAGATGCTAATAAATTAATTTAGCTTCTGGTATTATTTTCATTTTCCTGTCTGTCAGAAATTTACCATCTTGAAAAACAAATCACTAGCTTTCAATTATAAGCAGTTATGTAATAATACTAATTAGAGAGTGTAAATGATCAGTTCATCATTTTATCAGATTTTACATAAAAGCATGCCTAGAAAACCATAATTTAAATAATGTAAATGGACTTGAGAAAGCATGATGAGTTATAGACTGTAATTTAATTGCATCAGCAAACTTAAAAAAAGTTTTAACATATCAATAACTTTAAATCTTTTTAAAAAAATTACATTTTAATTGACAAATAATAATTATATATTTTTATGTGTTACGGTATAATGTTTTGATACAGGTATACATCGTGGAATGACTAAATCAGGGTCATTAACATGACCCTCACCTCTCATACTTATTTCTTTGTGATGAGAACATTTAAAATCTACCGTTCCAACAATTTGAAATATAAAACACATTATTATTAACTATAGTCACCCATGCTGTGCAATAGATCACTAGAAATATTCCTCCTAACTGAAACATGAAACTTTTCTTTATTCTTGGAGTATAAAAGAAAGAGAGCTCAAGCTAAGGCATTTCCCAAGGATATTTTCCAGTGTCTCAAAGAGTCTATAACTATACAGGTCACTATTGTGCTAAATAGGTACATCTTTTAAAAACTGCAATTACTATTCTGATTGAAGGGGTGTTTGATCATTACTCTGCTGATGCTGAAAAAGTATAGTATGATGGTTAACGGTACAGCCTTTAAAGTTTAACTGCTTATATTCAATTTCCAACTTTTTCATTCGCCAGCTAAGTAACTGTGCCTGTTTTCTTTTATGTAAAATGGGGAAAAACTGGTTATTTGGAGAAACTATTATTTTCAAGATTAAAAGATATGGCATGATTTGCATAAAGTTTTCAGAGCCTGTAATGTGATAAGTACTCAATAAATGCTGGTTTCACTGCATTGATAAATGATGGTGGGGATGGGGGAATGTCCAGGGAGGAAAATTGAATCTTACAGCCCTTATAATAAGAATGTGGTGGTCTCCCTATTATATCCATAGTTTGTGACTATTTTATCACCAGGTTCTTCGTGTATATTAGAGGGACACAGGGTTAAAGAGAACTCCTGTTCTTCCGTGTGAATTAAACAGAAGGGAATATCAAAGTTGGGTTACTTTTCTATGTAAAGATCTGTTTAGACAAGTTATCTAATCTAGGGCCCTTGTAATCATTAAAGAAAGAAAAGTCCAATTATTTGATTATTTGCTTTATTCTTATTTATGTCTCTACATTGTATTTAATAGTTTTCTTTAAAATTCATCATGCACAATAAAAATGTATCTACTTTCTCCTTTAGCTTCAGAGGCCCCACACTTTCCTGGTTTCTTCTTTCACCTCTCTGAATGTTTCTTCCATCTCCTATATGACGTCTTGAAGTGAATTCTTGTAATTTCATATTGCTTCATCATCCATTTCAATATAAGCTTAACTTTCTCTTAACAGAAGCAGGGCTTAGCCACCATCGACACAATTTCCAGTTCTCTGCTTCCTTCCAGTTCCTCAAAGTGGTAGACCTAGATATCTGCCTTAAAACAACCATCTTCTGGTGACCAGCTTCCTATAGGACAGCTAGATACAACCTACCTGACTCACCCCATGGGGCCCTGCATCCTGCATGGACTGTGCAGATATGCCACAGTGACCATCTCTCAGTCACAGTGTGACTCCACAGAACTCGCTTCTATTTGCACTAACCCCACCAAGCAGAACTCCCTGAGAGATTACTGCTTGGATAATGCCTTGGACCTCAGTGAATGCCATAATCCCTAGGTCTTCTTATCTCTCTTGCTCCTCACCTGCTGGTTGAGTGTCCATGCCCCTTCCAACTGGCTTTGTAAAAGGTGCTGTCCTTGTCTCTCTGGGATCTGTGAGTAAGAAAATGGTTCTGTTATTTCATGTGTTTTGTTGAGTTGCCTCCTCTGGGTCTCATGTGACCCACACACCCAAACCTACCTTCTTTCCCAGTTAAGGCTCTCATTGAGAGTGGCTACATTACTAGAAATAAAACAGAGATCAGACAAGAGCAGCAATGGCATTTGCCAGCATAAAGAATTTTCTGTGAGAGGGCACCTGGTCATGGGTTGGACACTTAGGCAGTAGAGTGTCTACCAGGATAAAAAAAAGGATCCCATGAGAGGCACATTGTAAACATCCATGATTGAATCCTTTGATTACTAGTCAGGACAGAGCTAGAGCTTATGGCCACTCTCATGAGAAAGACCTCAGGACCAACTTGCAGAAAATAGAGCAAGTCCTCTTCCTATCACCTCATTCAATCTTTTTTCTTCTTTAAATATTCTTTTGGAAAAATATGTATCCCCTTAGCTTCATCTACCATTTAAAATTCAGATTTCCTTATGTTACAGATCAAGCTACCTTCTTGAAATCCCCGGCTATCTCACTGAGAGTTTAAAATCAACACATCTAAAATAAAATTTTACTTTCACATCCCAAATATTTTTATTCTCTTAAATTCCCTCTCTGAGGGAGAGCCTGAAATCCACTCATTAATCCAAACAAGAAACCTAGGAGTTATCCTGCTTTTCTATCACTCCCTGACTTCCATCACCTCATTTTCAATTAAGTTCTACAAGTGTCTTTATACTCTCTCTCAGCCTTTCAGTCTTCAGGCTCCTAATCCAACATTTCATCATTTCTTCTTCAAATCACCGCACTAACATGCCGATCCTCTCTAGGTGCTCCTCTTTCCATATTGTTTTCCATTCCATATTCTGAGATATGGCTTCCTTTCCTGCTTAAAATATGTTTATTCATACATTTCATCAGCAACTATATATTGAGCATCTACTATGTGCCAGGCTCCCCCTATTCTAGGGCCCAGGACACTATGGTGACCAGGTTCTTTGCTTGATGCTGTTTACAGATCATTTTAACTATATATATATATATGCGCACATATATATACACATAGATATATAAACATATACACTTATATGTGTGTTTGTTTGTGTGTGTATATGTGTATTAGACCTGTAAGAGCATCAAAGCTACCAAAGATTTCCATTCCACTTTGGAAATGTATTAAAAGTATTCTTGTCTCACTTGTATATTCATTTATTCATCCATCCATCCAATAACCATTCTTTAGTGTCTCTTTAATGTCTTCATGATAAAGTTCAAACTCAGTATTATGTACAAGTGCCTTTGTGATCTTATCTCTGCCTCTCTCACTAGCTATATTTTCTGCTACTCTTTCATATATCTTCTACATTCCAAGAACAAGTTTTGTGTGCACTTATAATCTTATCTCCTGCCTGAAAGTTGATATTTCTATCTCTTCTAAGAAGAATATCCTTTCTGCCTCATTCATGGAAACTGAAACTCACATATTCAGAATAACTTGTCTTGACCCACCTACCTTTCAGGTTGTTAGAGACCCCTCGTCATACATAAACCTCTCTCTCCAGCTGTCCTATTGTATGATAATTGTTTATTTTTAAATCTCCACTGTGAACTTTCTAAGGCATCCCCATCATGTTTACTTTCTTACACAATGGCTGCCACATAGTAGTAATTTATAAACGTCTTTTGAATGAATAAATGACAGAATGAATGAATAAATTATTCCACTTGGGTCAGATGCTGCAGAAATATTCCGGGCTTTGTTGAACAGAATGTTTTCATTTCTTCTTTTCTTCTGAAGAGTCCTGGAATGGTGGCCTAAACCTACTATGAAAGATTTCCTAAATTAGGTTTAATTTAGTAGTGAAGTCAACTAAATTCCAACAAAATTACCATCTTTAGAGGTACCTAAAAATCTATTTAGCAACAAAAATACCAAAAGCAGTAGGAGATATTGATCAAACTTTTCTTCTTAGACCTGATGAGCACAGCTTTTTGTTGAAAATGATGAGGCCCACACATTTTCAAATCTGTTCAGTTCACTGAAAGGGTAGTGTACCTCAAGATATTCATTCTTGAAATTCACCTTCACCTCATCTGCCTGCACAACACTTAGGAGTTCTGAGAACTGACAAAGTTTCTGAAGTTCTTTGTATCCGTTGTCTCCCACTTTTTTCTTAAAGACAGGAGTATACTGAAAGTGCCAAACATTGAAAACTGGTATAGCTGTTGAGGCTAATCTCATCTATTCAAACAACCTGAAAACAGTGAGTAGATTTGCAAGTGATACAACAGTAGCCCCTGCCTGTATTAGAGTCTTGGGTCACATTATAGCAATCTTCAGCTTTGCAAATTTCCCAGGGCTCTTTTTACAACAAAATTCTCCTCAAAATCTGACTAAAAAATTATATTTTTTCATTGAATTCTTCATAGAAGGATCATTTAGTGATACTGGCTTTGAGAAGGCTGAGTCTCTTGCAAATTACAGATAATGCTCAGCGCAGGGCGTATACAAGTTAAATGTTTAGTCGTGAGGCCATAAATATATAAATTCTAGAATGAAAATTATTACCCTTTGCAGGAAATGGGAGATTTTACATATGCATACATATATAACACTATGTATGAAATATTATATATGTGTCTCTACTTTAATCCATACATAAAAATAATGTATGGATTAAAATTCAGTTTGACTTTACACAATTATGTAATGTTCTGAAATCTTCCAAAGCTAAAGGGAAGTTAAATTTCCATTAGTAAGACTATTCTATAATACTGCATTGTTCATTAATTGTTGCTTGAAGATTGAGTATTAAGTAATGGATTCTATGGCACTTACATAACATTTTATATTTGCAAAATGCTTTGCAATTGTGTGCCAGTTAAATGTTAACCAGCCTTATATCCATTATGGGTGAAAATAAGAAATGCCTATATGCAGAAGGACAGATTATTGGAACTTCTTTAAATGAGACAAGAAATCTTTTCATTAACTACGTATGTCCTGTAAATTATTGACCTGTCTACATCTTCCATTTTATGAACAGTCTTTGAAGTTGAAAGTTTAAAACACTAGCCATTCCTCAATTTTCATTCAGATCTTGGCACAAAACTGCACTGATTCCAACAATCAAATATTTTTTTCTAATCAGTATTCATCCCAAGTTGTCAATTTACCCTGTATTATCATGCATGTTAGCACTAGTATCCTGTTCTTCAACTCTATACTATAGAAAATCTTTTTCAGTTGGAATTTTAAAATTTAACAATTTTTTACTGATCTTTGTATTTTTTGCAAAAGACTTTAAAAGTCTTTCAGGCCCTTGTTTATTATTTAAATTTGTCTGTCATTCAATAGGATTAATCAATATTTTAACATATATATATCACTTCTTCTCAATTATTTCCTATTACATTATACTTATCAACATGGAGTCTTTGCATAAATAATGTGTTTATTCTTCTAGATAATTTTCTTTAAAATCTTGTGTTAGAAAGATGTTTTTTCCCTCATTTAGTTTAGTGTTAAATGAAATTGGGTGAACTGAAATAGGGCATGTCAGACCTAACAGATAGCAGAAACTCTTTAAGAATCCACAAAAACTGCTCCTTGAAAATCCTAACTCAACGTAGTTATTTGTTGAGAAATTATTGCGAATACACTTTAAGTGGATATCTGCTTAAATGATAATGATTATTCACAACTCAACTGCACATACAATTGAAATTTTTAGTAATGTGTCTGATTCTTTAATGGAACAAACCAGAATGTTCACATCCCTGACTGGAGTCAGGAAGACTAAGTCGAAGGTGCTGAAATAGGTCAAGTGACAGCTCAGAGGGACCGGAAGGAGGGTATATAGTGGTGCTGCAAACGGGAAGATGGTCAGGGAGAGGCTGAGCAGAATACTCTGGGGAGACAATACACAGAATGGAAGGATTAGGGGAGACGGACAGAGCACTGCAGGAAAAGCAAGTGACAGAACAAAGACAGTCGCCCAAACATTAGTTCAGATTTGGGGCAGAGATGTCAGAAGTGTACAACTGGACTTGGGAGAGGGAGAATGGTCAGGAGGGAAGTAATAGATTTATGGGTCATTGTGCATTTATTTCTGTTGCTCTATTTTAAACTGAGATATGGGTTTGCAAAGTCAAGATGTTAAGTTCTACATATTTCTTTCTGGGTATTTTGCTAAGCTTAGGGAAAGGTATTATATCAACTGTATAACAAGGTTATATAAACGTTGAGAAAGTTTGTGGAAGTCAGTGTGGCGATTCCTCAGGATCTCGAACTAGAAATACCATTTGACCCAGCCATCCATTACTGGTATATACCAAAGGACTATAAATCATGCTGCTATAAAGACACATGCACACGTATGTTTATGCGGCACTATGCACAATAGCAAGAGTTGAACCAACCCAAATGTCAACAACGATAGACTGGATTAAGAAATGTGGCACATATACACCATGGAATACTATGCAGCCATAAAAAATGATGAGTTCGTCTCCTTTGTAGGGACATGGATGAAACTGGAAAACATCATTCTCAGTAAACTATCGCAAGGACAAAAAACCAAACACCGCATGTTCTCACTCATAGGTGGGAATTGAACAATGAGAACTCATGGACACAGGAAGGGGAACATCACACTCCGGGGACTGTTGTGGGGTTGGGGGAGGGGGAGGGACAGCATTAGGAGATACACCTAATGCTAAATGACGAGTTAATGGGTGCAGGAAATCAACATGGCACATGGATACATATGTAACAAACCTGCACATTGTGCACATGTACCCTAAAACCCTAAAGTATAATAAAAAAAAAAAAAAAAAAAAAAAAAAAAAAAAAAAAAAAACTACCGTTCAACTATGTTAGTTGAATGAACAGAACAGTAAAAAAAAAAAAAAAAAAAAAAAAGAAATAAATAATCTAAGTACAATTTAGGACTGTTTTCATGAATTCTCAACTGTCGTCACTTACTACTTATCTCTCATTTTCCATACAGAACACTTTTTATCCCCCAAATATAATCATTTCAAAGATGCAAATCCCTCTCCCTTGAGGAAAAATTAGGGTTAGGTTAAACTCAGAGTCTAGTGTTGTGGCACTGGAGCAGTGAGTTTTTAAAGCTCATTTTTCTTGATAACCCCTTATAATAAGGTAATCCTCCCTCCCCACTTAATAAAGGACAAGCATTGTTCCTTGTTTATTGTTGTCATCTCTGCTCCAAGAGTTCTGCCCTAGCCTACCTTGGCTCTTCCAGCTTCTGCATTTTTAGACTTGGAAAGAAAAAGAAACACAAAATCAGAAACAAAAAGTTAAAATACTTGTGCTACATTTTTTTTGTGTGATCATGAGCCCGTAAAACTCTTTCTAATCAGACGAAATCATTGTCTCTTCTCCACCTCAGTCCTTTGATCTTTGTGGCAACATCTAATTCACACTCATTGGCTTTGGATATTTCATCCTCAGCCAGCTGTGACACCTGAGTAATTTCACATACAAAATACATTTCTGAAATATTCATATTTATCAACTTTACTAAAGTATTTTACAATTTTAAAGTACATTTAAACAGACCTCTAAATCAATTTAAAAGAAGTTTAATACAGGCAATAAAAAGTGTCTGCTCAATGTACATTTGTAACGTGCATAAGTAAAATACCATTACAAAGTAAATACCTTGGCTCTTTTCTGTTAGCAAAGTGAAATAAGTTCTAATATTTAAGTTTTACGGATGGACACTAATGAGAAAAAAAACAATCGTTTTAAATATATAAATTTTATGGAGCACAAGTGCAATTTCATTACACGCATAGTTTGTGTAATGGTCAAGTCAGGGCTTTTAGGGTATCCATCACCTGAACGATGTACTTTGTACCCATTAAGTAATTTCTCATCCTCCACCGCCTCAGCCTTCCTACTCTCTATCGGCTATCATTTCACCCTCTCTATTCACGTGTACACATGTTTTAGCACCTACTTATGGGTGAGAACATGTGACAGTTGTCTTTCTGTGTCTGACTTGGTTTTAAAAAAAAGTCTTGGGTTAAAGAGCTGAAAAAAAAATAAGTGCAGTTGCTAACACTTTTGGGACAGTCTCACAGATAAGAAAAGAGTAAGATGACAACAAAAATGATTACTTAAAATTAGGTAGAATTAGATTTGAACATTAAAGAGACTTGTGGAAGAGATATTCTGAGGCATAATAAACAGGCATATTTATGTATTAATCTTTATAGGTAACTATTTTCCCTTTGAATATATTTGGAAAGAAAGTTTACTGGCAGATTTATTAGCAGATTTGTGGTATTTTGTCTTATCACTTGGAAGGCATTCATTCCAATCTGCAAAGGAATGCTTATTTTCCTAGTATGTGCTACGTTTTAACATCTTTATAGTTCACATTCTAGGTACATTCTACGTTCTATATGTGATCTACGTAGTAAAGATGAAAATGTGTTGTAACATTTGATGCATTCATGAGAAATTCTGTATATCATGGAAGTTATTTATATAATTTACTGAGACTAAAACAGATACAATTTATTGCCAATTTAAATTTTTACATAAGAAAAGAAAATATGTGCAATTTGCAAAATAGTTCATAAAAGCTGTTAAATTTGACACATTTCCATGGCCTGCATCAATCAATCATGGATTTTTTAGTGCAAGCGTTTTCAGTCTTATACTCAGTGAGTACATAACAATACATAAGGCTTATTTTTCTTCTTCTTCTTATAGTTATCTCATAAATCTGTCCAAAGCAATGCATATTTGAAAACATTTTTCCCCCATGGTAAATGTGTGAGAGCAGCAACACAGCAATGTTTTCATTTTTTTCTCAAGATTCTACTTAATATCCAAAGCATTCATATGCAAAAATTAGTGAGCCAAACGAAGAGGGTGATTTCACAGCAGTGCTTGCTAGATTCTATTTTGCTGAATGAGAATGAACAAAATCCTAAAGGCTGACCCCATCAACTCCTCCCATGGAGAATAAGTGTTCTCCACAGATAGTGTAGGGGCCCCTTACCTGTGACAGTTTTCTAGAAGACAAGAGGCTTAACCACTTTATTTAGTACTTTGCTCAAAACATTAACTTAAGAGAAAAGCTGTCAGTGCTGGGGAGGAGGCAAGGATAGGGATGGGCAGAAAACCAGAGGTACCAAGGCCAACCTGATTCATTTGGCAAAGCTTTCCTTGGCTGATATTATTAATCCTTTTCTCCGTCTGCTATTAAGCTTGGGTGGGATGGAATGGATGGGATATTGGTAGGGTTGCAAGATTTAGCAAATAAAAACACAGGATGCTCAGTTAAACTTGATTTCAGATAAACAATATATAATTTTTTCAATGAATGAATCTTTTTCAATGATCCAAGATACAAATTTAACTGGACATTCTGTAATTTCCTCAGCAGCCTTAGATGTGGGGAGAGAGCATGGACAAGGACAAGCTTGTGAAGAAGAAAGGAAAAGGAGGCGCATGATAGCCGAGGTCATATCACCATTCCATGAAAAGCCTCTCTTCAGTCCCTATCTTGCATAATTTTCCCTCTCCATCACCATTTCAGGCCCATGTTGAATATTCCTCATGAATTCTGAGAATCTCTTGTACTAATACAAATTTGAAAGCCTTATTTGAGATAAGAGCCACAAATGTATTTTACTACATTTTGTTATCCAAACTGTTTTTATGTGAGGCTATGTTTTGTTGAAACCTCTTCCTGATGACCACACATTGTTTTAATCCTTCAGTGGACATAACATTCCCCTCTTGTGAACATAGTTTGTCTTCCGCAATCTAGAAATAATTGGTACAAATGAGGAGAGGAGGCATCCAAACTGCCCTGAGCTGAATGCTTTTACATATGCCGAATGCTTTTACATATGCCAAATGCTTTTGCAAAATGTCTCAAAAAATTTAATTCTCCTCATAAACCAACACCTTAGTTTTACTTCTCCAAAATGCACTTGTTGCTATTACATATACAATATGTATTTTGGACAACTCACTCAAGGCTGTTGCTACAACAGGATTCTTAAACTCATTCTAGCCAAACCTTGTAAATGTGGAGAATGTTGACCATCCTGGCTGAAAAGATGATAGTACACCTAAGAATCCCAGTCCAATCAGCAATCTAAATTGAGTTTGCACTTTGTTCTGCATGCATCTGTTTCACCTATCATTACTAGGGCCAAGTGGAGTGCAGGTCAATGTTTAGAGACATCCAAAGTAGGGTCTATGGTCGTATTCATGTTGGATCTGGTTGAACTGTTGGAAGCTAGAGAGTTAAGGGGAAGCTCTTCACCACTTCTTCAATGAACTCATGCTTTGGCTCTCCCTCATGCATATAGAATGCAGCTCACATAAAGAGTGAGTGCATGATGTGATCTCATCCTGTAGTTGGACATTACTTTGTTGGCTCCCACACTTAAAGCAATTTGAATTTCTCAGCAGCCATACATCACCAATTTTGACAGAATTTGCAGGTTTGTTCTTTACTCCCAGCCTAATGGATGAAATGAAACTTGGTGAGCTCCCACAGTTGGACAACCTTCAGAATGCTGAGACATACTAAATGAAGGAAGAAAGTCCTTTTGTGAGTTCTCCAAAACTCAGATCTCCCAGTGACTACGGCAAGGTCCTGTTGTTTCAGTGAAAAGCTGTTCAACTTTGTGAACCAGTAAGTGATCTCTACAGTTACAAAAACTTCTGAGATTCCAGAATCCTTTGTTCATCGCTTTTGTTTTCCCAGGCAAAGAAAATGGCATTTTAATAATGGCACCTTCACTAGTAAAATGACTTGCACATGCAAAGTAGATTCTCAGTGAATATTTGTTCATTCCTGATTATCCCCAAGAGAACAGACATATTATAAAACCACTTCAACTTGTTCGGGTTAGGATTTTTTGTTTGGAGTTTTGCTGTTTATTAGTCCACTTAGTTGAAATCTCATCTTAATGCCCTTTGATTAAGATTGGTTACAAGATTAATAGCTCAAATCTATTCTTGTTGTGCCTGTATATTTACACTGGCATCAAACAACACAGTTTTCAATGAATGACTCTTCCAATATATCAGTTAGATTTACTATTTCAGATGGAATTTTAAAAATCTGTCTGAAATGTACAGATGTCTTACTAGTATACTCTGCTTCTTCGCAGACCAGAAATAGCATACAAACATCTCATACTTATTTTTTATATCCTATAATTTTGACCTTGCCTCTGACAATGATTGGTATGTAAAAATAGAAAAGAGCCATTGCCCCAGATAAAACAATTTTTTAAATGCTGACAGTAGGGTTTGATTTTAGATTGGATGCTGTTTTTTTGCTTCCTCAAATAAAAATCATATTAAGTAGGAAATCTAATAAACATCCTAATGGGGTGAAAACATTGTTTCTCATAATTCAGCTTGCTTTCTTTACTTATTAGTTAAGCTCAGCCAGAATGGTGGGCAGGCTGATACATCAATGTCTTGATGTATTATGAAACATTACAGCTGAGCTCTACAGCCTCTGGGCAGAGGTCAAGTGAAGGTGGAAGAGATGATTTCATGCAGGCTCCTGCCAGAAGCTTGATATCTGATGTCGACTGCTGACCACAAGCCAAGTGAATTCACTAAAGTTTGGACACTGTACAACAAGTTTGGTGCCTCTTGTGACTGTATAATTGGTCTATACACTCCAGATTAGACTATTTATAAACACTGAGGAATTTTCAGGGCAATACGAATTTCACTATACATGAACAGAGGTGCTTGGCAGTATTCACAAACAATCCCATTGACCGACTCTGAGGTGTACATGTTAAGACTAATAAACGTAATTGGCCCCATGCACTTTATATGAAGATAAATTTTAGCGTTAAACATCATCCTTCAGATAAAATGATCATCTCTGTCAGAATAATTTGCTTCCTTATTTGCATGTTGCCTGTCCACTCCCACATGAGAATATAAAGTCCATGAGCCTGGGGACTGTTGTCTGTTTTGTTCACTGCTGTATTCTCCAGCACAGAGAAGAGACCCTGGGCCCTAAGAGGCTTTAAAAAATATTTATCCAATGAATGAGGAGTGATGGAAGTGAAGAACACTAAACTCAAGTTAATTACCACCGGATAAAGGAGAGAAATAAAACTGCAAGAGGAACACGAGGCACCACCTGTATCTGCAATACTGTGTCACCATAAGAAAACTCCAACATAAAACATGCCAAAATACTGAGCTCTGGCAAAAAAACAAAAAGCAAACAAATTCAGCCACAGCTGAAGGTATGACATTCATAAATAGTTTGCACAACTGGTTAGAGCACATGCTATGCAATTAAAAATTATATATGGTTTCAATTCATGTAGAGAAAAAGGCAGAATTGTTTTTCTTCTTGCTTTGTCTTTCAAGTTTATTTCTCTTAAAGTTAACTCTTATTAATTGTGTTTATGACTCGATTTAGTTACAAAGGTCATCAGAACTACCTTTTTAATTGCTTAATTTATATAATATCTTTCAGACTGAAAATTATAATTGACAGTTTCAGATTATGTAATATCGTCAAAGGTTTAATATTTATCTGTAGATTTGGTCAGTTTAAATTATTGAAGCCCATAGTGACTTGAAAGTCCAAATTCTGTATGTATGAAAGTACTTAATTTATTAAATTGAGTAAATTATGATTTTAATAATATTAATTAAATTGATTAAATCATTTTAATTCTATCTTTTTTTATAGCTTCCTTCATAGACAACATCATTTGAAGTCTATAGAAAGCTTCTTGACACATATTACATTCTAGATTTTATTCATTTATAAAAATATATCTTCTGTCTCTTGGCTTATACATTCTATTTTTTAATGTTGAACATCTTTCTATTGCTTTTCTGAATATGGCAACGCCAAACAATAAGCAGACTGCAAATATAAATGTTTAGTTTCATGTATTGGCAATGGCATGTTTAGAGCTAAATTACTTCATTGGCAAAGGTTTAACTGTTGAAGATCTTTCTCCCTTTCTGTCTTCATCTCTCCATGCTCTGCATGAATTCTGTGGTCTCTATAGGAGGCAGTAAAACGATCTATGGTACCCCAAAAGCAGTCTTGAGGGGATTTCACAGAGCAAGTATCAGAACATGTTACAACTCATTTCTAAGGAAGTTCCTCTAAGCTTCCTGTCTATACCATAAACCATGGTCTGCTGGTCTCCTCTTCATTCATTCATTCATCCAAGATACTTTCTGGATGTCCCTGTTTTCAGGAAGAAGGGCCTAATAGTGGAATATTATGTGGGCATTGCCACTGGACAGAAACATTTTTCTCCTTGCATAAAGTCACATGGTAAACAGAACCACCTCACTTTCCACCTTTTGAGATTCTACTTTACTCCAGTGGGATGACAATAAATGAGGAGAAAAGGATCCCCCAAAAGCCATGCAGAAAAAGAGTTTTAAGATTCTTAGAAGGCTGTTCAATTCATATGTTATTTCAAATATCCAGAGAATTTGTGGAAGATCTTTTCCATGGCTTTTCTTGAATACTTTTGAATAAAACTCTTCTTACCCAAACAGGCCTGATAGAGTTTCTTATTTTATATGCCTTTGCTCCTAATGTGCCTTTTGGCTAGAATGACTTTACCTCCTCTGCCAGATGGAATATGATCCATCCTCCAAGGTTCATTTTAAATGGAACCAAATCCCCTCTTCAAACCCTTCTCTAATTCTTCAGGCAGGAGTCATTTCTCCTTCCTCTGAATTTCCTTAGCTTCTTTATTTACTGATATGATGACCTTTAGACATTTTCAACATATATAATAACTATGTGTGTGCTTCAGATGATAAGTTTTTGGGAAGGAGTGGGTATTATTTATGTTTGAACTCACCACCTCTCCCAGATAAATATTTTGCATGCTCTAGGCTGTCAATATATGCATGCTGAATACTATTTAAATATTATCTCCCTCTTTTCCATGCAAGGAAGAGCTCAAAAATTACAGTTTGCCAGCCTATCTTTTCCCATCTCCAGGTAGTCTATCTCCTTTAAAAATAAAAGGCTGGAGTATCAGCGTATCTAAAAAAACAAAACAAAACAAAACAAAATCAACCCACCATTAGTAATGGCAGCTATATACCAGATGTTACACTGTCTAAGCTCGAAGAATACAGCTAACCTGGTTTCCCAGGAATTTCGGCATTGTTGAATGCTTGACTCTGCATTAAAATTCTGAACATTAACATTAAGGGGCTGATTAGTTAACTGATTGTTCAGATTCTTTAATCTTCCTACTTGTTTCCCTGTTCTGCTTAACCTTAGGTAAAATGTGGCAACAGAAAAGCTGGAACTAAAGCTCTGACCAAAGAATATCTTGGGAAGGAGAGTGGATGGATTAAAATGATAGTTTCACTTTGAAGTACTTGTGTATTTCGATTATAAATCAAATTTAAACGACAAATATCCCAGTTAGACCTTCAAATCAAGTAATTTTAATTTATCTGTATTTGGTTTGTTTGTTTTCTGGACATCCTTGTCTAAACATGGTGTAATCTAGGGCACCAGATGTAATTCTCATTTCTGATGTACTTCACTAGCCATTGTGTATTGTGCTAGATCATTTTTTCTCAAAAAAAAAACAAAAAACTTCTTTCTTTCTTATGGGTGAGAAGTCATATCCAGGTCACATAGTAAGTTAGTGTTAGAACTCAGCTTTGGAATCTGGGTTTTCTGTTTTCTAAATCAGAGCTTTATATATGTGTTAAAAAGCCAGATGCCATTAAATATCAAGCTCCTTTAGGGGACACACACACACACACTACACACACACAGATAGATTCCATTAGCAAATAATTTAACTCCAGTGGAATTTTTTCAGAAAAGATCTATTACCCAATGTAAGAGAAATAAGTAATAAGATAAATGTAATAGATTTAAAATAAAGGAACGGAAAAGAGTCTGGCAGTTTGTCAAAAGGGTAAAAATAGGGTTAACATGACCTAGCAATTCCACTCCAAGGTATATATTCAAGAAAAAACAAGTAAACAAACATATACCTACACAAAAATGTGTACATGAAAGTTCACAACTGCATTATTTATAACAGCCAAAAAAGTAGAAACAACCCTAATGTCCATCAATTGATAAATGGATAAACAAAATATTGTGTCTTCATACAACTGAATACTATGTAGCTATAAGAAGGAATGAAGTACTGATGCATGTCACAGCATGCATGAACCTTGAAGACATTATCTGCACAGAAGACCATATATTTTATGATTTTATTTATATGAAGTGTCCAGAATAGACCAACCTGAAGACTCAGAAAACAGTGCCTGCCAATGGTGGGGGAGGGGCTCAGGGCTGGAGGGAATTGCGGAGTGACTATAAATACATATGAGTCTCCTTTAGGGGTATTGAATGTGTTCCAAGATTGACTGTGGATGGATAATTGTTCAGCTTTATGAATATACTAACAACCATTAAATTGTGTACTTATTTAAATGGGTAAATTGCATGGTCAGTGAATTATATCTCAATAAATGTGTTACATACATATTTTTAAAAAGGTAAGCTTATAGGGGCTTAATATTCATTTATTTATTTATCATTCCCTATTTTATTCATTCATGTATGCACCTGCACTACCCCAGATTGGCCTTCTCTGGTATTGTTGCCTCTCTACCTCCATCTCTACCTCTAGACTGAGAATGTCCTCACAACACCCCTCGATTATCTTTCAGAGCATATGCCACATTTCTAATCACACTGCAGTCTTTATGACAAAGGATCTCACCTATTCTGATCACTGATGTATCTGCAGTACCTAGTATAATGGGCATGGCTCATGAAAATAGTTTCAATTATCAAAACATGAAATGTCGCATACTATTAATAAATGGGAAGACCCTAAAACATTCTAAGAGATCAAATAAATATAATTGTATGAATGTATACCTGTTAATAATAAAAAGGAAGAGCAGAAAATATTAATTTTCTTTCAGTTGGAATTTAATTCCAAATCATCCAAGTTTATATAAACCATGCTTGAGATCAAAAGAGATCATAGCTGGATTTCAAGGAGAACATAATGTTCTTGATATTATGTGCAAAATTTTCTTGGTATATCTACTTTCTCTGGGAGACTATACATATTCGTTATCAAATTTTTAAATAGTAAAAGAGCCCCAAGAAGCCACTGCTAGATCTTGATCAAAAAGGCCCCAAATGAGAGTGAAATTCAGTACATGAATAGGCCACCTTTTCACTGTCTCTGTCTAATCCAAAACCAATTCCTATTTATAATAACACTTAAATATAAACTGAATAAGCCCCCATTTTTATTTCTACTTCCATTGATTTTTCTCTGGCATTTGCAGTTTCCTGCCTAGACCATTGTAACCGCAGCCTAACTACTCTCCCTACCAGCAGCAGAGAGATGCTCACATTCTTCTTCAGCGAACTGGTTATTCACAGATGCCACGGCAAATAAAACCCTTGAGTGGCTGACTACAGTATGCATATCTGCAACTGTGATTGCTTTACTTTATCTTTTTTCACTTAGTACATGTAAAAGAGATGATCAGACCCCTATGAACAAAGACCACGACTTATCATCTTTATATTCGTGTCTGGAACATAGTAGATGTTGTATAGTTATTTGTTTAGTTGAATGGATCTGTCACCCCCAAATGCCTAA
Source organism: Nomascus leucogenys (assembly GCF_006542625.1). Lineage (NCBI taxonomy): Eukaryota > Metazoa > Chordata > Mammalia > Primates > Hylobatidae > Nomascus > Nomascus leucogenys. The sequence continues at coordinate 69,841,367 of NC_044387.1, forward strand.
TATATGGTTTGTATATGGGAGAAGTTTAATAATGCTAAACAAATGAATGGTATTTTTGTATGATATATATTCACATAGATGCACATTCTATGTGTTCATTATTTAGTCTTTCTCCTAAAGTCCTCCTTGGCTGGGGGGTGGGAAAGCAAAAACCTTGAAAACAGCAGGAGTCTACTTCTACATATGGTGCTTTAAGAAACTGATGTGTCTTAAAACCAAAGCAAATCCCATTAACAGAATAAAACCCCAGTATACACTTACAGTGCTGAGTAGATGAAATTTAATGGAATCCTGTAAGTAGCTACCTTGAAATTGCCATCTTGTTCCAAGAAGGTTCCTAGATTATTTTAGTATTTTTATGTAAATTTATAATACCTTGAATTCTAAAAGCTGTTTTATCAAGGATTTTTCCACTGTGTAGAATTAGGTTATTAGGTTTATTCAATTTTTCTCTTTCTTGTAAAGCTTTAATACATATTTAGTTATGACCTAATAAAGACCTTGTACAACAAAACATACTGATGCTCAAGTAGCTGTTCTATTGTGGTGCCATAAGCAGCACAAAGGGCTTATTTTGTTCCTGCTTCTGGTTCTGTGTAGGGTCATTACCAGAGGCATTTAACTCAGATAGCTAGATCTATTGTGTGTCCTTTGGTAGACAATAAATTTTTAAAAGAGAGGATAAATGCTTAGATTTTAAAAAGTCCAACATGTCATTATAACTAAAACATACAGATGAAAATGCACTTTAAACCTTTAAAGAGCACAACTGTGTTAGGTTATCAGTGTCCAATTACCTTACATTATGTTATACACAATGAGCAATTGCACGGCTCCAGCTTCCAAAACAACATTTAGCAAAATGAATCCCCAGAAATCCATCAACCACAGAAAGGTGCTTCTCATGTTCTCTGGTGGCACTTCCCTTCCTGGTATCCTAGTCTTTCCGTTCAGCCATTAACTAACTATTGGCATTGGGTAAATCTTTGAGGCTTGATTACATCATCTTTCGTAAAGAATCTAGAGTCTTTATTTGCATTAAAGTCATGGGGGTTGAAGTAGATGAAGTATTGAGGCACTTTCTGGTTGCTAGGTCTAGTAGTCCAGAATTTACCCAGTATTCTCAGGCTAAATAAGGCCAATTTTAACATGATAAAGATAAGTCTGCATGCTCTCCCGACTTCATTTTGTGTTCATGTTCAGAATCTACTTCTACAATACCACAATAAGCAAATCAAGCAAAGATTACCACTAGTCTCACTACTCAAAGTCTAATGGAAATTGTTAACATTTAACTACATTCTTGTTTTTAAATTTCTTAATATTTAAGCTTGTTTTGCATTTCTTTTTTCTCCAGCTTGTGGGTTTTTTCACATTCTAGTGTTCTTCCTTTATGTCAACTGTTCTTTCTCAACTTGGTTGCTGGCTCCCCTTCCTCTCTTGGCTACTTACATATTAACATCTATTCCACACCCAACCAGACTTTCCCTTGGCCTTTTCCCTCATTCTAAATATTACTCGATTGTGATCAGATTCATTTCCATGAATGAACAAATCACCCCAAATTAATATGCTGTAGGTATTTCCAACCCAACAAATTTTAAATTAGATGGATCCTTTCCTTCAAACATAGACCTATTAAGAGGTCAAATACTTTACCTCTTAGCATTAGTAGTTTTCTGTTGCTTGTAATAGAATACCTGAAATTAGGTAATTTATAGAGAAAAATAATTTTGTTCTTACAGAAATGGAGGCAGAAAATTTCATGGTTGATGGACTGCATCTGGTGATGGCCTTCTTGCTGATGAGGACTCTGCAGAGAATTCCCAAGCAGCACAGGGCATCACATGACAAGGGAATTGAGTATGCAAGCTCAGATCTCCCTTCCTCTTGTTGTAAAACCACCAGTCCCACTCCCATGATAACCCATTAATCTAATAATCTAGGAATGAATTAATCTATTTGTGAAGACAGAGCCTTCATGTCCCAATCACCTCCTAAAGGCCCCACCTCTCAACACTGCCACATTTCAACATGAGTTTTGGAGGGAATAAACATTCAAACCATAGCAATAACTAAGTGATTTTGAAAAAATTGGAAGAGTATTACAAATAACAGAGCTAAAAATGACTACTTAACAAAAATTTGGGTATACATAATTGTTAAAGCTGATATTGAGAGAAGTTACACCATTGCTTTTCAACAAAACATTGTTTAAAACCTCTGTTCACAGAGTGCTGGCATGATGAACTTTGGGTCTGACTCAAGATGAAAACCCTGAATTCACAAAAATGTAATGGTATGGTCAGTATTTTATATTGTGTAAAGCAACGAATTCTCAACCCAGAATCCTGGGAAAGATCCCATTTCTAGGTACTGTATATAAGAATCTTACAGCTGGGGTTGGAATATCAAAGAAAAAAGACTAGGGTTTTTAATCTAGTGTGAAAAATGCTTCAGATGTTACAATTATATGTTATACATGAAAAACATACATATTTGAAAATTTAGATAACATTAAACAAAGACTTCAGATTTTTATGTTTAACTAGTAGCACTTTGTTTTTCGAGTCATTATGCTTGAATTTACTTTTGGCATTGACGCCTGCATTCTTCAAAGCTTCCTTAATCAGCAGGATTTCAGAATAAAATTAATTCTTAATTATCTGCAGTAATGGAGAGCATAAACAGAATAGAAAACAAAATAATACCAGCGAAAGTAAGTAACATATAAAAAGGAATTTGTTCCTCAAAATGTATCAAATATCTAAATGTATAAAACAAAACTGTACAATTTTTAGGAGAAAACATAAGTGTAAATCTTCTTGACTTTGTATTAAGCAATGGTTTCTTAAATATGATACAAAAAGCACAAATAACAAAAGTAGATAGCAATCACTGGACTTCATCAAAATTAAAAACTTTTGTACATCAAAGGACACTATCAAGAAAGTAAAAAGAAAACCCACAGAATGGAAGAAAAATCTTTTAAAATTATATGTCTGATAAAGATCTAGTATCCGGACCATATCAAGAACTCATAACTCAGCAATACAAAGAAAAACAACCCAATTAAAAATTTGTCAAAGTATTTGAATAGATGTTCCTTCAAAGAAAATATACAAATGACCAATTAGTAAATGAAAAAATGTTCAGCATTATTAGTCATTTGAAAAATGTAAATCAAAACCACAGTGAAATTTGAGGTACCACTGAACACTATTTCCTATGTTTATGTATAAGAAAATAACAAGTGTGGTAGGGATGTGGAAACACTTTCATATATTGCTGGTGAGGCTATAAAATGATGCAGGCACTGTGGACAACAGTTTGGCAGTTCCTCAAAGAGTTAAACACAGAGCTACCATATGACCCAGTAATTCCATGCCTCGATATATACCCAAGAGAACTGAAAGCATATGTTCACAGAAAAACTTACACTCAAATATTTACAGCATCATTAGTTATAATAGCCAAAATGTGGAAACAGTCCAAATGTTCATCAAATGATGAATGGATTAACCAAATGTGGTATATCCACTTAACAGAATATGATTCAACCATTTTAGGAATGAAGTACTGATGCATTCTCCCACAAGGATGAACATTGAAAACATTATGCTAAGTGAAAGAAGCCAGTCACAAATGGCCACTATTGTATAATCCCATTTATATGAAATGTCAACAATAGGAAAATCCACAGAGACACAAAGTAGACTAGTGATTACCAACGGACAGTGCATATATGTGGTTTCTCTTGGGGTGATGAAAAAGCTCTGGAATTAGATAGGTGGTTGTACAATATTGTGAGTATACCAAGATCAATTCATTGTATATTTAAAAAAGGTTAAAATGATGAATTTATGTTATGTGAATTTTTTGTCAATACAAACACTACTTTTGAGTAATTAGAATATTGTATTTATTCAACTTTAGAAGGGAATCAGAAAGCCCAAGTGAGCATGCATTCATTCTCTCATGCCTTCCTTATTTCTAGTTAGGCCTCTGGCAGACTGATTGATTAAAGCACGTCATTGTTGATAAGCCACAATGTATAGACGCCACGAGTACTCTTTTTTAGTCAGAGTTTTATTGAGAAAGAAATAGCATTTCTAGACATTTGAAGCAGAAAGCGATTTAACCTAAGGAGTTTGGTGTATTACACATCATTTAAGAATGGAGAGGACAACATCAGCTCTCCAGACTACCATGGGTTTCCAAAGAATCAGGAAGTTTCTCTGGACACCCAGGTTAGGAATGGTGCCAAACTGCTACCAAATGCCCCAGTTGCTGGAGCGCTCACACAGGCCATTCACAGAGCAATGCCTAATGCCAGAGGCTCCCACAAAACCCTTGTTTTGCAAGGCCCATGTCTCTTACTAGATTTGCGCAACTTTTTTTTTTTTTTTTTTGGCAGAATGGGAAATGCAACTAGAATCCTAGGAATAAAAGAATCTTGGAAACGTTGTTTATAAGCTTCTACGGTTCTTGTAGAGAGAAAAAAGCACAGAAAGAAGTAGGGATACATTGTAGTTGCCAAAAAAACAAAAACAAAAAAAGCCTGCTCATTTTCCAACAGTTAACTGCAATTAAAAAATTAAGTCCTTACAAATGTCATCATTCAGGTTGGCAGACATTAACCCCAAATTACATGTTTGTCCCTCACCCCCACTTTTTTTCCTCACAAGAGCTATCGAATCAATGTAAATTATTTAGGCCTCTGGACTTTATTTTGGAAAATATTTTTTTCCACTGGTTTTCATTCTTTCACAAATCAACTTTCTTCATAGCAATTGACCTTCACCAAATCATGTTGGCAAGTAGATGTTTAAAGAAAGCAAAAATTCAAATGAAAGTTTCATCTCTTTGGTTCATTTCAAGCCCACTATGGCGGATTTTTTGTTTGTTTTTGTCTTGATAGTTTTTCTCAATCTGGATTTCTGGAACTATCTAACTTGGATGATGTTGAAACCTGATAACTGGGGAAAAATCAATGTATACAGAGAAGATAGGGTTTAAATCACTATTCAAATGTAGTTATGGTTATATGAATTCCCTAAAATGAATTTAGAGTTTGGGAAGATTGAATTCCAGACTAGCTAAAGAGTTAAAATTTTCATGATCCTCTTGAAAGACAATTTACAGTGTATTAATGAATTAAAAACTAGCAAAATCATCCCTTCATGAAAAATATTAGAAGGCAGAGTCACATTTTAATTGATATTTATTTATTTATTTATTTATTTTTGAGATGGAATCTCACTCTGTTGCCTAGGCTGGAGTGCAGTGGTGCGATCTCAGCTCACTGCAACCTCCACCTCCTGGGTTCAAGCGATTCTCCTGCCTCAGCCTCCCAAGTAACTGGGATTACAAGCACCTGCCACCACAGCTAATTTTTGTATTTTTAGTAGAGGTGGGGTTTCTCCATGTTGGCCAAGCTGGTCTCGAACTCCTGACCTCAGGTGATACTCCTGCCTCAGCCTCCCAAAGTGCTTGGATTACAGGCATCAGCCACCATGCCTGGCCTGATTTTAGATAAAATGGGACAGGATTCTTTTAACTTACAAATGGTAAAGCTAATAATTTCTGCATGGGTACTTTTGACATTATAACCTAATTACAGTTATATTATTCCCTTATGTTTGAAATTGAATGTTGCTAGATTAATTTTGGATAAAATTTTAAAGGAAAAGTAGGTTACTGTTTACTTTGGGCTTTAATAATATAATCAAGAACACTTATTTGCTTTGAACTATGGGTTCCTTCCTAAATAAGCATGAGTGCTACCTAATACTTAGATTTTTATATTTTTCTCTTTGCAGAGTCTAAGATAATAATCTGGCCTTATTCCTCTACAGAATGATCTCGTTGGCTCATGAAATAAATAAAATAATACTAATAATTCATGTAAGATATTTTAATATAAATTTATTTGAGTTGGAAAACATTTCTTGTCTCTAAACATGTAAGAAAACTTTTGTGGCATAGCAGTAATATTATTAATATAGTATTTGTCTTTATTTTAGGGTCTCTTAATTTCCTGCCACAAAGTAAAATTACAAAAGCAAAATAAAATAGAATAAATAAAAATTTCAAAAGATTATACATGAGAAGTACTTCAAAATGGATTATTAACTCATTAGAACATTCCACAAACTATTATATACTTCTAAAATAAAACAAATTTTTAAAAAGTTTACATTACAGTTTAAAACATAGAGAACTACTTCTTTTATCTAATCAAAGAATTTATAATGACTATCAGGTGAGTTTCTGCAGGGCTGGGATCTTATACTTTTGTTCACTGTATCCCAGCACTAGTCTGGGATGTTCAATAAAAAAAAGTGTTGGATTATTTGTAAGTTTTAATATTGTTAATGGGTTAAAGCATTAAGTAGATATATTATTTCAAGATCAAAATTATGTTTCTTCCTGGGCATGATGGCATGCACCTTTAGTCCTAGCTACTTGGAAGGCTGAGGCAGGAGGATCACTAGAGTCCTGAAGTATGACTTCTGCCTGGGCAACACGGCAAGTCCCCATCTCAAAAATAATTATGTTTCCTGTTAGGCGTAGTCAATTAGCATATGTTAGCCTTCTTATCTCCAATGATACATTTGCATACTTTTACTTTACATTGAGAATAACACTTATTTTTAAAACACAGGATCTGTCTTAAATAAAGATAATATGCTATTGCATCCTTGGATAACATACACCATTTCCCCCCTGTGATGTTTATTTATTATTGAATATATTTTTGTATGTGGTCTTAATTATGAGAAAAAATAGATTAATATATAAGCAAACAAACACACATTTAATAAGTATGAAATAGAAAGAGTATTTCTGTGTCCTTCTAGCATGAGTGAGCCATTAAGGTCCATTATAAATATTGATTCCTTTCAAAGTTCTTGCTGAATAGTTTAGTGATTTGCTCCTTGAGGATGTTTGAGCCTCTGCTCTGCAGGTAAGAAATCTGGTCTAGGAGAATTCCTGCATCTCTCAACCCATATAGTCCATATAGTGAGAAGAGAAGAATTTTAAAATCAAAACACCTTAGAATTCAATCAACTGCTTTCATGACACTTCAGAAACTATCATTACATTTGACTACATAGCTAGCACATAAGCAAAAATAATTTGACAGACAAAAATAGACGATAAAATCATTAAATATCAACCTGTCGTTAGAAGCTGAATTAACAATGATATTTGTAAATTTTAGAGTTAGATTAAATACAAATGAGTTTTTCCACACTAATTTGCCACAAATGTCCTTGCATAGACCTTAAAGTAATTTAGCTAGCCTCGCTTATGAACCACACTCAAAATTAAGAAAAACATGCCTCTTTATTAATGAATAGAGAGAAAACGAAGAGAGGCTTGGAGACACAGAAATCAGTAAGGAGAGATTTATAAGGAAAAGTGAATACAACAACTTCAATGACTGCTGAGATGCCAAACAAAATAATTGAAAAGTGCCCTTTTAATTTAGTGACATGGGATGAGAAATACTTATGACTAAGGTAAAGAGTAGTTTTCAGTGTAGCTGAGGATTACTAGAGGCCAAATTACCAAATTAAAGAATAAGTGATAGATGAGGAAGAGGAGAAAGCAAGGATCAAAAACTGTGAATGTTTGACAATGAAAAGGAGACAAATAGAAAGGGAATTATGACCCCTAATTTTTTTACTCTTCTTTAATTGAGATTTGGAGCATATGTCCTTTTCCAACAACTTTTCACTCTGAATGCTTGACCAACAAAATATGCCGCCAATTTCTAGAACAGGGTCTTAAGAAAATGGCAGCTTTTATTCTCGTTCCATGGAATACAGGAGCCATTCTGTGAGGAAGCCCAAACTGGGTTGTGGAGAGGTGTATCTGGAGAAGAATCAACAGACAACACTAATTTGCCAGCCATTTGAGGAGCAGTATTGAAAGTGGATCCTCCATCTCTAGCTGAGCTGCCCCACATCATATGGTATAGATGAAAGGTGAACCATCCTCACTGATCCCTGCCCAAATTGCATACTTGTGAACAAAACAAGTTATTATTGTTGTGTAAGCCATTAAGTTTTGGAGTAGTTTGTTATGCAGCAATACAAAACTGATGCAGATATTGGTGATAGAAGTGGTACTCTGCTGTAACAAAAATCTGAAAACTGTGGCATTGATTTTGGCCTGGATATCTACCAGAAGCTGGAAGGGCAATGAGAAACTTGTTTATGGAAGCCTTGAAAATCTCAAGAAGAGTGTTAGTAAAAGCCTTAAGTGTTAAAGAGAGTGTTAGTAGAGGTCTGAAGGGCTTCACAACAATGTTTGTGAGAGTTTAAAGTAAGGAAAATATTTTTGAAAGCTGGTAGAAAAGAGACTCTTGGTATATAATGGTAGATAGTTTGGTAAAATCATCACCTGTAGAAATGTGGAAACAACACGCCTACTGAATTTGATTAGCTAGCTAAGGAGATTTTCAGTCAAAATGCTTGGCTTCATCTGGCTGTCTACTTTAAAGAGGAGAGAGATGTACTAAAAAAGAAACCATTGAGTTTTTGAGGAAATTTAGAGGAAATATAAATAATCCAAGATCTGCTACATGAAAAATCAAAGTCTTTTATTCCCAGCTTCTCTACATAACAAAAAATTCTCAGATTAAAATGTGTCTTCCAATAAAAGGTCAAATCTATGGTGATCCTATAAGACCCTATGTTAAGAAATTGTAAGATTTAAGCCAAAGCCTTATAAAGCCTTTCAAGCAGACACAAGATTTTCAAAAGATGTTAAAGACACACCTCACAGGCTTTCTCTATCAAACAGTAGTACTTCTGAGAATATTAAGGACATTGCCCTTCAATTATCCATAATAGAAAGAGTTTATCTCAAATAGATTTTGGGATATAACTTTTATCTAGTGGAGTGAACTCAGTAAGAGTCATAGAAATTTACAGATTTAAATATAATTGTTCTGGAAGAAGCACTACCAGCTTTAACTCTAAAGAACAGAGATAGTACAAAATGAAAAGAGCTTTTAGGCTTCCAACTTATTATGGACAAGAAGCAGCTGAGAAGGAAATTCAGTTGCAAACTCATTTTTATTATGGAAAAGGACAGGACCAACAGCCCAGAGGGTAGATCTAGTAGCCACAGTTAATCATTCTTGGGGACCAGGACCAGGCTCTGATAAGGAAGTGGCAGCATATGCCAGCACCAGTCATGAACCAGCCACTATCACATCCATTTTCACCCTTTGTGAATGGGAATACCTATTGTGGGTGTCCTATGCTGGCTGTATGGGTGGTGGAGAAATATGTCTCTTTAATCCATAGGTCTTCAGTTTGAGAGGAGCTGTGACTGAGGAACCACATTTGCACCTGTACCTGAGGTACATGACATGATCCTGAAGCTGGAGCCTAAGCTTGATGTTGTAATAAATAAGGCTCTTGAGAGTGGAGGGGTGTTGGGAGGGTATGAGTGTATTTTGCATATGGGTAGAATATAAATTAATTTGTGGTCATGGGTGAACTGGTGGCAGATTTAAGTCACAGTCACAATGTATTTTGACACTCTTTCTTGTCAAAAGATGGAGCCTATATCCCCTTTCCTTAATCTGAGTCTGACTGCCCAATGAATGTAATATGACATTGTGTAAACTTCTGGGACTAGACCTTAAGAAACTGACAAAGGAGGAGAGCAAGATGGATGATAAGATGCAATCAGGTGGAACAGCTCCCACCAGCAGACTGAGATGACTTGAGTGCTTTTAACAGATCTTCAGAAGGAAGGTGCTGAGAGTGGACAGGGGGAAGACACAGAAGCTGGGCTGAAAGGGGAGAAAGCTGGGAATCTGCATGGGACAACCATGCACCAGGACTCATTTTTGGTTCACAATAGCTCTGGGGGAACAGGGGAGTTGAACTGGCAAGAAGCAACCCACTCTCACCATGGGCCTCTGGAACCCTGGTAGGATAAGATCCTTCCACCACCACAGACACTCAAGTTGGCAGGGAGAACTGCTTAGAGAAGTGTTAGGGGCAGTAAACCAGCTGATATGGAGCCCAGAGGGTTTGGTGTGGAAGTGGCTATTGTGGAGCATAGCCAGGGATGGCCAACTCCTAGGCTCAACTTGCTCCTATAGGAGATTTTAGTCCTAGGGGAACTGTCGGACCTGATCTCTGCATGGTGGTCTAGCTCATCAGTTGGGGCTGTTTCAACCTGAGCACCCGTTCATCTGCTGACCGCTCCAGGGGCCCCAGCCTGGCCATGCCTGCTTGCAGGGCAGTCTTGGGTGTTTTGGGAGCCCACAGTGTAGTTTCTGAGCTGATGGACTGTGCCTGACTAGTGGAAAGCTCCAGCAAGGTGGCCCCTATGGCTATGTACCAGCTCACCTGCTCCCTCCTCATACTGCAGCTTTTCCTGGGCCAATGGCAACTCCTCACATAAATCTGTTGGCTCATATTTGCATGGGCAGGTTTTGCTTCCCTTGCCCCACCAGAATGCAGGAGTGCAGTCTGTCCCCCACCTGACTGCCATTGCAGATAGAGCCTTGGTGGGCACAGAGCCAATAAGACCCACTCCTACCAGTGTCCTGCCCTTGCGCTAACATTGTGAAGATAACAGCTGATCTTCCTCTACCCTGAATGATCATTCCTGCTCGTGGGGCACAGGGAAGTCACCCAGACCTATGCCCACCAACATCACACTCCAAGTTAACACCACCTCCAGTGCAACAGCACACACAGTCTCCAGCAAGGGCCCTTCTTCCACTTTTCCCCACACTCCTCCCACCAGTTGCATTGCCTCTGCCACTGTGGTGAATGCCTGCAGGGAGGGAGGCAAACATCCTGGCACCTGCTGGTACTCTGCCACAACTGCTACATCTCAGTCCCCCCATCCCCCACCTCCAGCACAATGGATTCCAAACTTTGAGGAGCCAGAGAACAAAGTCAGGGCCCAATACAAGTAACCTAGAATTAGGGCATGCAGTCCAGGAGTTGGGGGCTGATGGTTGATCCCCTAAAATCTTCCAGAAATGAAGCAAGTCAGTCAAATCCACCTTATACCACAATCAAACACTTAAGGTCATCAAATATGATTAAAAAATTTCAAAAGTCAGCAACCTCAAAGATTGAAGGTAGATACGCCCACAAAGATGATAAAAAGTCAGTGAAAGAACTATGAAAACTCAAAAAGCCAGAGTATCTCCTTTCCTCCAAGTGACCACATCATGTCTCCAGCAAGGGTTCTGAACCTAACTGAGATGGCTGAAATAACAGAAATATAATTCAGAATATGGATAGGAATGATCCATATTCAGAATGTCATCCATGAGATGATATCTTAAAATATATATTTTCCAAGTTGCTTCCCCAATCTAGGTAGAGAGGCCAACATTCAAATTCAGAAAATGCAGAGAACCCCAGTAAGATACTTTACAAGAGTATCATCCCCAAGACACATATTATCAGATTCTCCAAGGTTGAAATGAAAGAAAGAAAATGTTAAATGCAGCTGGAGAGAAAGGTCAGATCACTTACAAAGGGAAACCCATCAGACTAACAGTGGACGACTCAACAGAAAGACTACAAGCCAGAAGAGATTGGGGGCTAATATTCGATATTCTTAAAGAAAAGGAATTCCAACCCAGAGTTTCATATTTGGCCAAACTAAGCTTCATAAGTGAGGGAGAAATAAGATCCTTTTCAGACAGGCAAATGCTTAGGGAATTCACTACCACTAGACCTGCCTTACAAGTGCTCCTGAAGGAAGCTCTAAGCATGGAAAGGAAAGACGGTTACCAGCCGCTAGAAAAACACACTGAAGTACAAAGACCAGTGACACTACAAAGCAACCACATAAACAAGTCTGCAAAATAACCAGCTAACATCATGATGACAGAATCAAATCCACACATTCCAATGTGAACCTTAAATGCAAATGGGCTAAATGCTCCAATTAAAAGACACAGAGTGGCAAGCTGGATAAAGAAGCAAGACCTATTGGTATGCTGTCTTCAAGAGACTCATCTCGTGTAATGACACACATAGGCTAAAAATATAGGAATGGAGAAAAATCTAACAAGCAATTGGTAAAGATCAAAAAGCAGGGGTTGCAATCCTAGTTTCTAACAAAACAGTCTTTAAATCAGCAGAGATTAAAAAAGACAAGGGCATTACATAATGGTAAAGGGTTCAATTCAACAAGAAGAGTTTTCCTAAATATATATGCAGCCAACACAGGAGCATCCAGATTCATAAAGCAAGTTCTTAGAGACCTTCAAAGAAACTTAGACTCCCACACAATAATAATGTGAGACTTTTACACCCCACTGACAATATTAGATCATTGAGACAGAAAATTAACAAAGATATTCAGGACCTGAACTCACCTCTGAATCAAGGCGACCTGATAGATAGCTATACTCTCCACCCAAATTCAGCAGAATATACATTCTTCTCATGGCCAAATGGCACTTACTCTAAAATTGATTACATAATTAGAAGTAAAACACTCCTCAGCAAATGCAAAAGAACTGAACTCATAACAGCGTACAATCCATTGGACCATAGTGCAATCAAATTAGAAATTAATACTAAAAAATTAACTCAAAACCATACAATTATGTGAAAATTGAATAACCTTCTCCTGAATGACTTTTGGGTACATAATGAAACTAAGGCAGAAATCAAGAAGTTTTTTGAAACTAATGAGAACAATGATACAACAAACCAGAATCTCCAGGATTCAGCTAAGGCAGTGTTAAGAGGGAAATTTATAACACTAAATTCTCATATCAAAAAGTTAGAAAGTTAGAAAGATCTCAAGTTAATAACCTCACAACTAAAAGAACTAGAGATTCAAGAGCAAACAAATCCTAAAGCTAGCATAAGACAAGAAATAACCAAAATCAGAGCTGAACTGATAGAGATTGAAACATGCAAAACCATTCAAAAGATCAACAAATCCAGGAGCCGGTATTTTGAAAAAAAGTAATAGAATAGACCACTCACCAGACTAAAAGAGAAGAAAAGAGAGAAGATTCAACTAAACACAATCAGAAATTATAAGGGGGATATTACCCCTGACCCCACAGAAATAAAAACAACCATCACAAAATATTATAAACACCTCTATGCACATAAACTAGAAAATCTAGAAGAAATGGATAAATTCCTGGACACACACACCCTCCCAAGACTGAATCAGGAAGTAATTGAATCCCTAAACAGATCAATAATGAGCTCTGAAATTGAGTCAGTAATAAATAGCCTATACCAACCAAAAAAAGCCCAGAACCAGAAGGATTCAGAGCTGAATTTTACCAGATGTACAGAAAATAGCTGATACATTCCTGCTGAAATTATTTGAAAAAAATGGGGAAGAGGGACTCCTCCTTAACTCATTCTAATTCATCATCCTGATACCAAAACCTGGCAGAGACACAATAGGAAAAGAAAACTTCAGGCTGATATCCTTGATAAACATCATGCAAAAATCCTAAAAAATAAATACTGGCAAACTGAATCCAGCAGCACATCATAAAGTTTATCCACCATGATCAAGTAGGTTTTATCACTGGGATACAAGGTTGGTTCAACATATGCAAAACAATAAATGTGATTAATCACATACACAGAACTAACACAAACCACATGATTATCTTAATAGATTCAGGAAAGGCTTTAGATAAAATTCAACACAACTTTATGTTAAAAACTCTCAATGAACTAGGTATTGAAGGAACATACCTTAAAGTAATAAGAGCCAGCTATGACATACCTACAGCCAATATTATACTGAATGGGCAAAAGCTGGCAGCATTTCCTTTGAAAATCAGCACTAAATGAGGATGACCTCTCTCACCACCCCTATTCAACATAGCTTTGGAAGTCCTGGCCAGGGCAATCAGACAAGAGAAAGAAATAAAGGGCTTCCAAATAGGAAGAGAGGAAGTCAAACTACACCTGTTTGAATGAAATTAAGATGACATAATCCTATATCTAGAAAACTCCATAGTCTCGGCTCAAAAACTTCTTAAGCTGATAAACAACTTCAGCAAAGTTTCTGGATATAAAATCAATGTGCAAAAATCGCTGACATTCCAATAAACCAGCAATAGTCAAGCCAAGAGTCAAATAAGGATGCAATCCCATTCCCAACTGCCACAAAAACAAAAAAATGCCTAGGAATACAGCTAACCAGGGAAGTGAAGGATCTCTACAAGAAGAACTACAAAATACTGCTCAAAGAAATCAGAGATGATGACACAACAAATGGAAAAACATTCCATGCTCATGGATAGGAAGAATCAATATTGTAAGAATGGCTGTAACTGCCCAAAGCAATTTATAGATTCAATGCTATTTCTCTTAAACTACCATTATTATTCTTCACAGAACTAGAAAAAACTATTTTAAAATTCATATGGAATGAAAAAGGAGTCCAAATAGCCTGAATAGCCAAGGTAAATAGAACAAAGTCTAAGCAAAAAGAACAAAGCTGAAGGGCATCATGTTACTCAATGTCAAACTATACTACAGGGCTACAGTAACCAAAACAGGATGGTACTGGTACAAAAACAGACACATAGACAAATGAACAGAATAGAGAACACAGAAATAAGGTCACACATCTACAACTATTGGATTTTGATAAACTTGACAAAAAACAAGCAATGGAGAAAAGATCCTCTCTTCAATGAATGGTGCTGGGAGAACTGGTAAGCCATATGCAGAAAATGGAAACTGGATCCCTTCCTCATGCCATATACAAAAATTAACTCAAGATGGATTAAAGACTCAAATGTAAAACCCAAAACTATAAAAATCCTGGAAGACAACCTATGCAATACTATTCAGGACATAGGAACAGGCAAAAATTTCATGACAAAGATGCCAAAAGCAATTTCAATAAGAGCAAAAATGGACAAATGGGATCTAATTAAACAAAAGAGCTTCTGCACAGTGAAGGGAAATATTAACAGAGTAAACAGACAACCTACAGAATGGGAGAAAAATTTTGCAAACTATGCATCCAACAAAGTTCTAATATCCAGCATCTATAAGTAGCTTTAACAAATTTATAAAAAAAAACTCCAAATAACCCCATAGAAAGTGGGCAGAGATGAACATACTCTTTTCAAAATAAGACATACATTTGTGATTGTTGAATCATATGAAGACCAGCTCCACTTCACTAATCATTAGAGAAATGCAAATCAAAACCACAATGAGATACCATTTCACAACAGTCAGAATGGTTATTAATAAAAAGCTAAATAAATAAAGCTGGTGCCAGCTTTATTACAAATCAAATTTTCACAAGTCCATGAATACTGGTGAGGTTGTGGAGAGAAAGGAATGTTTATATACTGTTGATGGGAGTGTAAATTAGTTCAGCCATTGTGGAAGACAGTGTGGTGATTCCTCAAAGACCAAAAAACAGAAATACCATTCGACCCAGCAATACCATCACTGGGTATATCTCCAAAGGAATATAAATCATTCTATCATAAGACACATGCACACATGTGTTCATTGCAGCACTATTGACAATAGCAAAGACATGGAATCAACCTAAATGCCCATCAATGATGGACTGGATAAAGAAAATATGGTACATATATACCATGGAATACTACGCAGCCATAAAAAATAATAAGATCATGTTTTTTTGCAAGAATATGGATGGAACTGGAGGCCATTATCCTTAGTAAACTAACACAGGAACAGAAAACCAAATACCACATGTTGTCACTTATAAATGGGAGCTAAATGATGAGAACACCTGGACACATAGAAGGGAAAAACATACACTGGGGCCTATTGGAGAGTGGAGGGTGGGAGGAGGGAGAGGTTCAGAAAAAATAACTAATGGGTACTAGGCTTAACAGCTGGATGGCAAAATCATCTGTTCAACAAACCCCCACGACAAAAATTTACCTATATAAAAAATCTGCACATGTATTCCTCAACTTAAATTTAAAAAAAAAACTATCTTCAATTCCTGTATCTTGAAATGGTTGCTCTTGGAACCCCGCACCATGTTGTGAGGAAGCCCAAGCAGCATAGCATGTGAAGAAGCCCAGGAGGAAAGAAACTGAAGCTCCAGACCCACGAAAGCAAAAAAAAAAAAAAAAAAACTGAAAGTCAACAATAAACTCTGCTCTCTCTTACCGCATGTAACATCCTGCATGTTGTTAATTTATTTCTTAAAAGTTACTGTCATTTTTATCATATATACAAAATAATGTACATAATGTACATGAATAGTATTAATAACTGTGTACACAATCCCAGTTTGAAAAATAGAACATCAGAAATACAGAGGACCCTATTTCTTTCCCATAATATATTCTACTCTCTCATTCCAAAGGTCTCTAATGTCCTGAAGTTTGTGTTTAATCACTACCTGCTTTTCCTTAAATTTTTAAAAGTCTTATATGTATCTTTATGTAACATATGGTTACTTTTCTCTGATTTTGTACTTTATATAATAATATATTATGCATCTTTTGTAATGTATTTTCCTCAAAGGATTTGACATCTTTCCATCTTGATTTGTGCAGCTATATTTTATTCATAATTTTGCATTATAAATCAGTTACAATCTTAATATTTATTAATATAATTTAGTTTATATACCATTTCATTGTATAACGATGTCAAATTTATTTGTTTTATGGCTTATGGACTTTTGGGTTGTTTCCTAATTTTACAATTGCTATCAACACTATCATGTTCTCCTACATGTTCCTTTGTGTATGTGTGCCTTTGGGAGTACAAATATATGGTGATAGGATACGTGCATAGTAAATCTACAAAGTAATATTGACTGTAACAAAGTGTTTGTACCAAATTATATTTTTATCAATATAGTAGAGTCTTTATTTCTCCTTATCCTTATCAATACACATATTGTCAGACTTTTTTAACTTTTGACAATCTACAGGGGTGAAATAGCATCTTGAGTAGTGATATTGTAGTTTTAAAGTACAAATTCTTGATTACTAATGAGGCTGAGCAGCTTCTCCCAGGCAATCTTATCTCCTCATATGAGAAGTGCCTTTTCATATCTTTTATTCATTTCTTTTTCTATTGGTCTGTTGGTTGTTTTCTAATTGGTTTATAAGAATTCTTTATTTCTTGCTAATTTGTTCTCAATTATATATAGCTATCTATCTTATCCCAGTTTTTCTCTTATAATTTTATTAACATTATGATGTCTTATGATGATCTGAAGTTTGAATATATTGTTCTTTATCTTTAGTCATTTCTGTATTTTTTTAATTATTATTATACTTTAAGTTTTAGGGTACATGTACACAACGTGCAGGTTTGTTACATATGTATACATGTGCCATGTTGGTGTGCTACACCCATTAACTCGTCATTTAGCATTAGGTATATCTCCTAATGCTATCCCTCCCCCTACCCCACAACAGTCCTCAGTGCATGACGTTCCCCTTTCTGTGTCCATGTGTTCTCTTTGTTCAATAATTCCCACCTATGAGTGAGAACATGCAGTGTTTGGTTTTTTGTCCTTGCGATAGTTTGCTGAGAATGATGGTTTCCAGCTTCATCCATGTCCCTACAAAGGACATGAACTCATTTTTTATGGCTGCATAGTATTCCACTGTGTATATGTGCCACATTTTCTTAATCCAGTCTATCATTGTTGGACATTTGGGTTGGTTCCAAGTCTTTGCTATTGTGAATAGTGCCACAATAAACATACGTGTGCATGTGTCTTTAAAGCAGCATGATTTATAATCCTTTGGGTATATACCCAGTAATGGGAGAAAATTTTTGCAACCTACTCTTCTGACAAAAGGCTAATATCCAGAATCTACAATGAACTCAAACAAATTTACAAGAAAAAAACAAACAACCCCATCAAAAAGTGGGCGAAGGATATCAACAGACACTTCTTAAAAGAAGACATTTATGCAGCCAAAAATCACATGAAAAAATGCTTATCATCACTGGCCATCAGAGAAACGCAAATTAAAGCCACAATGAGATACCATCTCACACCAGTTAGAATGGCGATCATTAAAAAGTCAGGAAACAACAGGTGCTAGAGAGGATGTGGAGAAATAGGAACACTTTTACACTGTTGGTGGGACTGTAAACTAGTTCAACCATTGTGGAAGTCGGTGTGGCGATTCCTCAGGGATCTAGAACTAGAAATACCATTTGACCCAGCTGTCCCACTTCTGTATTTTGTTTAAGAAATCCTACCCCACCAGAAAGATACAAAAAATTTGTCTCTATTTTCTTTTAAGACTTTTATAGATTAGCTTTTTATATATGTCCTTAATTCAACTGAAGCTGATTTTTGTGTAGTGTGATGTAGGAATCTAAATTTATTTTTTCCAGTAATCATAACCAGTGTTTCTCTATCATTTATTTAGTATGCCAAACTTTCCACATGAATACTCAATTTATCCCTTCATTCAAAATACTGCTGCCAACTTTATTACAAATCAAATTTCACAAGTCCATGAATCTGCTCCTGAATAGTCTATTTTTTCATTGTTGATTGACTGTACTTTAATATAAAAATTGCCTTAATATAATTTTATTATATATTTGTATTTCACAGGGAAATCCATCCCAACTCCACCTTTGTTTCCCTTAAGAAATGTTTGGTTATTCTTGGTCCACTGATCTTCCATACAAGTTATGACAACAGCTTATTTGAGTATGTGAAAGGATCTTGTTAGAATTTTGATAGAATGTGTATTAATATATAGAAAATCATGATAGAATTTATATATTGCAATCTACATAAATGCCATATGTCTTGATTTATGTGAGTATACTCTACTGTATCATCATCATGTTTCACAACATTCTCCACAAAGAGCTTGCTTATCTTTTGTATATCAGTTTTAGAGTATTTTATGTATTTATTGAAATTGTAAAGTTACCTTTTTACAATAAAATTTCAACAGAAGACTAACATAACGATATAAAAGTTCACAATCATAAGTGTAACATTCGGTGAACTATGACATTCAGAACACATTATCACAACCCTAGACAAACATTATCATACATTATCATAACCCAAGAAGACACCTGCAGGATGCTTCTAGTCTCAACAGCTTCTCTCCTCAGAAGTATGACTATTCTATCTAATTCATAAATTAATTTACTTGCTTTTTAAAATTTTATTTGATTAGAATAATATAGTATGTGACTGGCTTCTTTAACTCAACATTATATTAATGAGATGTATCAATGCAGCATTAGCTTATTCATTTTCATTGCTGCATAATATATTACATTGTAATGGTAAACTAAAAATAAAATCTAAAGCCCCCCAATTGACTGAATGAACCCCCTTTTAGCTGAGAGGACCCCAGAGAAACCTTAAAAACTGAGTTCCTGGCCATGGCAGGACAGAAGGTCAGACGCAGCTCGTTATAACCCCTCCCTTTTGTGGTTTAGACACAACAACTGATCAGCATTCATGTTAAAATAGAAATGAAGTGAACAGAATGAACTCTTTGTGGCAATAAGATACCAAATTATAAACATGACCTAAGACCATGCCACACCCCTACACTTAAAGAATAAACTATGTCAACTACCACAAGATTTTTCTTTTTCTCTGGCAGCTAAACAAGCATTGGCCTTGAGATAAGCAATGCTGAAGCAATTGCACCTTCCCCAGATGCTGACTAACTGATCCCTCCAGCCCCGTTCCATAAACCATAACTACAGGTTTGACTGGACAAGAGATTGATTTCAGTAACTGTCTCCTGATAACAAGACTGCAGACTATGGATTGGTTCTGGACAGTTTCATGAGGCTGCATATGTAAGTGCCTTCATGTCCTGAAAAGACCTTTTGATGTATAGGGTCTACTTGTAATAAATTTAAATGTTAAGTCTCCACTCCAAAGTGAACATGAGTTGTATGTAACATGCATGTTTATTCAACACACATACCTCAGGACCACCTTCATGAATATTCATAGCTTCTCCTATAAGCTGTTGGATATCTATGTTTAGGCAACTGGTTCAGCATAAAGCTCCTCCCTCAACCCCTCCTCCTTTGAAGTACCTGTCTCTGGTCTTTGCCAGAGGCTACTCTTCTGAGCCTGCAGGATGGCCACCTTGCAGGCTATAACTCTTTATAAGAAATAAAGTCCTCTCTCCAAATTTATAAGTTGTGTGATTTGTTTTCAGTTAACATGGTAATACTTCACAATTTACTCTTCTATTCTAATACTGATGCATCGTTTTGGATTTGTGGAGGTTACTAATAGTCTGATTACATTCATTTTTTTGTACATCCTGGTGTACGTATATTTACATTTCCACTGGTATATACCTGTTAGTTCAAGAATTTTATTTTGGCTGGGTGTGGTGGCTCATGCCTGTAATCCCAGAAATTTGGGAGGCCAAGACACGTGGATCACTTGAGGTCAGAAGTTCAAGACCAGCCTGGCCAACATGGCGAAACCCAGTCTCCACTAAAAATACAAAAATTAGCTGGGTGAGGTGGTGTGCGCCTGTAGTCCCAGCTACTTGGGAGGCTGAGATAGGAGAATCAGCTTGAACTCAGAAGGCGAAGGGTGCCATGAGCCAAGATCATGTCACTGCACTCCAGCATGGGCAACAGAGACTCCATCTCAAAAAAAAAATTTTTTTTATTTTACCCTATTTAGAAGCTAATGGATTAGTATATTACTCTTCCATGAATGCTAACAGAAGACATGAAACTCTTGGGTCACAGACAAAGAAAAATTATTTCACACAGCATAAGAAGCAACATGAGGTTGCTTACAACATGGACAAATAGAAACAGCTCCAGTCTACAGCTCCCAGTGAGATTGATGCAGAAGACAGGTGATTTCTGCATTTCCAACTGAAGTACCTGGTTCATCTCACTGGGACTGGTTGGACAATGGGTGCAGCCCATGGAGGGCAAGCCAAAGCAGGGTGGGGTGTTGCCTCACCCAGGAAGCACAAGGGGTTGAGGGATTTCCCTCTCTTAGCCAAGGGAAGCCATGAGTGACTGTACTTGGAGGAATGGTACACTCCTGCCCAAATACTGCACTTTTCCCATGATCTTCGCAACCGGCAGACAAGGAGATTCCCTCCTGTGCCTGGTTTGGTGGGTCCCATGCCCAAGGAGCCTTGCTTGCTGCTAGCACAGCAGTCTGAGATCCACCTGGGATGCTGGAGCTTGGTGGGGTGAGGGGAGTCTGCCATTACTGAGGCTTGAGTAGGCAGTTCTAGGCTTACAGTGTAAACAAAGCAGCAGGGAATCTCGAACTAGACTGAGCCCACTGCAGCTCAGCAAGGCCTACTGACTCTCTAGATTCCACCTCTGCGGACAAGACATATTCAACTTTCTTAAAGACAAGAATTTTCCACCCAGAATTTCATATCCAGCCAAATTAAGCTTCATAAGTGAAGGAGAAATAAAATCCTCTATAGACAAGCAAATGCTGAGAGATTTTGTCACCACCATGCCTGCCTTACAAGAGCTCCTGAAGGAAGCACTAAACATGGAAAGGAAAAACTGGGACCAGTCACTGCAAAAACTTACCAAATTGTAAAGACTATCAATGCTATGAAGAAACTGCATCAATTAACGGGCAAAATAACCAGCTAGCATCATAATAACAGGATCAAATTCACACATAACAATATTAACCTTAATGTAAATGGGCTAAATGACCCAATTAAAAGACACAGAGTGGCAAATTGGATGAAGAGTCAAGACCCATCGGTGTGCTGTATTCAGGAGGCCCATCTCACATGCAAAGACACACACAGGCTCAAAATAAAGGGATGGAAGAAGATCTACCAAGCAAATGGAAAAAAGAAAAAAAAGCAGGGTTTGCAATCCTGGTCTCTGATAAAACAGACTTTAAACCAACAAAGATCAAAAGAGACAAAGAAGGGTATTACATAATGGTAAAGAGATCAATTCAACAAGAAGAGCTAACTATCCTAAATATATATGCACCAAAAAACAGGTGCAAGCAGATTGATAAAGCAGGTTCTTAGAGATCTTTAAAGAGACTTACACTCCCACACAATAATAATGGGAGACTTTAATACCCCACTGTCAATATTAGACAGACAAATGAGACAGAAAATTAACAAGGATAACCAGGACGTGAACTCAGCTCTGGACCAAGCAGACATAATAAATATCTACAGAACTCTCCACCCCAAATCAACAGAATATACATTCTTCTCAGCATCACATCGCACTTTTCTAAAATTGACCACATAATTGGAAGTAAAACACTCCTCGGCAAATCTAAAAGAACAGAAATCACAACAAACAGTCTCTCAAACCACAGTGTAATCAAATTAGAATACAGGATTAACAAACTCACTCAAAACTGCACAACTACATGGAAACTGAACCCTTCAAAAAAATCAAGGAATCCAAGAGCTGGTTTTTTGAAAAGATCAACAAAATAGATTGACCACAGGCAAGACTAATAAAGAAAAGAGAGAAGAAACGAATAGATGCAATAAAAAATGATAAAGGGGATATCACCACCGATCCCACAGAAATACAAACTACCATCAGAGAATACTATCAACACCTCTACACAAATAAACTAGAAAATCTAGAAGAAATAGATAAATTCCTGGACACGTACACCCTCCCAAGACTAAACCAGGAAGAAGCTGAATCTCTGAATAGACCAATTACAGGTTCTGAAATTGAGGCAATAATTAATAGCCTACCAACCAAAAAAACTCCAGGACCAGACAGATTCATAGCCAGATTCTACCAGAGGTACAAAGAGGAGCTGGTACCATTCCTTCTGAAACTATTCCAATCAATAGAAAAAGCGGGAATCCTCCCTAACTCATTTTATGAGGCCAGCACCATCCTGATACCAAAGCCTGGCAGAGACACAACAAAAAAAGAGAATTTTGGGGCAATATCCCTAACATCAATGTGAAAATCCTTAATAAAATACTGGCAAACTGAATCCAGCAGCATGTCAAAAAGCTCATCTACCACGATCAAGTCAGCTTCATCCCTGGGATGCAAGGCCAGTTCAACTTATGCAAATCAGTAAATGTAATGTATCACATAAACAGAACCAGTGACAAAAACCACATGATTATCTCATAGATGCAAGAAAGGTCTTAGACAAAATTCAACAGACTTTTATGCTAGAAACTCTCAATTAACTAGGTTTTGATGGAACATATCTTAAAATAACAAGAGCTATTTATGACAGACCCACAGCCAATATCATACTGATTGGACAAACATGGAAGAATTTCCTTTGAAAACCTGCACAAGACAAGGATGCCCTCTCTCACCACTCCTATTGAACATAGTATTGGAAGTCCTGGCCAGGGCTGTCAGGCAAGAGAAGGAAATAAAGGGTATTCAATTAGGAAAAGAGGAAGTCAAATTGTCTCTGTTTGCAGACAACATGATTGTATATTTAGAACACACCATTGTCTCAGCCCCAAATCTCGTTAAGCTGACAAGCAACTTCAGCGAAGTCTCAGGATATAAAATTAATGAGCAAAAATCACAAGCATTCCTATACACCAATAAGAGACAAACAGAGAGCCAAATCATGAGTGAACTCCCATTCACTCCCAATTACTACAAAGAGAATAAAATATCTAGGAATCCAACTTACAAGGGATGTGAAGGACCTCTTCAAGGAGAACTACAAACCACTGCTCAATGAAATAAAAGAGGACACAAACAAATGGAAGAACATTTCATGCTCATGGATAGGAAGAACCAATATCGTGAAAATGGTCATACTGCCCAAAGTAATTTATAGATTCAATGCTATCCCCATCAAGCTACCACTGAATTTCTTCACAGAATTGGAAAAAACTATTTTCAATGTCAGATGGAACCAAAAAAGAGCCTGCATAGCCAAGACAATCCTGAGCAAAGAGAACAAAGCTGGAGGCATCACACTACCTGACTTCAAACTACACTACAAGGCTACAGTAACCAAAATAACATGGTACTGGTACCAAAACAGTTATATAGACCAAAGGAATAGAACAGAGGCCTCAGAAATAACGCCACACATCTTCAGCCATCTGATCTTTGACAAACCTGACAAAAACAAGCAATGGGGAAAAGATTCCCTATTTAATAAATGGTGCTGGGAAAACTGGCTAGCCATATGTAGAAAGCTGAAACTGGATCCCTTCCTTACACCTTATATAAAAATTAACTCAAGATGGATTAAAGACTTAAATATAAGTCCTAGGCCAGGCGCAGTGGCTCATGCTTGTAATCCCAGCACTTTGGGAGGCCGAGGCGGGCGGATCACGAGGTCAGGAGATCGAGACCATGGTGAAACCCCGTCTCTACTAAAAATACAAAAAATTAGCCGGGCATGGTGGCGGGCACCTGTAGTCCCAGCTACTCGGAGAGGCTGAGGCAGGAGAATGGCGTGAACCCGAGAGGCGGAGCTTGCAGTGAGCCGAGATTGCGCTACTGCACTCCAACCTGGGAGGCAGAGCGAGACTCCGTCTCAAAAAAAAAAAAAAAAAAAAAAAAAAAAAAAAAATATATATATATATATATATATATATGTCCTAAATCCGTAAAAACCATAGAAGAAAACCTAGGCAATACCATGCAAGACATAGGCATGTGCAAAGACTTCATGAGTAAAACACTGAAAGCAATGGCAACAAAAGCCAACATAGACAAATGGGATCTAATTAAACTATAGAGCTTTTGCACAGCAAAAGAAACTATCATCAGAGTGAACAGACAACCTACAGAATGAAAGAAAATATTCGCAATCTATCCATCTGACAAAGGGCTAATATCCAGAATCTACAAATAACTTAAACAAATTTAAAAGAAAAAAGACAAACAATGCCATCAAAAAGTGGGCAAAGGATATCAACAGACACTTCTCAAAAAAAAAGACATTTATGCAGCCAAGAGACATATGAAAAAAAGCTCATCATCACTGTCATCAGAGAAATGCAAATCAAAACCACAGTGAGATACCATCTCTCACCAGTGTGAATGGCGATCATTAAAAAGTCAGGAAACAACAGATGCTGGAGGGGATGTGGAGAAATAGGAACGCTTTTACACTGGAACATCACACACCGGGTCTTGGTGGGGTTGGGGGCTGGAGGAGGGATAGTGTTAGGAGAAGTACCTAATGTAAGTGACGAGTTGATGGGTGCAGTAAACCATCATGGCACATGTATACCTATGTAACAAACCTGCACGTTGGGCACATGTACCCTAGAACTTAAAGTATAATAAATAAAAAAGAAGCAACATGAGTTTCAACATATTGGTGTCAGTTTTTCTCCCCATCTCCAATGTCTCCTGAAGATGAAGTATAGGACCAAGATGGATGCCTGCACATGAGTACAATGTTAAATAGAATTGGTGATAGTAAAAATCTTTTCTTCTTCCAGATCAGGCAACAAGCTTTCAATATTTTATCATTAAATATAATGTTTACTCTGTCATTATTATTATTATTATTGAAGTATATTTTAAATATAATATAGCATACAGATTTTAAATGTGGAGATTAATCAGTTTTGATAAATGTGTACAGACCCCAATAAATTCCATGTGGTAGGAAGAATTCTTAGATGACCCCCAAATTTCCTAGTCTCTAGGGTTCACACCCTATATGATTCCCTCCCTCAAATGTGGTAAGGTCTGCAAATATGAGGAACTATCACTCCCTTTATTATGCTTTGTCATATAGACAAAGAGATTCTGCAGTTATAATTAATGTCCCTAGTCAGCCGATTTCAATAAAAAGGGTGAGCCTACTGTAATTAGGTAGCTTTTATTTTTATTTTATTTTATTTTATTTTAAGTTCTGGGATACATGTGCTGAACATGCAGGTTTGTTACATAGGTATATATGTGCCATGGTAGTTTGCTGCACTTATCAAACTGTCAGTTAGGTTTTAAGCCCCCCATGCATTAGGTATTTGTCCTAATTATCTCCCTCCCCTTACCCCCCACCCCACAACAGGCCCTAGTGTGTTATGTTCCCCTCCCTGTGTCCAAGTGTTCTCATTGTTCAACCCCCACTTATGAATGAGAACATGAAGTGTTTGGTTTTCTGCTCTTATGTTAGTTTGCTGAAGATGATGGTTTCTGCCTTTGTCCATGTCCCTGCAAAGGACGTGAAGTCATTTTTTATGGCTGCATAGTATTCCATGGTGTATATGTGCCATATTTTCTTTATCCAGTCTATCATTGATGGGCATTTGGGTTGGTTCCAAGTCTTTGCTATTGTAAATGTGCTGCAATAAACATACGTGTGCAAAAAACATACGTCTTTATAGTAGCATGATTTATAATCCTTTGGGTATATACCCAGCAATGGGATTGCTGGGTCAAATGGTATTTCTGGTTCTAGATCCTTGAGGAATCACCACACTGTCTTCCACAATGGCTGACACTCCTACCAACAGTGTAAAAGCATGCCTACTTCTCCACATCCTCGCCAGCAGTAGCGGACATACTTCTGATTCATAAAAAAAAATCAGGCTTGTTGTGAACTGCCTATAGAAGGGTCCCTGTGATTAGGAAATGAGGGTAACTTTAGGTATTTAGAGTGTGACTTCTATCTGAAAGTCAGTAAGAAACATGGACTTCAATTCTACAGATGTGAGGAACTAAATTGTTCCTGCAACAACAAGAACCTGGACAAGGTCCTTGGACTCCAGGTGAGACTGCAGCTCTAGCTAACACTTTGTCAACCCTTGGCAGAAGACCCAGCTATGCCATACTTAGACTTCTGACCTACAGAAACTGTAAAATAATAAATGGATGTTGTTTAAGTCACTAAGTTTGTGCTACTTTGTTATACAGCATCAAAAAACTAGTACATTCCCTCATTTCCCTTTCCAATTTATCTCCTTATCCTAGAGGCTGCTCTGATTTCAATCGCCGTATCTTAGTTTTTGCCTATCCTAGAATTTGATATAAGTTGCAACATATATGTAAATAAAATATTTGGTGTCTGGCATTTTTATTCAAGTTGTGTACATCAGTAGTTTGTTCTTTTTCTTGCTAAGTATTCTATCATACGAATATATTGCAATTTTATTATAATCACCTGGTTATGGCATTGGGTTGTCTCCATTTTAGGGCAATTATGAATAAAGCTGCTATTTTGAACATTGTAGCCCCCAGATCTTTTGTGGACATATGTTTTGTTTCTGTTGGGAAAGTACCTGGAGTAGAATTCCTGAGTCATCGGGAAGGTGAATGTGTATAAGATATGGCCAGATTATTTTCTAAAAAATTACATTATTTTTCATTCCCACCAGCAATACATGAGCATGCCAATACTTCTGCATCTTGCCAAAACTTGTTTTTGCCAGCCTTTTTAGTAGACCCTAGAGCAAAACCAGCAGAATTTGAATTACAGCATTGCAACTTAATGTATGACCTTGACCAAGTTGCTCTCTGTGTCTCAGTCTTCTTATTTGTAAATTGAGCACAATATTTGTACCTAGTTCATAGGGTTGCTTTGATGATTAAATGAGTTTATATATGTAAAGTCCTTAGATTCATGCTTGACATTTGGTATTATATAAATGAAAGCCATTGTAATTGAATATTTTTGTACTTGTGTTCATGAAAAAGATTGGTCTACAATTTTCTTTCTTGTACTCAACTTTTAAGGTTTGTTGACTTTCTAAATTGCATTTATATTTATTGGCAAGTCTTGTAGTGATCCTTCAAATTTGTATCTTTAAATATAAACTCGATTTATTTCCATGTTGTTTGTATATTCTTTTCTTCTTTTTTTTCTTCATTAATCTTGCCATTGTTTTTATCTGTTCTTAGTGTTTTCAAAGACTCAACTCTTAAATTTGTTGATCTGCTCCATTGTGGGTTTATTTTCCTTGTCATTTATTTGTGCTCTTATTTGCGTTTTCTATTTTTGGCAGATTAACTCTTCTCCTTTCCTCTTGTAACTTCTTAATTTAGGTGTTTTATTTTTCAATTCTTAGACTTTCTTTTAAAAATGTTATCGCTTAAGTCTAAGTCTACATTTCCCTCTATGTACACTGTTAGCTGCATACCAAAGATTTTGATATGAGGTTTTCTCATTAAAACTAGTTTTAAATATTTCCCAATTTTCAGTATTTTTCTTTAATAAGAATTGCATATCCATGTGATTTTTTTAATTTCAATATAAGCATCTTTCCTGGTCATCTTTTTGTTATTGAATTTTATCAAATAGTTTTATGCATTTTTTGAAAAAATAGCATTTCTTGTATCTTACATTGTTGTTTGTCAAATTCTGGGACATTTATTGAGACTGATTTATTGCCTAGGTTATGGTCGGTTTTCCTAAATATACGATATGTGTTTGAAAAAAATGTGTTTTCTATGCATCAAGTATATTTTTGTTTTGTTTTGTTTTTGACAGAATCTTTCTCTGTTGCCCAGCTGGAATGCAGTGGTGAAATCTTGGCTCACTACAACCTTTGCCTCCCAGGTTCAAGTGATTCTCGTGCCTCAGTCTCCCAAGTAGCTGGGATTACAGGTGTGTGCTACCACGCCTGGCTAAGTTTTTGTAATTTTAGTAGATATACAGTTTCACCATGTTGGCCAGGCTGGTCTCGAACTTTTGGCCTCAACTGATCTGCCCACCTCAGCATCCCAAAGTGCTGGGATGATAGGCGTGAGCCACTGTGCCTAGCCTAGTATAATATTTCATGTATCCATTAGTTGAGCTTGCTCATCAAACTCTTTAAAGTCATATATCTTTGCTGATTTTTTGTCTGCTTGATTATTTATTCCTGAACATTAATCCTCTTTTTCACCTGTGATCAGTTACAATTTAAATCTGCTCCTAAAATAAGACATGAAAATTTATAACTTTGTCAAGTTTAGCTTCTAATTTGGAATATTTTTGCCTTATAGATTTTGAGACTGTATGATTAGTATTTGCCTCACAACTTTTTAATCTTCAATCCTTTGGCATTTTTATATTTTTGGAGTTTCCTTAGTAAAGCACACTTAACTCAATGTATTATAAAAAATATAATTGACAATCTTTGTCTTTTAAGTGAAGAGTTTAATTTGTTTACATTTTTGTTATTACTTTCTAAGTTTATTTCTACTTTCTTACTCTGTGCTTCCCATCTTGTCTTTCCATAACTGAGTAATATTTTCTACATAGTATCATTTTCTTATTCTCCTGATTATTTCTTTATAGACAACAAATATATCTTTCTGGGCTACTTTTTGGATAACTTCTTCTAACTTCTCACAGAATTCCTTAATTTTCTCTTCAACTGAGTTTAATATATAGTTTAACTTATTTATTGAGTTAAAATTGTCATTATTGTTTTTATGCACAGAATTTTTTTCTGATTATTATTTTTCAAATTTCATTGGCAAGTTCTATATGCTCTTGTTCTTTGTTCATATATTTAATTTCCTCTTTTATTAGTTAAAATCTATTAGTGATAATTAATTTTTACTCTGTCTTACAATTTAAATATCATTGTGGGTTTGATGCTACCTCCTATTGTTTTTGCTGACAACATGGAGCATGTATCCTTGTTTTGTTTATGACTTTATGAACTCAGGTTCCTTAAAACTTTTTATGTGAATATTCTTTTATGCCTGGTCTGAGGTTACATCTTCCAAAGAGGAATTGAGTTTGCTTCTCCTTGTTTGCAGAAGTACCACCAATTTGGAGTCACTTTATCTGAGCTGGTATGAATTTGTGCTACAGCCTCACATAATAAAAGGATTGCATTGTGATATCTCAGGGGTAAATTTTTCATATTCTTGTAGCAACAAAATTAAGATAGGCAATATTCCTTGCTGGCCTCTTCTGCAGGACACCCTTACTGAGGATATAGTCCTGTTGTTCCCCAGATTTATGTGAGGGAATTTTATCAGAGTCTACATTTTTGTCTGCTCTAGATTGTAAGTTTCACATATGTTGTAGTCAGTGAAACTAGAACTCAAGGTCACTAGAGTTTTGTAGAGGTCATCAGAATGGCTTAGGCACTGGCTGATCTCTCAGAATTCCTACTTTCACTTCATTTTTTGTCCTCTATTGCTTCCATCCTTTGTGTGTAGGGGTGTGTGTGAGTGTGTGTGTGTGTATGTGTGTGTGTATGTTTGTGTGTGTGTTTGCAATTTCCGTTGTATACTAAAATTTGTCTTTTTCATTATTTTAAAATGTTGCCTAAATTATTAGTTATCGTCTTCAATAGGGTTGTTTAGGATATCCAATCTGTCACGATAGAAATGGAAGAAAGTTAGGCTTTCTTAATATTTGTGGAATCTATTCCCCTTTCTCTGTCTTACCTCCAGCTTTTTAAGTTTAGACCTTCATCGTTTGTCAACTGGATTCTGGTTTCACCCTACTTCACATCGTGTTGATGTCAAATTTTCATGGTGTTCTCCTTGAGTTTGGCATAAAATTTAAATTCCTTAGAGAACACAGAGAAGGAACAGTCAATAAGGAGTGACTAAAACGGAAGAGTGAACTATTAGGGAGCAGAGCCAATTCAAAAATGGAGTAATCAATAGCGTACCTTGAAGAATATAAGACCATGAAATTATGTCATTTTACTTTTTAGTCTAAAAGCACAGATTTCTACTATGTATCTGAGAGAAAAATCAAATTCCCCAAGTTCATCACTTGTATTTCAAAGCACATTATTTGCTCAATCTAAAAAGATCTTTGACAGCAAGTTTCAAGTACTTAAGAATGCACAAGACTTCTTGTCCATGAATAGAATGAACAGAGAGATGGATATATGTCTCATTATAGAAGTCTTCCTGAATGATAATTCTATTGCAGATGGATAATGATATGTTGCCTCTCTTTGCTGTTATTGAGCATTAGATTGTTATTAACACTGTTTCATTTTCTATTACCTACAAAGTGGGGGTGGGGAGAGAACTAGGATCTTTTCATAATACATTTTTAAAGCTTATTTTGTCAATGTCTAACATACCATGATTTTAAAAGCATGTTATTACTTCCTCAGCTCAATTAATTTAATACTAATTTAAAAACCCACAATCATCAATGATAAGTAGGGATTCAAAAAATAATGAATCAGATAATACTTTATATTAATTTTTCATTTGTCTGTTTGCATGCAAGGCACACACTCACACACTCGTCTTCATCAGCAATCCAATTGAAAATGGGCCTGGTACTTTAAGTGCCTGGACAGAAAGGGGAAGTTTTATTGATAACATATCAATGCATCTAATACACTGGCAAACTTTTATTTAGTAAAAAATCTTTAAAGAGCAAAAAGCAAATTTTGTGAAGAATATTGCTATGATTATAAACAGATGAAGAAACACAGATGTTAAAGTAACAGTGTTGATATAGATGTTTCAGAGAAACAATATGTAGTCAATAATTCCTAACCGAAGGCCTGTAATGGATAACAGACCTAATATATTCACGTAGAGGGGCACTAAACCCAGGTTAGACAAAAACCGCTTTCCAGGAAAGGGTTATCTAAGATTGGATGACTGACTTCATAAAGCATTCTGCTTTGCTTTATTAAGTGTCTTCATATCTTTTGCTTGTAATTTCCCTATAATTGGCTATGGTTAAAACTGGGCTGCTCTAACTCAAAATATCAAGGCCTTGCTGCTTTTCTTGTCTTAATTGTTTCCTGTGACACAGCCATCAAGTAAAGCCAAAGCATCATAGTATTGTTGCCTTCTAGACCAATACTGTCCAACAGTAATATAAAGCAGTCCTAAAGGGCAAGCCATATATGTAATTTAAAATTTCTTAATATATTTTGAAAAAAGAAAAGGAACAGGAGAAATTAATTTTAATAATGTATTTTTATTTAACTCAATGTCCAAAATATTATAATTTTAATATATAATTTATTATAGAGATGGGGTCTAGCTCTGTCACCCAGGCTGAAGTGCAGTGACACGGTAATGACTCACTGCAATCTCAAACTTTTAAGCTCAAGCAATCCTCCTGCCTAAGCCTCCTGAATAGCAAGGACTACAGGCATGCACTACCCTACCTGGCTATTTTTTTTTTTTTTTTTTGTAGAAACAGAGTCTCACTATGTTGCTCAGGCTATTAATCAGATATTTTATATTAAGTTTTCATACTAAGCATCCAAAATCTTGTGCATATTTTATACTTACAGCACATCTCCATTTGGACTAGGCATGTGCCAAGTGCTCAGTAGCCATATGCAGCTAGTGCCTCCTATATGGACAGCACAGTTGTAGATTTAAAATATATATATTTTAAGAATTACAGGGACAGGCACGGTGGCTCATGCTTGTAATCCTAGCATTTATGGAGGCTGAGGTGGGATGATTGCTTGAGCCCAGGTGTTCAAGACCAGCCTGGGAAGTATAGTGAAACCCTGTCTCTATGCAAAAATAAAAAAATAATTGCTCAGTGTAGTGGCACATGCTTGTAGTCCCAGTTCCTCGAGAGGCTGAGGTTGGAGGATCACTTGAGCCCAGGAAGTTGAGGCTGCAGTA
Organism: Nomascus leucogenys; assembly: GCF_006542625.1. Taxonomy (NCBI): domain Eukaryota; kingdom Metazoa; phylum Chordata; class Mammalia; order Primates; family Hylobatidae; genus Nomascus; species Nomascus leucogenys. The sequence goes on from NC_044387.1 coordinate 69,873,877, forward strand.
AGCTGTTATCATGCCATTGCACTCCAGCCTGGGTGACAGAGTGGGACCCTGTCTCAAAAAAAAAAAAAAAAAAAAAAAGAAGCTCACAAAACAGCTTTTTTGATTAGACTCAGCTGCCTTCACTCCATCTCTGTGAAAATAGAATATTGGGAATGTGTTTAGCTTTCATCTTAAACCCTGGGAAACTGAAATACTCATCAGGTTTTGTGTTTGTTTGTTTGTTTTTGAGATAGAGTTTCTGTCTACCAGGCTGGAGTGCAATGGTGCAATCTTGGCTCAGTGCATCCTCCACCTCCTAGGTTCAAGCGATTCTCCTACCTCAGCCTCCCGAGTAGCTGGGATTACAGGTGCATGCCACCACTGCTGGCTAATTTTTGCATTTTTAGTAGAGACAGGGTTTCACCATAATGGCTAGGTTGGTCGCAAACTCCTGACCTCAGGTGATCTGCCTGCCTCGGCCTCCCAAAGTGCTGGGATTACAGGCATGAGTCACCATGTCCGGCCTCATCTATTTATTTAACAAATATTTACTCTTTGTTGATTGTGTGCTGTATAGTGGATTTGGTGCTGGGGTGAATGTCATAAATAATCCCCATTCTTCCATTCTTACAAAGCTTATATTATCATAAGAAATATGGACACATACACGTTGTTGAACATTTTGTGCCAGAGACTCTTCTAAGTGTACTATTATTTTCTCCAATTTACAGATGAGAAAAGGGTAGTCAATTAGCTCCTTGCTAGAATGTCTTATCTGTCTCCATAGCTCTTTCCTTTCCCAAGCTGAAGTCATTGGTTGTTACCTAGAGGCTCCTGGGGCAGGGTTTTCAACCTTGGCATCACATTCTGAACCTCCTGAAGAGAGTCTTAAGGTTACCAAAGCCTGGGAACCTCCCACAGAAATTGTGATTTAATTGGTCATATGGTTTGGCTGTGTCCCCACCCAAATCTTGAATTGTAACTCCTATAATCCTCATGTGTCATGGGAAAGACCCGATGGGAGGTAATTGAATCATGGGGGCAGGTTTTCCTCATGCTATTCTCATGATAATCAATAAGTCTCACAAGATCTGATGGTTTTATAAATGGGAGTTCCCCTACACAAGCTCTCTTGCCTGCCTCCATATAAGACGTGCCTTTGCTTCTCCTTTGCCTTCAACCATGATTGTGAGGCCTCCCTGGCCATGCGGAACTGTGAGCCCATTAACCCAACACTTTTCCTTTATTAATTACCAGTCTGTGGTATGTCTTTATTAGCAGTGTGAGAACAGACTAATACAATTGGTCTGACCTCTAATTACCTAGTTCTCCTGTGCTGTCAGTGTTGTCTGAGGAGAAATTCAAGGATATGGCCATGGGAAATGGCAGCAAGTCACCAGTGATAGCAGTCCTTTTCCTTTATTATTATTGTTATTATTATTATTATACTTTAAGTTTTAGGGTACATGTGCACAAGGTGCAGGTTTGTTACATATGTATACATCTGCCTTGTTGGTATGCTGCACCCATCAACTCGTAATTTAGCATTAGGTATATCTCCTAATGCTATCCCTCCCCCCTCCCCTCACCCCACAACCGTCCCCAGTGTGTGATGTTCCCCTTCCTGTGTCCATGTGTTCTCATTGTTCAATTCCCACCTATGAGTGAGAACATGTGGTGTTTGGTTTTTTTGTCCTTGCGATAGTTTGCTGGAAATGATGGTTGCCAGCTTCATCCATGTCCCTACAAAGGACATGAACTCATCATTTTTTATGGCTGCATAGTATCCCATGGTGTATATGTGCCACATTTTCTTAATCCAGTCTATCATTGTTGGACGTTTGGGTTGGTTCCAAATCTTTGCTATTGTGAATAGTGCCACAATAAACATATGTGTGCATGTGTCTTTATAGCAGCATGATTTATAATCCTTTGGGTATATACCCAGTAATGGGATGGCTGGGTCAAATGGTATTTCTAGTTCTAGATCCCTGAGGAATCTCCACACTGACTTCCACAATGGTTGAACTAGTTTACAGTCCTACCAACAGTGTAAAAGTGTTCCTATTTCTCCACATCCTCTCCAGCACCTGTTGTTTCCTGACTTTTTAATGATCACCATTCTAACTGGTGTGAGATGGTATCTCATTGTGGTTTTGATTTGCATTTCTCTGATGGCCAGTGATGATGAACATTTTTTCATGTGTTTTTTGGCTGCATAAATGTCTTCTTTTGAGAAGTGTCTGTTCATATCCTTCTCCCACTTTTCGATGGGGTTGTTTTTTTCTTGTAAATTTGTTTGAGTTCATTGTAGATTCTGGATATTAGCCCTTTGTCAGATGAGTAGGTTGCAAAAATTTTCTCCCATTCTGTAGGTTGCCTGTTCACTCTGATGGTAGTTTCTTTTGCTGTGCAGAAGCTCTTCAGTTTAATTAGATCCCATTTGTCAATTTTGGCTTTTGTTGCCACTGCTTTTGGTGTTTTAGTCAAATTGTCCCTGTTTGCAGATGACATGATTGTATATCTAGAAAACCCCATCGTCTCAGCCCAAAATCTCCTTAAGCGATAAGGAACTTCAGCAAAGTCTCAGGATACAAAATCAATGTGCAAAAATCACAAGCATTCTTATACACCAATAACAGAGAAACAGAGAGCCAAAACATGAGTGAACTCCCATTCACAATTGCTTCAAAGAGAATAAAATACCTAGGAATCCAACTTACAAGGGACATGAAGGACCTCTTCAAGGAAAACTACAAACCACTGCTCAATGAAATAAAAGAGGATACAAACAAATGGAAGAACGTTCCATGCTCATGGGTAGGAAGAATCAATGTCATGAAAATGGCGATACTGCCCAAGGTAATTTATAGATTCAATGCTATCCCCATCAAGCTACCAATGACTTTCTTCACAGAATTGGAAAAAACTACTTTAAAGTTCATATGGAACCAAAAAAGAGACCACATGGCCAAGTCAATCCTAAGCCAAAAGAACAAAGCTGGAGGCATCATGCTACCTGACTTCAAACTATATTACAAGGCTACAGTAACCAAAACAGCATGGTACTGGTACCAAAACAGAGACATAGACCAATGGAACAGAACAGAGCCCTCAGAAATAATACCACATATCTACAACTATCTGATCTTTGACAAACCTGACAAAAACAAGCAATGGGAAAAGGATTCCCTATTTAATAAATGGTGCTGGGAAAACTGGGTAGCCATATGTAGAAAGCTGAAACTGGATCCCTTCCTTACACTTTATACAAAAATTAATTCACGATGGATTAAAGACTTAAATGTAAGACCTAAAACCATAAAAACCCTAGAAGAAAACCTAGGCAATACCATCCAGGACATAGGCATGGGCAAGGACTTCATGTCAATAGCAGTCCTTTTCTAACCTTCACTCACAACAAAATAATTAAGCTTTGGCTTTGTCTCAAACACCAAGTCGTAAGTTCTTTACCCAAGTTCTTTTTGTCACCTTCTGCTCACCTCAGAAATCATGAAACATTTAGCTTGTGCTAAATTTTCTGCTGGTTCTAGAATCTGTAGGGGGAAAAATAATACATTTTTTTTCTATACATCTTAGATTCATTGACGGGGCTCTGTAAGATAGACTTACAAAAGACAGATTAACAAAAGAAAAACAAGCAGAAGTTTATTAACATTTGCATCACACATACACATGTTACTCAGAGATGAGTTACTCAAAGGGGTTGGTTAGAACTTGAGTTTATATAGTCTCTCAACAAAAGAACAATACTTTTTAGAAAGGTGACAAGACAAAGGGGAAAACTTTGAGCTTCTAGGCTAGGAAAATTCTGGAAGGCAAATATATAGAGGGAATTAATGAGAGATAAGAGCTAGATAGTAGTGTTTGTTGTATAGATTCCTCTATTACCATCTTGGGTCTAATATGTGTCTAGTGTTGTCTCTGGTTATAAACTTCTGTCATTCCTGCTAGAGAGAAGAGGAGGGACATCTTTACAAACTTATGTCTTATTTTTCATCAAACTGGGGGAGGGCAGCTAACTTCTTATATCTGTTTCTTCTCAATTGCGTTCAGCCAAAATTATCCTTATGCCAAAGTGGCTTCACTTGGAGTGACATATCTTGCTACTCTTCAAATTCACCAAATCTCTACTCCAAGATAAGTCTGTGTGATCTCTTGCAGAGTTCTTTTCTATGTTTTGATCCAGTTTTCCTAGAGTGGGGTCCAAGAGTTTGCATTTCTAACAATGTCCTAGGAGTTGCTATTGCTTGTCCAGGGCTCACACTTTGAAAACTACTACTCTCTAGGTCTGGATTTCTCAAATTGCTTGCAGCTACTGACCCCACCCCCCACCATCCCACATGCAGCTTGTTCCACTCCAGTGACTATGCTCACTTAATTCCCAGAATCTGCTGGCCTACCCTGTCTTACTGCACTTTCTATTTCTATATCTAGCTCTGTAATGGGATATACTTGTGCTCTAACAAATGTAATATAGTCTGAGCATTGTAGTAATGGAATCAATAATACTATTGTGAGTTTTCAGATAATCCTCACTTATCAGTGAACACTGCATGTGAGGCATGCTCAAATTAGAACTTTTATTGTCCTAGAAATTTTGTAGTATTTTATGTAGAACTCAAGGTACGATGTCATGTGTTTTGGACAATATGAGAACAAGAAAGGATGAAAAAGCAGACATAATTCAGGGAGGGTAAAGTATTTCTAAATTAAGAAAAGAAAATATAAAATCAGTCCTTCTTCACTCATCTTTGTATCCTTCTCCAGATTATTACCCCATTCAAGTTACACTACATACATTCCATGACATGTCACTTTCAAATAAAACAAGATCACCATGTCTTCTTGGGGGTGAATTTGTTCCTATTTTGTTTAACTTGGTCAATCTTTTGAGATATACATATATATATATATATATATATATGCTTGATATCCTTACAGTTTGTCCCCTTCTGCTTTCTACTTTGTGGCCAGCTTATTCCACACCCATTGCAACCCCCTTATCCTTCTTCACCTTTCTCCATGATACGTTGATAGATGTTAGCAAAATATATGAATTCCCAGCTTCTCTTTCCACTAAAAATGACATACCCATAATATAATCCTTGTCAGGAAGATGTAAGCATAAATTTCTAAGGAGGGCTTTCCTTCCCAGATACAAAGACAAACCTCATAAGGAGAAGACATTACCCTCTGTCTCTGCTGAGACACAAACATGATGTCTCATAAGTTCAACAACCATATTGCAAACCAAAAAGATAACAAGAAATTAGGAGTGCAGGTTTTTTATAAGATCTTTAAGTAATCAAACCAGTCCTGAACGGCCTACAACTAAACTTTTTGCTATTTGAGAATGATAATCTCCAGTTTTATTTATCCCTTTGTTTGTCAAGTTTGTTGCCAGAGCCAAATTCAGTCCTAACTGGTATACATACAGAACTCTTAAACTACTCTTTAAACTACTAAGCTACAACTGCTCTAAATATCAGCTTGTTAATGATGACTTCAAGCCCTTACCTTGTTGGTATTCCAAACAAACCTTGCCACTGTGGTAAAAGACCCAGGCTGCCTTACCAGGCTACAGGAATATTTGCATGTAGAAGCTGAGGGAAATTATTCCTTCCCTACCTCTCCATGGTCCTAACAATCAACATCTACAACATGAAGATGTGGCCCTGGAAGCTCAGGAATTCTGGGGGCGTATAGTCTTTTTGCTCATGATGGTCTACATTCTTTGGTCCAGTTAAACCTTCTTTCTTGCCTCACCTATATCCAAACCCATTTTTGGTGAGTGCAGCGAGTCTGTGCTTCATTTTCAGCAGATAGCTGGAGGATAGCATTTCCTCTCATCGGTCACCTTGATACATTGGTGGAAGCTGTTTCTTAACTAGTATTTCTGTAGTGAAAAAGAGACTTCACCACTGAATACGCAAAGACTAGATCCTTCTAAATCTACAAGCATAACAGAAACAAAGACTTGCAATGGGGACAGATAAACTTGCTAGTTAAATTATTAACCAAGCAAAGCTCAGTAAACTAAGGGGAAAAGTGCTATGTTTAATATTTTAGAACATTTTAAGTCCCTGTAGTAGTGGGCTACAGTGCTTTATTCGAGATTAGTTCCACATAAACTTGCCAAGATAAAAAACTTCTGTCAAATGACTCTTTGTTTCCTAGCTGCTTTCCAATTAGCATACAACAGTCATAGAGCCACATCTTGTGATCTCTGAGCTGCTAAACGGTTTGAATACACCAGAATTTTACATTAAATGAAAATGACTATTAAAATGCATTTGAGTTTATGATGATTGGGCCTCTGCAGTCTTACACACTGAGCAGTTCTGAAATTTCTGATGACTTCCTCTTCTCATAATTTTGTACTGCATTTTAGCATTCTGAGCTTAAGAAACACAAATTCAATTTAACTTTCATATTGCTCATTTCTAAACAAAAACTCCACATTTCTTCTAAAATGAAAAAGTATTATAAACTTATCTAAAGGCAACAATTTTCAGTGGTAATCTGGGCCATATACAAAAACATTCCAATAGAAGAAAATGGTTTTCAGTGGTAGTCTTTACATTTTTAATTCCTTGCATTAGGCCTCTAGTGTCAACGATTTTACTGTCAAGTCAAAATGAAAGCCTTGGCAGCAAGGTCCCTTGAATAGTGAACAAAGCAGTTTAATTAGAAGCATTTTGAGGTTTTTTTTTTTAGTTGCAAATTCTCATGAGTAAACGAAATGAAGTATAAATCTCATAATGCAAAAAGAAAATGTCATTATTTTTATACTCACAGATGAATAAGCTAGATCCTAGAAAAACTATCTCTTATGGAAAATCTGTAACAATAATGGAATTTTTTTTCCTAAGAAAATTGGACCCCTGCCCCCTTTCTCACTTAGAGTCTACTCCTTATTGCTGCCACAGCATCAGCATTTACATGTAAACTTCTCTTCTCCCCTATGTTTCCCTACAGCTGTGAACCCCAGCTTCCAGCTCTTTTTGCACTATGTTTGAACAATAAGTGGATTTTGTGTGTGTGTGATTGCAGTGATCTATAGTGCCTTTCCATGTTCATCACAGACATCTTCCACTTCCCAGATTACCTCCAGCACATCTGAGCCAGCTTCTCCCACTGTGCAGCATGCTCCCGGGATGAATTCCCTGCCATCAGTTGCTGTGTGGGCAGCAAATGCAAACTAATTTTAACCTTAGCTTAACCGAAGCATTATTAGAATCTTAAAACCACAGAACACACATCATACGGCAGAGAACAAAGACAAATAGGAATGATTTGGGGAAAAAGTATGGAGCTCTCTGATGTTGGGGGTTATTCCAATCTCTGATTCTCTCAGTGAATGCCCATAGCTGAGAGCAGAGTTCTGTTTAAAAATAGTTTTGCATATTTATTATTCCTGAAGCACATGTCAGGCAGACAATATTTATCTGGGTCAGTGAGCTCAGTTGGTACAGTGCTAATAAGGCCAAAAGCATGGACTCTTTCCCTATAGAAACTGGGAAAATTGACTCAGAGAAAAAATAACAAATCTATTCTACATTCACACATTGTACCCCCAAACCTGGCCAGACATCTTGCAAATGCATGCTGTGAGTAACAAGTGGGGTGGATAAGAGAGAATGTGCTGACTTGCATTAAGTCCAATCAATGCAAGTGTTCTAGAGTTGACTCCAAGCTTAGATCCTTCAGGAAGCAAATCAGGATTGTGATTGATCAGGAGTGTTGGAATTCACATGCTGGATACAACTGGCATATAGATGCATATCACTGCCGCTTGCTATAGAAAATTGTAAGATATTATCTATGCTGACATACACATTATTTTAAAGAATTAATAATGAGTTCTTTATGGTTTCCACTATTTTGAGGGTTTATCTCTTCTAAGTGACTCTGCCTTTTGGCCACATAGGAAGACACCATGTGGAAATATCATCTACTTTGGAGTCAGAGACCCGAGATCAAATCCTTCCTTCATCATTTAGTTATGGCATGACCTTGGGCAAAGTACTTAACATTTTCTAAACTGTGTTTCTGCATATGCAAAATGAGGGTATATAACAGAGTTATTGAGAGGATTCAGTGAGATAAGTTATCTAAAGCTATTAACTTAGTGCCTGGGACATAGTAAACTCTCCATTAATGGTGGCTTTTATTCTTATGATAGCATAGGATAACAAACAAAAATGACAGGTAAGTGCCAGAATCATAATAGGCAATCAGTTAAGATCAATTCTCACCCTTCCTCTCTGGTTTGACCAGTTTCTGCTGTTTTAATGTAGGTATCACCCTTTTTTCATGGTGTTTCATTTCTTTTATCTTTGCAGGGTATTTTCTGTCCTCCTCGTTCAGGGCCTCTCTATTTCTGCTGTCACTAGTCCAGGTGTGCTCTGTCCTACATCACTTCATTCCTATGTTGACCGAGTTCCAAGGCCCTTTTTATGGAGCAGCCCTCTTTTTATTTAACCCTCTCTAGGGCTCACTCATTGGAAGATTTATTTATCCATCCAAAGAAAACTATATTAGTGGTGGTGTTCAGGAAGCCAGATGTGAGATATGTATTTGGAAGGTATAGGCCACTTAGTTTCCAGAAGGTTAAAAATATTTATAGACCTTTTATTTGTCCATGAACTGGATTCTGTATTGGTGCCACATTCAATCTGCTGAATAAGTTTTTTTTATTTTTTTCCTGCTCAAAATGAAATTGAGAGGGGACTTGATGAAAATAAATTGGTGGGCATGAAAGAGATTTGTAATGCACCTTAGCTCTATTCTCACAGGTTAAGTTTCTCCAAGTTTACTGTTGGAGCAGAGACTCTGATGCTGTTGCCGTACATCAGTGATGTATGTGGTAGAAGTCACCGCACTTGATGTTTCCATTTGCATCTTGGACAGTGCTTTTAATGCACCTTCTAAGCCAATAGGGAAGAATTATTTGCCTCTCTCATGGGGAGGCTCTTTTTTAATATTCAAGAAAGTGCGTCTGTGGGTACCGTCAAAGGCCTTTGATGATAGCCCCACCAGAGAAGTCGATGATTCTAGGAATTTCCTCTGGTTATTCTTTGTTCATTCCCAACTAGCTCTGACCCCAGATCTGTCCTCACTTTTTCTTTTTTCATAATATGTCTTAATCAGATTTGATATCTTCTGTTATAAATTCAATTATTTTTCAGTTTGTCCCTAACTGTGAATTTTCTAGACATTCTGGATCCACTCGTGGCCCTGTAGTTATATCTGACCTTCATCTGTGTTCTGTAGAAGTTTTGAAAACTTTTGGTAGGGGTCACAAGAAGACATGATGTTGGATGCCAGGGTATTGGTATGGAAGGCCCAGCCAAATGAACAGAGATCAATACATTGCATTCTTCTAAATAATAGAGCTATTTAGAGGATTCAGTGAGATAAAGTATATAAAGCTATTAACTTAGTGCCTGGAACACAGTAAACTCACCATTAATGATGGCTTTTATTGTTATTACAGCATAGGATAGCATATGAAAAGTGACTGTGTAAGTGAATTACTTTCTTGAAAACATTTTTCTCTGAACTCATTCTTGGATATATCATCTAGCCTGGTCTAAAATGAGTTCTCTCCCAACCCTACTTCACGATGTCCACCAATAAAATAAAGGTTTTCTCCTCAGATATTTTCCAAAGAATTCTTGTGGCAACTGATAATCAGCACACCAGGAGGAGGCTCTTTGGCTTGGCTAGAGAGGCTGACAGTTGGCCTACAACTTAGGAGGGCATGCTCGAGTATTTTCTCACCACCCCATGAATAGTGTGAAAGACACATGGTCAAGTTTATTCACTCATCAAACTAATGCATCTGGAGCTCTAACAGATGATTAAACACTCAATATAGAAAGATGAAGAAGACATTGTTTCTGCCCATCATCCAATGGGGAGAGACAGACAGATACATAAACAAATCATAACACAAGGTTAATTTATAGATAATTGACCTTTTTTATACTTCATTTATCTATTGAAAATATTTCCTGCTTTTCTTTTTTTTCTCTTTTTTTTATTATACTTTAAGTTTTAGGGTACATGTGCACAATGTGCAGGTTTGTTACATATATATACATGTGCCATGTTGGTGTGCTGCACCCATTAACTCATCATTTAACATTAGGTATATCTCCTAATGCTATCCCTCCCCCGTTCCCCCACCCCACAACAGGCCCCAGTGTGTGATGTTCCCCTTCCTGTGTCCATGTGTTCTCATTGTTCAATTCCCACTTGTGAATGAGAACATGGGGTGTTTGGTTTTTTGTCCTTGTGATAGTTTGCTGAGAATGATGGTTTCCAGCTTCATCCATGTCCCTACAAAGGACATGAACTCATCATTTTTTATGGCTGCATAGTATTCCATGGTGTATATGTGTCACAATTTCTTAATCCAGTCTATCATTGTTGGACATTGGGGTTGGTTCCAAATCTTTGCTATTGTGAATAGTGCCTGCTTTTCAATTCTATTGAAATATGACATCATTTAAGGTAGAGTCGGCCTCCTAATGCCATGTTTCTCTTTAGTCTCACTATACTCTCTATCCATATGTGTCTCCACCATTTTTTTGTTTGTTTGCTTTTATATTTCTTTTCTTTCTTGTGGAACTTCAATCAATCAGCTCCACCTAATTTTCTCTTTGATGAGCTGCAGGAACAGTATGATAAGTTTCAGTTTGTCTGCTGGCTCCTAGATCACCAACTAAATGTACTGAGACCTTAAAATCATTTGGTAAGGCTGTGAGTCAAATCTCCAATAAAATTATACACAGGGACATACTTGAATCAAAGGCAAACATGGACTACTTTTTGTTGATGAAATCCCTTGAGTCAAGGACTCAAATTTCAAAACCAAATATACTAACAAGGAAAGCCATTTATAATGTATTTCTTCATTAATTCAAACTGCCTTCACATTATTTTTCCCAAAAACTCATAGGATCCAGAACAGCAGGTATATTCTTTAAAAGGTTGTATTTTAAGCCAATTACAAAATATGAAGACTCTCAATTAGGCAAACTAAGACTTGTGAATATTCATATAAATTTATGGCTTTTTTTTCTGTCATTGAATATCAAGGCCTGGCAAGTCATTATCTTTCTTTATACTGAATGAACTTATTAACAGCAATTACAATGATGAGAAGTGAAATGTTTAACAGAGCTGACATTTAGGTGCTCATAACTGGGTTTGAAAGTCACCATATTATTGAGATGGATAGGAGAAGTTACTGTGTTATTTTATCTTGTTCCAGTAGGGCTTAGTCCTATGGGCAATAGTATATCACAGAGGGAGGTCAAGAAGTCTGTAAAGTTAAAAATAGGATCCCGTAGAAATCTTGCAGAGGGCCATAAATTTTCAGAAATCATAGAATTTGAGCACTCTCAGACTATGTTGTCTCTTTACAAATTGGGAATTATTCTCTGACCACACAACTGGAATAAATGTATTTGTGTGTCTATCTGTTTTTCCCTTTTGTTACATCTCGTCTGCATTTGCATCTGTTCTTTATTTTTCCTTTACCCTCTAAAAAATTGATTCTTGTTAAGGAACTACTATGTAAAAAGTGTTTCTGTTTGTTTTGTGTACCAGAATCCTGAGATTTTGAGTTATGTCTCTAGGTTTAAGCAACTATCTATAAAAATAATAGAATGAATCATTACTAAATCTTAATCAAACTATGGAGACATGGCTATGGAATGAGATCTGCATACATTTTACTTAGGTTTAATTATAAATGAAGCCTGGTCCTAATGTTAACATCCAATCCAACCCTTCCTTCAATGGGTGACATTCTTAAGTAAATTCGGCTAAAGTGATTGACTTTGGCTTCTTTAGGTTTGGATTCTCTTCTTTGACTTTTGTTTCTGGCACTGCTTTGCACTCTTGCTGAAGGGTAAGCTCCGTAAGGCAAGACTTGTGTCAATTTTGTTCACTTCTGAAACTTCCATGCCAAGATGGTGCTAAGTCTTATTGGTATGTTAACCATCCCTCTATCTCCTACGATGGTAGTCACTTATGCTTTTCTGTATAATTGTCACGTGTTTGTGTCTACAGTGCCTACAAATGAATACGTATGTGTGTATGTGTACATATGTATGTATGTACAGAGATAAATTTTTATGTTTTTTATATATATAAATACATATACATACATACATACACCTGATATATATTTTTTTAACTAACATGTCACCGTTGTGTTTATTTTAATTCTAAGATGGAAATTAGCCTGGTGTAATAAGGGAGTTTTTGATCTAAAATAATTTACACAACTTAGTGTCTGGTAATATTGGGCAAAATAATTAACCTCTTTGAGCCTAAATTTTCTCACCTGTAAAATAGATGCCTATCTCACAGGTTGTTGTCAGATTTAAATATAATAATATACATGAAGTGCTTAGTATAATGTTTCACACCTAATGTATGATCAATAAACGCTATCACCATGGGGGAGTTGGTCTTATTCTCTCATTGTTGAGATGTGTGGGACATGATAATTATAAGGTTATGAAATTACTTAGTGTATATAGACAATGTCTGTCCAGTTACTGACTATGAGATCTTGTCTGGATGACAAGGCCTCATCAGCCATAGCATAATTGAATTGCTTATTTTGGCTTTAACAATCAGTTCTGCACAACTAGTTACTATCAAACTATTCAAAATGAATGAAGTTCTTGCTAGTGAAAGATTACTATGCAAACTATGTCCTTACTATTTGAAATATTACAGTGTGACTTAATGCAGTTATAAATAAAGATTCCTTCCCTAATACCTACAGTTAAAATATTGGTTAAACATTATTTGTATCAAAGTAAGCAAGATGTCTATATATTAGTGTCAATACATTTGTTCCACTGGATTGTAGATTTTAAACATTATCTAAATGCTAATTTTAAGTTATTTTCTCAGGCATATAGGACTACAAGGGTGTACAGCAAATAGTTCTAGAATTATTTGTATATTTACTCAAAATTCTCCCACACAATTGCTTCAAAATTCCAAAGAAATATTGGTGTCAAGTTTACAATCCTCTGAAAATTCAATGAAAAAAAAAGATGCTGGAAAATCACAGCTACTCACTTGATACTTTATCAAGTTGCATTTGACATCTTCATGAGGTTCTAGGGAGGTTCTACAGAGAATACCTGGGTCCATCTCCAATGCTACCCAACTGCTGGAACTCAGTCGTGTCTCTTCCTGGAACAACTTCTGCCATTTTGATTATCTTCTTCACCCCTGAGGCATCAGGGTTTGGGATTCTTTGTTTACCTTTAGAGAGAGCAGAGTGACTTCAATAAGAAGTGAGGAAAAGCTACTCAAAAAGTGAGATTCTACAAAGCTAGGTGTGTGAAGAGAATGGGAAAGTCACCTAGGCAAGATGAATGTTGCCCTAGGTGAGCACCTACATGCAAAGGATGAGTATAGAGGAATGAATGGCTCTTAGTGGCTATCAGGGAAGTTTCAATCTAGCAGCAGTCAGGGGTTTCAGAGAGTCAACCCTGAAATCATTTAATTTTAAGTTATTTTCTCAGGCATATCATTTCTTAATAAATCATGTCTTGATAACTGGTTAAGGGTGGAATCCATAAACTGAGAAAGACCAACAGCCTATCTTCTTCCACCTACTCTGCATGTCTAGCCCATCTTTATGCCTTATTTCTATCACTTGCTTTAAAAATATTGCTGTCAGTTATACAATTGGTTTTATTTAACAAATACTTACATAGCACTTATCGTATGCTGAGCACTACTCTAAGAATTTTAAAAATATTAACTCTGTGGTTCAAAACCAGGGGCAATGTCTGGAAATAATTTTGGCTGTCACAATTTGAGAGGAGGTGTTGCTACTCCATCTAATAGTTAGAGGCTAGAGATGATGCTAAATATTCTATAATGCACAGGACAGCCCACCTCCCCTCCAACCCACCCCCAACAAGGAATTATCTGGCCAAAAATATCAATAGTACCAGTGTTGAGAAACTCTGTGTATTGACTCATTAATCTTCTTAACAACCCTATTAAATAGATACTGTTATTATCCTCATTTTATAGATAAGGAAAGTGAGACACAGAGAGGTTAACTAACTGGCTCAAGGTCACACAGTTGATAAGCGGCAAGGCTGATATTGAAGACCAAGCATGCTGTCTCCATAATCTGTGCTCTACCACCACACCAGCCTGCCTCTCTCTCTCTCATGGTTATGTGCAGGTTATCTTTGCTACTTTGAAATCTCATCAGGAAAAGCCAGGCTTCATCTCATCCCATTTTCTGACTTTTAGACCAGACCCCAGACAATGCTGGCTTTGTTCTGGGTTGTCCATCCCTTACATGAATGTCTTGTTATTCTGTCATCGTGAGAATGTCAGATGCAGGGAATTTACTCATCTCCTAAACTGGTCCCAGCTCACAATGCATCCTTAACCCTGCTCTGGGATATTCATTCTCTTTATCCTCTTTTTCAATACTTCTAGCCTTTTGGCTATTTTAAAGCTAATTTACGTATGCTTTGGAAGGCAGGTAATGAATAATGAAATTCAAATGAATCTGTTTTGTGACAAGTTAGCATCCCTGAAGAAGGTGTGAATACACAGTTTGGAAACTTATGAATAAAATTAAAATTAGCCCACTATCTGGGCATTCTTTATAATAAGACTCCTTAGGTTCTTACATTTCTTTTATAAATATATTATTTGACAGTTGCAAAAATTCATGTGAACTTGCATGATAAAGTCAGCCTTACCCTCTCCAAAATAAAAGTAGGACTGGGTATTTATGTTATCTCTTTGCAGTACTGTGTGTACGTTTACTGAGAAGACAGAGGATTTCCAAGCAATACAAGAATTCTGTCACATAAAAGATCTGATGGGAAACATATCAAAGTGTAAGTTTCAAAAAAAGCTACTCTGAAGTTTGCAAAACACTTGGCGTCCATCAAGCAATGTGTAGGTGGACAGCTTTGCTCTCAGTAAATCAGAAACAAGGAGTAATAATTAGGCTTCGTTTTACTTTCCTCCACAGTGCTGGACTGCTGGTTCTGTGTGCGTCCTGGGAAACCATCACACTCTAACTGTAGCCGCCTAGGTCTTCTGATGCCATGTTACAGATGGCCTGTGACCTGAGAGCACCCAAAGCAACATGCTGAGACTGAATACAACTCCCTTTACTTCACAGTTTTCATTTCCAGGCAAGCATCATTACCAACTCTGGGTTTGAAGACAGAGGTGAGTGGAGAAGAGAGGAGGGGGAGGGGAACCAAGGAGAGGAAATGAGTCTTTCAGCATTTAGAAAAAAAAAGGAGGAACCAGCAAAGAGAATGGTATGACAAAAACTAGGATAGTGTTATCCTTCAAAGGCCAGGGAAGAAATATACTAAAGCAGATAAAACAAACACCTGCATCAAATACTGTGTGATAGATTAAGTTCAGTAGGCTTGGAATTGATCATCAGGTTTGGCAACACAAAGGCCATGGAAAACACTGAAGAGGCGTCCTGGTGACCATTTCTGCTATGGAGAGGATATCTTGAAATAGGAGGAACTTAGGAACAGAGACTGGGATTCCAAGGACCTTCTCATTCTCTCTCTCTTTGCCATCCTGCATCTGATATTAGCCCCCTGCTCCTGGTGACAGAGGTGATTGCAATTTAGCAAGAGTTGTTTTAATGGAGTATTGGGGACAGACTAGATTGGGGTAAGCAGATGTGGGAAGGTGAGGAAGAGGAGGTACCAAGTATGGACATCTCTTTGGAGGATTTTTACTATAAAAGGAAGCAAATAAATGGGTAAGAGCTAGAGGAACACCTGGGGTGAAGGGAGGTTTGTTTTAGTTTATTTTGTGGCTTAGACTACAGATAATGCAGCTTGTTAGTAAGCTGGTGGGGTTAACCTAGAAGAGATGAGAGAAAGTAAAGGAAGACCAGGGGGAGAGAGGTATGAGAAATAGATAAGAGAGAAAAAGAGATGAAAGAGAGATGAGAGATAGATGAAGGACAGGTGATAAATGAAGGAAGGAGCAGAAGCCTTGAGAAGGTGAGAAGAAATGAAATTGGGTGCAGCATAGAGCGAGTAGCCTAGATATGAACAGGGACACAGGACAGTTTGCCACTTTTCACCAGAGGTAAAAAGTGGACAGGGAAAAAGGCTTACCCACAGATGCAATTCTAACTAGTGCTGCTGCCTGGTTTCCTAGCCATGGAGTTAGTTTTTCCCATGAATTACGTTGTTTCTGGCCACTTCAGGTAAACAGCTCTCCCTGTTCATCCTGATCTCCTGACCCACTTCTCCTCAGATCATGGACCCTGTCACCAGGAGCAGGGCTGACATGAGATGCAGGATGGCAGAGAGTGAGAGGGAACTAGAAGGCCCTTTCTGCCCACGAAGCCCTAGACACTGTTCCTGAGTTCCGCTTTCGTTCTTTGATATCTTCCCCATCACAGAAACAGTCCACAGGCCATGTCTCCAGTGTTTTACTGCTAATCTAAGCTGACAACTCAGGAAAATGAATTTTGTTTCTGCTTTCCTTAGAGACTAGGGACTTTGGAGCCAGAGACTTTTGCTGTCTGTTCACATTTTGCTGCAGAGAAAGAAACCAAAAACATGGAACGTTGTTGTTGCCTTTCAAACATTGAAACTTCTACCTAGAGACATAAATCTTCAATTAAGTGTGGTCCATTACAAATGGCAGAATCACTGAGTCTTTCTAAATAGTGATTCTGAGACCAACATTCAAATTCTCCTTTGTGCTGTGTATCTTGGCAGAAGGACACAGGTGAGAAGCACCATGGGCCTCACAGTGAACAAGATGCCAGAATACCAGGACATGGATCTGCCGCTCAGAGTTGGCTAGCTGGAGAAATTCTGTCCTATCAAAACTTTCCTCCCAATATAATTATTATGTACCTTGCATCATTTGGAGTTGAAGGTCTCTATGCATTAGGTAGAAGTGGCATAAACAATTCCATTGTTTAATCTTGAAAATATACATACAGGGAAAGAGCTTTTCCCTCCTGAATAACCAAGCTCATCCTGTCTTAGAAACTGGTCTTCTAAATCCCAGTAAGGGTCCCATGTGGTTTATGGTTGCATTGTTGAATTTATTTGGAAATTTAAAATGCCACTTTGGATAGAAAGATTAACAAATACTTTGCCAAATACATTTTTTAAATTTCAATTTATTTTCAAAAAGTTAAATCACTTTTTGTTCCTAGGCAACATTGAATTGAGTTAAAGATACAGATCGTGCCAAATAAGAGAGGCTTTGAGATCCTACCATTGGATCCATTTCAACATACTTGATAAGAATTAAGAAAGTTGTTCTGCACTGAGGAGTCTGTGGGCCCCTCCGATATCTGAGGAAGTCAGCATTAGCCTCACAGAATAAAAATCCAGCGTATTGAGCCTGTGCCATAAGGAGCTTCATAAAACTCACAAGCTAAAATATATAAAATAAATAACTAATTTTTTAAAAGGTGGCTTGTAAATGGACAAGTAGAGAGAAGCAGAAATAACACAGTGGAAAGACTACTGGGCTAGGATCAGATGACCTATTCAGGTCCAGCTGCACAACTTCCAGCTGTATGACAGAAAATGATGCTCTCTCTGAGCCGCAGTGCCCTTACTTCTAAACTGGGAATAATGATATTGTGTCTGCCCACCATATCCTTGCATTTCTTCATTCATGCAACAAAGGTTTGTGTTCTGTTCTGTGCTATTATCACGGTGGAACACAGTGGTCAACAGGTGACACTTTGGAGAGCCACACGTCCTGTTGCAAGGCATTGGGCAAGTTACTCAGCCCTTTTACCTGCCTCTTAGGACTCTATTGTAAATCAACTCATTTAACTGAGTTGTAATGGTTAGAGTAATGCCTGGTAAATAGTGAGCATTGGGTGTTTTTTGCATCATCATTTCTGGCCCCCTGCTAGATATGGGGACTCATAGGGAATAAGACAGATTTGGCCCTTGCTTTTATGGAGTTTGTTGTAGAATTGCTGCATACACAGAAGACTTCATATGCTTGCTTTAAGGATCAGGCAGGATAATAAATGAGGAAAAAAGCTTTATAAGTTAAATTCTTTACAAATACAAGGCATTATTATTACTTGAATTCTCCACACTCCCAAGGAAGAAAAATGACTTTAATGATGTGCATTAAACTAAATAATGCAGAATTTAATTAGTTTAAACTGTGGGATCCTGTATAAAAGACTTTTAGGTGGGCTGCAGCATTGCTTTTAAGAAATAATGAGTCCATTTTAGGGTACTAAATGAGTTCCTAGTGCCTTAAAGAATGAATGTGCCCCCCTGAAGAGCCCTCCTCAGGACAAACTTGGCCCTAGGGCAAAGAGAGCTCCTTGTTATCCAGACAGCCATTCGTCCTTCCCCTAAACCATCTTGGGCTATGTATGAATGGCCTAGCATCTTGTCTGTTTTTAGTTCCACTTTACTTTTTAATAGGCTTAACCCTTTCAATGTTTAATTTCTTTAAAGAATTTGGGTTTTTTTTAGTGTCCCTTTTTATAGAAATTTAAATTACCTAGACTGGCACAAGAAATTATGTTTTTAATGTAAATTGATTCAAACATTGGTACAGTGTATGTCAATTACTAGCCTGACAGCTGAACTCTTGGAGATCTGGACAATTTAAATATGAGTATAGACTTTCAGTAGCATTTTATGAGTTATATCCAAGACAATCAAAAGGAAATGAATGCATTCCAAATAGCTGGCATTTGATAATCTGCACTTCCTGGAATGTCCAACAGAGATATTTGCAAGGAAAGGGGACATCTGCAATGTTTGACATAACATCTTGTCAGCCATGCGGCTGCTTCTGCATTTCTAGAAAAAGGTGAGCGTAATTTCATGAAAGTTCCTATCCACTTAGCTGTCTCTAGATGTAATTGGTTTTTGGATTCATGTGTGGCACTGGAATGAAGTAGCCATTTTTCTTTGAAATAAAATCTCCAGCACTTCTAGTATGGTTCATTTTCAGAAAAGGATGGGATTTAAGTTTCCTCTTGTTATCTTGAAAGGTGTGCTTGGCAGATGAACACAGGTAAACAGAAGTACCATCGCCCTCAGCACAGTGAACAAGATCCCAGAACACCAAGACATGGATTTGCTGCTCATCTGGCTGCCTGGAGAAATTTTATCCTATCAAAACTTTCCTCCAAATATAGTTACCATGGACCTTGCATCATTTAGAGTTGAAGGTCTGTGCATTAAGTAGAAGTGGCATAAACAATTCCATTGTTTAATTTTGAAAATATACATATTATATAATATACAAATACATATATTTAGAAAGACATGTTAAACCAATAACATGACTTTGAAAGATTTCAAATACACAAGTAGTTTTAAAAGTAATATCAGCAAATACAAATACAAATTAATTATTGTCCATGTTTAATAGTCACAAGCTTTAGGGAACATTCATTGAATTTTAAATTTCATATTCTCTAATGAGAGATAGGCAGTAATGGGATAAATCCCAAGAATTTGCAGATAGGATTAAATTGACAAGATGTAAAGTAGGCATAGTCACAAAGAACACATTCCAAAAAAGAAAAGCCAGTAATTATCTAGCAGTATCAAGCCTGTGATAGCTCATCTTTCTACCAAATGGTAAATCAATAAGGTTTTCCCAAGATAAAATTTTAAGAATAAATTTGCAAGCATCATGCTTTGGAGTCAGTTGGACCTGGTTCTGCTACTTACTAGTGCTTGATCTTGGGCAAATGATTTAAACAAGGTTCTGAGCTTTCTCTGATGATAGTGTATAGTAATGCCTTCCTTTCAGAACTGAGACAAGAATGTAATAATGTAATTTATGAAAAGTACTTCATAGTAAATACTTTACATATGATATATGTGTATTTATATGTGTGTGTATGTACATACATATTCCTCCCTTACATATATAGCAGTTGAGACCCTGACTCAGCTTTTCAATGGCAAAATCAGGATTGAATCTAGGACAAGTCTTTCAAAGTTTCTCATACTTTATGTGATCTTCATAAAGGCCAGTAAGTCAGTAGAACTCTCAAATTCTCATTTCTGCAAATTATCAGGTTGCCCTAATTGACTATTTCTATACCTAGTTGAGTGCTACAATGAAAACAAGCAAACAAAAATGTGAATTAGTATTCAAGTGAAATAAGCCACAAGCCAGCATGATAGAAAACTGAGGAAGACTTCAAGATGCTAAAACTGGAAGGAAACCAATTAACTTGGGAAGCAGGTTAAATATAAGTACAACAGACAACCTGCTGGGTTTTTATTTAATATTGATGAGTAAAAAAAAATGTCTAATCCATTCACAGTATAAACTAAACCTTGCAATAGACAGCAACATATTAGCATATCCAAAACTTAGATTTGTCACTCTAGGTTTTACTTGCCTTTCACCTACCTTTTGCTTTAGCTTATGTATTTTGCTAGGCAATAATAATGATAATAATGATAATTCTTGAAATTCTTCCAAGCTTTTTTTTTTTTTTTTTTTAATTATACTTTAGGGTTTTAGGGTACATGTGCACAATGTGCAGGTTTGTTACATATGTATCCATGTGCCATGTTGATGTCCTGCACCCATTAACTCGTCATTTAGCATTAGGTGTATCTCCTAATGCTGTCCCTCCCCCCTCCCCCCACCCCACAACAGTCCCCGGAGTGTGATGTTCACCTTCCTGTGTCCATGAGTTCTCATTGTTCAATTCCCACCTATGAGTGAGAACATGCGGTGTTTGGTTTTTTGTCCTTGCGATAGTTTACTGAGAATGATGTTTTCCAGTTTCATCCATGTCCCTACAAAGGACACGAACTCATCATTTTTTATGGCTGCATAGTATTCCATGGTGTATATGTGCCACATTTTCTTAATCCAGTCTATCGTTGTTGGACATTTGGGTTGGTTCCAACTCTTTGCTATTGTGAATAGTGCCGCAATAAACATACGTGTGCATGTGTCTTTATAGCAGCATGATTTATAGTCCTTTGGGTATATACCCAGTAATGGGATGGCTGGGTCAAATGGTATTTCTAGTTCGAGATCCCTGAGGAATCGCCACACTGACTTCCACAATGGTTGAACTAGTTTACAGTCCCACCAACAGTGTAAAAGTGTTCCTATTTCTCCACATCCTCTCCAGCACCTGTTGTTTCCTGATTTTTTAATGATGGCCATTCTAACTGGTGTGAGATGGTATCTCACTGTGGTTTTGATTTGCATTTCTCTGATGGCCAGTGATGATGAGCATTTCTTCATGTGTTTTCTGGCTGCATAAATGTCTTCTTTTGAGAAGTGTCTGTTCATGTCCTCTGCCCACTTTTTGATGGGGTTGTTTGTTTTTTTCTTGTAAATTTGTTTGAGTTCATTATAGATTCTGGATATTAGCCCTTTGTCAGATGAGTAGGTTGCAAAAATTTTCTCCCATTCTGTAGGTTGCCTGTTCATTCTGATGATAGTTTCTTTTGCTGTGCAGAAGCTCTTTAGTTTAATGAGATCCCATTTGTCGATTTTGGCTTTTGTTGCCATTGCTTTTGGTGTTTTAGACATGAAGTCCTTGCCCATGCCTATGTCCTGAATGGTATTGCCTAGGTTTTCTTGTAGGATTTTAATGGTTTTAGGTCTAACATATAAGTCTTTAATCCATCTTGAATTAATTTTTGTATAAGGTGTAAGGAAGGGATCCAGTTTCAGCTTTCTACATATGGCTAGCCAGTTTTCCCAGCACCATTTATTAAATAGGGAATCCTTTCCCCATTTCTTGTTTTTGTCAGGTTTGTCAAAGATCAGATAGTTGTAGCTATGCGGCATCATTTCTGAGGGCTCTGTTCTGTTCCATTGATCTATGTCTCTGTTGTGGTACCAGTACCATGCTGTTTTGGTTACTGTAGCCTTGTAGTATAGTTTAAAGTCAGGTAGCGTGATGCCTCCAGCTTTGTTCTTTTGGCTTAGGATTGACTTGGCGATGCGGGCTCTTTTTTGGTTCCATATGAACTTTAAAGTAGTTTTTTCCAATTCTGTGAAGAAAGTCATTGGTAGCTTGATGGGGATGGCATTGAATCTATAAATTACCTTGGGCAGTATGGCCATTTTCACGATATTGATTCTTCCAACCCATGAGCATGGAATGTTCTTCCATTTGTTTGTATCCTCTTTTATTTCATTGAGCAGTGGTTTGTAGTTCTCCTTGAAGAGGTCCTTCACATCCCTTGTAAGTTGGATTCCTAGGTATTTTATTCTCTTTGAAGCAATTGTGAATGGGAGTTCACTCATGATTTGGCTCTCTGTTTGTCTGTTATTGGTGTACAAGAATGCTTGTGATTTTTGTACATTAATTTTGTATCCTGAGACTTCGCTGAAGTTGCTAATCAGCTTAAGGAGATTTTGGGCTGAGACAATGGGGTTTTCTAGATATACAATCATGTCATCTGCAAACAGGGACAATTTGACTTCCTCTTTTCCTAATTGAATACCTTTTATTTCCTTCTCCTGCCTGATTGCTCTGGCCAGAACTTCCAGCACTATGTTGAACAGGAGCGGTGAGAGAGGGCATCCCTGTCTTGTGCCTGTTTTCAGAGGGAATGCTTCCAGTTTTTGCCCATTCAGTATGATATTGGCTGTGGGTTTGTCGTAGATAGCTCTTATTATTTTGAGATACGTCCCATCAATACCTAATTTATTGAGAGTTTTTAGCATGAAGGGTTGTTGAATTTTGTCAAAGGCCTTTTCTGCATCTATTGAGATAATCATGTGGTTTTTGTCTTTGGTTCTGTTTATATGTTGGATTACATTTATTGATTTGCGTATGTTGAACCAGCCTTGCATCCCAGGGATGAAGCCCACTTGATCATGGTGGATAAGCTTTTTGATGTGCTGCTGGATTCGGTTTGCCAGTATTTTATTGAGGATTTTTGCATCAATGTTCATCAAGGATATTGGTCTGAAATTCTCTTTTTTGGTTATGTCTCTGCCAGGTTTTGGTATCAGGACGATGCTGGCTTCATAAAATGTGTTAGGGAGGATTCCCTCTTTTTCTATTGATTGGAATAGTTTCAGAAGGAATGGTACCAGTTCCTCCTTGTACCTCTGGTAGAATTCGGCTGTGAATCCATCAGGTCCTGGACTCTTTTTGGTTGGTAAGCTATTGATTATTGCCACAATTTCAGAACCTGTTATTGGTCTATTCAGAGATTCAATTTCTTCCTGGTTTAGTCTTGGGAGGGTGTATTTGTCGAGGAATTTATCCATTTCTTCTAGATTTTCTAGTTTATTTGCATAGAGGTGTTTGTAGTATTCTCTGATGGTAGATTGTATTTCTGTGGGATCGGTGGTGATATCCCCTTTTTCGTTTTTTATTGCATCTATTTGATTCTTCTCTCTTTTCTTCTTTATTAGTCTTGCTAGCGGTCCATCAATTTTGTTGATCTTTTCAAAAAACCAGCTCCTGGATTCATTAATTTTTTGAAGGGTTTTTTGTGTCTCTATTTCCTTCAGTTCTGCTCTGATTTTAGTTATTTCTAGCCTTCTGCTAGCTTTTGAATGTGTTTGCTCTTGCTTTTCTAGTTCTTTTAATTGTGATGTTAGGGAGTCAATTTTGGATCTTTCCTGCTTTCTCTTGTGGGCATTTAGTGCTATAAATTTCCCTCTACACACTGCTTTGAATGTGTCCCAGAGATTCTGGTATGTTGTGTCTTTGTTCTCGTTGGTTTCAAAGAACATCTTTATTTCTGCCTTCATTTCATTATGTACCCAATAGTCATTCAGGAGCAGGTTGTTCAGTTTCCATGTAGTAGAGCGGTTTTGAGTGAGTTTCTTAATCCTGAGTTCTAGTTTGATTGCACTGTGGTCTGAGAGACAGTTTGTTATAATTTCTGTTCTTTTACATTTGCTGAGGAGAGCTTTACTTCCAACTATGTGGTCAATTTTGGAATAGGTGTGGTGTGGTGCTGAAAAAAATGTATATTCTGTTGACTTGGGGTGGAGAGTTCTGTAGATGTCTATTAGGTCCACTTTATGTAGAGCTGAGTTCAATTCCTGGATATCCTTGTTAACTTTCTGTCTCGTTGATCTGTCTAATGCTGACAGTGGGGTGTTAAAATCTCCCATTATTATTGTGTGGGAGTTTAAGTCCCTTAGTAGGTCACTCAGGACTTGCTTTATGAATCTGGGTGCTCCTGTGTTGGGTGCATATATATTTAGGATAGTTAGCTCTTCTTGATGAATTGATCCCTTTACCATTATGTAATGGCCTTCTTTGTCTCTTTTGATCTTTGTTGGTTTAAAGTCTATTTTATCAGAGACTAGGATTGCAACCCCTGCCTTTTTTTGTTTTCCAGTTGCTTGATAGATCTTCCTCCATCCCTTTATTTTGAGTCTATGTGTGTCTCTGCATGTGAGATGGGTTTCCTGAATACAGCACACTGATGGGTCCTGACTCCTTATCCAGTTTGCCAGTCTGTGTCTTTTGAATGGAGCATTTAGCCCATTTACATTTAACGTTAATATTGTTATGTGTGAATCTGATCCTGTCATTATGATGTTAGTTGGTTATTTTGCTCGTTAGTTGCTATAGTTTCTTCCTAGTCTCGATGGTCTTTACAATTTGGCATGTTTTTGCAGTGGCTGGTACCGGTTGTTCCTTTCCATGTTTAGTGCTTCCTTCAGGAGCTCTTTTAGGGCAGGCCTGGTGGTGACAAAATCACTCAGCGTTTGCTTGTCTGTAAAGTGTTTTATTTCTCCTTCACTTATGAAGCTTAGTTTGGCGGGATAGGAGATTCTGGGTTGAAAATTCTTTTCTTTAAGAATGTTGAATATCGGCCCCCACTCTCTTCTGGCTTGTAGAGTTTCTGCTGAGAGATCAGCTGTTAGTCTGATGGGCTTCCCTTTGTGGGTAACCCGACCTTTCTCTCTGGCTGCCCTTAACATTTTTTCTTTCATTTCAACTTTGGTGAATCTGACAATAATGTGTCTTGGAGTTGCCCTTCTCGAGGAGTATCTTTGTGGCGTTCTCTGTATTTCCTGAATCTGAATGCTGGCCTGCCTTGCTAGATTGGGGAAGTTCTCCTGGATAATATCTTGCAGAGTGTTTTCCAACTTGGTTCCATTCTCCCCATCATTTTCAGGTACACCAATCAGACGTAGGTTTGGTCTTTTCACATAGTCCCAAATTTCTTGGAGGCTTTGTTCATTTCTTTTTATCCTTTTTTCTCTAAACTTCCCTTCTCTTTTCATTTCATTCATTTCATCTTCCATCAGCGATACCCTTTCTTCCAGTTGATCGCATCTGCTACTGAGGCTTCTGCAATCTTCGCGTAGTTCTCAAAACTTGGCTTTCAGCTCCATCGGCTCCTTGAAGCCCTTCTCTCCATTGGTTATTCTAGTTATCCATTCTTCTAATTTTTTTTCAAAGTTTTTAACTTCTTTGCTGTTGTTTTGAATTTCCTCTCGTAGCTCAGAGTAGTTTGATCGTCTGAAGCCTTCTTCTCTCAACTCATCAAAGTCATCCTCCATCCAGCTTTGTTCCGTTGCTGGTGAGGAACTGCGTTCCTTTGGAGGAGGAGAGGTGCTCTGTTTTTTAGAGTTTCCAGTTATTTTGGTCTGTTTTTTCCCCATCTTTGTGGTTTTATCTACTTTTTGTCTTTGATGATGGTGATGTACAGATGGGTTTTTGGTGTGGATGTCCTTTCTGTTTGTTAGTTTTCCTTCTACCAGACAGGACCCTCAGCTGCAGGTCTGTTGGAGTTTACTAGAGGTGCACTCCAGACCCTGTTTGGCTGGGTGTCAGCAGCGGTGGCTGCAGAACAGCAGATTTTCGTGAGACCACAAATTCAGCTGTCTGATAGTTCCTCTGAAAGTTTTGTCTCAGAGAAGTACCGGGTTGAATGAGGTGTCAGTCTGTCCCTACTGGGGGGTGCCTCCCAGTTAGGCTGCTCAGGGGTGAGGGACCCTCTTTAGGAGGCAGTCTGACTGTTCTCAGATCTCCAGCTGCGTGCTGGGAGAACCACTACTCTCTTCAAAGCTGTCAGTCAGACAGGGACATTTAAGTCTGTGGAAGTTCTTGCAGGGTTTTTGTTTGTCTGTGCCCTGCCCCCAGAGGTGGAGCCTACAGAGGCAGGGAGGCCTCCTTGAGCTGTGGTGGGCTCCACCCAGTTCGAGCTTCCTGGCTGCTTTGTTTACCTAAGCAAGCCTGGGCAATGGCAGGCGCCACCCCCCCCAGCCTCGCTGCCGCCTCGCAGCTTGATCTCAGACTGCTGTGCTAGCAATCGGTGAGACTCCGTGGGCATAGGACCCTCTGAGCCAGGTGCGGACACAATCTCCTAGTGTGCCGTTTTCCAGGCCCGTTGGAAAAGCGCAGTTAGGGTGGGACTGACCCGATATTCCAGGTGCCGTCTGCTTCCCCTTTCTTTGACTAGGAAAGGGAACTCCCTGACCCCTTGCGCTTCCCGAGTGAGTCAATGCCTCGCCCTGCTTCGGCTCGCGCACAGTGCGCTTCACCGACTGTCCTGCACCCACTGTTAGGCACTCCCTAGTGAGATGAAACCAGTACCTCAAGCAGAAATGCAGAAATCACCCGTCTTCTGTGTTGCTGGGGCTGGGAGCTGGAGACCGGAGCTGTTCCTATTCGGCCATCTTGGCTCCACCCCCCGAAATTCTTCCAAGCTTTATTTGAAACTAGCAGTATCTACTAAACACCAATTCCCTTATGAATGGGTAGCAATGCAAAAGTAGTGCCACTAGTAATTACACATACACACACTCTCTTCTAGTCCATGTGGGAGATATAAATAATTACGAAATGCAATCTTTGATTTAAAGATGTTTACAATATAGTTTGTGAAAATGTTATTTAGCATTAGATTACTTTATGAATGGCAGAAAACTAAGAAAAAGTAGTGGCTTAAAAAAGTATATCTATTTCCTAGTGTTGCTGCACAAAATGATCACAAACTTGGTGACTTTAAATAACAGAAATGTGTTCTCTCACGGTCCTGGAGGTCAGAAATTTAAATGCAAGGTGTTGGCAGGCCCAGCTCCCTTTAGAGACTCTGAGGGAGAGGTCTTCCTTACCTCTTGCAACTTCTGGTGGCTTCCGGCATTCCACGTGGCTGTATTACTCAAATCTCTGCTCCCTGTGTACCTTTCCATCTCCTCCGTGTGTTTGCATCCTTTCCTCTATTTTCTGCGTGACTCTCCTTGTGAGACTCCTATAAAAACACTTGTTATTGGATATAGGGCTCACCTGGAAAATTCCGGATGATCTCATCTTGAGATCCTTAACTTAATTATATTGGCAAAGGTTTCCCACCCACTCCCACCCCAGTAAGGTTATATCCACAGATCCCAGGAATTAAGATGTGGAAACATATTTTTGAGGCCACAGTTCAACCCACTACAACAATGTGGAGTTTATTTCTCTCTAATAAAACCTAGGCAAACAGTCAAATGCTGATATAATTCTCCATATTGTGTCAGCAGCCCAGATTCCTACTGTCTGGTTTTCCTGCTAAAAGCAGCTTTCTTTCTGAAGACCATGTAATCTATGTAATCCATGATGGTTTCTCCAGCCACCACATCTGATTTTGAGACAGTAGAAAGAGAAATAGAGTAGAAGAAAACCAAGAATAAAAACTGAAGCCAAAAATGGTATGGCTTTTTTTGGACTTGTATATATACATTTATATTTATATCTCTCTGTAAGAATAGTCAAGTGGCCACCCTGAGCTACAAGAGAAGTTGGGAAAGGCTCTTATTCTAGGAACTCATGTGCTCAGTTAAAATTCGAGGTTTTTATCAAATGTTGGAGGCTAATTGGCAGTCTCTTGTACAGAGAATCTGGCAGTGATGATCGGCTAGCTAACCTGGCCCTTTCCTAGTCTTTTGGTCCTTTGATCTAAGAGCTCATCTCACAATCCTAGTTACCCTTGCTACCTAGAGTGGTCACAGGTCCAGTTTGGCCAATGAAACTTGGGTAGAAATTGCTCAGGTCTTCTGGGGAAGATTAGCATTCCTAATGAAACAGTAGACTCGGCTTGTGCTTGACATTGGTGTAGCCATCTTGTTATCATGAAAGACTTTTCCAAATGAAATGCAGAGCTGCCTATGTTGTCCTAGACTCTTTATTAGGTATGAAACATAAACTCCATATTTTAGGCCTTGGTAAGTTTAACTAGCTTTTCTGTTACTTGCAGCAAACACATTCTTAAACAATATCAGGCCATGAGATACATGCACATATTAAAGGATATTAAAGCAACATATCATAGGGTACTGTGACAGAGCCCAGAAGAGGGGAACTCTCTATGGCTCACATGTTTCAGAAGGAGCTGATTCCTAATCATCAGGATTGATGAATTTGGCAATGTGTGAAAAGTGGACTTCCGGATGACATTAAGACTTAATTGGCTTTTCATGGCCATAACTTCCAACAACTTGGATTGTTCTAGTCACTTGTTACCTGCAACCACTTAGATTGCCACATTAAGGGAAAATAAAAATCATTCTAAGAAAAATCGTATGTTGTACCACTCACCTCCGGTTTAATAGTGCTGATGAAAATTACCTTGGAAAGGACTAGAAAAAAACTAAGACCTGGGGGGAGGCAGAGGGGGAAGAAAAATATATCTGGAATGCAAGAGGAAAGAGGAGAGGATCAAAGTTTTGAGGGAAATAGCAAAGAGTTTGGAAAGGCTGCTCTTGTTTAAAAAGGTGTTCTTCACCCATGCTGGTCCCACTTTCTTGCCGCTTCAAGAGAGTTCAATACAGATTTATAACAGTATTGAAGGCTCCTGGAGTAACATCTGGATTTCTTTTGAATTAAATACAATGTAGACAGCAAAACTTAAAGCTTAGATTTATTTAAGCAAGGCATATGGGGAAATATTTGCACTTCTAAGGTTGAAAAAACAGCAAAACTCAGCAAACTCTACATAATATAAATTCAATTATGATCACACAGATCATCTTGAACTACATACTTTTACTCAAAGCAGAAACACTTGAGAAGCTGGGCACTGAGCTAACCATAGAATCATTCACCCCTTTAAAAACACACACACACACACACACACAAATGCATAAGACACAGAAAACAAATATGGCCTGATATATGGGTTGTTTGCACATTCGTTTCAATAGAATTCTACTTTTATTGCTTTTTAAAAATGATGTGCACAGCATGAAAATAACCATCATGAGCATGTCTCCATAAATTATTTTTCCCAGTGCTGAAGGAGCACAGGAGATTTCCCTGAGGAGCAGTCAGTTGGAGTTTACTTGCTACACTCTGCCATCTGGTGGCAAATGCTAAAAATTGCAGACACAAGGTCCCTGGGTTCCAGAGAGACTCTCAGGCCACATACCTAGAGGTGCCAACCCGATGGAAAAGAAATAAATACAATGACTATCTTTAAAAACATGGGTTAAAGCCAAAGATCAAGTTATTTGTTAGTTATTCTCATTGGTATTCCTAATATATATAATATCTTTCCAGTAAAAATTACTTTTATGAACAAATTGATTCTTAATAGCAATAATTTTCAGTTTGCACAATACTGCAGTTTACAAATCCCCGTTCATATTCATTAATAGACAAGATGAGCAGGAATATTGCACCTTTCTCACAAATAGAAACTGAGGTTCAGGTGGGTTAAAGAAATTGTTCAAGTTTGCAAAGCTTATATTAAAAAAAAGCCACTACTGAAGCACAAATAAAGACTTCCTCTGTTTCCAGTCTACGTGTTTCCTTCATAATGATCCTGTCTCTCCCTGCTTAGCATGGGATGAAGCAGTTTTAGTTGAAGCTAGGTTGAAGCTTTAGGTGTAGCTGGAAATAGTTTTTTAAGTTAGGTGCTATTTTGGTAAAGTAGTAGTTGCAAGCTTCCCAAAAGATTCTGAAAGAAGATTCAGCAAACCTTGGTGACAAGAGTTGTGCATTCCTAAAGTTTAATATACAACTTCTTTTGCTTGTTTGTTTTTCCTCCAGGCCTTGTATTTACATATATGCAATACCATCTCTTTGTCTTTGTGTTTTATTCTCCTGCTCTGTCTTGCAATTTATTCTTTGTAAGCCTGCTTTTCATCAGAAGAACCACCTACTTTTCAGTAGCTTTTTTTTTTATTTTCAGGTGGCCTCTCACTCCCTCCTGGTAGATGTATTCCTTTCAGAGTTAATCAAAGGGTGATATTTAAGTTGTCATTTCTGCTTGGGCATCTAGATGGCTTATGCCATTCATATCAATGAGACCTTTTCAACCCTAGTATCTGTTTCAGTGATCTATAGAGTGCAGCCTTGAAACTTAATTATGGTGATGTTTCAGAGGCTGATGGACAGATTTAAGCATCCTGCTTTCACATCATTAGACGGTCCCAAGTTCCAGTGCTCTAAAAGATTGAAGACGAGTCTACTGCATGTCTTACCTTCATTATGATCTGTAGGAAAAAGCCTACATTTCTTAGACTCTGTTAGAAGGTTTCTTATATTTTGGCTGTGATATTTCACTTTGTTTAAGACAATTGAAATGTAAAGCCTTTGTGAAAAATGCCTATGTAAGCCAATGAATATCATCACAATGTTAGCAGTAAGTATTTTCATCATTGCTATATAGTTTCATACATTCTTAAACTTGGGCAATGAGTCTTGAAGCCACTCCAGGACCAAAAAGGGGGCTTATTAACATCATATTCATCTAAAATAATCTTCTGGGAAAACACAATAAACAAGTATTTTATGACGTGTCATCATTATTGGTTCATCAAAACTAAATATATGCAGATTTCAAAATTTATCTCCAATTGCATAACATTGTCTTCCCTATAGTTACCAGACCACTGAAAATTCCAAATTTTTATTTTGCTTTGTTTGATTTATCAGCAGCAGCAATAAAGATTTTGGAATAGAACTTGGGTAGCAATTTGGGGATGATGTATTAGCCCTTCCTCAGCTATGGTTGCTCTAGAGAGCTGATTAACATAAATGTCAGCTTATTTGTAAACTAGGAATATGTAACAGAAAAAAACTGATAGTGCCATTTCCAGGGCCTCCTTTCAAGCCTAAATCAACTGTAGTTGGGTAAGGGCCACAGTCGATAAATAGTCGAAGTAATATTGCCTAAAGTGACAAAAAAAACAGTGGCATCAATCTCCTTTCAAGGCCGAGAATCTGCTTATTCAGTTTCAAGAGCTCAGCATATAAATATAGTTTACAAGGAATTTTAAAATGATCACAAAATCCTGTGTATATTTGACTGTTAAAAGGAAGCCTGTGGTGTTGCTCAAGTCCAATAATCACTCTTTAATATTCCTGGGGAGGCAGCAGCATGATGAAAAGGATAAGGAAGGTATAAATCAAGTGAAGGAATTCGGAGCGAAAGACCTTCATTTTTTAAAGGCAGAGATTAAAATCACCAAGCTAATAAGATCTGCTCAGGGACCTAGAAATGTCAGCCAAAAATGTAGAAAATGTATACTCCAAGAGTGAGCTTTACTCGACTTGGCTTATATATAATACTTTTCTGCTGAAAACAGACGATTAAACTTGCTGTTTAACTTAAAGGTAGTGTTTACTTGGAATGTTATATACAGGGTGTCCTATTCATATATTAATATTCATATCTAATAGAAAAATAAATAACATTACAAAAAGATTTTGCATTCATTTCCTAGCTCTTTCCTTACATCTGGCATTCATCACTTTGCTCCTGATAATACTGGTTTGCAAACACCCTTCCCTGATCCAAGGTCCTCAGCGGTCCTCTTTGTGTGTGGGGGAGCCCCTCTTCTTGTTTTAACTATTTAAAATATTGATATTATCAACTGATTTGGCAGTCATTCCTAATAGATTGTAGGTGTCTTAAGGAACAAAATAATATCTTAGTAACTTTTATATCTCTCCATGGCCTATAAAAGTTCTTGAGAAATGGCAAGTGCTCAATATAAAATTGGTGATTTTTATGTAATTCTCTTACTATGTCTCAACATAAACACATCTCCAACACAGCTGATCAACTTACTGATCCCCAGACACAGAACATCCTCACCTCTTTACTTTTTACATTTTTTCCTTTCTTGGTAGATACAGTCTATGAAACATTGCTTCCCAGAAAACATGGATTTTTCCCTTCCAGCAGTATTTAGTATTTCCTCCAGTTTTCCTAGCTAGCTCTTACTACTACATACTGTCTTGAGTCGTTACTTATCTTTTAAATTCACAACCAAAATCCCTAAACAAGGTTAAGAAAAAACTCATATTTTTGATCTCGTTATATTGCAGTTACCCAGAGCACCACCACACTCGGGTGCTCGGTAAATCTGTGTTTAAAGAAGGCAGGTTCAATGATAGTCTAATGGTAAGATAGCATCATAAAAATAAAGCCCAGCACCTGACAACACAACTAGAAACTATGAACAGTATTTTGATAAATCATGTAAAGCTCAGGCTGAAAACATGTAATGCACAATGATTTGATGAAATTCACTTTTAAAGGTGACTGGGATCATTACAGTGGAAACGTTACATAGAAAATTCTACTCATTAGTCACAGTGTAGGAAAAGAAAATGCTGCTTTCTCTACGAAGATTGTCCTCATCCATTCCCTTCCCTTCCCCAGCCAAACTAGAAGTAGCCTTCTAAGATAAATAACCAAAACTTAGAATTTGTTTCTCAAGCACTTGTTTTTTCCTCAACCATGCTTTGGATACTTCCATTTTCAGCTTGGAATGTACTTAACATAATGTGATCTGCCCCCTTCTAAGCCATAAAGTATTTAAGGAGTCAAGTTTAATTTATTTTTTAAATCCTCCCAACACTTAGAGCAGAGCTTACAAACAGAAGGGACTCAATGCATGCATGCATACATGAATGAATAAGGGTCTATGTCAGGCCAGGTGGAGTGGCTCATGCCTGTAATCCCAGCACTTTGGGAGGCCGAAGTGGGCGGATCACTTGAGATCGAGAGTTCAAGACCAGCCTGGTCAACATTGTGAAACCCTGTCTCTACTAAAAATACAAAAATTAGCTGGGCATGGTGGTGCACACCTGTAATCCTAGGTACTGGGGATGCTGAGGCAGGAAAATCTTTTGAATCCAGGAGGTGGAGGTTGCAGTGGGCCAAGATCACGCCACTGCACTCCAGCCTGGGCGACAAGACAAGACTCTATCTGGAAAAAAAAAAAAAAAAAAACGAGCCTATGTCATTAATAAGGGGCATTCAAGTTAAAATGTCTGTCTGGAGACTAACAACTGATCTTAATCCTAAGCAGCATGTTTTAAAATTAGACTGTCTGTGGCTAAAATACCTCTTAATTGGATATTACATTTAATATTGCTAGTGTTGACTTTGTGTGCATGTGTGAAAAACAATTATTACTCAATGGCACATCTTAGAATAAATGGCATCTTTGATTTGAGGAATGAGTATATAGGTCCAAACCCTGAACTTAAGGATCAGATATTGGATTTCTATGTGCCCCCGAGAGAGTGCATGGTTGAGGGTAAGGAGACAAACTTTCCATCTTTTCAGAGAGGTACAGAGTCTTTGTTTCTATGTCATTCCTGGAATGAAACTAGTAAGTCTTATCTATGACTGAAATACATCATAGCTAATATTGACTTCTGAAGAACTACAAGGAATTGTTTTAAAGGGAGCCAGCCACCTGTTCACTGTTTTTCCTGCATTCCTTTGTTCTTAAATGTGAATCTGCTAACCTCGCATGTCCCTATGATCACTGGGATTCATAGTCATCTTTAAATATAGCTGCCTTTCCCTTCTGTCCTCATTCACATTTTGCCCAAACCTTCTCATTCATGATAAACTCTAGTTACACTAGAGATGTAAAATCTTGGGTCTATGGCCAAATAGCAGCTGGCCAGTTTTCAAGTGAAATTCTTGGTAACAAACAGGTCCAGAAAGAACAAAAAACATGCATCACTAGTGCACCTAGAATTCTACCTAGAAACACATTCTTCAGCACTAAACATGCTGACAGCACAGTATGAACATGACCTCAATCACAAAGGACAGCAGGCTAAGCTACCCACATTGCAGGACAGGAAATAATCAAGAA
This sequence comes from Nomascus leucogenys, assembly GCF_006542625.1. Classification (NCBI taxonomy): domain Eukaryota; kingdom Metazoa; phylum Chordata; class Mammalia; order Primates; family Hylobatidae; genus Nomascus; species Nomascus leucogenys. Next base: position 69,907,987 of record NC_044387.1, read on the forward strand.
TAAGAACTGTCTCTGATCCCCTGCCACCTAGTTTGAGATTATCCATAGAAACTATAAAAGTGAAGAGAGGAGAGAAATCACATACTGCATTAGTTTTGGATAATGGCCGGACAACTCCTTAAGTATATATATATATACTTCCCTTTCCCAATAAGACCACCTATTTTCTGTTTTTCTTAACACATGACTAAGCTAACTATATATATATTTGTGTGTGTGTATACATATGTACATATATATTCATTCAATCTCTGGTAAGACAAAAAGATTATTATTTCTCAGGAATAACATGGAAATTTCTATTGTTTATGTTCCCGTTTTCATAGCCCAGCAGTCTAACTGCTACATGTGCAGATATATGCATCTGGATAGGGATGAGTAGGCAAATGATAAAATATGCATTAAATCAAATTGTATTCTGATGATTGATTATTGCTTTGAGACACTGTCATTTTCCTTGTGATTTTAAAGAGTTAATATTTTTCTAGCTTGATTTTATTTTACATCCCCCAAATCAGATTGCTCCCAGAAAAATACCACTTAAATGGGAAAAATAAAAGGAAGCAAGAAAGAGATTGACAAAAAAGCAGGCTTGAATACATAATGAATGCTTTGCCACTCATTGATAGACAACGCTTAAAACAAAGCATTGTTGTGTGAAATGTTCTAGAGAAAAGAACTGAAGAGTTTATCAAATGAGTTATTGGAAAAGATTTTTTTCTAAATCTGCCAGAAATGTACCAGGCCATTATCACATCTTATAAATTATTTATTATTCTTAGATATGTCATAAAGTCCAACACAGATAAAGAAAAAATGCTGACAAGACAGAAACATCATTGTGAATATAGAGGTCGCTTCCTGAAGCCTTGCAGGAAAGTTCCAAGAATCTTTGCACCTTGCCCACCACATTTTTCACTACTCATGTATTTTGCTTCTTTGTATTTGAAAATATCAGCACTTCCCTTTCCCAATAAGACCACCCATTTTCCATTTTTCTTAACACATGACCAAGCTAACAGAACGTAAACCCTGTGTGTGTATAAGAGAGAGAATTAATCATGAAAAATTAAGTAAAATATAATGCAGAAGAGAAACCAATTTTTGAAACATCTATTAATATGATTGCCTAGTTTAGACGCATCTCTGCCAGATTTTGCTATTGCCCGTGACTGCCTTAGCTATTCTGGAGCCGTACTTAATAAAACAGTGAAATCTCCCTAATCTTTGATTCTTATGAAGCAGGCTAATGAAATACCATAGAAATAGTTTCATTTTACACTGGGAAGACATTAAATATCTAACTGTAAAATATTTTCTTTCTTATTCACTTTTAAGAGGCTTATGAGAATGAGTATGGTTTTAAGTAAAAGCAGAAATTTCAAAGTTTCCTAGTCACATGAAGACACACTATCTTTTATATCTTGCTTTATTCTTTGCTCATTACTTACTTTAGAGTCTGAAAGTACATTTTTCTCCCTCATGGCCTTTCCAGTGAATGAATAGAACTAGGTCCAAAATTTTCACGGGACAGACACACTGCTTTGTACATCTTAGAATGCCCCACAGCACTTCAAAAAATGCTTTACAGGCCTCAAGAATTCCATAAATACTCCTTGATTTTAGTGAGTTGTGTGTGGAGTCAGGTGCAGAGATTCTTTCATCTTCTATTACTGGTGCTTAGAAAACTCCAGTGCACTGAGTACCATACCACTTTATCAGCCCTCCTTCTCCAGGACTGGTTTATGACAGGTCATTGCTCTATTATTTTGTACCTAAGAAATAATATCATGTATTTTAGCTATCTGCCATTTAAATCCTGTTCATAAACACATAACAAAACTAAGAAGACAAGCTGCCTACTGCCAACCCTCAGTCAGGTGGCTCAAAATTGTCCTGTTTTCATCTTCTTTATCTTATATCTAACTAAATACACTTTGGATATGTATTTTCTTCTTTGGATACTTAAGTTACACATTTTCTTCTTTGGATACATATGAGAAACGTTCTCATGTACTATGTAAAGTGTTTCCCTGGCCATATTCAGATGAGGTAAACTAAACTATAGATGGTCTAAAATACTAACTACATAGAAAATTTGAGGCATTGTAGTGGGAAATGTAGTGGGGCTTGAGATACAGTGAGGAAGGCTGTAGAACTGCATTTGTTGTGAAAGATGTAGCAAATGGGGAATTACTTCAATTTTATACATTTCATTTCACCACATTCAGGATCTTAGAATGACGTTAACACAAGTATTTCTGTGAGGCAGCAGAGAGAGTATTGGGCTGGTGGTGACGAAGCCTTCCTATTCACAGGCCGGGAGACTCAGTAAGTATTTCCCCTCCCAACTGCAGCTTCTCCTATTATAAAGTGAGGACATTGGACAGAGTGTTTTAATGTTTTATCAGCTCTTGTGTCTTACGAAGTCCATCTTTGATTCTTCCTGTCTTCCAGTCACCCATTACTGATCATCCCACAAGGACTCCTGAGTTTTCCTTCATAATGTCTCCCCCACTTTTAAGGCCACTGTCTTGGTTCAGACTCTTCTCCACACAAAGGCTTCCTAAGTGTTTTCACAACTTTTGTCTTTATGGCTAACTCATCCTGTACATTTAGCCTCCACAAACCATGATTTGATTGCATCCTCTATAGCTCCCACATCTTCAAAGATGATTATTAGAGAAGGGAATTCATCTTCCTCAGCCCAGTCCCTCCTTAGCCAGAGTTGCATCAGTCTTTTCGCTCTTTGTTGAGAAATTAACTTATAGCTGGCTTTCCATCCCTTCTGTCTAAACAGTGGACACACATCTTTCTCTTTTTTGTAATTCCAAACATAACCCTTGTTGGTGCAATTTTAGGACCACTTCCTTTCCCAGTTTGCTCTACTGCACAGTGGCCTCCTTCCCTTTTAAATCCCTAATGGTGCTAACTCCCTTTTCGGCTTACATGTTCCTTGCCGTATATTACCTTGTAATTATCTGGCGATATTATCTGCCAGTTATAATGTATGTGATCTTGGGAAAATGACACAGTCTCTCAAATCCTCAGATGCTCTGTCTGTTAAATATGTACCCACAGATGGTTTTGAATTCCCTCACATAATGCATATACAAAGCACTTAGCACAATGATCAGTTCCAAATGATGACCACTATTACCTGAAAACAGGTATATTGTCCTTTTTCATTATAAGTTGACTCTTAAATTATAACAGGGCATTAAGTCAAGGAAAAGTAAAGTAACGTAGATTTCTGAGTAGAATGTCTTGCATATACAAACATATAAGTGTTCCTCAAATAACCATGGACATAACCAAGAGTACGTGAGAACGGGGAGTGAGAAATCCATAAGAGAAAAATGTCTGAGGAAGATATCCTCCTCACGGTGGAATTTTCAAGGATTTTCCAAGAGCAATAATGACAGTGAAACCATGCTGAGAAGAGACACTCAGGGGCAAGTTGCCATTCATTTCTATGTGAGACAGGGGTGGCCTCATGGGATCCAGGAAGAAGAACTCAAGATATTATAAAGACCATCTCATTTGGAGAGCAGAAGATTGGAGGTGAAGGTGAGCTTTAGAGCAGAAGGTGTTTCCTTTGGCAGTTGTGGACTGAAGATATGAAGGCTATGCCCAGGGTGTTTAGAAACAGCAGACAACTTACGGGGGCTTTTCCTCCAAGAAACAGGTCTGTTCTTGAAAAGACAGTGAGTGTGTGATGACACTCCTCTCTCAGGCCCCACTGGCGCCATTATCACTAGGAAAAGACAGTTTTCCTCTTTTGGAGATCGCCTATTATTTACACAAGGAATAATTCCTAGTGCCATTGACCAGTAGGAAAAGACAGTTTTCCTCTTTTGGAGATTGCCTATTATTTACACAAAGAAAAGTAAATGGCCATGGAGCTGGGACTTAAACTCGGCCCTGTTGGGCTCCAAAATGCTAAAATATAGATTTAAAGAATAGGAAAGTAATAATATAACTGGCTGAGGGTAGACATTGAATCCATTTTTAAAGGTTTAAAAATTGTTATATATATGGTTGTAAAGATGACAATGTTAATTTTTGGAAAATAAGCTATGTGACATTGTGAGAATTTTAAAAACCAGAATTATAATCTTAGATTACATGAAAATGAAACCAAGATTTGAGTGAGAAAGTAAAGTATGGTAATGTTTTCATTTTGCATCCTAAGGGTTATCACAAAAATGATTTTGTTCTTGATATTGATGAAGCACTTAAAAATTAAATACGCTTCTAAATAAACTGTGGGTTATTAAATATACCAAACTGAATTTATCAAATATATAGAGAATGATAATGACAATACTATAAATTAAAATCTATGGAATCTGGTCAAAGTTGCAATTAAAAGCAAATGTACACCATGAAATACTATGACTAAAATGAGGAATGAAGATTTGCAACAAATAAATTAACAAATAGTTCAAAAGAAAAAAAGATGTAGGGGTTAAGATATATGCAGAAGTGAATGAATATAGGCAAAATATGGCAGAAATCTATAAACAAAAGAAACTCCTTTCATTGTGTCATTCAAAGCCATTTCTATAGATGTTAATAAAATATGGGATTATGTTTGAGATCATTTGATTTAAAATATTGAATATGTGGACCCCTTGAAATTAATTTTAGAGGTTCTATGGAACAATGCAAATAAAAACATTTTCACATTTCAATACAGTTAAAATTGAGGATGAGTTCTTACCTGATCCTGAGGACAACTGAGATAGTCTGCTGTCAAATAAAGGCCACGAACTTCACTTTGGGAGCGCATCAGGATGACTAAAAGAAAAGTTCATAATTGTACAAAGCAACTGGAGCTGAGGCGTAATGAGTGATGTATAGACTTCAAGACAGGAGAAATATGCCATTCATGTTAAGATATAATAGACAGATAAAGAAATAGGCCATTTCAATATAAGTATAAAATAAAAAATCATAAAGACAGGATCAAGAACTATAAGGAGTCTGAGATTTTTATCCTACCTTCAAACTAGCAAGTTAGCCTACCAGAGTTCCATGGATGACGGCAGAAGACGCAAGACCCAAAGGACTTGCATCCTTCCATGTTTGCATCAGTTCCCATTGCACCCCAAGTCCCACTGGGGAGATGTAGAGTGGGCCAGATGGATGCTGTGCACACAGTGGATTTACTTCACAGCTGAAGAACCCTGAGCCAAACCCAAATCTTTTATAATGGGCTGCCAAGAAACCTGCCTGACTTTTGTTCCAAAGGGAGATATTCTTTATTTTGCTACACAATAAACAAACCTCACCTCTGTTTCACAGGGAGACATCATCTCTATTTTTCAAAGCTGTTTGCTGTATAAACATTCTTGAAAAGATGGTCCTGAACAAAGGTTCCCTGTACCTATGCTAACAATATGTACGGAAATGAGAAAGACCTATAGAGAATTGGCTTTGAACACAGACAGATACTCTAAATTACATATACTGATTGGTAATTGCTCGGCAACTTATCTGTACAACTCAGTGTGACATGTTTCAGGATAAACAGAAGCCAAGATTTATTTAAGAAATAGTTCATGATTCTTTAAGCAACTCTGCCAGTGGTATATAAATCCAAGGGTTAATTATTTGAATTTTTTTAAAGGAATAAAATAATCTAAGCTAAACACTAGCTGGATGGCCTGAATGAAAAGTGAAAAATACAGGAAATTGGAAAGCATGGAAGATATGCAAGGAGATCTTCATAACATTTGTGGAAAATTGAATTAAAAGATAAAAATTAAAAACATAAACTTTATTTTTCAACACAAACTCCATCAAGATCAAGATATTTTTATAGGCAATGATACCACCCATTTAGTCTGTCTCTAAATAACTGATGTCCTAGGAATTTAGTCATATCAATGTATTCTATTTTACATTACTAACTGAAGAAAAAATGGGTGCCCTTTAAAGATGTTTTTAAGATTAGGAAACAAAAAGAGGTCAGAACAAGTCAAATCAGGAATATAATGTGAATGCCTAATGATTTCCCATCAAAACTCTTGCAAAATTGTCCTCATTTAATGAGAGGAATGAGCAGGAGTATTGTCATAGTGCAGAAAGACACTGGTGAAACTTCCCTGGGCATTTTCTGCTAAAGGTTTGGCAAACTTTCTCAAAACACTCTCATAATAAGCAAATGTTATCATTCTTTGGCCCTCCAGAAAGTCAACAAGCAAAATGCCCTGAGCAACCCAAAAAACTGTTGCCGTGAGCTTTGCTCATGACCAGTTCACTTTTGCTATGACTGGACCATTTACACCTCTTGGTAGCCATGGCTTTGATTGTGCTTTTTTTTCAGGATTGTACCAGTAAAGCCATGTTTCATCTTCTGTTACTGTTTTTCAAGGAAATGCTTCAGGTTCCTGATATCGTTTGTTTAAAATTTCCATGGAAATCTCTACTTTTGTCTGCAGCTGCTCTGGGTGCAATGGTTTTGGCATTCATCTAGTGAAAAATTTGCTCAACTTTAATTGTTCAGTCAGAATTGTGTAAACTGAACCAATTAATATGTTTATGGTGTTGGCTATTGTTTCTGTTGTTCAATGTCGGTCCTTTTCAAATAGGGCACAAATAAGATTAATGTTTTCCTCACAAATTGACGTGAAAGGTGTGCTGTTAAACGACAGATAACCACAGATAAAAAGATCACAAAAAGATTATGAAAAATTCCACATATAATTAAATGATAATGTTGATACAATGTATAATTTTCTAAGAAGACATAATTAACTTTTTGGCATTTAACTTTAATCCATCTGGAATAAACTTTATTATTTAATAAGATGAAGTATTTAATTTCTTAAAAGCATGAGTATAGCAAATATCCCAACATCATTGATTATATAATTTATCTTTAATCTACTTATTTGAAGAGTAAGCCATAAAAGAAAATAGCAAACAATAGAGATAGTAAAACATAAATGGTCAATAGATCTGAATTGTAGTTTTCTTACCGTCTATCCTACCATATGAGATGATGTATGGTAGCACTTAAGAGTTCAGAACCAGGTGCCTAACTTCCTAGATAAGAAATTTGGCCTGCCCCTAAGTAGTTGAATGACTTAGGGCATATTCTTTACCTCTTAACCTTTCTGTACCTCCGGTTTCATCCAATGTAAAATAATAATAATTGTATGTACTCTTAAAGAATGAAAACAGTGCCTGACGCAAAATGCTCAAAGTAGTAACTATTATTATTTTTTACTATATTTATAGAGCACAGCAAAACACAGCAAATAAATCTAGATGGCAAAAGAAAAAAAATGTTTGTAACATATCTGAGAGGCAGAGTATATAGCTTTAATTTGTGAAGAACGTACAAATCTTTAAGAGAAAATCAAAGACACTGACAGAAAAATTGCTAAGCAACATAAGCAGCTAATAAGCACACATGAAAATATAGTGGAAAAGAAAGCATTTAAATATTTCATATCACTGACACTAAAAATGAAAATGGAAACAACCATATTTTTATCCTATCAGATTGCAAAGATCAAAATATGTAAAAAATATAAGCACTCTAATATACTACTAGAAGAATAATATATATACTTCCATGTCTATCAACTTCCTGGAGGAAATGTGTCAATATAGATCAAATCCTTAAACCTTTTAAGAAGAAACCCTATGACTTTAAATGTATTGCAATGATAAAATCTAATGTCTATAATGTTGTTTCCACATCATCATAGTGTTATTTATAACAGCAAAACATTAACAATGACCTAAGTGCCCAATAGTAGAGCAACAATTATGAACATTGTGGTACCTCCACAGAATACTTTGTGCAAGGTTGGAACTGAGATGCGGCAAGAGAGATGCTCAGGTCACGAAATGTAAGGACTCACTCTCATCATTGTCCAAGTGCTAATACTGCAGAGGGTGAGTGCAGCCTAAAATGTTGCTACCAAGATACTTATTTTGCCTCACCCTTGCCCAGATCCTAAATATGGGGCTATTTAAAACAACATTATAAAATATTATCTAATGATTGAAGCTCATATTTTTACATATTTCTAATGCAAAGATCCAGGCTAGGTGTATATACAGAAATATATTATTTGCCACAATCTAACTTTTCTCCTATTTGTTATTTCACATTTAATTTCTTGCTATAACGTTTTACTCTGCTGAATAGTGTTATGATGACCCACTTTGTATATAATTCTTTCTGTATATTGTAGGTTATTTTATTTTTGTTTGTTTCTTAGAATTGGAATTATTGGTCAAAGACTATGAACATTTTTCAGAACTTAGATAAAAGTTGATGATAGCTTTTCAGAGAGACTCTCAATTTTTACACCCTCAAGTGGGCAATTTAATTCTTGAAGGCCTCCAGACCATGTGTCACCTCTTCTATGGAAGCTCAAATGCATAATAAATTGGGGTTATTTCCTCAAATCATCAATTCTGTTGAACCTTCCAATGGGGCAAGAACTTGGCTATGTACATTTTTGTTTTCCATGATGCTCTTCACATGTTCAGAACATGTTAGAAGCTTCCTAGGAGCTAGTTGATAAATAATACCTCAAGTATAATTTTCTGTCATAGTTTTATAGACTGTTTAAACCTATGAGTTTTGTTTTTTTTTTAATCTTCTGGTAGCAGCAATATGAATGGAGGCTGGCCAGAAGTCAAGGGAAGACAAAGGATCCAGCTGGCTTCAGCAGCTCCTGTAATGCAGCACAAGTCACAGTGTGGAAAATGCAGAGAAATGGTGAATTACTGTAGAAAGACAGACTGCCAGGCTACCTTGATTGCCACTGCACTGGGATTACATACAAACTTTATTGCACAGGTCATATTGATAATTTACTAAATTGAAATTTGAGCAACAAAAAATTAAAAACCACTCAAAAAATAGAAAGAAAATAATTCTGACTCTTATTTTACACTGTCAAATATATTAGAAAAAGAGGCAGTGCTCTGAATTGTTTTCACAAGAACAGCCTCAATGTCCAAGTAGCCATGTTTTTACTCTCAGGCCACATCTAAATTGACCTCAAGATACTCTACTAATAGTTTTGTTTTCCTGCCAATATAATGGAGATTTCCATCCAATTGATTAGGTCAGTAATATAAGTCTGCTATTTTCGGCAGGTATGAACACAGAGTCAATAGTGTCACAGCCAAGATTTTCTTACTCATGAGGACATGGGCTGTGAAATCACATTAAGTACCTTTGGGCTTCTTGTGGGTGGTGATTTGGGAGCAGATGGCAATGAACTTGGCAGCTAGAATTTGCTGTGTGAGGGGCAAACTGACACACAGAACAAATATTATTATATCGTCTGTCCTCTCAAACCCTAGATTAAAAAAATGTATAATATTTGGCATTTAGGCCAGGTGCAGTGACTCACACCTGTAATCCCAGCACTTTGGGAAGCTGAGGTGGGTGGATCTCTTGAACTTAGGAGTCAGAGACCAGCTTAGGCAACATTGTGAAACCCTGTCGCTACTAAAAATACAAAAATTAGCTGGGCATGGTGGTGCATGCCTGTAATCCTATCTACTCAGGAGGCTGAGGCCCAAGAATTGCTTGAACCTGGGAGGCGGAGGCTGCAGTGAGCTGAGAGGGCACCACTGCCCTCCAACCTGGGCAACAGAGTGAGACTCTTTGTCTGTTTCTTCCTCCACCTCTTTGTGTCTCAATCTCATATCTATGTATTTATAAGGAAACTCTCTGTTAATCCAAAGGGGTCTACCTGTGTTTTTAAAACATCAGGAAGTCAACAATAGTATTCCCTAATAAACATGGAGTCGTAGGCCCATTTGCAGTGTGACTTCGGTTTTATTGATGGACACTGTAAAATTGAAAAAAAAAAATCCAATGTCTATTTTAGTGATTGACCCAGAGACAGTTACTATGATCTTCCTGTCAGGTAACATGAGATAATATTTATAGTTATCTGTTTTGAAATTTAAACTACCAGCTACTGTAGAATGTTCATATCTCCTTTAGTAGAAAACCATTTCGGACAACACAAACAAAATGAAGCGATCTTACATGTTTTCTCTTTTTGTCCCACAACATTTAGATGGGTCAGACTTTCTTGGCAGTGCTGTCTCCAGCCATGGTGGCTCCAATCTGGCTACATAAGAATAGCACTCATCAGAATCGTGCACCACCAGCTGTGCTGTGTTTCCACGTCTGGTCTCCAGGGTTCCGTTCTGATTGTGGTTGACCCTACTGGTTGTAGTGCAAGTGCTCTCCGCATGAATTATGAATGGTTTGCCTTATCCATTTATCATCTAGATTCTGCAGGCCACCTATGCCTGTCAGAAGTAGGCAGGTTACTACTTGTAAAAGGCTGTAAAAAATAACTTAGTACATCCAAGAAAAGATGACATTCTCTGCGTGTATTTTGTGTCGTCCAGCTCTGGGTTTTCCACTCGCCCTCATTCAAGTCCATGCAGCTTTTCTTTCTTTCTAGCCAGTGAGGAGATTTTGCAGTGGGAAATCTGATGAACATGAAATGTGCTGCATGGAAAAAGTCAGAAGTCTTGAGTCTGAGTTCTACTTGAGGATGTGAGCACATTTATGCAATCTGGACCTGCATATTCATCTAATGAATTCAGTTTAGAAATTTGGCTCCCATCACTACTTCCTAAAAGAGGTGGAGTGCCAAGAGGGTAGCAGCTGAGAGGGGAGGGACAGAAGGCTGGAGAGTGGGCGAGACTAATTGGTCTTTTCGTATGACACAGATTAGATTATGTCTGTCTAAAGCTAGGAGGGGGAAGGGGGATTTAATCACTGTTTCTACCAAAAAGATATAAGGCAGAACGTCCTCACAGAACCAGATGCAGGGAGAGAAGCACAAGCTTCTTGACAAGAAAGCAGGCAAAACTACATGTAAGGCCATTTAAAAAAGAAAGATACGACATTTCCCTTTCCTATTAGATAAGGGGAATTGGAAACTAGAGCAGCAAAGCATAATCTGATAAGAATTATGACAACTTTTGATAATTCAATAAAAGAACAGAACTTTCCTTTGCTAAATGAACCAATAGATTTTAAAAGAGCGAATGAGATTGTTGGGGCTGTAGGGAGTATTCTAATAACAATGAAAGATCGACTTCCCAAGAAATTAGGAGTAAACATTTTAATAAAAATAACTAATATTATTAACTGTGAATTATTCTCATCTTTCAATAGAGTAGGCAATCCTAGGATTTCTAAAATAAAATCACTATTATAGTTTAAGTTACAGTATGTACTATAATGCAAAACTGTATTTTTAAGGGAATACTCAGCACATCAAACTCATAGAACCTGGGCTTATCTTTCCATCATGTGCTTTTAATATTTAAGGGGCTCCTGCATGTTAGCTAAAATGAATCAAGTTTCTAAAAGAAGAAAATCAGTGTACTCATTCTCAACCCTTTCTCCTTAATCTTGTGGTTCTTCTGACCTATTCCTTCCCTTGGATTTTTCTTTCTGCCGTTTCTGAGATACTTAGCCCCTTTCTAGCAAGTTCCATTTATTTTAATAAGAAAACATGGGGAAGAAATAGCAAGTGTTGATTTGTGACTAAAAGGTTCCTTTAGATTACATGTAAGTTCTATAACATAAGCTTTTCCCTAGACTCTGGAAATTGAATGAAATAGATATTTCCCACTGGTCATTATCTTTGTTGTCTCTGGCCATGGACCATAGTTAAATAAACCTCCTTGGGTTTGTCTTACATACAACATTGAATATCCCAAACACCCCTCATTATTAAACCCAGCTGTGAGCTAACTAATAGTACCAAAATAGATTTTTCTCTCCTTTTAACTGTTGGGAAAACATATACCAGAGTCAGAGTTTCCTGTAAATAACCGAGCTTGTTCTGTAATTTTAGTAAATAATCTGTAGTTTTGTAATGGGAAATGTTTTTTAATTGGAGGACTTAGTTCGTCATATTGCATTGTGTCAAAGAACTTAAAGCTCTTCTCTAGTTGTAAAAGAAGATTTCTGAGGGCTTTCCTTACTCAATAAATCTTTCTAAACTTCTTTTTCTTTTTTCCACTTGCAGTTGCTAGATATTCCCTTTCTGTGAGATTGCAATCAGTGATATTCCTCGAAAGAAAAATATTGGTTTTTATATTGCACCTATCACACTTAAGTTCTCCCCAGATGTTTTTAGTAAGATGAATGCTAAGGTAGCATAATTACTGTGAAGGTAAAGGGCATCAACCATTGGATGATCAGAAAAGGCTCACCTGTGAGTTCACACTACACTGCTTTCTGAAAGAAAGGATATTGGCCAGGAACCTCTAGCAAGGAAGATTATTAGTTTTGCTTTCAGAAATATCAGAGGATAACTCTAGCTTCCATCCACACATACACATGATCAAACATTGATAAAGTGGGGTCTGGGAGAGTGCATGTCAGAGTGAGAGAGTGCAGACAAAGGATGGATCCCGAGGGTGACATGGAAGGGCATTTTGGGTGAATGTACAATCATGGTGATGTGAGATAAGCATAGGAACTAGATAATTTGGGAATACAAATGTGATTCTGTCCTTCCGGTATATTACAGAATAATTCTCAGCATGGCACAATAAGAAATAATCTTCTGTTTTTGTTGGTAAATAATTAGAACTAGTTTTTGCAGACACTGCTGTCAAATGCTGATTGATTTTAGAGGTGTCAGAGTTTTCTCAGGGGTCTAAGTTCAGGAGAAGTAAGCCATCCTTTCCTGATGGCCTTGTTGTCTAATAAATTATGGAGCAATATTTTAATCAGTTGCTTCGACAGTCCTAGCAACATGAGTGCAATATCAACCACATTGATCAGTCTGTGATCAGTCTATAAAACTCACCTGTAGTCACCTCAGCCATTAATCATGTGGGAAAGTTTGTTTAACTTTCCCTTCTACTTTGTACTAAAAAATGACATCTTTAGATTCCATTACAATAAAGAAAAGATGGATTATGCTTTTCTGTATTTCCAAATAAAGATTAATGCAGCTAATATTATTGACCACTTAAAATTGTGATAGTAACATACATACATATATATATATATATGTAGGTATATATATATATACATCTCCTCATTTAATTCTCATGACAATCTTATGAAGGTAATATCCTTATTATTTATAGTGAGAAAAGTTAACGTTCAAGCCTTTAAAAATTCCCAGGATTATGACAAGTAAGAGGCAAAACCAAATTTGAACCCTCATCATTTTGACTTCAAAGCCCATACAACTACCTAAACACCCTGCTATTTTAATTGAGTTCATGTTATTACATTATAATTGTCTATGTCTATGAGGCAGCAGAGGCAGGGGTTATAAGAAATGTTGGGATGAAATGAGTTATTGTTTGTTTTACTACAATTCACATGCCATTTTCCCATTTCTGGTTATTTGTTGATGATGAATTCTTACCCAGGTAATTAATCAGATAAGGTACCAATAGGCTTATAGAATTCTGCTTTGATACTTTGTTTGCTTTAACATTTGTGTTATTTTCAGAGAAAATTTTCAAAGTGCTCTGAGATCATCCTTCCCAGCTGTATTTTCTACTACTCAGTTCCTGTTTTTGTCTCTGAAGAGAGAGAATTGTAGTCCTGATCAAACTCATAAAAGTAGCTAGGAATATTTCTCAATGTAACAACCTCTATGGTTGAACTCAAGGCCTTCGAGTCATGATCTAGTGATGATATTGCATTGTATATTTTTTTCGACATTTAACTTGTCTAAACCTTACTCTTGAAAAAATGAGTTAAGGTAACTTACAGAAAAGATGCAACAAGAAACACAATAATATTGGGGGAACAGAGTCAGCAAATAAGAGATAAGGGGAAAGAAAGAATGCAGGTACACTGTATTTTAAAAGAAAGAATAGCAAAATTGACTCAATTGTACAGTTGAACTCTAGCTTTGCCCCTGAGCTTCTTCGACACCAGAACCAAAAGGACCCATGATGATGAATTATACTGCTTTCATCTCTGGAAAGCATGTGTTTCAGAGAACGCAAAAGAGTATGTGTCAGTCCTATTCTGAAATCTTCTTTATTTTCATATTGCTATTATGCCAAGTCCCCCATATTAATTTTTCTAATATTTTTGTAAGTGTAAGAGAATTGCATGCAGCTCCCGCTTTTATAATTCCATATATTCCCAGTGTTTCTATTAACAAAACGGTTGTTCTAAAATGAATATTCAGTGGGAAAATAAATAAATAAATTTAAAGCATCAAGCTACATATTTCTGATTTATTCTCTTGGATCATCAAGAGTAAAAACCACTAAATAAATGATTAAAGATTATGAAAAGAGAAATACAGTCATTTGTGAAATAGTAGAAATGAGCTAGTGAATAAAATTTGACAAATTCATAAGTAGAAGTAATCTATATTATTTTCATGTCTCAAAATCTGGCAGTGTTTAGCTCTGTCTCTGAACACATAGTGTTCAAATAGAACATGTAATGGTGCTGAGAATTTTGGGGGAAGTCATGGGATGAAAATATTGAAGCAACTTCATGCCAATTGTTTTGTTTTCTTTATATTCATGACCAAATTTTTGTTTCTTCTTGGAGTGACAGACCACAAAATAAAGCTTCACAGTTTCAAAAAAATCATTTATAGCCCTGAAAAGTTTCCCGATCTAGACCCAGATACTTTAGCTGGACACTATAAACAACATGAATTTAGAGAGAACATCTTTCAGCTGTTTCCTACAGCTTTTGTTTCGTCATATTTTTACTTGACTCTAACTTTTTTCCTATCCAGATGCTATTTGGCATTTTTGTAACCTTTGATCCATTAAATGAATTATAGTCTCAAACTAATCTAGATTCCAACACTCCCAACAAAATGGTTTCTTGACTTTCCTGGTTCATGAATGTAAAGAAAAAAAATAAATAATTAAGTTTAACAACAGCAAAAATACACAAAGTCCACAGCAATCTTCTTTTTACCTTTCTTTATAGCACTTCAGACATTAGACCATTTATTAACTTATTCCTGATTTGCATTATGGGTGTATTTTCTACAGAGAAAATGCTACCATTTTATGATCGAGAAGAAGCTGATAGGCAAGAAGAGCCTATAAAATATCTAGAAAACAGACAGTCATTAGAATTCATGGGATTAGATGAATTCAACTTGTGATTTTGTTGCTCAATAGTTTTGTTAAACTTGCCTCTCAGTTTTGAAATAAGCATATTTTAAATTTTATTCTTCATAAGTAAATGGAAATGTAACATGTGTAATGGGAAATGTTTATCAGTTTCTGAAACTAAAGGAGGTTTTCATCCGTTATCAGGGATAATCCACTATGTGTGTTTTGGGACAGCATACTAACAAATTAGATGTACTCTCTGCATTTGCAGATAATGCAAAGATACATCAGCAAGCATGAATATTTCTCACTAGACTTGCATTTTTAACACCATTTCTTGATCACAAATTAAGAAAGCAAATATTTACCTGGGAAAGAGAAGATTCTAAAAAAACATAAAACATATTTTCTGATCAGACATGCTATTACGTAAAAGAGATATTAGAGTTTCTCTATGTTGCCTAATAGAATAGATTTAGGATCAATAAAGAGCTGTTAGAAATGGGTTGCTCTCAATTATATACATAAACTACTTTATATTTTAAGCTTCATGAAGGCAAGAATGACATCTATCTTTTGTCACACTGTATCCTAAGCATCTAGCAGTGTGTGGAAAAATAATAGTTATCTTACTGGTATTAATGGAATGAATGGAATTAGGATTTTAGAAGGAAAAGGGAAAGACTTCCCATTACCCTAAAGGACTATCTAGAGGGTACACTCCCATTCACAGATAGGAGGTCAGGCTAGAAGTTTAATAGAAGAATGTCTTGGAGCGCCAAGCTGACCATAATGATCTATACCTTGCAGTTCAGATAATCTAGTTCAATAATTGTCAAACTTTTTTGTAAAGGCAAGACAGTAAATATCTTAGGCATTGAAAAGTCAGACAGTCTTTCCCACACCTGTTCATCTCTACTGTTATAACACAAAAGCAGCCATAGACAATAGATAAATGAATTGATATGGCTAAATGTGGCTTACAAAAAGGCCTTAGTTTGCCTACCCATCATCTTAGTCACATATTACTCTATATATCTACTTATTTCTTTTATCATTAACTTTGAACAAAACTTTATTTAAACATTCCAATTAGATACCAAATGTACTGTAAGACATTGAGGGGAAAATTGACTTCTGATTCAGGCTAGGGAAACTCCTTCTGAGAAATTACCATAATACTAGATATTAAAAGTAAAAGATCACAAATGGAGACTGAAGTCAGAGAACTAAACTGTGGCATAAAGTTCAACTAGCATATTTCCCTAATGGATGCTCTGAAGATCCTCTTAGACATTTGTAGCACTTGCCTTATGTGATTGTGGAAAAGTTCATTGAAATTCTGGTCCCAGGTAAGATGGAGTAAGAATATTACACCCTGTCTCTTTTATTGAATGCAGCTATAAAACATGGACAGAATGCATCAACAGGTATTTGAGAACTCTGAAAAGTAAACAGTAGTAGGCAAATTGGGAAAGAAGACCAGAATGCTAAGTGCCACTAAATCACCAATAATCTTATCCATTTTTCTCTGATATATCCAGTTTGAGCTCAATGCAGCCCAAACTCAGAAATAGATGTCCTTGCAGTTACATAGAGCTACAGGAGAAGCCCTTAAGTTTTGGGTTGCAAAATGGGAAGGAGGTCTTCAATGCTCAGAAAGTGGAAGAAATCCCCCTTTGGTGTTTATTTTCTCCTTTCTCTCCTACATGCCACCTTCCACCCCATCATCAACTAATCCAGTGCTATTCGTGGTGGCAGTGGCAATAACAGCAATAACGATGATAACGGGGTGCATAGGAGCCTAATGGAGTGAGGAAAAAATCTTTTCTTTCAAATCACAAGTTATTGGACCGAAAAGGGTGAGGTAAGCACTTGTTTATTTCTCTCTTTTCTTGCTGCAGTTAGGCTCAAGAAATGATCACAGTTGCAGGAAGTGCATGACAGAGCTGAAAAATAAAGCCCCATATTTCTGTCTGAACTGAAAAAAGGAGCTCTG